>NC_081824.1:342100202-342725202 GCF_030867095.1 Alligator mississippiensis | reverse complement strand
CACCTGCATCCAATGCTTTTGTGACCTGATCGTAAAAGACCATCAGGTTGGTCTGATATGACCTGTCCTTAATGAAACTGTGCTGGTTGCCCTTGAGCATCATCCCCGATGCCGGCCCATCACAGATGTGCTCCTTGATGATCTTCTCAAAGAGTTCCCCCAGGATTGAGGTAAGACTGACGGGCCTGTAGTTGCCCGGGTCCTCCCTCCTCCCTTTTTTAAAGATGGGGACCACATTAGCTGTCTTCCAATCATCTGGCACCTGGCCTGAGCACCTCGTAAAGCCTAAATTCTAATGAACGGATCTGTGTCATCTTGGTGAGAAGTGGTCAGTGGTGTCCCTTGGGTCCGTGCTTGGTCCAGTGCTTTTCAACAGCTTTATCAATGATTTGGATGCGGGGTGAAGAGCTCACTGACCAAGTTCGTGGATGACACCAAGATATGGGGAAGCATGGTCATACTTGAAGATAGGCTATGGATACTGGCAGACCTAGACAGGCTAGCAAGTTGGGCAGATTGGAATCAAATGAAGTTCAACGTTGAGAAATATAAAGTGCTTCACCTGGGGACAAAAAAACCCTATACACCTACAGGCTTGGCAATGGGGGGATGTGTTGTCATTATCTGCCTTTTAATTTATAAGCAAAGTGACGGAGAGCAAAAATTAACTCAGTTTTGCTAAAAGCAAGAAGTAGAAGGCAGGTCTGTAATATCACAGAGCTAAGTTGTTATCATCTACACAGCGCCATGGCTTTTCAGAAAGACTCAAAAAAAATTTTTTTAAATGTTTTGTTCCGTCTTTTCACCTTGGAAACTTCAACCTTTGTGGAGTTTGGTGCAGACCATATCCAGCAGCCATTGACATGTGAATACCCTATCCTCTGAAACCTTGTTTCCTCCAGTTTCTTGTCTGTTTTAATGGAGGAAGGTAAACAAGCCAGACCTTCCTACTGCAGAACTAGGGTGACCACCTTTTTTAAATGTGAAGGCAGGACACTTTTTATTTTGAATGCTTAAAGCAGTGGTTTTCAACCTTTTTTCATTTGCAGACCCCTAAAATTTAGAATGGAGGTGCAGACCCCTTTGAATTGTAAGTGTGGGTTTGATTGATCATAGAAACCTTTTGCAGATGTAGTCTGTGGACCTCAAGGGATCTGTGGACCACATCTTGAAAACAACTGACTTAGATTAACAGTTTGGTTCAAGTTTGTCCAACTTCTAGCTATCTCCTAGGGTTGTATTTTGATTTTTTTTGTGTGTGTGTGTGTCTTCTGAGCTTTGCTTCCTTTTCTGAGTTATTTGCAACTGCTTGTACCTCTTCAGGAAGTAAGCTGGTGCCCCTC
Source organism: Alligator mississippiensis (assembly GCF_030867095.1). Taxonomy (NCBI): domain Eukaryota; kingdom Metazoa; phylum Chordata; order Crocodylia; family Alligatoridae; genus Alligator; species Alligator mississippiensis. The sequence continues at coordinate 342,723,859 of NC_081824.1, read as the reverse complement.
ACTCCTGACCTAGAGCCCCCTGGTCCTGCCAGAGTAAGGATATGTCTGAGAGAGAGTGATAATGTGCCTGAGCAACCTTACTTGGGCACATACTTTTTTTTCAGGCCAGGAACAGTTGTCTTTAATACCCCAACTTAGTTTGCTTTCACTATTCATACCTCTTCAGCTGGCTCATTGTTTCTACTGCTCATTTTCCATACCATTTCCCAGTCTCCCAGCCCAACCAGTTTTATATCCATTTGTTTCCTGTCAAGTGTTCTTGGTATGTGGGTTTTATGGTTAGTTGGTTGTTTTTAATTTCTGACTCGGAAGGATGAGGGAGACAGAGACTTAGCTGCATCTCAAGGGCAAATATTAAGCCCAGCATCTACACCTATGCTAGGGCCATCCAACTTCAGAGCAGCCAGAAGCCACATGCTGCATTGATTGTGGGCAGTGTTGGCCTTAAGAAAAACGGTGCCCTGGGTGAACTTGTTTTTTGGGCCTCCCCTTCCTCTGCCTAGCACCCCCACCCCTTCAGCCTGGCATAGAGCAGCAGCCCTGATTAGAAGGTGCCCAGGCAAAACTGCTCCCCTTTCAGCTCGGAGCCCAACCCATGGTAGTGGCATTGAATGTGTAGATGAGAAGGAGGCAGCTGGAGAGCATGGCACAGGCTCCCTGGATACCTTGCTTCATCCTCCACTGCTCCCTTGCTGGCCTTGCCTCTGCCACCCTCTACTGCCAGCTGTCCTTGTCCGCCCATGTCCTTTTTGGTGATTAGTACTTCCCTGTGAGGTGGCTGCTGTGCATTGCCTGGGCTTGGTGGCACGGGTGCCAGAAGTTTTCAGGAAGCACCACTGCTCCACAGGCAGCTTCTGGCCTCAGTGAGCTGGATCAGGCCACGTGCCACCACGCATGTACTCTTCACCTCCACCACCACAACCTCCTCTCCCCCACCCACCTGCCCACTCTTACTCCCAGTTGCTCACTGTCACTGCTGGGAAGTGATTAATTATTGATGGCAGCAGCTCAGCTTCTGCTGGAGGCAGAGGGGCAAGAGGAAGCTGTCTGGCTCTAGAGAGAGGGAGGTTCAGAGCCCCATGGAGATGGGAGGGAGCGAGAGAGGGGGGTGACTGTCCTCCACTCCGCTGCCCAGCGCCTCCCCCCCAGGGGTACCTGCCCGGCTTGGCAGCAGCCGGAGGAACCACAAGGGCTCCCTGGTGAAAGACAGGGGGCATGTGTGCGTGCATGTGTGCTCCCCTGGCCATGGGGCCCTTGGCAGTTGCCTACCCCTAAGGCCAGCTCTGGCTCCAGGCGACTCACCATATGGGTTCATTCTGTGGGGACTACATGTGCTGTCCCCTCCAATCACTGTTGCATGAGCCCCTAGTGCTGTTGCCATGTGGGCAAGCCCCCACTCCACCTTACTTCTACTGTGTGAGTGCCGTGAGCCCTCTTGTTGCAGCTACCTTCTAGATGAACCGCACTCCCCCAGCCCCCACGTACACTCCCTTGCTGCTGCTGCGCAAGGTCGTCCCCTTCCTGCTGCTGCTGCTGCATGAGCTTCCCACCCAAATGTTTGAGTAATGAGCTTACTGGGCCCCCTCTTGCCACTTTCTGTGTCAGACCTTCTGGGTGCTGCTTCTGAAGCTCTGCCCAGCCCAGGCATGGGGGGCAGCCAGGGCCATAGCTCGTGTAGTCAGTCCTGCCACCCCTAGGTACACAGTGTGGTGGGGGCAGCCCAGAGGCTGCTGACTGCTGCTGCCAGTCCATCTTGCACCCACCACTGGGGGTGCCAGATGGAGAGGGTGGTTGGGGTCTCCATGGAGACTGTCCTGGGACCCCAGTGGGCACAGTGCTCTTGGCTGGGCAGATGGGATAGGGCTGCAGGTGGGCATCTGGGAATGGGATGGATGGGTGAGGGCTGGGGCCAGGATTGTAGGGTAGTGACAACACACACTGGGGGCCAGTGTAGAGCTGTGATCTTCTCCCCACACATTCATGTGATGGGTAACAGTTCTGTGGGCAGGAATGCGTGGGGTCCTGGCCCTACCCTGTCACCACCTCGCAATCTTGGCCCCAACTCCTCCTGCCCATCCTGCTCCCAGATTCTCCCCTCCCTTTCCCTGACCGCTCATAGCCCCATCCCATTCACTCAGCTGAGCACAGTCTGCCCATGGGAGTCCCAGGCTGGGTCAGCACCTTCCCCTCCCTGCTGCACCAAGCCATGTCAGCCCCCTCCTTCCCCCCCCCCCCCCACCCAATGGCCACCTGGCCCACAACAGCTCACCAAAACTCCTTAAGTGGGGTGCACCAATAGAGATTTTTGGGCTGGTACCGATTAGCTGATTTGGGTACCTTCAGCCCAAATAATTGTCCACCCCTGCCCTAACCTATGCTGTTAAGACTGTGTCTAGAGGTGCACTGATACATTGGTCCGATATTGGATTGGTACCAATATAAAGAAAATTGGCTGTATCAGAAATCAGCCTGCTGCAGCTGATAATTTGGCCGATAAATTCGCATGCGTATGTGCAGCCTCAGCACAGCACTCGGGCAGTGAGGAGCAGAGCTGCATGCAGCTGGTAAGTCCATTGTGGTGGAAGGGGAGGGAGGAAGAAAGGGGTGTGGGGGGGTGCATATCAATGCCCCCTGCAATGAGGGGGGGGGCAGAGGCAGGCACTGCCCAGTCAAGGCAGGGCATGGGACAACCATGGCTCTGGAGGTGGGGGGCCCACAGCTCCTGCTGCTGCTTGCATCCTGGGAAGGCATGGGGGGAGGATATGTGTCCCGATCTGCGTGGGGTGAGGCAGGCAGGCTGTAGCTATAGGCTGGAGAGGCAGCTGTAGTTCTGCTTCCAGCGCTGCCACGTGCCCAATGCAGCCCTGGCTCAACACCCTGCCTCCACCCACATGCTGGGAAAAGCTGGGGCTGCGTCGGGCGCGTGGTGGTGGTGGCACTGGGAGGGGGGCTATGGCAAAATTTGGGGTGGCTGCAGCCCCTTCCATAGTCCCTGCCCTGATCCCAGCCCCTGCCGAGAAGAGCACAGCTCTAGCCCGCAGCTGCAGCCCACCCACCCTGGCCCATGCAGATCTGGGGACACACATCCCTCCCCTTGCCCTCCTGGGGTGCAACCAGCAGCAGGAGCCACCCCTCTCAGGAGCTGCTTCTCTGTCCCCCACCCTGCCCCGGCTGGGCAGTGTGTTCCCCTCACCACAGCGTGGGGGGGGGGCAGATCTACCCACCCTGCCGCCCCTTCCCTCCCCCCTTCCCTTCCACCACAACGGACTTACCAGCTGCACACAGCTGTATCGAAAATCAGATCAGTATTGGCCAATATGTCCCCTTAAAACTCAGGTATCAGTACCAGCCCAAAAATCTCTATCGGTGCACCCCAATTGTGTCTATATACATCTAACTTGAATCACTTTGTAAATGTAGATAAGCTGTCCTCAGGAGCTACAAATGTTCTAGTTTTCTCAAGTACCTAGGTGCTGTGTGTTTTGTCAGCTTCCACTGTGGAACCTTATTAGATTAGCTGCTGTTCTAACTTGTGAAGGCTATAACAGTACAAGCCACCTAACAAAGTCATCAGTAAAACAGAATCAGATGGTTATCAGTAAGCAGTGAGAGACCCACTGCAAAATGTTATGAATTCTCCAATTCAAAAGTGCTTGTTGCTTCAAAGGAATCAGTAGGAATTCAAGAACATCTGATGCTGAATCATAATATGCGTTATTCTTGTAATGAATGTTATGCAGTTTTCAGTATTTAGGCTGTTTTCACAGTATTTTTTGTTACCTATATCCTGGTTAAGTAAGGTGTAATTATTTTTTTTTTTAAAGAGTACTGGAACCTTACTAATACAAGCATGCTTAGAAATGCCAAATAAAATCATTCTTTTAGAACAAAAACAATTTAAATGATTTGAAATAGCAAATGTACACATTTCACTTAAATCACGAGAAGTTATTTAGGATTAAGGTTAAGGATGGTTCTAACAAGCTCTGCAAATAAAATATATCAAAATCAGATTATTTATAAGGACACTGACTGCAACCCCATGTTTGAGGTTGCATTCCATTTTGCACTTACAGCAAGAATCCACTCTTTTTGGATTGAATAAAATATACTGCACATCTGCTTCACGTTGAGAGCAGTCCCTATGTCAGCACAGAATTAATTTTATGAGAATTGACAAATGGGTCTATTAGTTTGAGTTTAAATAAATTAAACTAGGTCTTTTAGCATCTGTTTCAGTCTCTTTTGGTCCAAGTGATTTCCATATTAAAAGTAATTCCAATCTCTCACACAGGTTATGTTTGAATGCATTAACTTAGTTTGGCTAAATTAATGATGATTTATGTACCTCTGTGTTATAATGATATAGGCAAGTGGTGCTCAAACTTTTGGCCATGCAGGCTGGATGTGTGGTCCATGGCTAGTCCTCAGACCGGATCAGGGCTCAGACCCTGCATGGCTGGATTGGGTTTCAAATGGCCAATCTAGTGTGCAGGGCTGTGCTATCTGGCCTGTGGTGCTCTGGAAGTTTGGCAGCAGGGGAGGCTTCTCTGGCCAGTGACCCAGGGGTTGAGCATCCTTATATAAGCTGTAGAGAAGCTCAGATTGGCAGTTCACATCATTCCAAGGCTGTGGAAACAGGAACAGGTTAACGCAGGGGTGGGCAATTATTTTGGACGGAGGGCCACTTACCAAGTTGTGCAAGCTGTTGAGGGCCCCATGGGTAGCCCCACCCCTTGACAGGTGTCCTGCCTGCTGGTCACCATCTTGAGACCAGTGTCCCAGGGCCAGCACCAGTGGGGCCCAGAGCAGGGGGCAGGCTGGCAAGGGTCTGTGGAGCTGGACTGGGCTGCAACAGCAGGGAGAGGGGGGAGCTGGTCCAGCTCCATAAAGCCCCTGCGAGCTGGGATCCTGTACTCCTGCCGTCCTACTCCTGCTGTATGTCCTGGCCCTGGGACATAGGTGCGGGCCCTGCTTCCTCACCTGCTCACTCCCAGTGCCCCCCAGCCCCGTGGTACAGGTGGGGTGCAGTGCACAGCCCCGACTCCCTGCTCATGGGCAGGGAAGGAGCTGTTGCTGAGCACAAGGGAAAGGCAGCCCCTTGCCTGCCCCATGGCCCACGCTCCCTGCTGCAGCTGCTTACAGCCCGTGCGGGGCTGTCCGGAGCAGGCACAGGCAGCTGCACATGGGCTGCAAGAAGCTGCAGGGCGAGGCGTTGGCCACGGGGGAGGCAAGGGGCTGCTTTTCCCCCATGCTCAGCACCAACTTGTAACCTGCTCCCGCTGCCAGCCTGGGCCCCACATGGCTTTGGGCTTGCCCGTCAGGGCTGCGCACAGTGGCAGCAGCTGTGGCCCCCCTCCGCCTGCTGCACTGGGCAGTGTCAACTGCTGCTGCCTGCCTGGAGCTTATACGCTGGGCAGCAGCAGCAAGCGCTGCCCAGCGCAGCAAGCATGAGGGCCGCAGCTGCTGTCGCTGTGGTACAGCCCTGACGGTCGAGCCCAGAGCTGGCATGGTGCCCAGGCTGGCAGCAGTGGCAGGTTACAAGCTGGTGCTGAGCGCGGGAAAAGTGGCCCTGTGCCCGGCGCCCCATGCTGCAGCCACTAACAGCCTGCCTGGGGCTGCCTGTGCCTGCTCTGGACAGCCCCATGTGGGCTGCGAGCAGCTGCAGCAGGGAGCTCTGGGCATGGGGCAGGGGAGGGGCCACTTTTCCCTGTGCTCTGCACTAACTCCTCCCCTGCCCCCCCCCCCCATCTGAGCTTCCTGTGCTGGGTCAGCCACATGGTTCCAGGCCAGAATTCCAGTTGGTGGGGTGGGGGCAGGGGCAGGGCCAGGTGGGCCCTGCTGTTTGAAGGAGCCCTCCAGGACTTCCCTGGGTTTCTACTGTCCTTGGCTCCTGTTATCTTTGACAGGAACCAAGGACAGATGCATTTTAATTTTCTAAATTTTTTTAGAGGCTCCATAGGCCAGATAGAATGGCCTAGCGGGCTGTATTTTGCCCACCCCGGGTTAACCTGTGTCAGGTCAAGCATTCTGTTTAGGGAATCCCTTTATCTCCAAATTAGGACAAAGGGAGCTTACTTTGTTGGACAGCGCCCTGGAATAAACAGAGAGCACACTTAATTTTTTGTGTTTTGGGGCTTTTTTAAGACGATTACTTTACTGGAAAGCTAAATGCAAATTTAACTAGCATTTAGATCAGGCAATGGAAATACAAAAACTTGCTCACATCTGGGAGGATGGATATAAGCCAGACCCCAGGAACTTTGAGCTCTTGTTTAGTTTTTTCAGCAGCTCAAGTCCATGATTTTCCACTTTTCCCAGGTGTGGGTATATGTTGATGGAAAAAGGTTGATTATGAAGACACTCCCATCGCCAACTAAGTGAAGAATTCATGATAAATACTTAACAACTGTTTAACTATGATGGCCTCATATGTTATTAGATAGGTTTCGACTCTTGACAGTGAGTGTTATTGCTTATGGAAATGGGTTTTAATTGAGCCTAGAAGGGCTCAGGCTTGTCCCAAGCAGAGTAAATTTACCGCAGGTGAGTTGAGGGCAATTATCTCATGCTTTCAACTATGAGTTAACTTTTGTGTGTACATGTAAGTGATCCCCTTATAGGCCAGATAGTCCAATAGCTGCCTTTCTATGTTGCCTTTACACCCCGTCAGTCCAGGCAACTTTGCTTATTATTTATTTGACTTCTCCTGCTCTGGCGTCACAGTAACAGGATGTCATCTCCCACCTCTAAAACCTAGCATGCACCAGTTTCCCTTTTTCTCATCTGATGCTTCAGAGAAAGGACCTTGGAAGCCTATCCATTTGGCTTTGCTGTTCATCAAACTTGCTTGTTTCTGCCCTGGCAGTTGGTGTCACATGAAGGTCTTGGACTGTAGGGAGAAGCAAGTGCAGCAAATGTATGAGGATAATCGCAGGAGTATGTTTCTGCTGTCACGTAGGAATGAGAAGCCATGGGTATGATGGTGTGTAGTGCCAGGGACCTCAAGTATGTTGCAAGTGGGAAAGGGGCATTAACCACTGCTTGGGCACTGGCTGTGGCATAGTTTTCTATTATGAGGAACCAGGAAGAATCATGTTAAAGGAGCTCTATATTGAGCCATGCTTAATAGCATGGTAGTAGACCTTGATGGGGCTATGGCTAGTGACACCAAAGACAATTAGAGGTCCTTGATGACCAGAGCCTCTTTTGCCAGCTATGAGCCTGAACCAGATGCTGAGGCCTCCAAGCCCAGGGAGCGGTTGACATCCTTGACATTCTGATTAGCAGCAGCATGAGATATGGTTATGATAAAAGGGCAAGTTTCTTGGATTTTCTGTTGTATACACCAGTGTCTGAAAATCAGCTGTTGTTTATGTTGCTGTTTGAGATTTTGCCATTGGGGACCAGTTGTAGGCAGATGCTCAACCTCAATCATTACTCTGCAAAAAGGGCAGCAGCCAAGCCTTGCATGCAGAGACCCATCCTACCAAATGCTTCTTCCTGGCTAAGGCCAGGCTTCCCCTCCACGATCCCTGGCAACCTTGTATGAACATCTAGTGCCCCTGCTTGCAGCCATATGTGCATCTTGCATTCCCTCCTACTTCCTTTCAGCACATTGGACTCAACAGGCAGTTTCATGCCTCAGTTAATTGTATTATAAGTGCACCTGCAGGGTTATTAACACAGACAAAAAAGGAAGAAACAGCGTTTTCCTTCACTATTGTAAGCTCCACAGGTAAACTAGTGCAAACTGCTACCAGATTATACATGTAATTGATTGTTGTCTTCTGCCCCATGTTCAGTTTTTTTTAAAGATCACAATGGCTTGAATGCCAGTTGCTGCAGAAAAGTAGTATAGCCTGTCAGACCTGGACCTTCTCTGCTTGGGGGATAAGTTAGAGATGCTCTAGTCAAATTATAACATTTTTGGCTTATCTCAGGTTCCCAAATATGTATCTGTCCTTTTCGTTCCTGTAAAAGGACCATACTGAAGAGTAGTACTAGAGTATATCTAGCAGGATTCCCTTGGCCATTTGCAAACAAGTATTTTGACTGAAGTTTTTTGGTGATGCAGGTTAGTGCAGGGGAAGGTTTATCCTTCAAGGTTGGGGCTGAGGAAGTGCAACAGGACTGTTGGTCCATCCAAGTTTTGGATCATCCAAGTTTGCCACACTTTTCCTGCACTTGTACATAGCTTGATTTACCTTCCATTTGTGTTTGACCCAAGTTATTTTGCACTTATTTTAAATCCCAGTTTTGAAGACCTACCCAAGTTTTTACTGTTTGATTTTTCTTTTGTTTATTTGCTTGTTCTCAAACAAAAGTTATGCTGAATTAGAAAAGCTTTACTATTCATTTCTTCCAGAAAATACCAAAGTCAGTTGATGAATGGATTTCCAGAGCATAGACCAGTCCATGAAAAGGAGGGGGAGTAAATGCTTCTGCACTGCTGCTGATTCTCCACTATACAGTGGACACAAATTTCATTAGATGAGAGAGGACAGATAATTAATGTTTGTAAAGATACATATAAAAGTTAAAGATATCCATACTCTTAAGAGCCTGCAGGAGGTCTAAGCATACAACGTGCTAACACGAGGGGAAAAGCTGGATGGGAGGTTTCATAGTATAGCCTCCTAGAATGACCTCTACAACAAGAAAAAATGAAAGCAGTTTTCTTGCATGCAGATTCATAGCTACAGTGAAGGTATCCCTCCACAGAGTCATCATGTAGGCATACTTGTGTAGAGCTGGGTGCAAAGAGCTTCCCAAGTGACATGTCCTTGGTAGTCTCACTGCAGGTCAGTCAGAGTTCTGGCTGCTCAGACTAGCTGCCAGCTCCTCTGCCTTTCCTGTCCAACCCTTGCCAAGGTCCTTACTCCTGCTGATGTAGGATGCAGCAGACACTAAAAATCCTGGGCATCTGCAGCCTGCCTGTAGACTGACACTAGCTTGCAGCCACCCAAAGATACATTCATCTGTTACCTAGAAGCTGCTCAGTTGATGGATGCAATTTTTTCCTGCTATCAAGGTGCATAGTGTAAGGCATCATTTGTTGCTGCATGACAGCATTACAATGCAAAGTTAAGATTGGTTGGATGTATTAAGTATGCATTCCCAGATTGTAATGTATGGGAAAGTGATTGGGTTTTTCTGTCAACTATAACCTAAACTCTCAGTCAGTTGCGTAGGTTAATGATAACTCACCAAGGAGCATAAACACTCAAGGGGTGCATATATGTCTACATCTTTCTTAAGGTTGCTTCATCATTCACATAAGTACTTATGCACCAATTATGATGAGCCCTGAAGAGGAAAAGGAAGGCTTATAACATACTGGATGTCATGATCAGTTCTGTCCCACAAACTGTTTGTGCTGAGAAATGTCAGCACTTGTGCAAGCAGGGATGCCATAGTGTGGTCTCGTGGTATGTCATCATTAAATACCTGTTACTGAAATGAATGACAACTCATATGTAGGTTTAGCAGAATTCATATGTTTTTATTGTGAATTCTTTATTGTGAATTTTTTTTATCTTGTGAATTAAAGGGAGGTCAGAATAATCTCCACAATGCACATTGCTGTCAATTGCATGATGATTTCCCAAAAACCGTCCCTAGAAATTACCTCAAGTGTTGTATAACAGCTGCAAAGTAATGTTAAGTTGGATATGGAAAAACTAAACAAGTGTCATTAAGTCATGGATAAAGCTGACTGCAGCTCCATCTCCTGATACACTTCCTTATGATACCATTATTGGGAAACATATCATACCGTGTGCAGGTTGGTGAGCAAACTGTGAGGCTCCGGGTGACACCAAAAGTGATTTCCCAACAATGATTAGGCTTGGCAGAATTATATTTTTATTTTTGTATAATTTTGATGGATAATATTGATGTTTATTTTTAAGCATTTGTTCTGATTTTTATTGATTTAATTTTTCATGCTTGCATGGAATTAGAGGTGGGGGGCACAATTTATTAATGACAGTATACTATTATTATAATGTAGCTTAACTGCCTGCCATGACAAATGTGTAACTACCCAACTGAGCAGCAGACCTGCCATCAGTCCCAGCTTTGCTCACCCGTAGCTTCCTCATCCACTTTGCCACTTCCTCTTCCTCTGTTCCCAGTCCCCTGGGGTTTTGGGGAGTTGCAGTCCAAACTACAGTCAGCATGGTTCTGTAGGACTGCTCCCTCTGTCATCAAACTCCATTAGCTATCATTTTTGTTATGTCACTCTTCTATAAAGTTTGATAATTAACAATGGAAATATTTTTTTTCATTGATTTGTGTGTGTAAGGTGAAATTGACATTCATCAATAAAAAAATCAAATTCTGCCAAGCCTAACAATGATATAACTGCTCAGTTTCTGCTGGAACAGAAATGTAGCACTCATCAAACTATGCTGGTACATCTGCTCTGAAGTTCCAACCAGCTGGCTTACAGAAACATTTGCCATGAAGTCTAAATTGGACAATGTTGAATGAAAGATCTGTAGCAGTCATCCAAGCCTGAGGAATTACTGACAAGCACCATACCCATTTGTTCTATGCCAGTTTCAAGGTAGTTTTTGGACTAACGTAGAATACTGTAATACCAGTCAGAAGTAGGGATAGAAATGTGTTGATTACAGATTGTGAAAGCACAGATCAGTGCTGGGCCCAACATTATCTACTCAGTGCAGCAGCTTTTCTGTTGAATTTGGAATACCAAGATCATCCCCTGCCCTGGAACTTAAACTATGCAAACAAGATACATAAGGGTAAATAGGAGTATAAGAGTGTGGTCTGCCCCTCTATATGAGGGAGTAGTCAGCAATGTTGAGACATGACTCAGAACTGGTCTTTGAATAGGCAGGAAATATCCTGGTATCATAGAGAAGTAGGGCTGGAAGGGACCTCCAGAGGTCCAACCTTCTGTCTGAGGCAGGATCATCCCTGTCCAAACCAGCCTATGCACATCTGTAAGTTAATTCTTTTTAAAACTGCTGTCAACTCTGACACAAAACAAGACAACATCCTAATCTACCACAAGTAAAGCAAGAGAACCACAGCAGCCAACATCCTGCTTCTGCATGTTTCTATGCTTGCATCCTAATCATTAATAAATGCATTGAACAACACTGGGTCCAGGACAGAACCCTGTGGGACTCCACTCAAAACCTCCTGCCATTCTGACATGGATCCATTAATAATAATTATCAGGGATCTGGGTTTTCTGTTCACCACGGAAAAACAGATTTTCTCTTTTTAAGGAGAAACACACAGGAAACAGTGGGTTTCCCCTTCCAGGCTGGCAGAGCTCCAGTCTGCAAGGGGCTGGGGGTGGGGAGTGGGAAGAGGCCAATCAGGCAGGGGATGCCATGTGCATTAGATCAGTTCCCCCAGCTCCCTGCAGGTAAGCTGGGGAACCCCCCCCTCCCCCCAGTGTGGAAAGGAGGGAGGCAGGGAGCTGGGCAGAGCTGGAGCTGGAGGCATTGCCCAGCCATGGTGGTATGTGGGGCTGTGGTGGGACTATGAGGCCACAGGGCCCAGTTGGGGAGTGCAATGGGGCTGCAGATGGCTTGTCCAGGGATGGCAGCAGACTGGCTCTCCACCACTGCACTCACTACCCAGGAGGCATCAGGGGCACACGCCCCCCCCCAGATTTGTGTGCAGGGCAGGGGCGGATACAGGCTGGCATCTGAGGCTTGGGAGTCCCGGGGGACCAAGTGGGCGGGACCCAGCACAGCCAGGCAGAGTGGGGTGCTGCCGCTGGGACCCCCACACTACCATGGCAGGGTGCCCTCTGCCTGCCAGGCAGCAGCAGGGGGCACAACTCTGCACCACTGACATGCAGGCAGGGGGCTCCTCACCATGACAGCAGAGGGCTCCTGGAGGGAACACCAAGCCTCCCTGCCTTGCTCTGCTCTGCCCTGCCAAGCCGGGTCCACCCCACTTGTCCACGGAGGGCCTCAGGAAGGGCAGCAGGGTGGGTAGCCCTGAACCCACAGCCATCAGCCCACATCCAACCCCCATGAGCTCCGCTTCATCCATGCCACCCATGGCGAAGGGGGAGCCAGGTTCTGTGCTCTGGTCCAGTCACAGCAGCCTCCACCTCTCACAGGTGACAGCTGGGGCTTGGGTGCTGCTGGGGGGGGCAGGGGGCTGCGGACCCAGGTCCCTGGCCCTGTAGCCCTGGCAGCTGGGGGCCCCCTCCAGCAGGGCTGATGTGGGGGGCAGGGAACTTCAGGTTGTGAGGGACACCAGCAGGAGTGGGGGTCTGTGGGTTGGGGAGTGACAGGAATTGACAGGGCCAGGGGGCTGTGGGTTGGGAGTAAGGAGCACCTGGGGGGGTGGGGGCTGTGGCTTGGGAGCGAGGGGCAATGGCAGAGGCAGGGCACTGGCATATCAGGGCTGCTCAGCACCATAAAGCAGTGCAATGGCAGGGGGAGGGCAGCTGGAGGTGGACCTGTGTCTTAGTAAATGAAGGGGGCAAGAGGAGCTTTGATTTCCCATGATAAAAAACCAAAAATCAAATGCCAAAATGTATAGGTATTTAGAATTTGTTTTATTATAGTGATTGAGGCACTGATAGGCTTCCAAACTGCTTTAAAATTGTAAATATATCAATAAAACATTGTGCTCAGCTGATACCTACATATAGAATGGCATTTCATTTTAATTGTGGAAAAATGCAGATTTTTGGTTTTTTAATTGGAGAATTTGCAGGGTTTCTCTCAAATATCAGAGAATTTGCAATTTTTAAAAAGAGAAAACCAGGGTCTCGGATAATTACCCTTTCTTTGCAGCTCTTGAGCCAGTTGTCTATCCACTTTATAGTAGTTTTGTTCAGCCCAGATTTCTCCAGTTTGTTCAGAGAAGGTCATGCAGGACCTTGTCAGAAGCCTTGCTGCAGTCTAGATATACTGTATCCACAACTTTCCCTTCACCCACCCCAATTAGTTACTTTGTCTAAGGAGGAGATCAAGTTTGTGTGACACAATTTGTCCACACAATTTGTCCTTTGTACATCCATGGTCATGGATGACTTGTGCCTCCTGAGGCTGGGGGGGCACGGCAACTGTCCGCAGATATCGGCATCAGCGTTGGTGGCAGGGGCGTGGTGGTAGCGAGCGGGGACTCCCTGCAGGCGGCCGCGGTGCCGTCGAGGGCAGGCTGAGTGGGGACTGCCTGCAGGTGGCTGCGGTGAGGGCGGGCGGAGTGGGGGCCACCTGCAGGTGGCTGTGGTGATGGCGCTGGTGAGGGCGGGCCAAGTGGGGAACACCCGCAGCTGGCTGTGGCAAGGGTGGGCTAAGCTGGGACTGCCCGCAGGCAACCATGGTGATGTTGGCAGCGAGGGTGGGCTAAGTGGGGACTGCTTGGAGGCGGCCGCAGTGGTGTCAGCAGCGACTGGGGGTTGGTGGACCAGTGACTGCCTGCAGATACTGGCAGCAGTGGTGATAGCTGCCAATCTCAGGGGGGGCATGTGCCCCCCCGTACCTCTCCTACACGTTGTGTACATCTGTGGTGGCTGTTTGTGCTCAGCTTTTCCTCTTCCAGATACTTGCAGTTGGCCTTCCTTAGGATATGCTCCAGTAACTTCCTGGGTATTGAGGTGAGGTTAGCCCTTCTGTAGTTCCCTGGGCCCTCCTTTTTGCCTTTTTTTCTTTTTTTTAGGGAAGCACTATATTGCTCTTTTTCAGTCCTCTAGTACCTGGTCTGTCTTGCACAACTTCATGAAGATCACTGCTAAGGGCTGTGAGTTCCTTCAGTTCCCTGGGATGAAGTTCATCAGACTTGAATTCATTCAGACCCATCCAGAGCTCTCTAGTAGCTCCCAGAAGAGTAAGCAGGCGAGGAGGAACAAGCTGTAAGCAGAATGGCTTGCTGCAAAGAGGGGCCAGACTGCTGTTCTGGGGCCAGAATCAAAGGGCTCCTTTCCTATGAGGGTGTTATTTTGTTTTTTCTTGGTTTGCTTCTTTGTTGTTTAAAGCCTGCTTTATTTGGGAGGACTGGTAGAGGAGTTTCTCTGGGAGCAAAACCTGCTTGCAGAGGCCAGCCGGCTAAGCAACCCCCTTACAGGGAGAAATTTGACAGTACTAATTGTAGAAAGGTGGTGGGAGGTCTCTCTGCTATCTGTGGCTGGTAAGAATCTGTTGAATTCTCTTCAGTTGCATGCTACTGCCTTTCAGAAAAAGAAAGCTTCAGGCATTACAATGCAGATTCTGCAGATGTTTGGTTTACTATTAGGCCTATTGTTTTCAAATAGACTAAACAGGAATTTTTGTATGCCAATGATTAGGGATTCTGGTTTTCTCTGTTAAAAAGCCTTAATTTTCAGGTTAAAAAAGTAACTCGAAATCCACATTTTCTGTGATCAAAATGAAACACCATTAATATGTACATACATACTTACATAGTGGTGTTTCATTTTAATCATGAAAAAATGTGGATTATATGTTACTTTTTTAAAACTGAAAATTGGGGATTTTTTTTATCAGAGAAAACCAGGATCCCTGCTGATGACTACGTACTGGTCCACCATGTGGAAGCTTTCAGTTGTTGACAGACCATTTTGCTATCTGTACAACCATTTTCAATCTGAAGGAAACCAAGATTGTGTGTTGACAGTAAAACAATATACTGGCTCTTCCAAGGCAAAATGTAATTAAATTTGTCTGAGTTCATTTATCTGGGAAAGACTTTGAACAATTGTGCCAGCATTGATAGGAAGATTCTCTTCCATTTCCCTTTGGTAGGCTTACAAAGTGAACTTGGAGCCAGCATGGGCTCAAATTAAAGATCTACAAAGCTATGGTGCTTGCCACACTGCAGTAGGGATGTGAGATTTGGATAGTGTACAGGAAGTACCACAAGATCTCTTTAATGAAATAGTACCTTTTTGTCAAATCCTCATAGGCAAGAGATATTGCTGATCTAAGTGTTGGGTAGCAGCAGAAATGCCAGGGAAAAAAGCAAGCTACCTAACATGATAAGCTCCTTAAAAAAAAAAAAAAAGAGTGGGGTGGGAGAGAGAAGTAGAGTGCATTTTTGGGAGAGAACTGGGTATCTTTAAAAGTATGTGGCGTTTTTTCACTTTTTTTCTTTTTAGAAATGTAATTACTTCAGGCTCTCTAAAGTTTTGAAAATAGTTTTAGAGTCCCTTGAGATCACTGTTTACTGAGCCCCACTGCACTGGAGCTAGAAATGCTCAGGTGACCAGTGACAACTTACAGCTTACACATCTTTTGGTGATTACTTTGATAAGGTCAGTAATTACTGCTTGAATTGGCAACCAGTTTTCTCACTTGTGTGTGACTATTGTTCCAGGCTCTAATTTTTTTAAGGGAGATTACAATTTTTGGATGCATGGAGAATGTTTTTGGGGAGTACAGATTTGTATGTATCACAGTGTTCTCCACTACTTACTGCCTAGACCGTGAAGAAACTATTTCAACGGGAAATGTGCATTAGATTTTTGGATACTGAAAAACTTTATGAACCTGGATCAAAAAACCCAACATCAGGATGATGAGTAGTTGGCTATAAATTTTTGTATGATTTATTCTTTCATAGTGGAGTTATAAATTCTTTCAGCAGGCAAAAATAACTGAATTCTGTAATATAAATTCATAGTAGTAAAACTAGTAAAGCATTTTGTCAGGTCAAATTTAGCTTCAGAGCAAGCATTTTGTATAAAGGAGCTGTTGTGAAACTGAAACCTAAGGAAATTATTTCTGTGACGTAAAACACATATTTAATTGAGAGAGCTTTACAAAATTATATATACCCTCTGGTACTTGCAGCCTTGTAAATTGAAAGAGAACTTAAAACCAGGGTTGATTTTGAAAGCGACTACAAACAAAATGAGCTTGACTTGTCCTTTTTAGTATCCAAACTCTGAAAAATACAATAAATAATGAAAGTCATTTTATAGTTTTAAAATTCTGTTATCTTTTATGCTCTTACAAATACAATGTGATAATTACCATAGACATACCTACACAGAAATAAAATTGTATGTGTTGTGAAGTTATTTATTTCTCAAATGTAAATTTTAACTTAAGAATATTCTCCTAAAGTACAGAATGGTAAGTTTTGTACTAGCGCTTCTCATGCAAATTTTGTCAAATATAACATTAAATTGTGGTTCCCTGGTACATTAGACTGGGAAGAAATTGTTTTAAATATGTTGATTTCTATTGTGAATTTAGTGTGTGTAGTTTTATTTTTGAGGAAGATAAGTGTAAGTAAGCATTTTCTATAGATATCCCCCCCCCCCCCCCGGCATTGGTCCCCTGCTCCTCCCATGGCCAAGGGACCCAGTCATGGGATAAATAGGCCCTGGGTGCCCTGCCCTGACTTGGGGCATGGGTTTGCAAGCAGGGAAACTGCTGCATGCAAATGCCCCCCAGGTTGGGGCATGGGGGGAGTCCTCCAGCAGGGGATTTCCTTGGCACATACTGCTGTCCCTGAGTCGGGGGCCACATGCCAGTGGAGGCATGCTGTAGGAATTATTTTCCCTACTGTGGTGTGCCAGAGGAGGGTGGGAGAAGCCATCTGTACTTGCGGATGCATGCCAACAGAATGATTCCCCTGACATGGGTCTGCAAGTGTGGAAGGGAGAACTCCCCTAAGGGTGACCCTCCTCCACTTGTACATGGCACTTTGACCCAGGTATGGCAGCACAATAGGTGCGCTGGTTTCTGGTGTGTTTTTCTTGCCGCTGCCCCCAGATGGGGTGCCATGTGCAAGTACAAGCACATGCTTTGCAGGCACATGCTGGGGGATTCCCCTGTTGCCTCTACATGGGGTCAGGTCTGCAAGTGAGGGTCTCTCTGCTTGGAGGTGTGTGCCCCAAATGGGGACAGGGCACCCAGGGCTCTTTTCCCCCAGAATTGGGCCCCTGAGGCCAGGGTAGTTTCTGCCTGGGGCAGTGGGAGAGTGGCATCTCACAGTCTTTGGCCATAAGTAAATAGATGTCAGCTGCAAAAAGACTGCACAAATTGTTATTACTTTTGTTGGCACCACAAAATTTAAGTACTTGTAACACAACAAAAGACCGTGACATCTGTTCACTTGGCTTTTGTGCCGACATAAAAATGTTTATGGTGGCACAAATCTGACATCTGTTGGTAACCAGAGGTAAAATGCTCACCTCAGAGTAAGAGAGTGCATGTGAGCAGTTACTACAGGGTAGCTGATGCTCTGCTGCCTTTTACCCAACAGCATCAGTAATTGGTCCATATGTAATTAGCAGGGATCTGGGTTTTCCATTTGCTGTGGAAAAATGTGGAATTTCTCATTTGAAGGAGAAAACCACGGTTTTTTTCTCTTTAAGGGAGAAAACTGTGGAAAACTCTGGGTTTCCCCTTGCAGGCTGGCAGCATTCCAGCCTGCAAGGAACAGCTTAGTGCTGGGGGAAGTAGGGGGAGAGTGTTTGGAGGCAGGGTGTGCCATGTTCATCTGTGTGCACACACCCACATGACCAGCATACAGCCAGGCAGGGTGATGGGAGCAGCCCGGGCAGCTGGATGCAGGTAAGTCGGGGGTGGGGGCAGGAGTTGGAGGGCCAAGGCTTGAGGACTGTCTTGGGAGATGTGGTGGGGGGACGAGACATGTGAGTGTGTGTTTGTGTGAGGTGGGGCAGGTGCCTGCTGGCACTGGGGAAAGTTATCTGGGCATTGGGGCTGTGGCGGGGCAGGGAGGAGGCACTGCTTTTTCTTTATGTTGCCATAAAACATTTTATGGAGGCGCAAAGGTGACAAAAAGTGACATACTTTACAGGTAAAGTAACTTAGGGAGGAAACAGACAAAGGTGTAAAGAATATTTTAATGTAGGGTATCTTGGGTCAAGGACATACTACATCTTGTATGCTAGAGTCTGATAAGTATTTGGATAACACCTGGACAAACAGCTGTACATTAACTTTATTGTGAAAATTATTCTGAAATTCTCACCTTATTTGAATGCAGTATTACAGAATTGATTTGGTGATGTTTTCAAGGTTGCATCGCCAATTTTTTCAATAGCTAGCATGTTTTAAACTAGAATGGTCAACTCAAGGATTTGTTGTGTTATGTGGCTGGGGAGTGGGCGAGGTTAGGAACAAAAATGTTTTTTTTTTTTAATGCTGGTGTTTTTCCTCATTTGATTTTGCTGTTTGGTACCGCTGCTAACAGTAAAGCTGTTGCAAAGGGGCAGAAACAACTTTTTTGTTTTCTGTTACTTGGAGGGGAAAAAAATCTTCAGGACTGCAGGAGTAGATGTGGGGGGGGAATCAACCACTCTTTTCACTGACAGCTGAATTCATTGGTTGGCGGGGCAGGGAGAGAGAAAAGAAGGTAAATGGCAGCAATACTTACTTCCTGGGTTCCAGAGCTGTGCAAAAGCAGGGGCTCAGCCCAGACCTTGTGCTGATCAGCTGGTGCGCTCAGAGGCTAAGTACAGACAGACAAAAAGCCAGAGGCTGAATTGATTCAGTCTTTGCAGATTAGTCTAACCTGTGTAGATTGAACTGAGAAGCAAGTGAACAGACATTCACTTTTGATTCCAGAAATGTAGCCACATGCCTGAAATAGCTCAAGCCAGAAGCTGGGGAGTACTAGAGTACCTCCCAGCCACTGCCAAAGGGAAGGGAGAAGAGAAGCCCTCCAAGGCTACCCCCCAACTTTCTGCTCGAGTGGAGGGGACATGGCCAGGCCCCACCCTGGGGCCAGCACACAGGCCAGGGGGAGTGGGCCTTTAAACCCCGCTCCATGGCCCACATGGGACCCAAGCCCAGGTCTTTCTAGGGGGATGCCACCCTTGCCAGGCTTATCCCTCATTCCCCACTCCTGGCCCAGGCCACCATGCTGGGAGGGGGAGGGGGGGTGGTTTAAACCCCCTTCTAGGCCCACATGGGACCCCAGCTCTGGTCTGCCGAAGGGGGACCCCTGCCAGGCTTCTTTTCTCATGCTCAAGGGTGGGGGCCAGTCCCTTCCAGGGTTTTGCTACACCCCCAAGTGAGGCCATGCCTTGGCCAGGGGCTTACATGCTGAGGTAGGGAGGGAGGGGGTTTAAACCTCTCCCTGGCTGCACGGGACCACAGCCCAGGTCTGTCGGAAGTGGAGTGGGGTAGCCCCTGCCAGGCCCCTGCCCCCTGCTTAAGCCAGAGGCTGACAGGCTGAGGCGGGAAGGGAAGGAGTTTAGGGTTTTTTTCCTCCTCTTGCTACTCGCTCTATTGGGTGGGGGGTGGCCACACCCCAGCTCAAGGCTCGCAAGCTCAGGTGGGGAGGAAGGTAGGTTTAAATGCCTCTCCCTCTCTGCCTCAGCATGCCAGCTCCAGGCTGGGGAGAAAACCCTGGGAAGGGCTGCCCTCTCCTCCCCTCTAGAGGGGAGTGGGGGAGGGCAGAAGCATGGCAGGGGCTGCCCCCCACAGGGCAAACCCCAGCTGGGTTTCAGAACCAGGGAGGGAAACTTAAACCCCCTTGCCTGCCTGCTTGCACAGGACTTCAGCTGGGGTCTATTCTCTTGCTCCCTGATTGTGCAGAGGTGCAGGGGGGCATGGTCAGACGCTGGCCAGGCTGGCATGCTGAGGCAGAGGCAGGTAGGGGCTGACCTCTGGTTGCCTCGTGTCTGTCAGGCAGACCCTGACTGGGGTCCCTTGTGAGGGTGGGGAAGGGGTTTTAACTCCCTCTCTGCCTCAGCATGCTTCCTGGCCTGTCCATCATCTGCCCATGCCCCCCATCCCTCCATTCGAACAGGGAGGATGGGAAAAGCCAGGCAGGGGCTGCTTTGCCCCCCTCCTTCCCCTCCACCTCAGCCTGACCTGCATCTGGCCACTTCCCCTGGCCCCTCTTCTCCAGCTGGGAGCAGGGAAAAAGACTGTGAGGGGCTGCTCTGCCTCCACCAGGCAGACCTGGCTGAGGTTCAGAGCTATGTTTCCCACCCCCACTCCCTTCTCAGCCAGCTGGAGTAGTGATACTGCTCTGGCTAGGGAGCAGAAGGGTAGGGCCAACCCTGCTCTGTTGGAGCAGACAGCACAGCCCAGCTGCAAAGCATCCTGGGATGCTGGGGGACTGCGAGTTACCTTGAACAGGGAAGGGCTGTGGGACAGAAGTTCCATAAACCAGTTTGACCTAAATCAGTTTAGTCTGATCCTACATCCAGCCAGGTTCATCTTAAACCTGTTTTGGCCATTTTGAAAGTAGTTTAAGTGCACTAAATTTCTGCTCTGTTACAGGTTTAAACCAGTTTTTGAACACTTAAACTGGTTTATGTGCAACTTCTGTCCTTGGCCAGAGTGCTTATGGCACATATAGAACTCTGGTAGGAGCTGCACTGACATCCAGTGAGCTCAGAGAGCTCACTGCACATGCGCTGTGCAGGTAAAGGTGTGTGAATGTATTTCCCTTGCCATGATGCTGGATCCACCTGTGTAGGGCCTGTAAAGCATCTTTCTTTCCTGACAATAAAGGAATGAGATAGGATCAGCTATACCTTTTCTGATGATTCTAGTATGGATGTCTCTTCATTTTCTAAAATAAAGAGGTGGCAAGGACTTTAGTGTTATTGTCCTCAAATTCTCCAAGAGAGGTCGATGTCCTTGCAACATGGACAACTAAATGTATACATCCAGGATCTTATTTATACATGTATAGATTTATACTTCAAATGGTATGTGTATATTCCAGTTGAACTAACATTCAAAGCAAAGTTGTAGGTTTTGTTCAGTTTGGCTAGGGAAAGAAGTTACACATAAAGTGGTTTAAGTGATCAGAAACTGGTTTAAACCTGTAACAGAACAGAAGTTCAGTGCACATAAACCAGTTTGAAAATGGCTGAAACCGGTTTGAGATAAACTTGGTTGAATGTAGTATCATACTTAACTGATTTGGGTCAAACCAGTTTATGCAACGTCTGTCCCAGACCCCATCCTGGTTTAACTTAAACCAGACTCCCCCAGCATCCCAGCATGCTCCCTGGGCTATGTGGGGTGCTCTGCTCCACAGCAGACCTGGCCCCTCCTCCCTGCTCCTTGACCCAAGCTCAGCAGAGACTGCAGGCATCTGCTTGGCTTCCCCCTGCTTCCCACCTTCCCTCCCCATTCCCTGCTAAGCAGGGATTGGCCCCATCCCCTCTGCCTTACACAGGCACTTCTCAGCATTAGCTAGCAGACCACATGCTGGCTAGGTCCATGCTGTGGGAGACAAGACAAAGGCAGGATCAACAGGTAGCTGGTAATGTCCCTCTGTTGTTTTCTTAATAGCCCGATAAACACTGTGTTATCAATTTTCTGCTGGGCTGGTGAGAAAGGGGGGAGAGAACCCCTCCCTAATCAGAGCATCCTGGCCTCACCCCCGTCATCTCAGCACTGTGAAATGGAAGGGAGGTCTGCTCTAGTGTCCCCTGGCTTCTAGCCTGAGCCACTGCTGGCATGTGTCTGCTTTTCTGGGATGTCTGGGCAATTACAAACTGATTCAGCCTAGCCAGGTTAAACTAACCTGCAAAGGTTGAATCAGTTCAGGTTCACGTTTTTTGAATGCCTGTCTCTAGCCCAGCTGTTGACTATTTTAAAAATGCTGAAGTTTTACCATGCAATTGTGTATAACATTGCTTCAGTAGAATGTCTGTGTTCTGAGAGAGGCAAGGATTTCTTAGGATGATATCTTTTATTGGACCAATTGTGTAGTTGGGATAGAATTAGACAAGCTTTCAAATGCTGGATATCCTCCCTAAGTCTCAAAGCAGCTGATTTTTGTATCTTGCATGTTATGGTAGTGCAAATGTGATGGCATAGCTGTGATAGTCCAGAAATTATCTCGGGGCAAGGATTTTTTAGAGTAATGTCTTTTATTAGAGCAACTAGATAGTTGGGATGGAGTTTGGAGAATAATTTCTTTCCTTAGTCATTTTTATGTTTACAATATTTATTTCTTTGAAACTTTTAATATATAGATCTTCCTGCTAGTGCAAGTAACTTGGTCCACAATTTGGATCCTTCTTTTTTGAATCTATGAATTCAGATTATCTGACAGATACCGTTGTACGTTTAAACTACAATATGTTTTTTCTCTCTCTTGTTTCTTTTGTACCCATTTTACTGCCCCCTTTCTATGGGTAAGGAAAATATTTTTTTAATGCTAAAATCATTAATTTTAGCCCATTGGACTAGCAATATCAGAAGCAGAACTTAAAAACAAGTGGAAATCTCACAAAGATGTCCAGACACTCTTTGTTGAATTTAGAAATCTGTCATCTCCTTTAAAACAGTTTGTGAGCTGGTTGGTTTTGAAACAAAAACCCCAAACCACATAGTAAAGAATGTGCGTGGGTTGAGGTTGAGATGGAGAAGGACAGCATTTGTACCCTGAAGTGTGTATCATTTTCTTGAGGTTCTGTGTAACTTCTGTTACATACTTGAGAGGATGAGTACGCTAAGAAACTGAATTTTATTTGTGGATAAAGACACGTGAAAAATTCTACCATTTTAGTACTTGATATCATTATTTTCAAAATCGTATCAGTTCTCAAATTAATTCTAGACTCTACATTCTTAAAAGAACAGTTTGAAATGAGGGAGTAAAGCCCTCGCAGATGTAGAGAAAAAAGCTACTAAACCTGTAACACAATGGGTTAGCTTTCCAAGATATGTATATCCCCAAGCCAGGTTATATATTTACTTTCAGTTACTGGAGTTTTGCTAGTTAGATGAAAATGACAATGCATTAATTCTTAAGTAATTTCTATATTTGCATTTCTTGAGTACTAATATTCTTATTTAATTCTTCTAGCTTGCAAAGCACAGTGTGGCAAAGCATCAGGTTCCCATATTTTACTGTCATTTAGTAAATGCTCTTTAAATAAAATATAAAGATTTAAGCTGTAAAATCTGTTGAACTTTTGGAGACTAAATCTGCTGTTGCGACATTTGAACTTTACTGTAGAGAAATAAAGAATGTTTTGTTCATTAAAAGATAAATATATTTTGGGGTCTTACTATCAGCTTTATGAGGCTAGTAAAGTCCTTCTTTACTGTTACTAAATTATTGTAATATTCAGTATAAGTAAAAAGACGTTTCTGAGACTGGAAATGAAAATATTTCCTTTTATAGCAGCAGTTGTTGATCTTTATACGACTGTTTTCCTCAGTGTCTTCTAGGTTTAATTTTTTTTCTGTGATGCTGATAGAAAATGTTGAGTCGTTATTACTTGTGATGAGAAATTGTTTCTTTTTCTTGAGCTTAGATTTCAGGGAAACCTTTGATCAATAAAAGTTAAACTGTTAAAATGAGTAAAACAAACAAAAAAAGATCACTGACTCCATTTCTATAATGCCTAGAACAGGGATAGTTAACCTGTGGCACGTGTGCTAGAAGGGGCACAGGCAGCCTCTGTGTGTGGCACAGGACAGATTGGGGAGGGGCAGTTAACAGTGGCAGATAGGACAGGGAGCAGAAAGAAAAGCGGAAGATTGTCCAAGAGAAGGGGATTGAAGTAGCACTTGGAGAGGGTGCACATCTAATTTGTGGCATGGCTGCCACTGCCCTAAAAGACTGCTTGATGGACTTGAACATGTTATAAAGTCTACTTTTAGCTGTTAAAGAAAGCTTGTGTAATTGCTTCACTCTTTGGTGGGTTTTTTAGATGGTATGTTTTGAAATAGGGACTTGGTTTTTATGCAAATTAATTAAATGTTTGTTTTCCTTTAAGTTTTAATCTATTCAATGTAAATGACTTTGCTTCTAAAAATATAAAGATAAGTTTTAAAAATCATCTAGATGTGCTCCTTACACTTTGTTTAATATTTTGATTGGTAAATATAAGACAATTCCTCAGACATAGTTCAGGTTGATAAGCAAGAGTTTTTTTAAAAAACAGGTGCTTAAGTTAGTCTTGTACATCTGCAGTTAGGCACCTAAGGAAGTGACTGATTTCACGGAAACTGAAATTTTCTAACTGCATCAAAGACTTCCTGTTTAAAAAATATTTTGTATGGTGACACCTTTACTGGTATTTTAAGAAATGTTTTCTCCCTTAAAAGTGTTTTTTTTTATAAACTTTCATTGCTGCAGATGCAAAAGCATCCTCTGCTTTCTTTGCATTGTATAACAGAAGATCACAGAAATGAAGAAGCGTGTTAGTTAATACTTTAAAATACTGCAAGAAGGCATAGGCAAGATTTGGATTTTTTTAACAATTTCTTTGGTTTCTTTCTTTTTGGAGAGGTATAATTGCTTTGCTTTACTCTGACCCTATAAAATGATGCACCAGAAGTCGAAACAGATAAGGAAATACTGTATTTATACTACATGCAACAAAGTTCTGTTCTTGCAAGAAAATGCTATTTCATGTTAATGCTTTCAAAATTTTTATATAACTTCATGAGATGGGATATTTAACCTAAATAATATTCTTAATGTGATAAAAACATTTGCTACTCTTTTTTTGGATGAATATTTTAAATGTATAGTGTGACCTAACAAATAAGTATTGGCACCTTCAAAAGAATGGTTTGAAGGAATTTGTTACAAATCTCTTTACTCCTAGATCAAATGTCTATCTGAAGCAGCTGTGGAAGTTAACTTTGTTGGCCAATCTACTTGCATTAATCAAAAGAAATACTCACTTGTTATGTTCTGTCAATAACTTTGCAGATAGCATCAGTATATTACCTGCTTTTTTACAAACCCATACTATTTTCCCTTAGTGTTGCACGGGGAACAGTTATGCAGTGCTACAAATGTCATCTTTTATTTTGTGTATTCTCTCTTTCAGTACACTGAAGGTAACTGAGACTGCATATATATGTTCCAGTGATCTGGAAGAATTCTTCTGGGTTTGTTTTCCTGGTAGAAAAACTTACCTGGAGATGCCTGAAAAGACATGACCACAAGCCCTTGACATTACTAAAATCAAAGTTAGTGAATACTTTTCATCTTATGAAGTGTACCTAGTTCCTCCTCTGTAAAATAGTATTCCCATAACTCACAGAGGTGTTGTGAAAATACATTCATTATGTTTGTGAAGTGCTTGAGTACTACATGGATGAGCACTGTAGAAATAGGGGAAAATCATTCTGAGAAGGATACGATGAGAGCCTAGGGCCACACATTGAAGGAAGAGGAGAAAATAAACTAAAAAGCTGCTTATTAAGTAAGCACCATCTATTCTGTGTGCTGAATGAAGGAGGGGCAAAAGGGAAAATATTACTACAACTTGGTGTCTCTCTCTCTCACACACACACACTCTCTCTCTCTCTCTCTCTCTCTCTCTCTCTCTCTCTCTCTCTCCCTGGTGTCAAAGTTATGAGGTGGTCTTTAATACATGACTAATCTTGTAGTAATATTTTTCCTTTGGACCCCTGCTTCATTCAGTGCACAGAATAGATGGTGCTTATTTAATGAGTAGCTATTTAGTTTATTCTCACCTCTTTCTTCAGTGTGTAGCCCTAGGTGTGATTCATATCCTTCTCAGAAGAAAGAATGATTTCCCCCTATTTTATGGTGCTCATCTGTGTAGTATTCAAGTACTTCACAAACATAATGAATTTATTTTCACAATGCCTCTGTGAGTTATGGGAATACTATTTTACAGAGGAGGAACTAGAGGTACACTTCGTAAGATGAAAAGTATTCACTATCTTTGATTTTAGTAATGTCAAGGGCTTCATCTTTCAGAGTATATTTGAGGTGCATCAATATATCAGTCCATATCATATCGGCATTGATAAAAGGAAAATTGACATTATTGGCAGTTGGCTTTTTTTTTTTTGGCCAATGTGGCCGATAATTGCTGCATGTACGTGCTGCGTCTGCAGACATACATAGCTAGGAATGCAGCCTAGCAGAGGTGTGGGAAGGCAGATCAAGATCCCCACGGTGAAGGCTGGGACGGGCTGCCCAGTTGGGGTGGGGTGCAATGCAGGACGAAGCCACAGGTGGCTCATCCGGAGGGTGAGGGAGGTGTGGGGGGGTGGCTCCCACCACTGCATGCACCCCAGAAGAGCATATGGGGGGCATGTGCCTCTGGATTTGTGTGCAGGGTGAGGGCAGGCTGTCCACTGCAGGCTGGGACCAGGGACTGTGCAGGCCTTTTCCCAGCAGTGGGGGAGAGGGGGCTGAGCCTGGTCTGTGCTCGGGGTGAGTG
This sequence comes from Alligator mississippiensis, assembly GCF_030867095.1. Classification (NCBI taxonomy): domain Eukaryota; kingdom Metazoa; phylum Chordata; order Crocodylia; family Alligatoridae; genus Alligator; species Alligator mississippiensis. Next base: position 342,697,737 of record NC_081824.1, on the reverse strand, counting down.
GTGGAGGGGCAGATGGCAGTGGTGCTTGGGAGCTACAAGCGGGGGGCTACAGCCACCCCAAAATTTGCCGTATTCCTCCATAACCCCTCCTTCCAGTGCTGCCACTACCCGCCCCTGCCCCCCCTGCCCCCCGAGCACAGCCCCCAACCTAGCCCCCACTCTGGGAAGAGGCCTGCAAAGTCCCTGGCCCTAGCCTTCAATGGGCAGCTGCCTTCACCCTGTGCACAAATCCAGGGAGCACATGCTCCCTTGCCTCCCCCAGGGATGCATGCAGCAGTGGGAGCTGCCCCTCATCTCTGCATCCCCTGTACAAGCTGCCCGTGGCTCCATCCTGCACCCTGCCCTGCCCGGCTGGGCAGCACCTGCCACTGCCCCATGCCCAGCCCCATCCCCACTGCCTCCCTCACCATGGGGCCCTCGATCTGCCCTGCCACACCCCTTCCCTCCCCTATGCCTCTTCCCCCCACAGACTTACCGGCTGGATCATGCTATTCAAGCTGCTAGGCTGCATATTGACAATTGGATTGGTATCAGCCGATATGGCTGGTTAATAATCAGCCATCAGTAGTGGCCAAAAAAATCTTTACTAATGCACTCCTAGAGTATACAGTACTTAAGTTTCAAAGGACTTGAGTTGCAGCAATGAGTGTTCAGCACCTTTATAAATTGGATACCAGGGTCTTTAGTTGGTCATGAAGAACATTAAAAACACACAATTAGTGACTGCCTCTAGAAAAAATAAAAATAAATAAATTGTTGCTTAAGTGATTTGCCTGGCATCACAAAGGAACCCTGAGACACAGAGGGCAGGTCTATATGTGATGCTATATCGCCATAGCAACATGCTACAGGGCCATAAGGACCATGTGCATTTACATGTGAGCAGCAGCTACTTTGCCATGGCAGTGCACTCCCTCATTTTAGCATGCTGCCACATCAGAGTAGTGGCTAAAAATAACCATGCACCCAGTGTACAGCGCAGTATGGGTTGCTACTGCGCCATGCTTTAGTACTTCCTTCTGGCCAATCTACTTGCATTAATCAAATATTTCCAGTCTTTTGGAAGTACCTAAAGGATGATGCAATAGCAGTGTTGCTGTACGGGCATGTGTAAACGTGCCCAGACAGTAATAGAATTCAGTTTCACTGAGTGGCACTTAATTGTCTTTAAACCCAGAGACCACTCTCTGTCTTCCTAGAATCTATTGCTCATTTTCTATGCACTTGCCAACTTCTGCATTAGGTGAAGCACAGAAATCAAAAACAAGTCTCCTTCACTGTAGAACCCTGAGTCTGTCCATCCTATATATTATATCTGAAGTAAATTTCTTGAGGAAAAATAATATTTAATCATGTAATTAAAAACTGGCATGTGTGCAAAGGGGACCAATGAAATTGCACAGGTAGCCTTAATGCTTGCATTTTTAAATGGTTCAGTGCCGAACTTTACAGATATAATGTTCTTTTCATGTAATTTTATTTTGATGCAAGTAATATCCTTATTGTAAGAAAGCATACTAAAATAAAGGAATTCCATCATGTAGCATCAGTAATGTAACTAGGGTGGGGTGAGTGGGGCAACTGCCCTGGTTGCCACTTTAGAGGGGGTGCCAGAATTACTCCCCTCTCCCCCTTCCAGGAATATTTGCTGTGGCAGCCTTATGCTGCACTGCCATAGAAGCCAAGCAGCTCATACTCCATAGTGTACGGGGCTGTAGCAGGGCTGCTGCAAATGAGGGGCCGGATCTCCGCATACAGGCTGTACCAGCCCTGTGGTGTAGGCTCCCCATTTCCCCGCAAGATATTTTACTGGGCACAGAACTGTACCTCCTATGGCAAAAATTGTGGGTAGGGGAAACATTCAGCTCAATCTCTCCCTGCATACACTATGGCTAGGGACAGAAGTTACACGTAAAATGGTTTAAACTTGTAACAGAATGTAAGTTCAGTGCACATTAAACCAGTTTCAAAATGGCCAAAACTGGTTTTAGATAAACCGGGTTGAACGTAGTATCAGACTTACCTGATTTGGGTCCAACCGGGTTATGCAATATCTGTCCCAGAACCCTTCCTGATTTAAGTTAAATCAGAGTCCAACAGCATCCCAGATGCTTTGCAGCCCTGGGCAGGCCTGTGCTGTGCTCCAGAGAGCCCCTCCTCTCTGTTCCCTAGCTTGAGCAGGGACAGGGGCATGGCCAGAGGCATTGCCCCCTGAGACAAAGGGAGCAGGGAGGGGGTTTATTCTCCACCCCCCACCAGGGGACTTTGGCCCCTGTCATCCTTTCCCCCCCTCCCAAATCCAGTGGCAGGGGAGGGAACATGGCCAGAGTCAGCTGGCATGGCCCCTGCCATCCACCTGCCTTGCCAGTGCCTGGGGCTGCAGGGCTGAACCCAGCTGGCTGGTGAGTGCTGCTGAGGGTGGAGGCAGAGGGGCCAGGCCTGGCTGGGCTGCTGGGTCCGGGTCCTTCCCAGCAGGCTGCAACTGGGACTGGGGCCACAGGGGCTGTGTGGCTTTCTGTGCCCAAGCTGAGTAGGGCTGTCATGGAGCCCCAGCTGCTTGGGTAGGGTCCCACAGGGTGTCCATGGGGGCTGGGCCCTTCCCAGACTGCTATGACTGCATGACATCCTGGCCTGGCAGCACAGGCAGGGGCTGGCTGGGGAGTGGGCTTCCTGGGCTGCTCAGAGGTGCCAGCAGGCCCAGAGCCCAGCAACCGCCCCTACCGCACCCCCTGCTCGATGCAACACCCAGGGCTATAGCCCCACAACAACAGCAGGCTGGTTGGGGTGGGCGGGAGGGGAGGGGAGGGGGGGGGCTCTTTTGAACTCCTCGCCTCCAACTGCCGAGGCCGTGCTGTGCCATTCTGGGTGGTGGATGGAGGGGGGAGCTTCAGCCACGTGACTTCTGGCCCGTGCATGGAGCTCCAGCTCTAGCTCCTGGATGCCTTGGAAGGTGGAAGGTGTCCAGGTGGAAGATGTCTGGGGGCTGCAACTGGAGCTCCACATGCAGGGCAGAAGCTGCTGGGCTGATGCCACCCCCGCACCCTCCACCACCTCCCAAAGCAGTACAGCAGTGGCAGGAATGGGAGGGGGAGTAACCGCTGGAGGTGAGGGGGAAGCTTGCTTGGCCCAGCAAGGGCTGTTTTTCCCCCCTCACCTCCAGCTGTGGCTCCTGTCATACTATGCAGCCCTGCTCAGAGATAGGGTAGTTTTTTTCAGCTCAACTGCTTCAACCTGAGCTGGGCTGAAGTGACCAGACTGAAGGAAGCTACCCCAGCTCCAAGCGGGGCTATGTGGTGCAGCAGGAGCTGGAGGTGAGGGGAGAACAGCCCTGCTGGGCCAAGCCAGCTTCCCCTCGGCTCCAGCGGTTACTCCCCCTCCCGTTCCTGCTGCTGCTGTGCCATTCTGGGAGGTGGTGGGGTGGGAGGGCTTGGACTTCAGCCCGGCTGCTCCCCACATGTGGAGCTCCGGCTGCAGCCCCTGGACACCTTCTGCTTTTCAAGACATTTGGGAGCTGGAGATCCACATGCGGGACAGAAACTGCATGGCTGAAACTTCCTGGTCCCCCCATCAGCCTGCTGGCTATGGGGCTCTAGCCCAGGGTGCTGCACAAAGCAGGGGATGCAGCGGAGGCAGCTGCCAGGTTTCGTAGCCTACCAGCGCCTCCAAGCTGGCCTGGGAACCCTGCTCCACAGCCAGCCCCCACCTGTGCTGCCAGGCCAGGCTGTCACATGGCCACAGTGGGCTGGGAAGGGCCCTGCCCCCATGGGCTTCCCTGTGGGGCCCTACCCAGCTGGTTGGGGCTCCATGACAGTCCTGCCTTGCTTGGGCATGGGGAGCAGGGAGCAGTCTGGCCATGCAACCCCCATGGCCCCAGCCTGGGCTGCCTCTCTGCCTCTGCCCTCAGCAACACCCACAAGTTGGCTGGGCTCAGCCCTGTAGCCCCAGCTGCAGCCACAGTCCCAGCCCTTGGCAGATATCAGGGCCACGCTGATGGCTCTGGCCAGGCCCTCTGCCACCCAAGCAAGAGAAGGAGGGGAAGGTGGGCAGACCCCAGGGTCCCATACCCAGAGACAGGGGAGTTTATTCCCCACTCCCTGCCCCCCTTTGCCTGAGGTACTGCCCAGACCTGTCTGGCCTTGAGGACAAGCCTGGCAAGGGCTACTTCCCCCCTGTCCCTCCAGGCACATCCTGGCTGGGGTCCCTGCAGGCCAGGGTAGGGCTGTAAACACCGCCACAATCATACTTAGCTCCTGGGGGCCTGGCCACACACCCCAGGTCAGTTTCCCTCCAGCCTTGCAGCTGCTGCAAAGGGAAGGAAGGCCTGCTCTAGCGTCCCCTGGCTTGTACCTTGAGCCACTGCAGGCATGCGTCTGCATTTGCAGAATTAAACATGAATGCCTGCGTACTTGTAAATCAGTTTGCAGGTAGACTAACCTGCAAAGATTGAATCAATTCAGGCTCTGGCTTTTTGAATGTCTGTCCCTAGCCTATGTGATGCAGGTTTGCCAAGCTTCTGTGGTTGAGCAGCACATGGCTGTGCCTACTAGCAAAGGCTCCTGGTGGAGCAAGGGCATTCTGGTGTTCCGTGCTGAGCCTGCTCTTCTTCCACACAGTGTGTTGCCTTCTTCCCTGCCAGCCTGTGGTCTTAATTTCATGCCCTACCAATCTCCAGCTTCCTTTCCCTATAGCCTGGTATTACATCTCATACCCATCATTATTAGATTTGGGAAACTTCCTCTTCTAATTTGTCTGGCTCAGCAGTGATCTTTGAGGCTAGGGACAGACATTACACATAAACTAGTTTGTGATCAGAAATTGGTTTAAACCTGTACCAGTGCACATAAACCAGTTTGAAAATGGCTGAAACTGGTTTGAGATAAACCTGGTTGACTGTAGTATCAGACTTAACCGATTTGGGTCAAACCAGTTCATTCAATGTCTGTCCTAGACTCCTTCCTGGTTTAACTTACACCATGCTTTGCAGCCTTGGGTAGGGCTGTCTGCTCCACAGCAGAGCTGGCCCTATCCCTTTGCTCCCTGGCTGGAGCTCTGGAAAAGACAGCAGAGACAGCAGTATCTGCCTGGCTTCCCCTTGCCCCCCCCAGCTCCCTCACCACTCCCTGCTCAAGCAGGGATTCCCCCCTTTCCTCTCCCAGACCATGGACCATAGCCAGCATGTGGTATGCTAGCTAATGCTGAGAGGTGTCCATGTAAGGCAGAAAGGACAGTGTCTGCTTAGGGATTTTTGGAGCTAATCAACAGGTAGCCAGTAATGTCCCTCCATTCCTTCTTTGGCAAAAGCTGTTTAAGAAGAGCTTGAGCTTGAGCTAACAAGAGAGACTTTTGTTTTCTTTTGATGGGGTGCTAAATGGTATCAACTAGAGAAAATGGTATCAAGCTACCTAGAGAAATCGTGGAATCGCCATCCTTGGATATTTTTAAGAGCATGTTGGACAGACATTTGGCTGGGATGGCGTAGTCAGGGGCATCCCGCCTTGGGCATGGGGCTGAACTAGATGACCTCATAAAGTCCCTTCTATCCCACTTTCCTGTGATCCTATGAACACTAATAATTTTAGTGTTATTGATGGTTATAGTTCCAAACCATCTGTTTTTTTTTTCTGGTTAGCGCTGCAGCTGCCAAATAAAAATATTCATTAAGACTCAGGCAGTTTTCCAGTCTGTTTTGGTAATGCTCACTGAAGCAACAAATCATGTTTCCAGTAGCTATCTGGCTTCACCTGATGGGAAAATACTGTGTGCCAGCATCTGAATTCTGTGTTTGCGGTCAGAAAGCAATAAACCATTTTGTTTTAACAAAACATGTTGCTACGACTGGTATTTTTAAGAGATGATTTATGACCTATGTTTTCTTTTGTAATTTCTAAAAATTAGGCATTTATCTATGTGTTCAAAATATTAAATGGACAATACATGTAAACTACAGAGAGAGAAAAAGGAAAAATGGGAAGAAGTAAAGTATAATCAATCTTAAGAAAATAATGGAAGGATGAGCATGATATAGATAAGAAGGAATTATACACATTAGTCTTCCGGCAAGAGAAAGAAGTATGTATTTCTGCATGAGTGCCCTAACCACTAAGCTGGAAAATGAGGCCCACACTTCATCTGGCCTGTGTTTCTTTAATTCTTTTATGCAAAGAATGGAATAGTTTCAAGTGGAGATACTGAGAGCACCCCTGCCCAAGAACAGCTTGTAGCCTGATAATCAGGGATCTTGGTTTTCTCTATTTAAAACATCCCCAATTTTTGTTATAAAAACAATGTGTGTGTACACACACACACACACACACACACACACACACACACACTGTTTATATATTAGTGGTGTTTCATTTTAATCGTGGAAAAATGTGGATTTGGGGTTACTGATTTTAAACCGAAAATTGGGGATTTTTCTTATCAGAGAGATCCAGGAACCCTGCTGATAATAAAGGCAGTCTCCTGGGAGGTGGGGGGAAATTGAGCTCCTGTTTTCAACATTGACATTTTAACCACTGACCTGTTGGTTTGCAGAGGAGTGCAAATGTCAAGGCTTCTTCAAGAAGTGATCCCTACTTTGACTTTGGAGAGAAAAATAATAAAGGGTCTTGGTATCTACTCTAGAAGGTGGCTTAGGGCTGCAGAGGGAGATGCCTTCCCTTTATACCAGACTTAAGTCCTTTAACCCACTGAAGAGGGGTATTTAAGGCATATCCATGTCCTCACCCTTTCCTTTTTGGTTATTCCACTCAGTATACTCGCTAGTTTGGATCACATTCTGAAGTTATACATTGTCTCCCTTGCATCCCATAGAGAACTGAGCTGTCTGACTCGAAACTGAGTTCTCCTATGCACAGTTTAACATTGAATTATTTGATATTGTGACATATGTGTCTTGTTAGGAATCTAGTCCTAAATGTTTTCCAAAGTAAGTAACCAGATTTTTTTTTCCTTTCTAGAAAAGTTGATTGCTTACCAACGGGAATTCCATGCTTTGAAAGAACGCCTTCGCATAGCTGAGCACAGAACTCTGCAGCGCTCCTCTGAGTTAAATGCCATCTTGGAGCAGTTCAAGCGTGCAGTAGCAGAAACAAATGGAAGTAAGGATGCATTAAACAATTTTTCAGGTACAGTCCAGGGTTTAGATTTGCTTTAATTTAATATTGTAATTTAATATTGTTGCAAGGGTATGTGCAGGTGTAGCAGAGCAGTAGGCTCTACAACATGGGGGAGGGGAAAGGGGGGAAACATGATACAACTTTGACTGTGCCAGATGAAACCTTTGTGGACCAGATCAGACCTCTTTGCAGGCTGGATCTAGCCTGTGGGCTGTAAGTTGCCAACCCCTATTTTAAGTCATCTATCTTGGAACTAATAAAGAATTGTCCTTCAGTATTTTAGTGGTTCACACTTCATCACTGAACAGATCAGGCTTCAGGAGCATTAGACATAAATGTTTGGGGTTTTTTAATGAATGTATAATTTAACGTAACACTGTTTCTTTTATGTCTTTTACCACTGTTAGCCATGTTATTTTGATCTCCAGGTTGGACTACTACCATGCATTCTGCATTATATAGCATTCATAAGCTAAAGTTGATGTAGTTAGAAATGGCCCAAGCTCAAGAAGTGGTTGGACAGTCACTGGTTAGGGATGATCTAGGTGTAGCTATGCCTATGTTCTTTTATGGCTATTTCCCAAGATTCTGGGCTTTGCTAGCTGCTGCACGGGATAGGGAGGGAATTTTCCCTGCCCTGCTGCTACCGATATCAGTGTGTTTTGTTCCTGTTTTTAAGCCGTCCTCAGGGGGAGTGTGACCCTCTTCCAGTTGTGACTGGTGCCTCCCAAGTCTGGGGGGGCACCAGATGGCTGTTGGGGGGGCGGTCCCCCAGCCGCTGATCGCCAAGTGCGGAACCACCAGCAGTGAAACTGGAAAAGTGCACTTCTGCTGGCACTTCCAGGGGGTGCATGGCCTATCTCAGGGGGTGCACGTGCACTCACATGCACCCCCTACACGTTGCTAATGCCCTCTTCCTGGGATCTTTCAAGCATATACCTTTGCAGTAGCAGGACACTGGCTGCTGTGGTCCTCTTACTTTACTTATGGAATGGTAGGGTGTTATGTCTTGGGTTTTTCATCAGGGTCTTCTGTAGTTTTGTTAAGAGGTTAGACAATAGATTTGTATAAAACGGTTTGGATAGGGCTGATCCTGCCTCTGGCATGGGGTTGGACTAAATGACCTCTGGAGGTCCCTTCCAGCCCTACTTCTCTATGAATCTGTGATTTAGCATGTTTGACTATAGAGAATCCTGCCAGCCCCACTGATTGCTCTGCTTCTTTTGTTCTTTGTGCAACTAATGGTATTAACTTACATTTAAAAAAATCCTACCTAGTTTTGAGTTCTTGGTGCCTAAGAAAAAGCCTGTCCTCCCATGCACTATCATGGATATTGAGGTCAGCTAATATTCCTAGATTTGTCCAAGTGATGGGAGTGTGTGTGTTGCAAAACCTTAAATATGTAAGTCACTTTCCACGTTGGTCTGATGGAAACCAAGTCCGAGACCTTTTGGGTTCAGCATAAAGACTGTTTTTTCCTGAGAGGTGTGTGGAATGAATATAACATTTTTAACGTTGTAATTTTGGGATTGGATTCCCCTAATTTGAGTTGACATGGGTTCACAAGTTCTTATATTAATTTTTATTAAGTATATATCTGTCTAAAGATTCTTAGGCACATTGTAAATATTAATATATAATAATATGTTGTTTTTGGTCACTACTTTAAATCTGAAAGGAATTCAAGCTCCACGACAGATCCTGCCATCTATCTGGAAATACAGACACTTCCAGTCCAACTTCTGCATTTGAATCTGCAAGAAAAATATGGCAAGCAAATTATAATAATCTATAGTGGAATTTAGACCCCAGATCAAATATTACACCTCTCCTCATGGCACTAAAAAAAAAAAAATCAAGACTGTTAGTTGTCTGGGATTTAGCTTTATATTTTATCCAAAGAAAATACTTATAGTTCTGTAGGACCACTGGTTCTGTTTATAATCCCAGGAGTGAATGACACCTATTATCTCATCACCATCATTTCTCTGGCACCCAGATTTTCTTTGGAAGTCTTCAATCCAGTTTGTGACCTAACCTGACCTTTACAGGTTTTGAGACAGTCAGTCAATATATTATGGCTTTTTTCTAATTAAAAATATTGGCTACTGTTTCGCACTTGATTTGAGGGATTTGCTACATGCTGTCAACGAAATTTCATAGCCGATATCTCTGCTGATATCTGTGCTCCTTTGTGGAAGTAATCTGAAATGTAGCAGGCTCTGATAACATCACAAACTGATTTAGCTTTTAATACTCAAACTGAGTAAATAATTTAAATGTGCAGCTTTGTGTGGAGGGCATTTCTATTACAAAATTGTACACAAATTTTAGCTTTTTTATTGTAAACTGTGAAATTTTATTTTTATGAAAAATACTTGTATGTAAAATATGTTTAAAAAATACCTGCAATTTAAAAAACATATTCATTTAAAGATTGTTGTTGCATTTTGATGCACCCTGTGAAAGTAAATACAAAATATTCAGAATTGTCTGGCTGTTCTTATTCTTTTCCTTTCATCTTGATCCACTCTGGGTAAAAAATGTATGGAAATTCTCTACAGGTAAGAACTTTCCTTTATATTATTTCTTGCAGCATTTAACTGGCATGTAACTGTCACTTGTAATTTTGTTTCAGTTTCCAGAAAAAAAAGCCTACTTAAAACCCCATGTATGACTTTTTAAATGAAAAATAATATTTTTCGTTTTTGGTACACAAATCTGATTTAAATGCCTCATTTTATTTCGCCTTATTTCAATTAGCATCAGACTTGAAATTGCATGCATCTTGTAGCTCTGTAAAAGTATTTCCATTCTGATGCATTTTCTGCATTATTGGGTTTATATATGTTTACAGATGAAACACTGAAATTGCTAAAAGAGCTAACAAGCAGAAAATCTCTTCAAGTGCCAAATATTTATTACCATTTGCCTCACTTATTGAAGAATGAAGGAAGTCTTCAACCATCAGTGCAGATTGGCCTTGGACGAACAGGAGGTATGCTGGTATAGTTTACATAATGCGTATACTAAACATACATTTAAAGAATTTCCTGGTTTTGGCCGTCTAATTTATTCTATTGTTTGGTAGCTCAAAAACTCTCATTACTTCTGTGATATTAGCACTTTCACTGAATCCAAGATGAAAGGAGTTTGCATTCAGTTTTGCTCTTTAGTGCCCAATTCAGATCATGTGCTACCCAAGGTGGTAAGGTATACAATAAGAAAGGCTAAATTTGGATCAGTTTGTGTTCTCTTTTCATTAGTTTTACAAAATTAAGAAGGCATGGAAATGTTATTATTAGATTTATCCCTTTGGCTTATATATAGTAAACTAAGCTTGGAATTGTGTTTCTGGCGTTCCCAGCAATAAATTCCATGGTGTAGTCAAGTGGACTTGGCATTTTGGGCACCTAAGATTAATTAGATTGTACGTTTTAATGAAATGATCACATTTAGGTTAGGGAGGGAAAAGCCTGGTACTCATTTCTAGTCTTGTGGTTGGCTGTGCCTCCACAGAATTTACTCTTATTAGCTGTGGCCATGCAACCAGAAAAAGCTCAACCGGGTCACGTCCCTTGAAACATGTCTGTGTGTCTATAAGAATTAAATTCACATGTATACCATTTAATCTGGTTCTGCCAATATTTTCATAAACTAATCTTTCATGTTTTGCTTAGCTGTTTATTGTAGAATTACTAGTTCTAGTTAGTGTGTGTTGTGTATTCTAATTTGATTTTTGTTTTAAAAAGTTGCTTATCTACTTATCAGATGTGCTGGATCACGTCTTATTCACTTATTCTGTTTCTCTCTATAACAAAATGGAAATAAATTCTATGCATATTGTCAGTCAGGAAGAGGAGGACTCAGACTTCTGTAATTGGTTTACACCAAACATATAATCAACTATATCAACATTTTAAATTGCAAAAAAAGTTGATTAAACTCAACTGTGCTAAAAATAGAAAAAAATCAGAGTTAAAAGTTGAGTCTATATCCTTCTCTTCCTCTGTTTTGTGTTCTGAATATGTATTATTAAATATAGAATCTAATATCTGCAGTAATTAAGATGTGTTCAGAATGCCTTCCAGTATTTCCAAATCCAGTCTGATTTTTGTATATTTAAAATATATGGAGGGGGATCTCTCCAATTACACTGGGCTTCATAGTATTTCATACAGTTTTGCTTATCCCGTTTGTCCTTTGCCTATCAGGATGGATGCAATCTATATCATATTGGGGGGAAGAGATGCCCTTGGGGAGGTTGAGGCATGAAAGTTAAATAGGTATGTGGAGGATAGGAGGAGGTGGGAATGCAGAATTAGCAATACAGTAGGGGTGTGAGTGTTGAATTTTGAGGTAGTTTATATAGAATAGGAGGTCTGAGATGGGATCCTGGGAGATGGGGAGTGTTAGGGCCATTCTGGGGCTCTGGATTTGATCAGTGGCCAAACTGGTCATATAGGTATAAGAACCCAAAGAAGTGGAAGGTAAACAAGGGGAAATTTTGTCCAAAATTTGTAGACATTTTCCTTAAATCTTACGTAGACAATTAAATTGTAAAGACCTGTTGTGCCATATTTGGAGACTAAGCTCTCTAAACAGGTTGTGATTTGTATAAATCACAGTGGAACCATAAGTGATATGTACCACAACGGTATACATCTTTACAATGCACAATAATACTCTTGGTTCCATAATAATACCTTTTATTAGACCAACTAATGATATTAAAAGTATTAATTAGTTAATTAAAAGTTATTAATGATATTACAAGTTCTAATAAAAGGTATCATTTTGGAACCAAGAGTTCTAGTTTTTTGTATGTCTTTTTGTCTCAGACCAACACGGCTACCAAGTACACCCCCAATAATACGCTTAGCATTTAAGCATTTAGTACTTTTTTTGTCTGGCTGCTTTTGATTTAACCATTGGGGGCATTCTGTAATACTATATTTACTCAAGATGAAGATTTTTCCTCTTAAAACATAGGGGGGAAGCTCCTTATCCTGGATTCAAGTACAAGGCAAGGAGCCACATGGCTGTTGTGGCTCCAGCCACAGCCTGACTCAGGCTCATGGTCAGAGCTTCAATATCCCCCTGCTGTTTCTCCACCCCCTACCACAATGCCTTCTTGCCATCTGCTCCCACTTCCTCTCCCCCACCCCACCACCATTGCTTACCCTCATTCAGGGTTCTGGCCCCTGTCCAACCCTGCAACAGCAGCAGTGGTAGTGATAGTTCCAGCTCTGACCTGGTCCCAGGGGTGGGCCTGAAGCTGCTGTTTCTGTTGCCATAACCACTGCTGTCTGCTTGGGCAGGGGCCAGAGCCAGCGTGTGATCCATGCCCTGGGCTGGAGCTTGGCAGAAGCCAGAGCCCCAACAAAGGGTAAGCAGTGGTGGAGAGGGAGAATATGACTGGGGGGGGAGGCAGGTGGCAGAGGGGTTCAGGGACTGGAGGGGACAGACAGCAATGAGGGCAGATAGCTGTTGAGGCAAGTGGCAGGGAAGGTCAAGCACTAGGGGTTATAGGCACTGGTGGAGACAGACAGGTGTGGGGGGATGCAGGCAGCAGGCAGGGACAAGTGATGGGGTGGGCAGGTAGTGGTGGGGAAGGGCTGGGGTCAGGTTCCTTGACCCATCCACCCGCTTACCCTTTGCTGTTGCTCTCCCTCCCCCCCCCCCCAGTCACTGCTTTCCCTGCGGTAGTAGTCATGGATGAATTTAAGGTGACCCTCCAATAATTAGATTCTATACATGGAAAGTTTTAACATTTATACATTTTCCATGTATAAATTCTGATTAGTTGAGGGATCATCTTGAATTCAAAGTTGTCTTGGATTTAGGTAAATATGGTAATGGTGTTATCAGTGATTTGGTATGTTTTGCAACTTTGTTGGTTACCACATTATCTCAGTTTTTTAATACTTCTTGTGGATTTCTCAATCTCTGTTATAAAACAGTTTCATATATTCTAATTTGTCTATAAATGAGATAATTATAAGTACATTTCTCTTTTTATTTTATAGTTTCAATTGTGATGGGAATTCCCACGGTGAAAAGAAAAGTCAAATCTTATCTTACAGAAACTCTCCATTCTCTTATTGATAAATTGTCTCCTGAAGAGAAATTGGATTGTGTTATGGTTGTCTTCATAGGAGAGGTAATCACTTAAACATTTTACATCACTTCTAAACTTTCTTAATGACTAGTATCACATAGTCGCTGGCTGTGCTTTTTCTAAGAATTGTTTTGAACAATTTATAAAAGACAAGTTGTAGAAAAATTCCTAATTTCCTGGTAAAACATGAAGAAGCAGAGTTAATTATGCATGTATTTATTGAGGTAATTGCATGGCTTTCTGATAGTAAGGAGAGAATGGAGGCAAATCCAGCAGATCTGTTATTTTGCAAATCCTCTCATGTATTTATCCAGTGTTATGGCACTGAGGTGTGGCATTGTGTGCTGAGGCTGGAGAGCATAGCTGCTGCCATTCGACGGAAGTAGCTTATGCAGATTTTACTGGCTTGTGGGTAGGATTCCTTCCTTGCATGTCAGCTGAGTGCCTAGTCTTGCTGCTCAAGCTGAAAGTTGCTCTGAGGATTTTGTCTACAATGCTAAATACTCTTGACAACTGCTTTGATTTTCTGTTTTCCTGGATTATAAATTTCTTCTGCAAAATAGTTATTCTTTTGTAAATCTACTCTTAAGGTACATTTTTGAAATAAGATTTCATTGGACACTTTGGAAAAGCTAATTAATTGCTTCCAACTATACCGGATCTTCTAGCTAAGCTCCTAAGGATGCTGGGCACCATGCCTTCTGTAGGGAAGATTGTTTTATCAGCTGAAAGGGCTGGGAAACCTTCTCTTTTTAGATGTATGTGCGTTCCCTAGCAATTTGTTGCCTAGTTTACAGAATGTGAGAGGGTTTATAAATGTATGGTTCCCTTCAGTCCCTGACAGTACAGTTTGCTTTTGAAGCACTGTGTGGGGTTTATAAACACTATCCATTAGATCAGGGGTAGGCAACCCCCGGCACGGGTACCAGAGTGTGTCACTCAAAGGCATTTTGCTTGGCACACGTGCCTCTGGTTGAATGGTGGGGAAGGGGCTGCAAGGATTGGGCCCCTCATGGCTCCCCGGTTATCCACCTGTGGCACACCAACGTCTTACAAGTTGAAGTTGTGGGTGCTTTTGCCACTCTGCCCAAAAATGTTGCTGACCCCTGCATTAGATACTGACATTTGAAAACTATTTCTTTCTTTTTTTCAACCACTGTTCAAGGGCTGTGTACCCGCCTCCGCTCGACTAAGTGTTCCCGTGCTGCCTTTGCCCGGGCCCAAGTTTTCGCGTGCCCTGGGTTCGCGGGTGCACCCCAGAGGTTCCGGCCCGGTACCTGCTTCGCTCCAGTGGTCCGCGAGACTGCCGTATCTACCGCCGGCTCCCCTCTGTATGGTGCATCTGGTTACCTCACCGATGCCACCTCTTCCGACGTGGCTGGCTTCTCCGCCGCTCCTGCCGCTTACGCCGCAGCTGACTCCGCCACCAGCTCTGCGATCAGGGATCCAGTTAGCTCCTCCTCTGGCTCTATTGCCAGTGCTGCAGCTGGTTCCTTCCCCAGCTAGGCTGCCTGGGGCCCTGTCTGCTCGTCCTCCGGCTCTACTGCTGGCGTTGTCGCTGGCTCCTTCCCCAGCTACGCTGACCAGGCTCCCGCCTGCTCCTCTTCCGGTCCTGCTACTGGTGCTGCCGCCGGTTTCCCCACCGGCTGAGCCGATAATCACGGCGCTGGCTTCTCCACCAGCCCTGCTGCCGGCTGCTCCACTCCGTGTCTCGGAGCCAGGTCTGGCTCCGCCTCTTTCTCTCTCATACACTGCGGGTGGCGGCTGATTCCCCGCTTGCTGAGGCTTGTCGCTCCAGCCTCCTCTGCTCTGCTGCCCCGTTGCCTCGGCGGGGCCGCCTTTTGTTCCTCCCGGAAGGCGTCCCCTGCCCCTGCTGCTTTGCTGCAGCCGGATAAATGCCCGGCTGATAACCCGCGCCGGCGTTCTCGGCGCATATGCCTCCTTCGGCTCTTCTGGCTCTGCGGGAGGTAAGCGGGACTCTTTGCTGCCCCGGGGGCCTTCCAGCGTCCCAGCTCCCCTGGGACACAACCCCCCCTCAAGATGCCTTGGGGTGTTCCTACTTTACCTTTCCAAGTCATACCGGATGAGTTGCCCGACTTGTCCGTCTGGGGGTCCGTTTGTTCACTTGAGTTCTTGCTGTCACACCTAGACAGGAAATCCGCCATGGTGTTTGATTTTCCTGGCCTGAACATGATCTGGAATTTGTAAGGCTGTAGGGCCAATGCCTACCGGGTGATCCAGGCATTATCGGTTCTAGCAGTGCTTAGCCACCGGAGAGGGGCATGGTCCGTTACTAACTTAAACTCCTGGCCCATTAAATAATACCGGAAATGGTCCATGGCCCATCAAATGGCCAGACATTCCCGCTCTATTGTGGCATACCTCCTCTCTGCTGACGACAGCTTGCAGCTAGCATATGCTATTGGCCTCTCGATCCCTTCCTCTTCCTGCATGAGGACGGCCCCCACTGCCGTTTCGGATACATCTGTCTGTAAAATGAAAGTTTTCCTAAAGTTAGGGGTGCACATTATTACGTCCTCGCAGAGGGCCCATTTTAACTTCCCAAAACACTGCTCCATCTGCTCCGTCCATTTTACTGCCCCATTCTTCCTCCCCTTCAATGCCTCCGTCAAGGGGGCTGTTAGTTCCAAAAAGTGTGGCACGAATCTCCAGTACTAGTTGGTCAGCCCTAGAAACGACCGGAGCTGGCGACAATTCTGGGGGGCTGGGAAATTTCGCACCGTCTCCACTTTGTCAGCCAGGGGTCTGATAGTGCCCCTGCCCACCAGGAACCCTAAATACTTAATTTCCCTTTTTGCTAAGGCGCATTTCTGCGGGTTCGCTGTGAGACCGGCTTGCCTTAGCTCTGACAATATGGCCCTGAAGGCCTGCTTATGGTGCGTCCAGGGCGGTGAGTATATAATGATGTTGTCAATGTAGGCTGCAGCATACCCGGCATGGGGGGCCAGCAGCCGATCCATTAACCGCTGGAAAGTCGCGGCTGCTCCATGTAGCCTGAAGGGCATTCTTACAAACTCATAGAGACCCCAGGGCGTGCCGAAGGCCGTC
The DNA here is from genome assembly GCF_030867095.1 of Alligator mississippiensis. Classification (NCBI taxonomy): domain Eukaryota; kingdom Metazoa; phylum Chordata; order Crocodylia; family Alligatoridae; genus Alligator; species Alligator mississippiensis. The sequence continues at coordinate 342,681,426 of NC_081824.1, read as the reverse complement.
TTTGGCCGATTTGCCGGCGCCACTGGGATTTGCCAGTACCCCTTGGCCAGATTCAGCGTCGATATATACTGGGCTTCTCCGATTCTTTCTATCAATTCATCTACCTGAGGCATGGGGAACGCGTCGAAGACTGCTAGCGCGTTCAATCTTCTGTAATCGACGCATAGCCTCAGCGACCCATCCGGCTTGCGTACAGGGACCAGCGGGCTTCTCCAGGGGCTTCGGGACGGTCTTACCACTCCTAGTTGCAACATGGAGCTCACCTTCTCACGCACAACCTCTAGCAAGTGGTGCGGAATGGACCTCCACTTCTCCCTTACTATAGCCCCTGGTGGTGTTTTAATGGTATGAGTTGTGCCCTGGACCCATCCTGGTTCTTTACAGAACACATCCTGGAACTCGTGAATTAACCTCCGCACCTCCTGTCTCTGTGGTTTGGACAAGTCTTCCCCCACTCCGATTAGTTGCTCTATCTCCTCCGACGGTGCCACATCTTGTCCGGACCCTTGGGGCCCCAAATCCTCTTAGTCGTTTTCTACGAAGGTCACCCAGCCCGCCGGCTCCTTCCACTCCCGCAGCAGGTTCATGTGAAAGATTTTCTTCTCTCGGAGATGGCCCGGCCGATGTACTTCGTAATCTACAGGCCCAACCCGCCGAAGAATCTCGAAGGGGCCTTGCCATTGCATTAGGAACCTGCTCGTGGATGTGGGGAGCAGCAGCACCAGCACTCGTTGCCCTGGTTCGAAGACCTGCTCCCTAGCGCTACTGTCGTATTTTTCCTTCTGCCGAGCCTGGGCTTCTTTCAAATTCTTGCGAGCTATGTTCTGGGCCATTCTTATCCTTGGTTGGAATCCCTGGCGATACCCCACCGGGTCCTGTAGCGCCCCGTTGTCCTGTTCCCATTCCTCCCGCAGGACCTGCAGCCATCCTCGGGGACGGTGCCCCAGAACCAGCTCAAACGGGGAAAATCTCATGGAATCCTGAGGGGTATCCCTAAGAGTGAATAGCACCAGTGGTAAAAGTAAATCCCACTTCCGAGGGTCCCCTTGGATGCACTGCTTCAATACCCTTTTGAGGGTGCCATTTAGGCGCTCCACCAGCCCATTGGTTTGGGGATGGTACACTGAGGTACGTATCTGCAGGGTTTTACACACCACCTTCATGACTCCGGACATGAAATTTCTGCCCTGATCGGTCAAGATCTCTTTTGGGACTCCCATTCTTGCGATCCACTTTATCAACTCTTCTGCCACCCGAGGAGCGGTGGCTGTCCGCAACAGGATGGCCTCTGGATAACGCGTCGCATAGTCCACCATAACTAAAATATACTGGTGGCCGGAGCTGCTACGGGGTAAAGGTCCCACGATGTCTAAGGCCACCCTTGCAAAGCGGGTGTCTATGATCGGCATTGGTTGTAATGCAGCCCTGGCAGGGCGTTCGGTCCGAGTCTTCTGGCACTCTGGGCAGGCCGCACACCGTCGGGCCACTTCCTCCCCCATCCTGGGCCAAAAGAACCACCAGCCCACCTTTGCCAGGGTTTTATCTCGCCGTAAATGGCCCCCCACAGGGCTCGCATGGGCCAGTTGCCAGACCGCGTGGCGGAACTGGCTCGGGACCACCAGTTGCGCTTCTACGGGCCCCTCCTGCCTGGGCCCTGGTACGCGGTAGAGGAGGTGGTTCCTTACCTCGAAATGGGGGTGCTCTTCTGTTGGCAATGCGGCTTCATCCCTGGTCTCGTGGGTTTGTTTCCAAAGGGCCCCGAGCTCCGGGTCCTCGCTCTGCGCCTCCCAGAACTGTCTGCTACTAGTGATATTGCCTAGATTGAGGCTTATGGATTCCTCTGCGTCAGCGGGATCTTCCTCTGTCTCCCCCAACCAACCTTCACTAGTTCCCATCTTCTTGCGAGCTAGCTCCACGTCCCTCACCCGCTCCAGTACGTCGTAGATGGGCATCCAATCTCGGCCTAGCAACATTTCGCACGCCAGTTTAGGCACCACCCCTACCAGGAGTTCCCCCTGGTGTTCCATGACACACAGCTGGACCCATTGCCGTCCTACATGCTTGACTTTGCCATGGAGGCAGGCCACCGTTACCGGTGGGACCCTTCTGCCTGCTTGCCGGCGGACCATATCAGCCCTTACCAGGGATTGAGCGTGCTCTGAGTCGAGAGTGGCCTGCACGGGGCAGCCGTCCACCCAGGCCTTAACGATCGGGCGGCTCCATATTGGGTTCGCCCACCTCCGGGCTGCGGCACCGGTCTGGGAAACCTCGGGGTTTGTTGGCTGGGACCCACCGCTCAGCGGGCTGATCGGGGCATTCTCACGAGAGGTGCCCCTTCTGCCCGCAGCGGAAACATACTACATCCCTGCCAGACTCCCGAATAGGGGGACGCCGCCGTTCTGCTTCCCTCGGCAACACCGACACCGGTCCTTGGCTTCTCCTTTCCCTTGGATAACTTGCCTCCGCCGCTGCGAAAGCTTCTGCCAGCTTCAAAGCCTCTTCACAATTCCAGGGGGAGTGTTGCTGCACCCAGCACTGCGTTCTCTCCTCCAGGTCATTCTGGAATTGCTCCTGGACGATTTGATCGGCCAGGTCCTCGCGATCAGACTCCACGGGGTTCACCCATTTGTCGAGGAAGTCCCGTAGCAGCTGCAGTAGTACCCGGGGCCGTCTCTTGTCGGGCCCTTTCCTGGCCCGGAACAGGAGTTGATAATGACCGGGGCTGATCTCCAGTCGATAACATATCATCTATTTCACCTGTTCATAGTCTCGGGCCTCATCCCTTGGGATGGCCCGATAGGCCGCCTATGCTTTCCCAACTACCAGGGCCCCCAACTGGCTGGCCCAGTAGTCCTGGGGGAGGCCGGTCATCAGGGCATGGCGCTTGAAGGCGTCGATGTAAGCCTCGGCGTCGTCATCCTTCGTCATTTTTGGCATTTTGAAGGACACTTGGCTACACCTGAGCCATTCCTGCTGGCGGTCGAACATCTGCTGCTGGGAATCGACAATCTGGGTGAGGGCCTGCAAGTTCTGTCCAAGGACATCAACCGTTGTCATAGCACGGGTTGGGCATTGGCATAGGCCACCATGTCTGGGTCTTTCATCTTCCCGGCCAATGCACCACTTTGTACCCGCCTCCACTCGACTAAGTGTTCCCGCGCTGCCTTTGCCCGGGCCCAAGGTTTCACGTGCCCTGGGTTCGCGGGTGCACCCTGGAGGTTACCCCTGCTGGTATCAGGGGGACCCCTGAACTCGCATGCCACGACTTTGATTGTACCTTCAGTGGGGGGGTCCTCCCTTGGGGTATCCACCGGTGTCGGCACGTTCCTCAGTGGGTAATCTCAGGGCTCCGTCCTCCCCTACACCCTGGCCACTCGCCACCTTAGGCCCTACCTCCTACGGCCTCAACGTTGTCCTTGGCTTGCCACCCTCTCGCCCCGATACGCTGGCCGTCAATAACGGTCTTCGGGCTGGGCGTACTGCCTACAGGGGCGCCAGCCCGGCCCTTCCGGCCCGGTACCTGCTTCACTCCAGTGGTCTGCGAGACCGCCGTATCTACCGCCGGCTCCCCTCTGTATGGTGCATCTGGTTACCTCACCGATGCCACCTCTTCCGACGTGGCTGGCTTCTCCGCTGCTCCTGCCGCTTACGCCACAGCTGACTCCGCCACCAGCTCTGCAGTCAGGGATCCAGTTAGCTCCTCCTCTGGCTCTATTGCCGGTGCTGCAGCTGGTTCCTTCCCCAGCTAGGCTGCCTGGGGCCCCGTCTGCTCGTCCTCCGGCTCTACTGCTGGCGTTGTCGCTGGCTCCTTCCCCAGCTACGCTGACCAGGCTCCCGCCTGCTCCTCTTCCGGTCCTGCTACTGGTGCTGCCGCCGATTTCCCCACCGGCTGAGCCGATAATCACGGCGCTGGCTTCTCCACCAGCCCTGCTGCCGGCTGCTCCACTCCGTGTCTCGGAGCCAGGTCTGGCTCCGCCTCTTTCTCTCTCATACACTGCGGATGGCGGCTGATTCCCCGCTTGCTGAGGCTTGTCGCTCCAGCCTCCTCTGCTCTGCTGCCCCGTTGCCTCGGCGGGGCCGCCTTTTGTTCCTCCCGGAAGGCGTCCCCTGCCCCCGCTGCTTTGCTGCAGCCGGATAAATGCCCGGCTGATAACCCGCGCCGGCGTTCTCGGTGCATGTGCCTCCTTCGGCTCTTCTGGCTCTGCGGGAGGTAAGCGGGACTCTTTGCTGCCCCGGGGGCCTTCTGGTGTCCCAGCTCCCCTGGGACAGGCTGCATTTATTTTTAGAAGAGAACCATTCAAAGACTAAGGATGGACTCCAGCAAACATACAAATGGTTCTTGTTCTGTTCTTGGACACAGAAAATTAATAACACTCAAAGGTCTCCTTTTAAACATCTTGATTACCCTTCTTCAGATCTTAAAATTGACTCTTATTTGTTCTAATTTAAGTCATATCATTCTTTATATTTCATGCTTGTCATCCATGGCCGCCAATGTGGATGTTACATTTGGGTAGCTCTCTCTCTCCATTAGCTGAATAAATTGATTTTGTTACATCTGATGCAGGTTAATAAGAGTGTTGGTGCATTCAGAAGTCGTACCAAATTTATTTTTACATGAAGTTTTTCCTTCATCATATTACAATTACTAAAATTAGTATATGCTAATATTTTTTCTCTACATTTTAAACCATAAAATATAAAAGTGTCATCTTTTTATTTTCTGCTTCATTTTCCTGGGTTGGGGAAGGTCCCTAAAGGCTAGGAACAGGGGTCTGAGTTCAATTCCTAGCTATGCCACAGACCTCCTATGTAACCTGAGATGAGTGATTTTCAACCAAGGTGCCATGTGATTCACAAGACAAAGCTAAAGATTTTAAATAGCAGTCCATAGTGTCCAAAACGTTCTGGTCTGTTATGATCAGTCTGTTTTATTATTTATACTAGTAAATTGCCCATCAAGAATGACAGGGCGGGTGGGTGGGGATGGAGCCCCACGTCTGTCCCTGTCCCCCCTGCTGCTCCGGGTCTGGCCCTGCTCCACCCCCACCCCCTGCCGCTCTGGGTCCGAGCCTGCTCTACCTCTGCTGTTCTGCCTCCACCTCCCTCCCTCTCTGCTCGCTGCCTCCCCTTCCCTGCTGGCTGTTTTGGGGGGATGGCAGGGCCAGGCAGCAGGGGGGTGGGGGGGCGTCACCACCGTAATCCCCCCACTCCTTTTCCCTTAGGCAGGGAGGCATGGGGAAACCCGCTGCTTGGGCAGCTGGGGTGTGTTCACCATCACCACAAACTTCCCTAGCAGTGACTCAAACTTGGCCCTGCACAGCCCAAACCATGCAGTCAGTTGCCGCCTGCCCTCTTGGCGGCACATGCACAGTTGCCCAAAAGTGTTATGGACAGACAGACAAACGAAGCCTTTTATTATATTAGAATTACCCTGTCAATTGTATTACACTGTTACTAAAGCACCAAGTTCTCATTTTGTCAGGTCTACTTGCAAAAAAAAAAAAAAAAGTTTTGTTTTGTTTTTTTAACCCTATCTCTTTCAGCGGTTTTAGACCTTTGTTTCTTTCTGGTACATTTTTGAGTTTATTTTGGGCAAAGAGGGTGAAAAATAAATGATAATGCCTTTTTGCAAACAGAATGAACATTCCAAGGAAAGGAACCAATAAGATTAGATGGATTGTATTTGCTAAATAAGGCAAAGTAATCTGCATATTCACTTACTTTGTTAAAAGATAACTGCACAGTACTGTGATTTTATGAATTAGACATTCACACTGTATCAGGGAATTATATACTTGATAGCTAACAAACCTTTAGGAAAATATTAGAATTATATAACAAAAATTATGTAGTTATATGGAAGTAAATCTGCAGCATTTTTGCTCTCTAACTTGGTAAACCAATTTTATTTCATATAATTGGTATTAATTTCTCATATAACCATATTTGTCTAAGAACTTGCCCATTAAGCATGAAGACTAACAATTTTATATTTCTTATCTCTTCAGGTAATTTAAAGCTAACAGTTATTCATCTTTATATTCCATCTTTATTCTGTATTGAAGCTCTGTGCTATTTCTCTATGTAACTAGTTTATATAATGACCAGCTGACTCTGTGGCATTTGAAATATTTATTTAATCATATTTTTTATAAGAATTTTCTTTTAAATATACTGGAAGTTTTGGATTGCAGAAATTCTGAACTTTAAATTAAATTACGTATATATGGTATTATATATTACATCAGAAAGTGTAATTAATATAGAAATATTATTTTGAAGCTGGTTTACAGTTGTAGCTTTATTACATCAATAACTAATGTAGTTGTTTGAAAAATATAGTAGTGAGTTCTGTCTGACTGTAGAAATTAAAAGTATTTTGTGACTGTCCAAACTGGATTGTCTCAGTCAAACATTGTTGCTAAAATAAATATACGCTAATGTGAACTAAATTATATATCTTAGGTTTATTCTAGTGATACTTCCAGGACAAATTATTATGTCTGTCTGTTTTATTAATCAGTGAATGCTCTCTAACTTCTCTGATACAAATTGTAATCAGCATACATTCAAAACTGATGAGATTTTTGTGTTGCATTCTGATTGTTCCCAAGCAATTAGCTGACTTTCTGGCAGCTTTCAGTCAAACAGAAGACATCTCAGCTAAGCAAAATCATTTTATTTGTACTGTAAACCATTGATTAGAACAAATTAGTCAACAGTTTAACAATCATTTTTTCTTTGGGCACTTGTCTGCATACATATTTACTGTTAGTGCGAGTCCATCCCATGCACTTAAGGCAGACAGTTCGTCCTTGAGTCAGCTTCATGTCTCTGACTGCGGACGTGAAGGGCAAGCCGTTCTAACTGCTTGTTCATAAAGCTCCCAATTATACCTTCTTTATGTATGTATGCATGTATTTACTTACTTATTCAATTTGTATCCTTCCCTCCCCGAAACAGTATGTCTTACTGACTTCTCTTACTTCTATACCTAAGTAGTAATCTTTTTCTTCATTTGGAGGGCAATAGGGAGGCTTCTCTATGAAGATCAATGCCAACTAGATTTTTATCTCTTCTTATACAGGAAATAACTTTAGTGTGGATCACAGTTTCATAGGCATAAATCACTTGGTAGAGATGTCAAACCTTTGTATATTTTAGCCTAACAGCTACTCAGTCGAGACAGAGATAACCATCACCTCAAATTCCTAAGCAGGACATTCCAACTCCTGAAATCAGTGAGGGCCAACCTTTTTGCTACGTGTGGCACAAATTATCCCCACATGCTCCCCAAGAGCCACTCCCATCTCCTTCCCCTACCTGATCAGCTGCTCTGCTTTTTGCTCCCTGCCCTGTGCTCCCTGCATGATTTGCTGCTCTTGTTTTCTGCTCTCTGATCTGTCTGCTACTGTATTGCCTGTACCCCTCTGGTCTACCATGTACTACACACAGAGCCTGCCTGTGCCCCTTGTGGCATACATGCCACAGATTGACCACCCCTACCTTAAATGGTACAACTACAAATCACTACAGGTCCATCTGACAGAGTTGGAGGAAGGTCAACAGATTCTGGCACGCACATGTTCTGCATGACCAAATGATGCTGTTGTGCCAGATTCTACATCCTCTATGCTGTGCAACTGTTAAATAGCTTAAAGGCTTTATAAGGATAGTAGCCTTTTCTGTGGACAACCTCAATAAGTTTGTTCAAGAAAAAGATCTATTGCAGACTTCTATACATGTACAGATAGCTGCACTTATAAATTAAGACGCATTAAATCCAACTAAGTTGTTATGGCAAATCCAGCTGCTTTGGCAATATCTGAGAGAGTGGGTCACTCACTATTAAGTGCCATAACATGGGTTATTTTCTGACAAGTTGCCCTACAAGACAAGGGATAAAGTTAAGTTGGTTGAAGTATCTAGTAGATTGCACATACTTATATATTGCTCTTGATGCAACGAGCACTGCTCCAAAGTCTGTGACAATGGTCAAATCTGTATATGTCCTCTTGGCTGTTTTCTTCTGGAAAATCTGTAGTACTACAGAATGCAGTTATGGACCACCGTTGCAGAAGAAAAATAGCATTTTAAGGTTGGGTACAGTCTCGCTCAGTGGTGGGCACTATGGTGGATCTGTCCAGTGGCCAGACTCCATTTCATAGCAGCTCCTGCCTGCATTACTGTGGCTGGTTTCCATGGAGTTCCCAGAAGTGGTGGTGCCGTGACAGCACAGGGCCAGGGTTTCCAAGGAGACTGGCCCCAGCAGGACTGGCAGGGCATGCAGCTGGGTGAGGAGCTGCTCTGGGCAGGGGTGTGCAGGCAGTGGATCACGGTTCTGCCTCAGCTCCAGACCACGCTGTCACCTCTGCAAGATCCCAGCCTGGCCCCGGAGCAGCTCCCTGCCCTGCCGCACACCCTGCCAGCACTGCTGGGGCTGGTCTCTATGCACACCCTGGCCCCATGCTGTCGTGGCTCCACCACTGCTGGGGTCTCCATGGAAACTGCATACAGCAACACAGGCAGGGGCTGCTGGGAAATGGAGTCTTCCATGGGCTGGACTTTTTCTGCCCCTGGTCTAGGTAGTAAGAAAACTGGTCGTGCATTGCATTCATTTCAATACTCAGAGGTACCTTAAGAACATTGGAAACGCACATTCCAACTCCTAAAAGAAAGCCAAATAGGCACTGGCCATATCACAGGCAGGCGTCATGCCAAGGTAGATAACCCAATAGCTTAAGGAAGACATAAATTATTTTAAAGAAAGGTGCCTTCTATATTGGCAGTGTCTGTCCACTAGCCTCTGTCAACATTCAGGTTTAGGACATTCTTTTGATAGCAAAGTGCTCGTCATTTTAGATTTCCCAGAATTAAATTAAATGAGTTAGGAATTGGTTGTACCATTTCCACAGTTTTTGGAACACCTTTACTACCAGTTGCTGTGTTCTATACATTGTACATACACCATCCAATTCTAGACATTGCCCACCCTCACATACATTCCTGTTCAGGTGCCACGCTGATGAAACTACTACTACAAGAGGGAGTCAGTTTTTAGATCTCAGAGCTACAGAGAAAGTTCCCCTGCAGCTCTGGGGCATGGTTTTTATTGGGGGGAGGTGTTTACTTCTAAAGAACAAAGGGGGTCTGAATCCCATCATGTATGTCAGCGTACATTCAGGATGGGCTCTATCAGCTTATCTCTTGATTTACAGGATGTTCATTTTCACAATGAGATCCATCTGAGCTACAGAAAATATCTGAAGTTTCTAATAGTAGACCTCCATTACTAGTACACAGTACTAACTTTTTATTTTTTGGTATCCCTCTAAGATTTGTTGTAGTGGCTTTGTTCAGGAGCCTTGGCATCTTGGTGTGTCTATATCTGTATGACTGGTTAATACATGGTCAGTCCAGACAGCAAGTCTTGGACAGGATCCATCAAATTCATATTTGGTTGTTCAAATTGGCCTAAAATAAGGATGGCTTAATTCTATCCCCAAAGAATGGGGACTATTCTCAACTCCAGAACAACTGTTTTGCTTTCTCTTTAGTCACTAAAATTGTTCTAGAGGTTATGCAGCAATGCACAGGCTTACCCACAGACAACTGTCAAATTGTGCATAAGGCTTCTGGACCATGTGGTCTCTTACATTTTTGTGAGCCAGTATGCCACACTTCACCTGTGATGAATGTGAGGCTGATTGAGTACTTACGGTATTGATCAAACAAATGCTGCTTGGACATGCTCTTTTACATTTCACCATTCCGCCTGTCCTCATTCAGGTGGTGGAGGAGGCCAAAAATGTGTTTAATAGGCCTTTTTTTTTCTGTCTCTTTTGTCAAGAATGGATCTGGTCTTTGTTAGGGAGCATACCTAGGGTCTGTCCAGATGTGCATGGATGTTTTGTTCCCTGGGGACAACTAGCAGCGGCACACCTTGCACCATTGCTACTTGTCCCCAGGGAACACCCATGCCATGTGCACTTCAGTGCATGGCAAGTTACCCCAGGGGTGGTAGGGGAGGCTGGGGCCAGCACTGTGCTGGTGCCAGCAGCCTTACCTGGGTCCTGGGGGCCTCCCAGGGCAGCAGCCACAGTGATTCTGCCACACGGAGCCTGGATGGCAGCAGAGCGTGGCTCTGGGTGGCCCAGCTCTGTTTTTCAGCAGTGCTTGCTGCCCGAACACATGCTGTGCTGTTTGTTGGGGTTTTTTTCCTTTCTGCAGGTTTTTTTGACCCCTGGATATCCAGGGGTCAAAATACCTGTGGGGCGGGGGGGGGGACGTGCAGTGCATACTTGGGCAATGCATCCTTGCAATGTGGAGAACACTGGACTGTGAGGTACGTAGCGCTGCACACAAGTTTGCAGTGCCACATAATGCATGACTGCGCTCATTTGGATGCGCCCTTGGAGTGCAAACTCAAGGTTTTTAGTCTTGTCAGGAATCAGCTCTCCATATAATTATTCTAGGGTTGAGAGCCAATCTTTGTGCCTGCACATTTCCATCAAGGACCTTATAGTATAGGTTATGACTGATAATATAGCTACAGTGTTTTTATATAAAAAGACAGATCAAGGTCCCCTCAGTTGTAACTGGAGAATGGTACATTTCTGGAATCTCTGCATTTGCTATGAGGTCATTCCCTAGGTATTTTTCCTAAGTACAAAATGTTATTGCCAGTCACCTGAAAAGAAAACTTCAGCACTTGCAAATACACCAAATTGCACCAAGGACAAGGTATTTCTTCTGGTTTTCAGCAAATAAAGGTTTTCAGATCTGCTTGTGACAGAAGAAAACAGGGAGCATCAGTTTCTGAGAGACAGATCCCAAGGCTCATATCCATTGCATTGGATTGCATTGCATTGCATTGACTTGATTGGGTTTATTGCTTTTGGAGATTTCATATAATTTCCAATACCTCTGTTTCCTAGCAGAAGATTGTCAGAAAAAGATAAGCATGTGGCAGTTCACATCCAGTTACTTGTTTCATAGTTAATTTTTATAATCTGACTAAATTAAGTTCAGGTAAATAATATTAGGAAAATGGTTCCACTTTTTTCTTGAGAAGTATTTTGTGATATGATATGTGTGATCAAAACTTTTTTTGTTTAAAGATCAAACACCATTCTGTCCCAATGCTTTGAAAATGCAGACAAAACATGTTTCTTTATCCCTGTCCTTATGCATGGTACTCATTAAGAATTTCTTTAATTGCTGTCATCATATAGTAATAAAAATGTTTTTTAAAATCAAATTAAGGTATGTCAAATAATACTAGAAGCCTGTCCAGCCCTCCAAAATTTAGGACATTTGTATGCATGCTTGTGCCACAATGCCAGCGGCGCTGTGGCTCATGCAGTTGTATAAGTGGTGAAATGCGTGTCAGCACTGAGAAAACGGTGATGCGCTTTTGAACTAAAATACATTGAAGGTGCGTTAGTTCAAAAGTGAACTGCCACCATTTTCTGCACATAGGCACGCATTTCGCCACTTACACAACTGCATGCGATGCAGCATAGTGTGTGTCAGCTCACATACGGAGCAGACTCAATTAATCAAGTCTCCTCCAACATGCTGAATTTCTGGCATGTCGCAGGATGAAAAGGTACGTGTATAAATGCCCCTAGTACTTCCATTTTTAAAACATCAAAAGTAAACTGATTTATTTCAAATTTTTGTTAAAAAGGTGATCCTGAAAATGTACTTTGTAAACTCAGTGTGTAACATGCTTTTGTGAATGTGAGTAGAAGGTTATCTGCAATTCAAATCCAAGCCTCATATTAGAGAGAGAAAAAAAAACTGCCATTTTGATGTACTCTGTAACTTTAGTGCCTGTTGAATACTAAAAATGCTAATTGCCTTCAGGAAAATGAGTTGTTCTGACCAGAGCTAATGATAAAAAGAGAATGCTATTAGAAGTAGCAGTATGTCCCAAAATACAATCTCATTCACCTGCCATTCATATTATACCCATCTGTAATATGGAGCAGCTAGCTACATTTATCCTTCTTGCAGATTGCTTTGGGTTTTACTTTGATTTTATGTTGCTGCAGTAATGGCAACTATCTTTTGAGAGACATTTCTGTTGGAAACCTGAATTTCAGGCCAACACAGACAAAGCATAGTACTGACTGCTCCCATGTCTTCCTATCTTTATTCCACATCCCTTTGGAGATAAATGTTTATTCTGTTGCAAACCATTGTTTCTGATGTAATGCTTTAGTTCCGTCTTTTGTTGTTAGTTTATTTCGTTTGTTTCTGATTGTCATACTATGTTATTCTTCTTCCGGATATAAAGAATCAGAATGACTGAGGAAATGACTAAATAGAACAGCCAGTTTTGATGGATTGTGATGTTTTTGCTTTGGCTTTTGAAGATGTCTGTCAGCGATATCATTATGTATTTATATTTATTAAGGTTTATTTACAGTCAGCTAAAATTAAAAATCACAATTACTCATGTATAAAGTATGCATAGATATAAGTATTTATTGTAAAGGCAGTCCTCAGACTTATGACACAATTGGTTCCTGAAAACAGCGTCTTAATTCGAAACATTGTAACTCGGAACCGATTTTTCCCATAGGAAACAATGTTATAAATGGGGGATTGGTTCCTGAACCAAGGCCTGATACCTGGTTTTCACCAAAAATAACCTAGAATTTTGTACTCAATCAATTATAGATGACTAATATAGCTATATTAATGTACAGTAAAAACTCTGTTAACCGGCACCTTACAAGCTGACATGCTCTATTAACCGGCATGCCAGCTTGTAAGGTAAAGTGAAACCAGAAGTGCCCACTGTGTCATTTTCAGTTTCTCCGAGCCTTCATGGATCAGGGCATAGCAGGCTGTGCGGGTCCTGCCTGCCTCTTCTGCGGGGCCCGCAGGGCCCACAGGAGGGGTGGCGGTGCCCTGGACATGGCGGGAGAAGAGGTGGTCCGAACAGGCAAAAATGCCTGTTCAGGCCTCTCAATTAACTAGCATATTTTGTTATCTGGCATCCCCCATTCCTGGGGGATGCCGGATAACAGAGCTTTTACTGTATATTGTAAATAGCAATCATTGATTTGGAAGGATTTCTTTGAGGTGACTTTGCTGGACTTTTTGAAGGGCTCTTGGTTGGACTTTTTGAAGGGTTCTTGGCTGGAGTCTTCTCAGGAATCTTGGCTGCAGGTTTTTCTGGAGTCTTGTCTGCTTTCTTAAAGAAAGTGTCCAAGGAAGTTTGGACAGATGTTCTCCAGGGAGATATGGGTGACACAGCGACTTGTTTGTTGTCATGGTGTCACATCAGATCAAGTGTTGTAAAGGCAAAACTGATGTCAGAAAGTTGAAACAGGGTGTCAATTTAGAAATGTTGTAAGTGCAAAACGTAACTCGAAATGCTGTAAGTCGAGGACTGCCTGTATATCTAATTAGCCACCTAGAGAAATGTTGCAGGGGTGTCAGCGCATCTTTATGAGAAAAACCTTTCATTACTCACAAGAAAACACTTCTTAATATCATTTCAGGACTTGGATTTTCAAATTAAGTGACTTAAGAGGCAAAATGCCTGTAAATCATTCATGGGCTTTTGAAAATTCCATCATGTAAAAATGTATTACAAAGCAAGGAATAGATACCGTGTCTGTTGCAAATGTAGAGTGCACTTACGTGATAAGGAGTCCAGTGCAGTGGGAACTCATGATTAAGCGATACATGACTGGTTGTAACAGGGATAAAGTTACAACCAGTAACTTTAAGAGGGAAAGAGCAGTGGGCAAGAGCTGCAATGTGGTGTAGGCACCTGGGTGAGGACCAGCTGCAAGAGGTTATGCAGCAAGTGAGATAAGATCTGCAACAGATGAGCACAGGCTGCGTACCAGGCTAAGAAGAAACTCCCGTGTCCAGCTGGAGACCATGTAACTGGAAAGGGTGGAGCTCAGGGTACTAGAATCCTGATCCCTGGTAACCAGTCACACTGGTTTCTCTAAGCTTGGGCCTTCCTGAATCTTGATTCCTGGGCCCAGAGCTCTGTTTGGCCCTTAGCTCTGCAGAAGGAAGAGCTCCTGTAAACCCAGGCTGCTGGAGAGGGGGATGCTGGCAAACACAGGTACCCAGAAGGGCTGGAGGGAGCCAGCTGATAAAAGGCTCAAGTTTGTGGTGACCCAGAGGGGTTTAAGCATTTTATCTGGAAACAATTTAGGTTGGCTACTAATGCCATGAGGCATGGACGTGACTAAAAGGGAAGCAGGAGGCCACTGTGAGGGTGCCCAAGAAGGTACTTTGTGCTTAGAGGAGCAGGCTTAGAATACAAGCAAGACCACTGGTTAGAAGGGGCCAGCATGAGGAAAGACCTGATGGGACTGATAGGGACAGGGCAAGTGGGTGTCCCATCAAGACCTGATGGGACTGGTGGGGAGGCACCAAACGTTTCTAAGAGTGGACCTAGAGCCAAGTGGATCAAGCTGAGGGACCAGGACTAAGAGAGACTGAACTGAGGGGCTGTGGCCCAGAATTAGACAAGTAATTTGACCAAAACTGAGAATAAGAAGTGCCCTGCTCAGGGCTTGGAGCTGAGAGCCTGATGCTGAACAGTGCAGAGTGAAGCACACTGCAGTTTCTGAGGGCAGCATCTCAAATTTATATCCAGTTTATCATCAAAGAATGACAGGCAAATGAGCAGGGTGGGAGGAACTGGGACAAATGTGGTTGCTAAGGTGGGTCCTGCCACAGTGGTCTGTTTATTGCAAGTGTCCTGACCAGAAACGCAGCTTACTTTGTTTTAAAGGTGCAGTGTATATTATGCATCATATAAATGATTATCCTAAAATGTACTGGCAGAACTTCTAGATCTAAAATGTTTTCTGATGAGCAGTGCATATATACATAAGAGTTCCTCATAAGGCGCCTTCATCATATCTTGGAGCTCCTTTTTTTTTCCAGTTTCTGGAAGGGTCAATCCAGAAGTAGCAGAGACTAAATTGAAGTACTAGGCACATGTACAGTCTCCATTGTAAACAAACTATATGAATTTCTGACTTTTTAATTAGAAATATTTATTTGTTAGAGAAATACATTAAAGATAAAGATTTTTGTATATGTGTATATATCTTAAATAATTTTAAATATTTCTTTGTTCATCAATAAACTAGAATACTGATATAAATGTAGCTTGCTGAGGTTTACCCAGTCTTTGAAAAAGCCAGCACCTGAACCTGTGTCTTCTAATCTTATTCCTTATGCCTGTGATTTAATCAATAACACGGGCATATGATTGGTTAATAACTTGCCCAGTTTTACTTTTAACATTAATGTTTTTAAAATACTACAAATAAAAATATTTAGTATGTTGAAGTGTTCCAGAATCTGGCACTTTTAATCAAAAACTAAAATGTAAACTAATCAAGACAATAGCTGTCTTTGGGGCTGAAACTGCATGCCAAATTTCAGCCCTGTGTGAAATATGATTAGTTGTAGTTCAGATTATTAAAGTTGGCATTTGTAGCAGCATAAATACGTTCTTTGATATGATGTCTTGATCTCCACAAAAGTAGTACTGAGATTTCTTGAAAACATACCTTGTTCACTAACAAACATGCCAGATATGCCAATACAAGTATGGTTTTATTGCTGCAGCCCTGTGTTTAATTGTTTAGTAAAAAAAGAGCAGTTATAGGAAACTGCTCTGGGGTGGGAGGTTGGGAGGCAGTCTAGACCCACCCCGTGTTCACCTTCATGTATTGGCTCCTGCTCTGCTCAGCTCTGAGATACTACAGATACCTCAAGCCCTAGCACATGGGAGTCTGGCCAGCCAGCACCACTGAGACAGCAACGGCACTAGGCTGCACTCATTAAAGGAGCTCCCTACATTGAGTGAAAAAGCTGCATTAGAGAGGGAACTGTGAGTAGACTCAGGAAGGCCCAAGTGTGGAGAAGCCAGTGTGACAAGTTACCAGGGATCCTGGTTTTCTCTGTTTAAAAATCCCAAATTCTCTGATCCCTGCTCTACCCCCCCCCCCCCAATTCTCCAATAAAAACTCAAAATCTGCATTTTTCTGCTATTACAGTTAAATGCTACTATATATGTACATATCATTTGAATACAATGTTTTATTGATATATTGACAATTTTGAAGACATTTGGAACCTACCAGTGCCTCAATCATTATAAAAAAAAACAACCAAAATCAAACACAAATATATAGGAATTTAGAATTTATTTGTATCATGGAAGAGCAGAGCTCCTACTGCCCGCTTCGCTCACCAGGACGTGGGTCCAGGTATGGCCGTCTTCTCTGCTGCTTTGTGTCACTGAGCAACCCCAATATTCAGGTGCCCTGCCCCTGCCTATGCCGTTGCTTCTCACTCCCAAGCCACAGCCCCCTGAGCCTTGCCAGTGCCCCTCACTCCCAACTGCAGCTCCCGCCCCCCCCCCCCCCCCGCCAGAGGTGACTGCAGCTTCCAGGGCTATGGGACCATCCTGCTTGCTTCCTGCCCTGCAGACACCAGCCATGGCTAGCCAGCAGCATCCAAGCCCCGGCTGCTGCATGCAGGAGGCAGGAGCTGCTGCAGCTATAGCAGAGTACAAAGCCCTCCTCCCTCCACTGTAAGCAACACAGAGCAGAGCCTGTGTGGGGCAAGGGCAGGGGTGGATGCAGTCTGCCTGCTGCTGCTGTCTATTCAAGAGCCCCACACCAGCCATGCTGCCATGGTGAGGTGCCCCTTGCCTGCCTGGCAGCAGCAGGGGGACACAACTCTGCCACTGCCCCTGCTGCAGAGGTGACCAGGCTGCAGCCCCACACACCATTGTGGACACACAAATGTGGGAGGATATGTGCCTCTGCATGTCGCAAGAAGCCAGCCCCCCTCCTCCCTCTCCCCCTGCTCCAGCCCCTCATGGCTCCATCCCACTCCCCACCTGGGCTCTACAGCTGCACATTCCTGCCCTGGCTGGGCAGTGTCCCCAGCCCCAGCTGCCAACCCTGTGCCACTCCCTTCCTCACTGTGGGGACCTCAATCTGCCCTCTCTGTGTTGCCTATGTCCCCTCCCCCCGTCAGAGCTGCAGGCAGCTGGGGTAACTGCTCTCCACCACTGCCTGGCTGTATTGCTGACCATGTGCACGTGTGCGCCCTGCATCCCACTTCCATCAGCCCCAAGCAGCCCCTTGCAGGCTGAATTTTTTTTCTCCTTTAAAGGAAAAAAATCAGCATTTTCCTGCAGCAAATGGAAAACCCAGATCCCAGCTGATTATGAACTGGGGAAGAGGCCTGATCATACTCTGGGTTGGATTTATGTTATTGATTATAGCCATGAGGCATGGGAGTGGCTGACAGGGTAGACAGAGGCCATTGAGATTGCCTGTGGAAGACACTGCAGTCAACAAGGTGCTATTAGAGCAGGGGTGGGCAAAATACGGTTCGCAGGCCAGATCCGATCTGGCACACTATTTTATCCAGCCCATGGGGCCCCTAAAAAATTTAGAAAATTAATATTTGTCTGCCCCAGCTGTCTGTCAAAGATGACAGCAACCAGGGTAGGGCCCAGGGGAAGCCTTGGCAGGATCCTACAATAGGAGAGCCCGCCCGGCCCCACCCCGCAGGTGGAAACCTCTGGCTAGCAGGGTCTTCCGGCCTGGGACCGTGGGTCTGTTCTCACCTTCCTGCCCCGAGTCAGAAATTCAGGTAAGATGCGGGGGGGCGGGCAAGAAGGTGGGAAAAGTGGTGGTGGAGGGAGTGGAAGTGGGTGGGCTTGCAGGATTGCGGGGCCCACACCAGTGTCCCAGGGCTAGTACTGGCGCAGCCCAGAGCAGGGCAGCAGGAGCATGGAGCGTGGGCTGGCATGGGTCTATGGAGCTGGGCTGCACTGCACCAGCAGGGAGAGAGGGGAGCTGGCTCAGCTCCATAGAGCCCCAGCCAGCTGGGACCCTGCACTCCTACTGCCTGCTCTGGGCCCTGCTGGTGCTGGCCCCGGGGCACCAGCGTGGGTCCTGTGCTCCTGCCCAGCTGCTGCTGGCTGCCATGTGCCTGCTTGCTCCCAGCCCCACCTGCCCCAGCCCCATGGCACAGGCGGGGACAACTGCCAGCAGCCCTGACCGACCCTGCACTCACCTGTCCGGGCTGAGCAGCGGTGGTGGTTGGGAGCAAGGTGCTGCTCAGTGCAGGAGAAAAGTGGCCCCTCTCTCTCCCGCCACTGGTGCTCCCTACAGCAGGCGCCCAGAGCCCACAAGAGGCTGTCCTGCCTCTCTGGCAGCAGTGGTCGTGCGAAGCAGCTGCACTGGGCAGCACAGAGCCGGCGGCAAAGGAGCCGCAGTGGAGCCTAGCATGGTGTGGGCTCCCCAGGCAAACACTGCCCAGCAGTGGTGAGGAAGGGGAGGCTGCTTTTATCCACCCCAGCAGTAGTTCATGCCCTGCTGCCACTCAGCCCAATGGGCAAGACAGGGTCCAGGCTGGCAGCGGTGGCAAGGAACAAACTGCAGCTGAGCACAGAGGAAAAGTGGACCCTCCCCCTCCTGCCACCGGCTCTCCCTGCAGCATCTGCTTGGAGCCCACGTGGGGCTGCCTGTGCCCACTCTTCATTGCCACTGCTGCCTCACAGGTGGTGCGGATGCAGAGGAGAGGTAGGACAGCCCCACATGAGCTCTGAGCAGCTGCCGCAGGGAGCACCAGCAGTAGGAGGGGGAGCAGCTGCTTTTTCCCCCACGCTGGGGAGCAGCTTGTTCTCCACTGCTGCCACTGCTGAGCCTGGACGAGTGAGTGTGGGGCGTGTGGGATCAGGGCTCCTTGAGGTCATTCCCACCTGTGCTGTGGGGCTGGGATAGGGAGGGCTGGGAGCAAGTGACTGCATGGCAGCCAGATGGGAGCTGTGGCTTCCACTGCCTGTAGTTATGCGTGGGCAGTGGGGCAGCCCTGAGAGGGAAGCAGCTGGCTCTGTGTGCCCCATCCCACTCCTGCTGCCATGGCTGTCCTGGGAAGGTGCTGCCCATGGACCAGGGCCCATGCCAGGCCGGGCAGGAAACCGCAGCTGGGAGCAGGGGGATGCAGACAGGGAAATATCCAGGGTGGAGGATGTGGAGGTGGCTCTACTGCTTGCTCCTAGGAAAGGCAGCAGAGCCCCTTCTTCCTTGGCAGCCCCAACTGGGTCCCGCTGGGCCACTGCCTTCACAGCCCCCTCCCCTGCAGGGTCCCCCGGTACCCCAACCCCATCCAATCCTCACCCCCCCCCCAAAAAAAAATACATTTAAACATGTAAATTAAATTTAAATCTGTAAATTATACAGTTTGCAGGTCTGCAGTATAAAAAGGTTGGGAACCCCTGCCATAGACCCTTGCCAGCCTGCACCCCATGTTCCTATCACCCTGCTCTGGGCCCCATAGGCCCTGCACTTCTGCACACTCACTTCCACTCCCCTCCCCCCCCACCATCACATTCCCCACTTTCCTGCCCACCCTGTGGCAAGTCTGCACCCTGTGGCTCCCATACCCACAATACCATACCCACACATATCCCCACAAACCCCCACACCCACCCCATGCCCCTTGACACCCATGCACACCCCACACAACATACAAGTAAGATTGCATTTTGAGCTTTTATGCAATCACTTCTACACATACAACACAAACACACACAAATCAGATCAAAAATATATTTTTTAAATTAAAAGATATTATTATGGGTGTGATTTTTAGTATATAATTTTTTCCCCCTGAGATGACAAACCCTCCTCCCAAAGGAGTACTTCCAGAGGCAAGGGGAGGGACTTCTGGTGCTACAGGTGAGAAATTAAGGGGGTGACACTTCCAGTCCCAAGATGGTGACCAGGGGGCAGGGCACCTGTCAAGGGGTGGGGCTACCTATGCAGCCCTCAACAGCTTGCCAAAATTCGGTAAGCAGCCCTCTGCCCAAAATAATTGCCCGTCCCTGTGTTAGAGGCTCCAGCACAACCTGAGGGGCATGAGCGCAGTGAACTGAACTGAACCTGAGGGACCAGGGGCTCAGTGAACTGAACTGAGGGCACAAAGGGATGGAGGGCAAGGAGTGAAGGAATTGCTTTGGTGGATTGTGGCAGCCTCCCAAATATTAAATGATATCAAAGACACGGCAGAAAAGCTCAGGGTTATACCCTGCTTAACCAAAGAGAAGAGACAGGATTATAGTGGCCACAGGGAGGTACCACACCTGCCTTTAGATGGCAAATCCCATTATGATTAAACTTGTTCCTAGCATTCTTTATTCTGTGTCATGCATTCCCACAAGAGTGGAGCTTAGCAGTCATTCCATCCAGGCTGTAATTATGATTTCCATCAAGAAGGCAGCAGGGCAGGGTGGTGCTGATTCTGAGAGACAAGCTTTCACCTGATGAAGTAGGCTTTTGCTTACAAAAGCTTATGCCTCTTAGAACCAGTTTGTCTCTAGAGTGCCACCCTGCCCTGCCTTTTGCCTTACTTCAGACTAATATGGCTGTTTCTCTCATCTCCATCAGGAATGGGGAAGCTTTGTTAACTAGCAGTTAGCTCTTGCCATTGCTCTGCTACATTCCTATTTTGCACTATTTCCCATAATTTTAAATGGAATCTATCCACATTGGTCAGATGATCCCCAGACTAGTGTTTCTACTAAAGTGAAAAATTGCAAGTTTTTTCTTGTTATCTTCTTTCTCTCCATCTCCACAGTTCTCTGTGTACTTAATTTTTCCCTTTAGGTGTAGTTACTGCTAATCAGACCTTTTGTTTAGCCGCCATGTCAAGAAAAAGTCATTTCTCATGCATATTTTGACTGTTGTGACATAGTGATACCCAGAATGTGTCAGCAGTGAAAATTAGTTTGGTAGTGTGTGTGCTTAGTTAGATTAGGACTGACTAAAGAAATTCTCTAGTTCTGAAAACTCTTATCTGGGAACAGATAGGAAGGCAATCTTCTGGAGAGGAGAGACTGGGTGCGAGTCATTCTGGTTATCATCTTCTGTTGGATAAGAGTGTACTGTCCATGGCATTTTGCTAAGACACCAGGTTATTGGTAAGGCTCTGAACCTATGATTAGGAGAAAAAACTTTTGTTCTATGATAGTGTTTATTCTAGAAAACCTGAGGCACATTTGTCCTTTAAGCCAACAAAATCACTTCTTTATTGGAAGGCAAAAGGTAGTTAGTATTCAATCAAGCTAGCATGAGTATAGTTATGATGCCTAATCATAGGCAGTGGAAGAGGGGGCTAATGGGACTTAGCCCCCCCCAAATGCGGGACAGCAGCAGGGCTACAGGGCAGCCCAGCCGTGGGCTTCCAGTGGCTGCAGCAGGGGTGGGGAGGGGTGCACGCACAATGATGAGGGAGTGGGGCTGGGGCTAGAGGCAGGCACTGCACAGCTGGGATGGGGTGGGGCACAGAATTGAACCGCAAGAGGCTCAGCCAGGGGGTGTGGCTCCTGCTGCTATGTGCATCCTGGGAGGCATGGGGGGCATGTGCCCCCAGATCTGTGCAGGGCAGGGCAGGCTGCCACTGCGGGCTGGGGCTGCGCTGGGCTCTCCCTGGAGTGGAGGCCTTGGCTGGGCTACACTTGGGGTGGGCAGCAGCGATGCTGGGAGGGGTACTATGAGGAGAGGGGCTGCAGCTACCCTAAAATTTGCTGGAGCTCCTGCAACCCCCACTCCCAGCACTGCCCTTCCCTGTGCAGATCCAGGAGCACATGTTCTCCTGGGGCACGTGCAGCAGTAGGAGCTGCCCCCCTCTTCCCTGCACCCCCTGGACAAGCCACAGCTCTGTCCCACCCCCTGCCCCACTCTGGCTGTGCAGGGCCTGTGCCACCCCTAGTCCCAGCTCCACTCCCTCCCCCCCGCCCGTTTCCCTTCACCCCATCCCTTTCCCCACAGACTTCCCTGCTAGGGGCTACACGTGCATGCACTTAGCCCCCCCCTGTTTTTTTCTCCCTCTGCCTATGTGCCTAATTATAAAAACAGAGGACATACTCTTACCATTTGGGAAGGAAAAATGTAGGCAATCTCTGGATCACAATGACTGACTCCTCCCAATTTTCAGTGTGGGATTTTAGTTTTATAACATGCTTCCTTGTTAATCTGATATTTTCACAGACTGATTAATTTCTTTAAGGCAGGGGTAGGCAATTATTTGTGCCCATGGACCACATAGGCAGTTCTAGGGAGCTGTTGTGGGCTGGTCAGCACCTCCTTTTGCCCCTGCAACAGCCCGGAGCCCGCATGCCCTGTGGTTCCTCACTGCCACCAGCACCCAGCAGCAGCTGAGCGTGTAGCTTCCGCCTGACCCCGGCCCATCCCACATCTGCTCCAGACTTGTCCTGGCTAGAGCGGGCCAGCTCTGGACCAGCTGGAAGTGCACGCACAGCTCTGGCCCTGCCCCACCCTGTGCCTGCTCCAGACAGTCTGCCTATGTTGAACAGTGGCAGCAGCTGGGCAGAAGCTGCTGGTAGGTGTGGGGGAAAAGTGGCTGCCTACTCACTACTGCTGGGCCCTTCTCACTGCAGCCATCTGGAGCTTGCACCACTGCTGTCCAACTGGGTGGCCTGGTGATGGTGGTGGAGGGCAGCCCAGGGTCTTGCTCCAGGCAGCTGCAGCAAGAAAGGCCCAGCACCAGTGAGGGGGAGGCAGCTGCCTTTCCCCCATGCCTAGCAGCAGCTTCTGCCTGGCTGCCACCGCTGCTGCCACTGCTCAACATGGACAGGTGGTTTGGAAAAGGCACGGGGTGGGCCAGGATTGGGGCTGTGCGCACAGGTTCCAGCTGGTCCAGGCCTGGTGCACTCTGGCCAGCATGAGTCTGGAGTGGACACAGGGTGGGCTGGGATCAGGGCTGTGCATGAAGGTCCCCAACAGTATGATGGGGTGGGCCAGTGGTGGCAGCAGCTGGAAAAAGCCACCACCCCCGGGTTGCTTAGAAATGCAATCCAGCTGCAGAGCCGCTTCGGCCCTGCTTTCGTGCCAGGGGGTGGTGGGATGCACCATGGACCAAATGGCACCCGGGCCAGGAGGAACTGAAGGACTCACCACAGGCCAAACAAAGTCCCTCATTGGGCCAGATCTGGCCTGCAGGCTGTATTATCTCACTGTCAGAACCAAATAGTTGTATGCCTATGGCACAGTGGAACATTCCTTTGGTTTGATCCATGGTGGAACATTCTGCTGTCAATCATTAAAGTAGGTCACAAGGAAAAAGTAGGTCATAGTGGGAAAATTCCGCTATGTAACTATATGCCACAGTAATGGAAAGTTACAGCTTAGAAAAAGTTCCCGCCAAAACTTATGCAAACACGCACACCACCATTGGCCAGTTCCAAATTATTCATATTGGTGACTAGCGATTGGCTTGTTAGTCATATAAAAGTTAGATCAGTTTCCGCCCACGTTGGAGAACTCCTCATATTCCTCCAGGTTGGAGAACGCATTGTTCTCCAGGTTGGAGCACTCCGCACACACCCCAGAGAAGGGGAACTCAGAGAGCGAACTCGGGGAACTCGAACTCCGCACATATATCTCTGAGCATACCTGGTGGACTGATCACCTACCAGGGGCTCCCCGTCAACGACCTACCCGACGTACCCCCACTTCGTCTTGCATGCTTGCTCAGCCGGTCACGGATGTCTGTCTCAGGAAGCTTTCATTTGTTCGGTTTGCAACTGTAACCTAAGTCAGTTTCTTCTTCCTGCGCTGTGTACACCAACGGCGTAAGTAAATAATTTCTTTGTTCAACCAATACACTTCAGTGCCTAATTCCGCTCCATCGGTCAGAAAGTACCCACCTGCCGTTTCGGGCTACTGGCCATAGCCCCGGCCTACCACTCGACCGCCACACTCACCTCTGCTTTAAGGGGTCTTCTGTCTTATAAGGAAAATCATATAAATCCAGAAACAGGGTCTGCAAAGATTGTTGGCATCTTTTTCTAAAATTTGTCACTTGATGGTATCAGGCCTGGGGTGTTCTATGCAGAAAAACCTCAACTTTTCATAAGTAGTAAAGCTTGTAATAGTTTTATTGTTGATGTTTTTTATAATTTTGGAATTGGTTAACATAATGACTTGGGCAGTAATGCACTTACACTATATTTTTAAGAAATGAAAAACAAGTTGCACAACAGTTCTTCTCGTAAATAAAAACGCTGTGTTAACAAAAGATGAATTCATGCTAAGGCCTAAAGGACTTATGCCAGGATCTTAGACAGTCTTTTAAAACTTTACTCCTGAAAAAAACCAAGAGCATTTTCAGCACTTACCAAATAAACAAGAGTTAACTTGGTAAGTTAGGCTTACAGGCCTGTTTAGCCTGTTCACATTTTTAAAGTATTCTTCCAGAATTATTTAAGGAGAAAATATGTTCTCATGCATTTCAAACTATCTTTTCTTAGGCATGATAATGTACTTTTATTTTAAAACAAATTTTCTGAATAGAAATGTGGATGAAGATTAAAGGGTAATAATTTAACCAAATAGCATTAAAGCTACTCCTTTCAGTGAACATTAATGGACATCTGAGTTATGGAGACGTCAAAAGGAGAATATGAATTATCCCCTTGTTTCCATTATTGAAATACACCCAACAAGAATCAGTGTATATATTATTCTGATGAATGACTAAAATCTGCTTTAATATGTTACAGGGTAAAAATTATTTCCTTGGAAAGTTGATAACTAGTGCTCCAAATTATTAGATTAACAGCTGTAATAAAAATTAATTTACGTGAAAGTTAAAGGCCAATCTTTTCCAGGAGGACTAGGAATATACAGAAAAATAGGTTATATAATGGGGGTGGGCAAAATACAGTCCACAGATCCGGCCTGCCAGGCCAGTCTATCCGGCCTGCGGGGCCCCTCCAGAAGACAATTATTACCAGCCCGTGGCTGCCTCTGAAAGTTAGCAGGATGCATGGGTTTTCAGAGGTTGCATGCTGCCAGGCCAGGCTGGGCCAGCACTGTGCCTTCACTTCCATGAGGCTCCCAGCACTCCAGCTGGAAGCCACATGTGGTGGCATAGAGCCAGCCTGAACCAATGAAGCATGGCTCCCTACAGCTCTTGTCACTCCAGCCAGGAGCTGCAGGGAGCCATGCATGATCAGGCCGAGCTGGCTCTGTGCCAGCATGTGGGGCTCCCGGCACTACATTTGGGAGTCGCATGGCACTGGGCAGGCCGGACTGCCTCCATGCCAGCACATGTGGGGCTCCTGGCACTGCAGGAGCTGCACACCATTGGGCTGGGGTGGCTCTGTGCCTCCACAATATGGCTCCCTGTTGGAGTGCTGGGAGCCCCATGGACAGACAGAGCTGACCTGGCCCTATGGTACACAACTTCCCTGCAGCTTGTGGCACTTCACTGGGGAGTCACAAACCATCTGGCCGGGTCGACTCTCTGCTGCCATGTGCAGCTCCTGGAACTCGGCTGGAGCCACATACCAGTGGGAGGCTCCGCTTGCTGCAGGCCACGAGCCTCCTGAGGGCTCACATGCACACCCCACCATACCCACACCACCACACCTCCCTACACACACCCAGCCCCTCACCAACCCACACACACCCACACCCCCTTACCAGCCCCCCACACACCTCCTACACACAATATACAAGAGTAAGACTTTATTTTGAGTTATTATACCATCACCTCTATATTCACTATGTAAACACACACAAACTGGGACAAGAATATTTTTTGAAATAAAATTAAAATATGCTATACTAGATGTTGATTTTTAGTATATGATTTGTTTTTTTTTCCAGTTCCAAGACAGCAAACCCACTCCCAAAAGGAATACTTCTGGGGGCAAGGGAAGGGCTTTTGCAAGGGTCAGGGGTTAGGAGTGAGACTCCAGTCCGGGGATGGCAACCAGGGGGTGGGGCACCTGTCAAGAGGCAGGGCTACCCTTGCAGCTCTCGACAGCTCACCAAAAGTTGCTAAGCAGCCCTCCAGCTGAAATAATTGTCCACCCCGGTATATAATAAGCTAGGTTTAGAACACTGTGGACGTTTACTTTTGTAAAAGGTAAAGGTTGAATGTTATGTCTGTTTAAAAAATAGAAATTATTTAATATATCATTAAGAAAATAACAGGAGAAACTTAACTCTTTTAGGATTTAGGCCCTGATTCAAGAAAGCATCCTGATTTCAGGAAAGCGTGTATAAGTTTAGTAGTTAAATCCCAATATTTTGTTCATACAAAGAATGCAGAAGAGATTTGGCAATCTAAATACCAGATGATTTATACTTCATTAATAGAATGGAAATATACCATGCCAAAATTGTATTATTTTTAAAAAATATATACCTAAAAAAATAACAGTTTCTCCATTGTGTAGGAATGCTTTACAAGTTTTTAAGTGCCTTGATAGGCTTAAAAAAATTAAAGGTTGCTTATTTTAATTCTTTTAGGCTGGTTCTTGTGTCATTTTGCACAACCATTCTTACACCACACACTAAAAATATGCTCTTTGTAGTCATATCTGCAATTCCTTCTGCATTATTTGTATGCTTTGATAAGAGTTATCAATCAAGTCTCTTTAAGATAGCTATTGAAACAGCTGGCTCCCAAACTGCTTCTTATTTTTTTTTCCTTTTTCTTTCCCTTTTTTTCAGACAGATCTTGATTATGTCCAGGGTGTTGTAGCAAGCCTGGAAAAAGAGTAAGTTGGGATGTACTTATCTGTTTTTTATTCTTCTAAGAAAAGCTGTGATATATTGGAAAATTTTAGCTACCTGCTTCCTTTCTAATGGTTTTGGTTGAAATAATAAGCCCATGAAGACAAACCAAGCAGCAGTAATTAAGCAGGTTAAACTGTAAATCAGTAAATGGGATTAAATGGATTTGGCATGAAATAAATGGATTGAGTTGGCTTGACATAAACGGATTTCATGACATCTGCATTCATACTATTCGTTTACATTTGTGTATATATATCCAAACTGAACTGTAGAAGGGAAAGTTCAGCTCTTTGAACAATTGACGTTATATAATTACATCATAATTAAAATAATTTTTATGGGCAAGAGAATGTCCTGGTCTAGAAATTTACTAAGGAAATAATGTTTTTATATCATTCTTCCTTTCATTGCTTGATTTTAAAAAATCTGTAGAACTGTATTATTCTGTCAACATACATTAAGAATATTATTTTCACATAAAAAACCATGCATACCCTAAAGTAAGTAGAAAAACCAGTTCATTCTAACATATTGTGAAAATAGCATTATGCATTTGTTCCAAATGATTATAACTATGTATTATGTCAGACATTGGTAGGTATGCCAATAATAAATAAATAAATAAAGTTTCACAGCACTTAAAATAACTCAGTTGACTTTTCTGATGGCAGATTTTCTACAGAAATCAATTCTGGCTTGGTGGAAGTAATATCCCCTCCTGCAACTTATTATCCTGACTTGACAAACTTAAAAGAGACATTTGGAGATTCAAAAGAGAGAGTCAGGTAAGAATGTTCCTCTCAGAACTTTCTGCTGTATGTGGTTGGGTATAAGTTTTTTAAACTTTTTTTCTTCCTGTATTCTTGAAACTATACAGAGATTAAGGACCCCCCATCATGCAAAGAGAACTGAACAAAGTGACCCATGAATTCAGGTGGAGCCCTGCCTGCGTGGTTTGCTTAGCATGATCAGAGCTTGAATATTAAGTTTTATTGGATTTAATTTAAGAAGACCCTTTAATATAGCAACTGTACATTTTTTGTTGCATCAAGTTGTCCTTTTTTATTTAGTATTTTCCCTCATGCTTTCAAGAATAAACATTATCTGAAAAACAGGTAGTATTGTTTAGTATCCATCTGAAATATCCAATATATTTTAGTAAACCTCAGATAGCTTCAAGAGATCAGATTAAAATTAAGCCAGTCCTCTTTCTGTATTGCAACACACAGGGGAAGTTTTGTCCCACTTCAGATAGAGGATTTCCTGCGGGAATCAAGCCAAATACAGTTGCCTAATGTTCAAATAATATGCAACCTTTTGGAAAACAATTAATTATATATTGTGTACAGATATTCATTTTATTTAATAATTCCTTCTTTTTTTATAATTTCATTTCAGATGGCGAACAAAGCAAAACTTAGACTACTGCTTTCTTATGATGTATGCCCAGAAAAAGGGCATCTATTATATTCAGGTAAATTACTTTTCTTTGATGTATCAAGCAAAATATTCAAAGTAGCCTCAGACACTATGGTGATGAGCACATAATAAAAAACACCTTAAATAGAACAGCAATAACATTATTATATATTTTGGAGGGGGGAGTTGCAATTGTGATTGTTACAACAATTTTTTTTCAAGCAGTATCTGATGCTTTGGGTGCTACCAGCACTTTTTTCCTTCTGATGTACAAAAAAACACCTGATCAAAGAATGTGATTTTTTAAATCTATATGTAGGGAGGCAAAGTTAAAATAATGCTTTGCGCAGACATGCTGTTTGAAGTGCTCCAAATGCCTTTGAAAAACGTCAAAATGCAAGAGTGCTAGTTTTTAATTTTATTAATGACAGTAATTAAATGAAGAAAAATAAAAATATCAGTGTTGAGATTTCATTATATTACTTCATTCACCTGCTTTTTTTTCCTGTTTTCATGTATATTTAGAGGTCATCATATGTTATAACATTGAGCAGGCAATTCATAGAATATATGACCTTATCTGCTATGTTCTCTCAATTTTATTGCATGTAATTTCTGTTTTTGTGCAAAATGAAGCAAACAATGCAATCAAATTAAACTCTTTCTATAAACTTGTATTTCATTTAGTTGTAGGCTTATAAATAAGCAATGAGATAAAAAGAACATTCATGAGAGCTGCAGTCCCGAGCACATCCTGTCTGGGCAATAGACTTGTGAATAAAGGAGAGCTTGGAGAAATAGTTAAAAATACCCTCACTATTACTGAGAAGCAAGGGCTTTTTGTTAATATCTTTTATTGGTGGGGGTAGATGGTAGGGGACAAGGTCAAGAGGACAAGAGGCAGGGGTCAAGCCCCCCACTGCCTCCCCTACACTGCTGCTGGCCCCTCTGCCACTTCTTTCCCCACTGCAGTGGTGCTGGGGGGATGAATTAAAGATGATCCTCAAAATTGTATTCTGTGCATTGGAAAGTATAAAAAATGTATAACATTTTCATCCATTGTATCTAATTATTGGAAGGTTGTCTTGAATTTGGAAAAATATGGTATACATTTATAAAAAGAAATTTAAGAAAATCTGGTTTGCTTTTCCTTCTGGTCTGGTTTTTCTTCTTCTTTTTGTTCCAGAATGGTTGGAGATATTCCAGAAGTTTTATTGTAAAAAGTTTTAGATTAATTTTCCTCAAGTACGTAGAACATGATAATCCTTCTGCAATATTAATTCCTGTTAAACCCGAATATGTATTATGGTGGTGATTCCACTTAAAATCTATGAATAGATGAATGATAGAAATATAAACTTTTGAATATATATAGAGATATATAGATATTTATAGATATGTATATATTTCTTTTTGCTTTGCTGTTCTTGCTTTGCAGTAATACAAGTGTTTCTTTTCCCTAGCTTGAAGATGACATTGTTGTCAAACAAAATTATTTCAGCACAATAAAAAATTTTGCACTTCAGCTTGCTTCTGAAGATTGGATGATTCTAGAATTTTCTCAGCTGGGTTTCATTGGTAAGAAAATATCCAGTATGTTAGTTTGTAAAGAATAAGTTTAACTCTAGAATCTCTAAGCAGAGAGAGGTAGTTTCACTCTTGAGTTATCTGGATCAATGCCCTCCCTGTCTAGCATCCATTTCTGCCACTGTTGGAAACAGGATACTGGGCTAGATGTACCATCGGTCTTGACCCACTATAGCACTTCTTACGTTAATAGCTTACAGTGTTAGTCTAAAATCATGCCAAAAGCTGGGCAGAGTGCCACCTTTGACCCCTGGCAGACATTAAGTTAAAGGTGCAATGGGAACCAGCCACAAAGTTGTTACACATTTTGTGTAATAACTTTGTGGTTTGTTCCTTGTTTTATTGCCCCATTAATTGCATGAACATGTCCCCGGGTTACTACTTAAGACATGATTAACTGGTTAGTCACGTCTTTAATGTAGTGTCTGCCAGAGGCCTTATAGACTAATTCAGATAATTACTTGTTTAGTTGATTCTAATTCAGAGAATTAGTTGATTTGTTAATCCTTTGAGCAAGTTAGTCTATAAGGTGCCACTCTTCCTTGCCTTTTATGGAAACTTTAACAGTGGTATGACCTCAAAACTACCTTCTTGTACTTCTTTATACTTTCTGATAATTGCATGCATGTGATAACTATGCATTTCAGTTACTTGCATTTGGTTGAGACCAGAATCATTTATAGAAAATGATTGAAATTTCTGAACTTTGCATTACTTTACAAAATATGAGAATTAAATTGTAAATATTGCATACTATTTTATTTCTAATTATATATCCATATAGGCCAAACAAAAATAACATCACATTTAACATGCAAACCAAAAAGTTAATGCAGCCCAAAACTATCCTAATTCCTTGGAGCTTTTGTGAGTCTCCAAGAGTGAGTAACTGTAAACAAGTTTATTTTGCAAAGTATTTCTATCTTCTCCCATATGCTATCATCTGGAGCAGTAATGTGGCTACCATGTCTGAGAATGGAGGCTTAGGTGTAATTTTCAGTGAGTGGAGTAATGGCAGCAGTATTAAGGGAAGCTATTACTGGGTGTAGAGTCCTGGGTTAACCAGCACCTTACTGTGAAAATAAGTTTAGGGCTATTTGTTCTTTTACAATGATAGGCTTAACTAAAGACACTAACCTTATAGAAAAACAATTGAAGGATTTTTTAAAATGGTTTAACAGTGAAAGCTGATGCTGTTGTCACAGCTTCGCCCAGTCTAATTAAGAATGCTTAATTTAGAACTGCACAAATACAAAACTGAAAATTGATTTGGATCAATCCTGATTATAAAGATCATAGATTGAGCCCTAAACAAGAAGAACAATGTGAAATGTGACTGATGGAACATAATCTTTGGTTCCTTCATTCTCTTCTATTATTACAAATTTAAGACCCAGCATTTTGTTCTACATTCATGTTTTTGAGGAGAAGTTCATTGCATGATAATGGTGGGAAAAGTATATGTAGGGTTACCATATTTCCAGGTCCAAAAAAGAGGACACCTGTCATGTGGGGGCAGGGGGAATATGACGGTGAGGGGTAGTGGCATGCCAGTGCTCTGCCCCTGCCCATTCTGTTGCCCTTCACTGCCAAGCCACAGCCCCCACCAGTCCTGCAGCTGCCCCTCACTCCCAACCTACTGACCCCAGCACTGCCACTGTTCCTCACTCCCAAACCTCAGTACCCTGCCCCCCTGGGTCATGATAGTGCCCCTCACTCCAGACCCACAACCCCCTGACACTGGCATTGACCCGCACTTCCAACCCATAGTCCCCTGCTTCCACCCTGGTGCCCCACACTCCCAAGCCACAGCCCTCCCCAGCCCTGTCAGTGCCCCTCACTCCCGACCCGCAGCCCCCTGCTCCTCCAGCCCTGCCAGAGGGTCCTGCCCAGGCCAGAGCATGGTGACTCTGATTCATGCAGGCAGCGGCGGACTGTATCTGGCCCCAGCATGGGCTGGAGGGAAGAGGAGGGGAGGCTTGTGGTGCCCCCTGCCCTGGAATGGAGGTGCTGTGCCATGCCAAGCAGCTTGGCTGAAGCCCCCTTCCCTCCCCACTCCCAGAATCTCCTGGCGCTCAGCCCCTGCAAGCACAGGCACCAGCCCCTGTGCTGCCGGCCTGGCCACAGGTTTCCCTGCTGCCCTTAAAGGCCCCTCCACTTCTTTCCCCTGCTGGAGAACAGGCAACCCCACCCCTCCTGCCCTATTGCAGCCACAGCCCCTGCTCCCCCTCCTTGCCACTCCCCCTCTCCCCCCTATGCCTTGATCATATATCTGGGTTTATCCTTTGCCCTGGGGATGGGAGCAGGGGAAAGGCAATGGGAGGCAGCAGGGAGCACCACATGGGTCTGTACGTGCCTCTGGAGCTGCAGGAAGGTATGTCTGTGCTCCCTGCTGCCTCTGATTGCCCTCCCCCCACTCCCACCAGCAGAGCAAAGGAAAAACCCAGACACTTTGTCAGATTTAAAAAAACCTGCCTGGATGGAGATCAGAGGGCTCAAAAAGAGGACATGTCTGGGAAAACCCAGAAGTATGGTAACCCTAAGTATATGTAATATCGGACTGTTGAATTCATGGCTGAATTTAGAATTTTACCAATATTTGAAGGATCCGCATGTCCCTATAATCAATTTAGCACTAAATATATTCCTTCTTTCCATGAAAAGTGGGGAGCTAGTGCCTTCAGATGCTGTACAACCAGCAGACTGGGTCTGTTTTTTTGAAACCATAAGCCCTCTTTCATATACAAAGAAGGAGAGTGGTAATCCTGTAATTTGACAGAGAGAGAGCAGGCCCAACCAATGAAAGACACAGGAGACAGTAATCTCTCTAAATGAGAGGCAGAAATTTCCTAGTCTTCAAGAAAAACAAGAACCAGTTTATCTACTCATCTTGGGCCAGTCAAGGATACATTCAACTGAAATATCTCTAGAGTTTTGTGAACCCAAATGGGTAACGGAGAGAATTGGAAAAGAACCAGCCTAGAATGTGGAGATGCTCTACTGGCTTTCAGCCACCTTTACTGGGAAATCTTGAGCTGCTTGGCAGTCCCTTGTGTAGCAGAGACAGTCCAAAGTGCCTCTCTCTTTCTCTCCTCATCTCCACAAGCTGCAGTGCTACCCAGAGTCTGAGTGAAGCTTTGTGTTGCAGCCCTGCCCTTCATATAACACCTTTGCCAGACTTTGCAAGGAGGTTTTCTAAAGAAAGCTTCCATAGTTCTTGTCAAGGGACCTGGCTCTTTCTGTTCTCAAGACTACCTCTAGTGGCCTGATCTGGATTTTTAAAGCCCCTCTATGCTGTTCTGGACCATCTACCAGATCTAAAGTGACCAGAGACAGAATAAAGATCTTGCTCAAGTTTAGGCTGCAAGAGGAACAGGGCAGTCTGCAGGTTTCCCTCCCTCCTTCCCTCCTCCTTGGGGGGAGAGAAGGCCACTGTGAGGTAGTGGGAAGAGAGTCTAAGACCTGACCAGACATTAAATTTATCCCAGCAACTTTTGTCCTGGATATACTATTTTGTGGCAGACCAACCATTTTTATCTCTGAAAAAAATTAATATCTAGCATGTTACCATTTGTTGCAGGAAACTCGCATATATCCAACAACAAACATAAGATCCAGAGAGGGATTAAATTCCATATTAAATAAGAAAGGAAAGAAAAATGATCCTCAGAATCCTTTTTTAAGATGTCAGGTTCTCTGATTCTGTCTGGTTAACTTCTGTCTACCCTTACATCCCTAACTTCCTAAGAGTCAGATGGTCTATTTGTTGTCTTCATAAAGTTACAGGAGTGCATCATTAGGTTTTTCTCCCAAGATTCATTCGCCACACCTTGGTCCAGAACAGTTTCTTAGTCCAGAATGGTTTTTCAGATTTCTCCAGCTCAGTAGTTGGCAGCCTTTTCAGGCTGTGGGCCAGAATTTCCTGTTTGAGGTCAGAGGCAGGCAGTAGGACCCAGCCATTGCAGCCGCTTCTCCTTGCAATAGCACAGGGAAAGTGATAGGCACCAAAGCCCCCCAGTGTGGGGGGGTGGGAGGATGATGCATCCAAGGGAGTTGGCTGATGTGATTGCAGAGCCACTGGTTGTCATCTTTGAAAACTCGTGGCCATTGGGAGAGGTCCTTGATGATTGGAAAAAGGAAAATACAGTGCCCATCTTTAAGAACGGGAAGAAGGAGGATCCAGGAAACTACAGACCAGTCAGCCTCACCTCAATCCCTGGAAAAATTATGGAGCAGGTCCTTAAAGAATCATTTTTAAGCACTTGGAGGAAGAGAGAAGATGATTAGGAACAGCTGGCGTGGATTCACCAAGGACAAGTCATGCCTGACCAATCTGCTTGCCTTCTATGATGAGATGATTGGTTCTGTGGATACGGGAAGAGCAGTGGACGTGATATACCTTGACTTTAGCAAGGCTTTTGTTTCAGTCTCCCACAAAATTCTTGCAAGCAAACTAAGAAAGTACAGATTGGATGAATGGTCTGTAAGGTGCATAGAAAACTGGCTGGAACATGAGCTCAGAGGGTAGTAGTCAATAGATCTATGTCTAGTTGGTGGCTGGGATCAAGTGGAGTGCCCCAGGGGTTGGTCCTGGGGCAAGTTTTGTTCAGTATCTACATCAATAACCTGGAAGTTGGCATGGAGCACACCCTCAGCAAGTTTGCAGATGACACCAAGCTAGGGAGAGTAGTACATGCACTGGTGGGTAGGCCTAGAATTCAGAGAGACCCCCAGCAAATTGGAGGATTGAACCAAAGAAATTTCGTGAGGATCAATAAAGACAAGTGAAAAGTCCTGCACTTAGGATGGAACAATCCCATGCACTGGTACAGGCTGGGCAGCAGCTCTTCAGAAAAGGACCTGGGGGTTAAAGTGTACAATAAGCTGAATATAAGCCAGCAGTGTGCCCTTGTTGTGAAGAAGGCTAATGGCATACTGGGCTGCATTGGTAGGAATGTTGCCAGCAGATCGAGGGAAGTGATTATTCCCCTCTATTCAGCACTGGTGATGCCACATCTGGAGTTCTGTGTCCAGTTTTGGGGAGCCCCCACTACAGA
Organism: Alligator mississippiensis; assembly: GCF_030867095.1. Classification (NCBI taxonomy): domain Eukaryota; kingdom Metazoa; phylum Chordata; order Crocodylia; family Alligatoridae; genus Alligator; species Alligator mississippiensis. The sequence continues at coordinate 342,646,721 of NC_081824.1, read as the reverse complement.
AAGGATGTAGACAAATTGGAGAGCGTCCAGCAGAGGGCAACAGATATGGTTACAGAAATGGACACTTAACTTCTGAGAAAAGGATGGGAGAACTAGGCTTATTTAGTCTGGAGAAGATAAGACTAAGGAGGGATGTAATAGCAGCCTTTAACTACCTCAGCGGGGTTTCAAACAGGATGGAGCTAGATGATTCTCAGTGGTGGCTGATGACAGGACAAGGTGCAATGGTCTCAAGTTGCAGCAAGGAAAGTTTAGGTTTGATATTAGGAAGAACTTTCTCCTAGGAGGGTAGTAAAGCACTGATTATCCAGAGAGGTTGTAGAATCTCTATCATTGGAGGTTTTAAGACCTGAGTAGACAAAGCCTTACCTGGGATGGTATTGTTAGGGACAGTCCTACTTTGAGCAGGGGGTTGGACTAGATGACCTCCTGAGGTCCCTTCCAACCCTAATTTTCTATGAATCTGTGACCACTGAACGCCACAAAGCCTCACATCCATGGGCTGGATCAGATGGATTCAAGGGGCAAAACCAGCCCATGGGCCATAGGTTTCTGACCTCTGCTCTAGATACATGTTTCATATATTTGTCAGTGAGGTCTTCCCTCATCTCCATGTAAGTGGCTATGTTGGGAAATTTCCCGAAGTTGCTGGAAATTCTCCACAGATCTATACATAATAAGTAAAGTTTCCTTTTAATGAAGCTATCAAAACATGCAAAGACAATGTTGGCAGAAGCTGGTTACTGTTTTTTCTACTTAAGAGAAAACAGGAAAAAATATTATGTTCCACCTAGGGGGACAGAATATTTGTATTCTCATCCTGTCCCAAATTTGTTTCATATCAAAGTGGCCAAAAAAAGAAATAAAATGTTAAAATCACCACCTTTCAATAAAACCATTAAACAATCGGTGGGTGGGGGAATGATGTCTCATCAGTAATTTCAGTTTTGCATTTCAAGTGCTGATAGTGAAATATAATTTTATTAATTGTAATCCATGTAATTCACTGATAAAGCAGCTTTAGGAGAGCAAGGAACAGTTCATGGCAATTTGTAAAGAAGTACAAGATGTTAATGAAGACCCCAACCACAAAGTCTTTAGTTGTAGCCAATACCATATATTGATCTTTTGAAATAATCCTGGATACAACAATTAAGTATGCTACAAAAGGTGCAGGACATGGAGGACCTTCAATTTGAAAGAAACATTCTTTTTGAGAAGAAGACAGACAAGGTGTACTTTCAACAAGAAGCTTAGCAAAACTCAACTCAGTGGAGGCAGAGAACAATGTTCATAACCTTCTACCATCAATGCCCTTTTTCATTATTATGATGCAACCAATTAACTTAACCCTTTTGGAGAGAACACCCTCTCCTGGTGTTAAACTTTTCTTGTGGTTCCATAGGGGTTTGTGACAATGAGATCGTGCAGCATTTTCACATTTCTTCACATATGATTTTCACACAAGATTTCTTGAGAAATCCCATTATTCATACAGGGTGTTGTCTTTCAGCTTCTTCACATCACTTGAGCATTTATATCAGTTTTGATAGATCATCAACCTTTGATACAGCTGACTGGGGTGCTGATAAAGCATGTGCACAACCTGGTGGGTGTCTGCAGGACCAATCTAAATTGATTCCATTCTTTCTTAGTAGAGAAGACTCAGAGGATGGTGATGGGCGAGTGCTTGTGATCCTGAGATCTTTCCACTGGGGTCCTTCAGGGGTCCTTCTTGTTGCCCCTCCTGTTCAGCATATATATGACACTTCTGAGTGAAATTGTGTGGAGATTTGTAGTGAAGAGCCATCAATATGCTAATGACACCCACCTGTATTTCTTTCTCATTTGCCCCAGGCCCTGCAGAAAGTAGGACACATATCAATTGTGAATATGCTCCATGCACTTAAGACCAAAGAATTTTTTGCAGTCATGCCCACTTGGTCATGCTGGCTATACTTATACTGAGGGTATAAAGGGGAGTGCGGGACCAGTTGCCACACCAATTCCTCCCCTATTGCAGACTCAAAATATGGAGGAATTTGAAATAAAGGGTGGGCAATACAGAAAATAGGGGACATCTCAATGGCTAAGTATTGGATATCAGGAAAAACTTCACTTAGGACAATGAGGCAATGAAACAGACTGCATAGGGATGGTACAGAATCTCCATTACTGGAGGTTTTTTCAAAAAGAAGTTGGGTAACCATCAGACAGGGAATGATCTAGGAGTAGCTATGTCTGGAGTACGCTGTAAAGAACAACATATGTAAGCCCAGGAACCACCTACACATGAATTACTGGGAGATCATGAGAGGATCTCTGCAGCACAGAGCAGGGGGATACTGGAGAGGACCATGCTCAACAGCAGAAGTATAAAGCAGAGCTCCACAGCTGGGTAAGCTATGAAAGAAGACAAACACTCCTGAAATAAACTTATGGAGTGGATACAGAAAAGGGAGTTCTGGCTGTCCAGTTAGATGCTGCGATGTGTGGGACAGCAAGCATGACCACTAGGCTACAGAGCAAAATAGAGGGTGTTTTGATTTTTCCCATATTTCTGGGAAAAATCAGAAAAATCAAAATCAATTTTTTTTTCCACGTTTCTGGCAGGGATTTTTTTTTGCCTTCTTCAGAAACATTGGATGTTGGCTGCAGCCAAGGCTGGGAATTTTGACCTGGGTACATCAGTGTTTCTGCTAGGACTAAAACCTGGAGGTTCCTGGTTAGAGGGTCTTGCCCCTACTATCAGGGTCAGATCAGTTGCCACATTTGGGATTAGGAACAAATTATACCTTGTGGTCTGATGCATGTAGAGTGGGGTTTTTTTGCCTTCCTCTGTAGCCAGGGGCATGGCCATCCTTTTTGGATTTCTTGAGTGCCTTTTAATAAACCTTGCTGCAGCTAGGCATTGACGGCCCTCGTTCCCCAGTTTTAAATGTGGTAGGTTAGTGGTTTTGGACAATATGCCTTGTAGGTGTGTGAGAGGGTTGTTTATGTAGGTTTAAGAATAGGTTAGACAAGTATTTATATGAAATTGTTTAGATGGGGATGATCCTGCCGTGAGCTGGAGGTCACTTAGTCCACCCTGCCTGAGGTCCCTTCCAGCTTTTTTTTTTCTATGATTCTATGAAATTCTGTTCTCTTCTTGTAAGCAACCCTGAGCCTTTGTTGGGAAGGGTGGCATATACACTGAGGGTGTGTCTACATGTGCATTTTACTACAGTGAAGTATCAGCATCTACATGTGCCCCACAATTAGGGCACAGTTGATTAATTTACTCCAGCGTAGGATAGTCCCATCAGACACAGGTACTATCCGACAGCAGAGTAAATTACTGTGCTTAAACGCATATGTAGACAGTGATGTTGGGATTAGTTTACTCTGATTCAAATTATGCCAGTGTTTATTCAGTCACATTAATTGTATGTGTAGACATGCCCTGAAATAAATAAATAAATGTTTTGTCATCAAGGCAAAGCAGCATTTCTGGATCTAGATGACTGACTGGTCAAAGGAAACTTGTTTCTTCATCTTTTTCTCATTTTAAGTCAACAATAAAGAATAAAAGCTAATTTTAACACCAGCCTACAGTATAGAATTTATCTGGGTAATCTGCACTTTAGGACAGAACAAATCTACAGTAAAAGCTTTGTTATCTGGCACCCATGGGGAATGGGGTGTGCTGGATAACAAAATATGCTGGTTAATTAAGAGGCCTGAACAGGCGCTTTTGCCTGTTCAGGCTGACGCTTCTCCTGCCACGTTTGAGCTGTCACTGCCCCTCCCGTGGTATTGTTGACCCTCCTGCCACATCGCCGACCCTCCCGTGGGCCCTGAGGGACAGGGAGGTGGGCCCTGTGCAGCCTGCTTTGCCCCGGGCTATGGGGGCTCGGAGAAACCAGAAGTGCCACGGTGGGTACTTCCAATTTCACTTTACCTTACAAGCCGGTATGCTGGTTAATACAACATGCCAGCTTGAAGGTGCCAGTTAATGGAGCTTTTACTGTACTTATCTTTTGAAAGCTTGTAATTAGATCTACTCTGATCAATCCATTTCATCTGAATCCTTGACCTCTGATAAGACTGTATCTTTGTCTTGTGGGTCTACTTGAAATCTTGCACTTATATGAAATTGTACTGAAAGCTCCACCTATGGATGCAAGCATGGTTAAAAAAAGCTTACACCATAAGTGAGCACAGTCTAGGTAAGTAGTTCTCAACTTTTTTAGACTCAGGACACCCTACATTAGCCCATAGTCTTGGTTGCTCTGTTTTGAGGAATTGTTATCTTCTAGTTGCTCCTCCACCTCTTGTAAATACTCTGTAGGGTAGCAGTTCTTAACCTGTTTAGACTCCAGACATCACTTTGGAAAATGGTAGCTCTTTGCTCTCATTTGCCTTTTTTACTACAGAAAATAAATAGAGCAATTCTTCTGTTGCAAAGAACTCAGAAAGAATGGTTATGTTATTGTAGATTCTTATTTAAAACTAACAAATGGCCCATCAAGAATGATGGTGGGGGGTGGAGCACCACCATCCATCACCCTGTGCCGCCACCCCTCCCGCTCTGCGCCTGGCCCCTCCCCCCCCAACTCCACGTCTGGCCCTGCGCCTCCCAGGGAAGGTGGGGAAGTTTGCTCACCATCACCCACCACCCTGCATTGCTGCCGCTCCACATCCAGCCCCGCTTTGTCCCTGTAGCAGTGGCAGCGTGGGGCAGTGCATGGTGGTGACAGCAGCCATGTGCAAGCTTCCCTGTATGTGGGGGAGGGGAGCGGAGGGGGAAACTTGCGTGCAGTGGCCGCTGCTGCCACCCACCACCCTGCATTGCTGCCGCTATGGAAACGAAGCAGAGCTGGACATAGGGAAGTGGGGGGGAAGCTTGCACGCGGCTGCTGCCACCACCTCCCACCGCCCGGTGCTGCCACTGCTCCACATCCTACTCTGCTTTTTTCACAGAGCGGCGGCAGCATGGGGTGGTGGGTGGTGGTGCAGGGGGAAGCTTGCACGCATCAGCTGCTGCCACACTGCCCTGCGCCACCGCCTCCCAGGAGCAGGGGGAACAAGCTTGCCCTGCCATCCCCCTCCCCAGCACCCTGTGCCGCTGCCTCCTCCAAGGAGCGGGGGGTCCAAGGCCTGCAACAGTGGCCTTGGACCCACCACTCCATCCCTTCCATCATGGCGGTGCTCCGCTGTCCCACACCATCCCCACCATTCACCACGGAGCACTCCGGTTGTTTCAGTAAGCATTGTAATTGGCTGCTGAGACAACCAATCAGAGTGCTCCAAGAGCGTTATGGACAGACAGAGACGTATGGACTAAGCCCTTTTAAAATGTTTTATATATATATATATAAAATAAAAACTATTTTCTTTTGTAAGTCGTGTAGATATTTGCATACCAAACAGTACCAATGTTTGGCATGGCACCCTGGGATACCCTTAGAAGGATCTCATGGCATCCCAGGTTAAGAATCACTTGTCTAGATGGTTTCAGTCCTTAAAAGTTGTTAAAAACCCACTGAGCAATGCACATTAGAAAGATTGCATTCAATTGAAATTCAATCAATCCTTTGTATAGCAGAAATTAAGCTAGAAAAACATATACAGATATGAAGAAACCCTATGTGATGAAACAAAAGAGTTTAGGCACAGTGTGATCAGCTTTATGCATGTCCACTATGTGCGGGCCGGGAACGATCCGAGGCCCTTTTGTGCACCGCGGGCTGTGGCCAGCAGCCCGGACACGCCGGGTCGGGGAAGGCAGGCGGCGCGCTAGAATTAGGCACGGATGCTTAATGGTTGTTTAAGATTATTTACTTACACCGAAGATGGTCGGGGTGTAGGCTGGAACGTTTCCAGGAATACTTTGCATAAATCCTAGTTTTAGGACTCGGACAGAACTCTGATTCACTCACACGAAGTTGTCGAGGCTCCGTGGAACTTTTGCACGCAGGGAAGGGTACGTTGAGGGATCGTTTGGCGACGGGGAGAAGAATCGATAGGTGATCAGTCTATCAGCTAGCCACAAGTCAAATCTCCTTAGAGGCACTTTGCAGCATGCTCAAAGTTCTCCAGCTTGGGCGGAAACCACTCAAGCCTCTTATACGGCCAGCAAGCCAATCGCTAGCCGCCACATAGGAATAATTTAGAACTGACCAATAGTGGGGCACGAATTTAAATACAAATGGCGGGAACTCCTTGCAACGTGCATTTCTGTGCTGCAATGAAGAAATGCACCCTGCAAAGAAAGCTACAAACGGCGGGAAAATAATTTAGCAGTGCCGAAGCACACACAAACAAAAAATCACACCCTTGGGTTGTGACACACAGTGAGGCTTACCAAATATACTGGCCTTTTATTGAAAATTTCACAACTCTCCCATATTTCCCTTTGAGTGTACTTGGCAGCCTTCCATCCTTCAAGGAGGTAATTGGACTGTATGCTTGCTTCCAGTAACAGTGGGATTTCCGAAAGGAATGGGACAGTTTTCCCAGCATTATTGAAACCGACATCATCAGGGAATCTCAGTTTAGTGTTGATAACTCTAATGAGCCTCCCCAGTTGAAACCTTTTTGCCTCATGTCCATTCCTCCATAACTCTGTGAAAGTGGCTTGCCTTCTAAGCATAACAGCAGCCAGGATGATAGAAGCTCTTCTGTCTGACTTGTCCCATGTATTGTTTCATCATGTTAGTCTCATTGAGACCACACCCCAAAAAGTTTCAGAATTTCAAATTAATAGAGCAACTTGCTCAGCTGTGTTCTTTCCCAATCTTACGCAAATCATGAAAAATGAAAGTATACTTCTTAGAAGATGTAGCATTTTTCCTGGAGATGACAAAACCCTTTGGATGATTTCTGAAACTATTTGTTTCTTTTGCTGAGAGAATGAGTGAAATTTTTACCCAAGGATTATTACATTGGATCTCCAAATATGAACTAATTTGCTTTGAATTATCTAAGACACTGATGCTTAAGTACACACAGCCAGAACCCATGCAACATCAGTAGCTCCTTTTAAAATGTTAATCTATGGAAGATAACAATGTGGGGTTCCATGCATACCTTAATAAAACTTTGCACGTTAGTTCTGGCAGCTGCTGCAGATTATTCTTTTTGTAGGGTAGCTCTTCTCTCCCTACCACAACAGGACCCCAAGCATTCACCTCCCTGGTTTATATACTGTTTGATGTTCAGTTATGGTGAAATGCACACAGGAACAAGCATTTGGAGAAATAAAATGTCCTTACCTTTATAGTAATTGGAGTTCTTTGAGATGTGCTGTCCCTGTGTTTGCTTCACTTCCTGCCCTTTATTTCAAATTCCTCCATACTTTATACTATATAGTCTTCAATAGGAGAGGAACAGGTGTGGCATCTGATCTTACACTCCCCTTTATACCTTCCATATGAGTGTAAGCAGCATAACCAAGTGGGCACGACTCCAAAAAATTCCTTCGTCTTGGGTGCATGGGGCACATTCACAATCTACAGTAGAATATACACAGGGACAACACATCTTGAAAAATTGTAGTTCCTAGAAAGGAAGTACTTTTTCTTTCTCTTCTGTAGTGTTGATGAAAAGTTCTGTTTCTAGTGAGCTGCTTTAAACTTGCTGGGAGCTATGATGCTGTAGAAACTGTTTTGTGATTTTTCTTCCTGTTTGTTCAATTTTGATGGCAAACAATATAATCTACATGCTTATTAACATCAGTAGACCAACAGTCTTTGTTTCTGAATAACTGTTACTGAATTTAGAATAATATATTTACAGGTAAAATGTTCCAGTCTCCAGATATCACGCTTATTGTGGAGTTTATATTTATGTTTTATAAGGAGAAACCTATTGATTGGCTGTTAGATCATATCCTCTGGGTGAAAGTCTGCAACCCTGAAAAAGATGCAGTAAGTTTACTTCTTGTTCTTGAGCTTCTAAGGTTTATTCTTTATATGTTTTCTGAGTCCAAAATGTAGTGAATGATTCTTTCATGGTTTCTGTATATCCAGTTACAAGTCTTACTTTCTTGTTAGATTTTAATCTGTGAGAAAAAATTGGAGGTGTTAGTTTATAAAGAAACATTTTTCTTAGATTTTTCTACTATTTTAGATTTGGAAGGTTTGTTAAATGCATTGCTTGGAGAGAAGAGAAGTCAAAGTCTTTGTTGTACCAGGAGCTCCAAGCTGTAACTCAGAACATTTTTTGCAAAGTATACTGAGTTCCAGCAGACCAAACAGAAGTTCACTGTTGGTTCCAGGGGAGATGGGAATCTAGCTGGGGGCTGGGAGCCTGCAGCCAGGTTCCCACAGTAAGGCCAGTGCTCTCTGTCAGTGCTCTCTGTTTTCAGAATGGGAGGGGGAAAAGACAGCAGAGGGAGCTGGTTCTTGGGGGTCCCCAGCTGGTGCTGAAGGGTGGGGTGGGTTAGTTGGAGCCCCCCCCCCACCTCAGGGGAGTGTAATATACCTGCCCCACCCTTGGGGTAGGGGCTGAAAACCCAAAGACTGAACTCCCTCTGCTCCCTTCCCCCCCCTCCCACTCTGAAAAGAGCCATAGGCTGGGAGCTCTGCAGACACAAGTTACAAAAGATGCTACATTTTGTAACATCTTTATCTGATACCTCATGCAATGTGGGGCCAGATTTTCACCCAATAGGCCATTTTTGAAGCGGCTTTCAGCAGTGCACTTGTGTTTGGTCACAGCTATAGACTGCTTTCTGTGGCCAGATCAGGCAAAAACTGTCACTTCTGTCTGCACCCTAACAGTTATATAAGCTATGTTTAACACTGCAGGAAAAATACTGTAGCCCATTATGTAAAGCTGTAGCCCAGTAACTCAGTGAATAGCACTCAGTATTTTAGTGAAAGTCTTCTGCCTTGTATTTTGCTGGTGACTTTAAAAGAGTCCAAATTTCCTTCTGGTTTCTTTATCTTCATAACAGTAAGTTCCCTAGGCAGCAGTGTAGCAGGAACACTACAGGGAGTACCTGTTGCCCAATAGAAACCCCTTTGTGAATGGAAGAAGCAGCATTGACTGGTTCTGATAAAAATGTGAGGCCTAGAGGGTGGCCTGAAACTCTGAGGAATTCCCTGAAAAATTATACAAAATTATTTATGAAGATTGGTAAACTGCTTGAAAACATGCTAGAATTGCAGCACACTGCAATTCTCAAAACACTGAAAAATCCTTTTTCGCTCCCTAATGACATACAGTAGCTCTCTAAACATAATCAAAACTTTGCAGTTCAAGGCTATGGATTCTTCGTAACAGTTGCTTGAGAGGCATTTAGTAATTATTGCTGCTTTCCTAGTTTGGTAGGCCTCAAAAGAACTCTTATTTATTATGATAGCAAAGCTTTATGTCCAGGGGGGCCATGTGTGTTTGCCTACAGAATTGTTTCCAGCTTAATTTTATGCATACTGTGCTTTTCTTGGTTGAGATATTTTTCCCCTAAAAATCCTATGTACATGTCTATGCTCCATTGGCAGCATAGAGTCAAAGGACTGGAAGGGACCAGCAAGATCATAAAATTTGGTCTCCCACCTTAGGCAGGTTATTGGGCTCAAATGAGCTCAACGTGGTGCTTATCCAGCCTCCTCTTGAACACCTCCGAGGATGGCAACTGCATCACATCTGCTGGGAGTGTGTTCCAGATTCTAGTTACCCTTATGGAAAAGAAGTTTTTCCTTATGTCCAGCCTAAATTTTCCCTCAATTAGCTTGTGCCCATTGGTCCTCGTCCTCCCAAGGGGTGCCTTCCTTAAGAGTTGGTCCCCTAGATCTTGGTGCTCATGCTTGACGTATTTGTAGGCAGCTATTAAGTCACCTCAGTCTTCTCTTACTCAGACTTAACAGGACCAGTTTGTGGAGTCTCTCCTCGTAGAGCCTGTCTTCCAGGCTCCGAGTCATATGGGTGGCCCTTCTCTGTACCCTCTCGAACTTATTCACATCCTTCTTGAAGTGCGGTGCCCAGAACTGGACATAGTACTCCAGTTGTGGCCTCACCAATGCTGAATAGAGAGGGAGAATCATCTTGGAATTATTGGCAATACATCACCTGATGCACACCAAAGTTCTGTTTGCCGTGCTGGCAACTTCATCACACTGTTGGCTTATGCTTATTATCTGGTCGACTGTGACCCCCAGGTCCCATTCAGATGCCAGTAAGTGAACTACCACCCATTGTGTATTTATGGGGGATGTTCTTCCTATCCAGATGAAAAACCCTGCACTTTCCCCTGTTGAACCTCATCTGATTCCATTCAGCCCATAGAACTAGTCTGTCAAGGTCATCCTGGATCCTTACCCTATCCTCTGATGTTGCCCACGTTTCCCCATAGCTTGGTGTCATCCACAAACTTAATCATTGAGCTCTCCAACCCCTCATGCAAGTCATTGATAAATATGTTAAAGAGGACAGGTCCAAGCACTGATTCCTGGGGGACACCACTGGAGACAGCCCTCCAGGATTGGGCCATGCCATCAGTTACAACTCTCTGGGATTGACCTCAAAGCCAATTGTCCACCCACGTCATTGTAGACTAGTCTAGGCCAGTACCCTCCAGTTTGATTGAGACACTGTCATGGGAAACAGAATCAAAGGCTTTATTGAAGTTTAAGTAAATGATATCTGGGTGAGCTGGTTAGTTACCTGGTCATAAAAGGACACCAGATTTGTCAGGCATGATCTACCCTTGACAAAGCCATGCTGATTGCTTCTTAATACCCCATTAGTTAAGAGCTTGTGATTGATGGCCTGCTTGACAATTTATTTCAAAATTTTTTCCCAAAACTGAAGTCAGACTGACCGGTCTATAGTTTGCAGGTTCATCCCTCTTCTCTTTCTTAAAGATTGGAACCATATTGGCCCTCTTCCAGTCATTCAGGACCACTCCTGAGTTCCACAACTCTTCGAACAGCTTTGCCAGTGGCCCTGATGTGAGCTCAGCCAGTTCTTTCAGGACTCTTGTATGCAGGTCATGTGGCCCAGCAGACTTGAAAATGTCCAAATATTCTAAGAGTACCGTCACCTGTTCGTGACCGGTTTCATGTGAACTGTTGTCTTCCCCGTATTCCCTGCGCCTCTGGACAGGTGAACAGCTCCCATCTGATTTCAGGAATACCAATGTGAAGTATGTACTCAGAAGATCTGCCTTTTTGTGGGGATCAACTGTGGGCTCCCCCTCCGTATTCAGTAGGGGTCCCACAGTGTAGCTCGATTTTATTTTTCTTGCTCCCTATGTACCTATAGAAGGACTTTTTGTTGTCCTTTACTTTGATTGCCAGCTTGATCTCCATGCCAGCTTTGGCTTTCCGTGACTCATACCTGCAGACTCTGGCTATGTAAGTGTACCCCTCTCTAGTTGCTGAACCATTTTTCCATTGCTTATGTGCTTCTTTTTTCTTTTTCAATAGTTCCCTAATGACCCTGCTGAGCCAAGCAGGTCTCTTGGCTTCCTTTCCTGCTTTTTGGCCATGTGGGAATGGCCTCTTTTTGAGCACTGAGAATTGCCCCCTTGAGGAAGCACCACCATTTATGAACTCACAAATCATCCAGTCGCAGAGAACATCTCTAATTAGATTTCTGAGTTTACCAAAGTCTGCCCTTCTGAAGTGTAGGACTTCTGTTCTACTAACTGAATTCCCAGCCTTCTGGTGGATGATGAACTTAATCAGATTGTGATCACTGTCACCCAGCAGACCTCCAATCCTCAGGTCACCTACCATGTCCTCCCTTTTGGCCAACACTAGATCCAGAGTGGCTTTACCCCTAGTTGGCACTTCCACAACCTGTGTCCGGAACGGGTCATTGATAGCTGCCAAGAAGTTGGCTGACCTGCTGGAGCTGTTGGTTCTCCCAACAGATGTCAGGGTAGTTGAAGTTACCCATGACAATCAAGTCTTTAGTGGTGGCTGCCTCAGTCAGTTGCCTGGAGAATGCCTGATCACTTTCCTCTTCTTGGGAGGGAGGCCTATAGTAGACTCCCACCATCAGGTCTCCCTTTCCTGAACCCCCTTGTATCTTTACCCAGGGGTCTCAAGGGACCTCTTTCTGCTATCTAATGTGACCTACAGGGAGGGGTGCTGCTCTTTCACATAGAAGGCCACACCTCCTTCCTTCTTCCCAACCCGATCCCTTCTATAGCCCTCAATATCCACTGCCCAATCATACATATCATCCCGCCAGGTCTCCGTCAGCCCAGTGAGGTCAAATTCCTCATCTACCAGGAGTGCCATCATGCTCCAGCCAGGGTGGCCCTGAGCACACCCCACCCACATGCACACTCCAAAACTGGCAATGCACTGGTGAGACTGTTCCATGGTCATTTTCTGTGGCCATTCTGGAGCACACTGAGGACCAGGATCTTAAGACCAACTGCAGAGGGACACCCAGAGTATCTTACATATTTCCGTGGTTGGAGTGTATTAGCAGGACAGGATGGGAAAGGCATGCTCACAGACAACTTGGGAAGTGCATTCTGCTGCCAAAAGGTAGATATGCCTGGTGTGTTTATCCACCTGTGAAGGGCCCAGTGTGGTCAAAGTATTGCAGTTCTGTTGCAGCTGTGGAGACAGAATGGAAAGATTTTGTTTCCATGGCACTGTTGGCATATAGAGAGATTAGTGCCAGTGGGGAGTCTGAGGCTACAAGCACCATGTTTCCTACAATAAACCATTTTGTCCTGAGACAGAGTGCAGTTATTCATATGGCTGTGTTTGTTGTCTTGGGACAAACCCTAAAAAGGTTCAGAGGATAAGAAATGCTTAGGGTTATCATATTTTTCAGTTTCAAAAAAAGAGGACACCTGTTGGGGGAGAGGGGGAGTAATAAGATTGGGAGGGCAGTGATATGCTGATGCCTTTGCCCTGGCCGCACCCCTCACTCCCAAGCCAGAGCACCCCCAGCCCTGCTGCTGCCCCTCACTCCTGACTCACGGTACCTCACCCCCCAGACCATGCTGGTGCCCCTCACTCCCAACTCACAACCCCCCTATCCCTACGGATACCCCTCACTCCTGACCCGCAGGCCCCTGGCACTGCCTGTGCCCTGCACTCCCAACCCACAGTCCCCCACCCCTCCTGGTGCCCCTCACTCCTAAGCCACAGTACCCTGCCCCCTCAGCCCTGCCAGTGCTCCTCTTGACCTGCAGCCCCCTGCTGCCCCCAGCCCTGCAACATCTCCCAGCTGCCCTGCCCCTGTGAGCAGAGGCACTGGTTCTAGTTCCACTGGCCCAGCCATGCAGCTTCCTGCTGCCCTTAAAGGGACCCCCTGCCCCCTTCCACTGCTGGAGGGGCAGGTGCCTCCCCCACCCCGCTGTGCTCCAATCTCAGTGCCTGGACAGTTTTCCCAGCACCAGCAGGTGCCCATCCCCACTACACACACACATACACAGCCTCCTGAACAGTCCCCAAACCCTTGCCCTCCAACCCCTGCCCCCCATAGACTTACCTGCATTCAGCTGCCAGGGCTGCTCCTACCACCCTGCCTGACTGCATGCCGGCGACATACATGTGTGCGCATGCCAGTGCACATGAAGCCTCCTGCCTCCAATCTCCCTCCCCCCAGGCCCAAGCAGCTCCTTGCTAGGGCAAGCTAGGAAGTGCCAGGAAATACGTCAGTCCTGAGCAGAGCAAAATCCTGAGCATTTGTTGATACTTTAAAATACCACCTGGACTGAGATGGGAGGACGGAAAAAGAGGACATGTCCAGGAAAACCCTAGAAATGCTAATAGTTTGGCTTGGAACATTGCAAAATGTATCTAAACAGTTGCATCAGACAGCCCTTTGCCAAACCCCAACTTGAAGGGCACAGCTAGTTCCGGGACAAATGCAACATCTGTTTGTAGCCTGAGGCATGTGGTTAGGTGGTTCCTTCCTATCGCTGAACAGAATACAAATAATCAGAATATAGCCTAGTCATGTCCAGTTCTTGAAGACTGCCTTTGTTGGTAGTAGAAATAATAAAGCAACATTAATCTCCCCCTAAATTTTTCCCAAATTTGGAGTTCCTGTGTTTTCCTGCAGGCACCATTAATTCTAGTTTCCTTATCCTTATGGAGTTACAGAGTGCATAATACACAAGTGAACTTAATTTACTCAGCAGTTTTATGTCGGGTATTAACACCAAATAAATAGGATAGACCAACAAAGAAGTCCCACTAGCCTTGTTAAAGGATAGGAAGTGGAGGGAAGATGATGGCGTACCTAAGATTAAGCAGACTAGTCGTATATTTAGAATGTGTAGAGGTTGCCCAGTTGATAGATGTTGTAGTTATAAAAGGGGACTATAGGCTGCCATGAATCCTGCCTGCAGATTGGTAGATAAATTCTGTCTCCTCATTTTTTCTCATATAATTTGTTTGCACAAAGCCTGTGTGCTTGGCCTTTTCTGCAGCAGGAGGAATGGAGTGACTTTAACCCTGGATGAATAAAAAGGTGCTATTGGCTGTCAATAAAATTGCATCAAGAATGCAGTAAATAGCTCCAGCTTCTTGTAATTTGTTTTTGATTCATGAAGCATAGATTATCAGACAGTTTCAAGTACAAACTCATTGATCTTTGTGTGTATCGTGTTTGCTAATTGGACGTTTATTTGATTTTCTTTTTCAGAAACATTGTGATCGACAAAAATCTAATCTACGGATACGCTTCAGGCCTTCTCTTTTCCAACATGTTGGCCTGCACTCCTCACTAGCAGGAAAGATCCAGAAACTCACAGTTAGTAACTAAAACGTCCCTTTCCTTTTAGAGCAAATAGGGTTGATAATTTGTCAGTATTTGAGAAAACAAACATTTTATTATATTCTAGCATTTCAAGTATAATGTACTGTATTTAGAATCAAACTTGATTAATGCCAGTTAAATAATAAATTCCTTCAACTCATTTATTATGCACCAACTGCATAGTTTTTCATTTTTAATCTCTAACATTTTGTCTGTAATAACATAGCCTTATTCATCAATATGAGATCTAATATTTTCAGTAGAGGAAATGGGTGATACATTTGCTATCCTTCATTTTCCATTTTCTTTTAAGTACTAGAAAAACTAGCCACTAAGGAAAAGAGAATAATAAAACAGATTGGCTGACTAGCTTAATTTTATATTTGTCTGTCTTTCAATTAGGATAAAGATTTCTTGAAACCGTTACTACATAAAATTCATGTGAACCCACCTGCAGAGGTTTCTACATCTTTAAAAGTCTACCAAGGACATACACTGGAAAAAACCTACATGGGGGAGGATTTTTTCTGGGCTGTTACTCCTGTTGCTGGGGATTATATTCTATTTAAATTTGACAAGCCAGTCAACGTAGAAAGGTTAGTAATTACTTGTCTTTTGATCTCGTTGCTAAAGCTGCTTCCTCACCAATTTTGCTTGACAATGGAATTGAGGAAATAATAAAGCCTAATGAAAAAGTAATTTCATACAAGAGGAATGGGTTAAGTTGAAAATGTCATTCACTCCACTCCTTTCCCTATAATTGTTTCTGTGTATTTTATTTAATTTGTTTTGCTCTAAAATCTATGTTGTTTATTTTCTTTTCACCCCATCGTGTCAAAAATTAAAAAAAAGAAATAATTTGTTTACAGTTTGTGTGTGCTGCTTTTTCAGGCACATTGGGCTCTTTTCATGCTGTTGCTTTGCAGATCTAGGACCTGGTAGAGGGAATTTGTCTTGAAATAAAGGGCGTCTATACACATGCTCAGAGGTGTGGGGTGAGGAGGAGTGCTTTAATTAGACTGACTCTTAATTAAACCTCCCACAACATTGTGTGTATTCAGCATCCTGCGCTTCAAAATGGCTGCAGGGGCGCATTCATTAAGCTTTAGTTAAATCCCCTGTGGTCATTTTGAAAAACGGGGATGTTGAAAATGTGACATGGAGTGCACTAATTAGGACATTCCAGCAGACTCGCTCTGATGCATGCTAATTAGTGCACTCCATTAGAGCTTTGTCACATGTATAGGTACCCAATGTGAATAGGTGCTTCCTTTGCTGAGCTAGCCTTTTGATTGCCTTAAATTGAATCCAGTCAGTCAAATGCTCAATGGCAGCTACTCAAAGACTTTAGGACTTAATTTCAGTTTAGCACATCTGAAGGAGCTCCAATTTGTTGTTAAGTAATTTCCTCATTATAGGTTTTTTTCAAATGAGTTTGACCTATACAATGCATGTTACTTGGGAAGTGTGGGCATTAGAAATGATATGTTAGTTGATTAGAAAAGTCTTTGCTTGAAGCATTGTTATATCCACATGGAATTTACTTTGGGAAGGGTATATATGCCATACCCCTTCATATAGAAGTAAGGATCTTTTATCCTGTGTTAGTAATGACTGTTCTAATTTACACTTTTCAACTAACATGTGCATGCTGTGGTGAGGTGTTCTAATTTTATCTACTTCAAATTGTCCAAGTTAAAAAACATTTACATAAATAAATATATAAAATATATTTTATATATAAAATGTATTTATGTAAATGTTTTTTAACTTGGACAAAGACAATTGACAATTTGAAGTAGATAAAAAAGAGGATTTTGTTGTTTCATTAGAATGTGTCAGATGCAACCTGAGGGTATTGACAAGTGTTCTGAACTTGCTAGGAAGTTTTAGATAAATTTTGTATCTTAAAAATTATCACGACTTAGGGGTAATACACTTCAGTAAATATTTTACCTGCGTGGAGGTAAAATCTTGAGCAACATAAAGTACCAGCAGTTGTGCAAAATAGGGAGGTTGTTTCTATTAAGTGATGACAGTTTAGGTTTGAAGAAACAGAATGTCTTGGCTTCTTCTGTTTCTCAGAGTAAGTCCATTAACTAGATGGATGTAAAATTTTAAGCAGTGAAAAAACTCTACATGAGTTAATGCTGGAAAATACACTTTTGGGAGTAAACATGGATTTGGCAGGAGGTGTACGAGGTGACATTATGCTATAGGTTTTGTCTTTTACTTTTGTCTTTGACCTTAAACAAACAAAACCTCTCCTCTCTTCTGAAACCGAATGAAATCTTGTCTGCCTAATGACTCTGACCTATAGCTGCTTAGTAGCTACATTAATACAATCCTGATAAGCATGCTTCTTGGTGGATACAGTGACCACACATTTGAGGGAATGAATGGCATTTCTGTTACAGTGTAGCACAGTAGTAACTTGTTCATGTAATGTATTTTTCCACATAAAATATTTTCTAAGCTGAGTTTACTGTTTCTGCGGTAGTGTATGGCTGATTCATAAACTTTTTTATCCATTTCTCAAAAATAAGGCTTTCTGAGAATTCAATAAATTAAATCTTCTGGCAAGGATAATAGTGTAAGATGTTATGCTTCTGCTTGTTAAGCTTACACAACTCTGATTCAGTTAGTTGACAAAGGTACATCTCTACCTTGCCTTCTGCCTGATTTCAGACTCACGCAGTTAACTCTCTCTTCGTATAAGATATATGAGCTTGTCTAATTGAGAGAGAAGACACACATCAGTTTCTACTATTTATTGAAAGGCACGGTTTTTATATCCTTTGGTAACTTAGTTTATCCTAAACCAAGCTCATTATAACAGTGATGAGTAAAGTGAAACAAACGCTTTAGTTTTTTGGTTTAACAGTTCTTGTACTGAACTCTCCACAAGGAAAAGTTCCTTATCAAAAGTGCTGAATATCCAATAATAGTACACTAAGATACAATTTTTGCTTCTGCAGCCACCAGTGTACTTGTTCATGTATGCCTTTCTCCCTTTTAGTGCAGCAATTGCCAGTCTTACTGGGTGCATCTACATGTTCATTAATGCACTGTAGTTACAGCACATTAAATTTAGTAATTGTATAACCAAATACTAAATCAATGTTCAGTAGTGCTGGCGCACGGCTTTTTAGTGATGCTAACTGCGTGATATCCTAATACTACCACACAGTAGCAGATTAGCATGGTTTTTGCCCTAGATGCTACTGCGCAGTAGAATTAGTATACTGCACAGTTAGCATGTCATGTAGACACACCCACTGTCAAGTAAAATGCATATCAGCATTTTGTGGTTTGTTTACAAAATATGTAACTGAATTCTAGATGACATGACACTTAATATAGGTCATGTTTTAAAGATAAAAACCTTAAAACGTTGTTCCTTTGAGTTACGTTAAAGTGAATAGTTGTGGTCTACTGCTCTTGATATACATTGTCTGTTTTTGAAGTATACTCTTTATCATTAAAACTGATAGCCTTAAAAATAGCTTTGAACATTTGACAGTTTTATCCCTATAATCTTTGGGTCAAAGATGTGTAGAATGACAAAATTAAAAAGTAAATAAAGTATACTTTCCTTTTTTCCTTTTAGTTGCCCTTTCCTAGAGAGATGTCATACTTTTTGTTGTGTAGATCATTTGAATATGCACACTACTTAATTTTGGTTGTGTTAGTTTTAATAGGAATCTTTAACAAGTCAATTTTGAAGAAAAGAGGAGAGAACTGATTAATATGCTTCCTTTTTTAAAAATACATGCCACACTCAGACTTTCCTTTATAGCTTTTCTAATACCCAGCTTCATTATAACAGTCTCCATTCAAAAAACCCAACTTTGACAGTATACTGAAATACTTAACTGGCAAAAATATGATAACACCATGCCCTGGTAGGATGCGGGGTATTGTGGGTTCAAGAATGAAGGGCAACAGGGTTGGTGGGGGCTGTGGCTTGGGAGTGAGGGGCAGAAACACACACACGCACCACCCAGCAGGTAGGTCTGTGGAGGGGAATGGGTAACGGGGCAGAGATCGAGGCCCCCACAGTGAGGGAGGGAGTGGGGCAGGGCCGAGGTGAATGGGGCCCTAAAGCCGGGTCAGGTTGTGGGATGAAGCTGTGGTCCAGGCACGGGGGGAGGGGGAGGGCGGGCGGTGTGGCTCCTGCCACTGCACTCACCCCTGGGGAGGCACAGGGGGGCGTGTGCCCCCCAGATCGGTGAGCAGGGCAGAGACAGGCTGCGTGTTGTAGGCTTGGGGCTCTGCATTCTGCCTCCATTGCCCTGGGAGCCACATAATGCCATGCTGTCTCCTGATGCTGGGTGGGTAGGTTACACGTGGTGCACCCAATGTGTAGCTCTGGGGGCAAAGGCAGCAGAGAGCCCCAGCCTGCAGCCCGCCTCCACCCCATACACAAATCTGGGGGGGCATGTGCCCCTCCGTTCCATGACTCGCCCCAGCCCTGGGGCCCCATTCACCCCAGGCCCTGCCCCACTCCCTTCCTCACTGTGGGGGCCTCAGTCTGCTCCCCTGCCCCTTCCCTTCCCCATGCCCCTTCTCCCCCACACTTACCTGCTGAGTGATGCTCTACACACTGCCGGGCTACATTCCTGGCTGTGTGCAGGCTGCAGCTGCTTCTCTGTGTCTGTGCATGCCCCTCCCCCCTGCACTGCAGTGGCCCAGAGTCAGCTCAGGCACAGGCTCCAAAATAACTTGTACGATTAATGCATTAAAAAAATTAACATGAACACCAGTTAATGCGTTAATTGGGCACGTTAACTGCAATTAATTGACAGACCTACTAATCACCTTTAAAAGTTCTTTTCTTTATGGTTCGTCCTTCTCACATTATCCATGCAAAACAGATTAATAATAAGCTCTTGTGATTGCTGTGGTAAAATGAACAAATATGAAGTTGGTGGTGTTTCTTAAGAGTTTACAGCCTAAAAGATATAAAGATGAGATGCACTAGAAAAGGAGAGCTATTTAGGATCCCACAATAAGTTTATAACTCCTTTTTTAGAAACACTCATGTACATAGCAATTAATTATGATGTTATAAATGCAAGATTTGATCACAAGAGGAAAAATCTCAAAGGGAGCATGTAACCTTAAGGAATAACAAACTTGTTCTTATGTTGGCTTGCTTGCTTAATAATTAAAAAAATGGGATACCTTTACATTAGTTCACCTGACTAGTTGGTGTAATTGTTTTTCATATTTCTGGAAGGGTGCAATGTTTTCCATAAGCTCTATTTTTTAAACTCGTTTATTTTTAAAATCAGTTAGAAGCTATACATTAATTTAGGAAGCATTTCTCTTCCCAAAACACTCAGTTTCTTATTTATGAATTACTATGACTGAATTTATAAATTACTATTGTATCACATTCAGGTAGTCATTGATAAGGTGATATTATAGAATCTTTGAAAATTAGGGTTAAAAGGCTTGTATTTGCTGTGGAATTTTTACTTCAAAGTTGTGTCTCATTTTTTTTACACTTTGATAAACCAGACAACAGCTGACATTTACTTCTTTGTGTTCTAGTATTGCCAGGCATATTAGTTGTTCAGGATTCCAGATGAATGGCTTAGTTTTCTATGTTGTTGACTCTACAGTCCTGGAAAATACAGTGTTATCTTTATATCTGTTTTTTTCCTATGTCATTGTCTTCACACAACATAGAATTTCAGTTACTATGAGAGGGATTTTTTTTAAAACACTCAAAGTGAAATCAAAGAAAAATAGTCCTGCTGTTGTGCCCCAGCTCAAGTCTGGGATCATGCCCGGTATGCAAAGGCCAATAAAGGTACCAGGGGTGAAAGTACAAAGAAGGTTTATTGCTAGCAATAAAAGGTGCAAGCAGAATAATTCACGTAACAAGCACACCCACTACTACTTCTAAGCATCCTTTATACAGGAGTTTTCAAGTCTTCGCAAGCGTGCTTGTTTGATGATTGGTTATAAGTGAGTGATGCAAGAAGTTCTTTACTGAGCATGTCTCTATACCTGTGTTCTAGCCATGTATCTCATTTACATACATGTGTGTTTCATTAGCATACTTTTTCCCCACCTACGGGTGTGATTTTTAGTATTTTAATGAGCCCTTTAACCCAGTACTCTGTTTCTTCTTTTGTTTTCAAGCCCCCTTTATCTAAGACTGTCTCCTCCTTATCATTGCAGATGGGCATTCTTCACATAGCATTCTCTTCTTCTTCGTCCTCGAGTAGAGGTTTCTAGGTCACTCCTTACACTGCAAGCAACCTCAGGAGGTCATCTGATCTAACCCCCTGCTCAAAACAGATTTATCCCCATCTAAATCATACTAGCCAAGAGTTTTCTAACCTGCAATTAAAAACTGCTAGAGATGGTTATTCCATAGCTTCTTTGAGTAGTCTGGTTCACTACTTAACCATCCTCCTGGTTAGAGAGTTCTTTTAATAGCCAATTTAAACTTCCTTTGCTGCAATGTAAGACCTTCACTACTTGTTCTGCCCACCCTTTGCACACAGAATAATCTCCATCGCCTTGTATATACCAGGTACATATTTGAAGACTGCTATCAAAATCCCCCCAGTATTCTCATTTCCAGATTAAATAATCCCAGTTCTTCCAACTTTTTTTTTGTAAATCATGGTTTTTAGACCTTTTTTTTTCCCTGCTTGGTGCAGGGGGCTGGACCCAATGATCTTCCAAGCTCCCTTCTAACCTTACAATCTATGAATCTATGAATTTGTTTTCTGATGGGCTCTTCCCAGTTGGTCTATATCTTTATTGAAGGGCAGTTCCTAAACCTGAACATGGTTCTCTACTTGATGCCTCACAAATGATGAATAGAGTGGAAGAATCATTCCCTGTGATTTATGTGCACACTCCTATTAATACATCCCATTATGCTATTGGCTTTTGTTGCAAACATGACTCATAATCGGCTTCAGCACATAGTTGACCCATATTCACTATATGTTCACTATAACTGCAGTACTACAGCCTGTCTAGTCATTTTCCATTTTGTTTGTGCATTTGATTGATTCATCCTAAGCAAAGTACGTTGCAGTTGTCTTTGTTGAATTTAATATTATCAGTGTTATCCAAAGTGTCCATTAAACTACCCAGCTTAATGTCACCTACAAATTTACTCAGTGCCATTTTCCAGATCATTAATGAAGATATTGAACAGTACAGCCTAAGTACAGACAGTCAAAAATCCTGAGGCTGAATCAATTCAGTCTTCTCAGGTTAGTCTAAATTGTGTAGATTGAACTGTTAAGCAAGTGAACAGACATTCACTTTTGATTCTAGAAATGCAGCCACATGCCAGCAGTGGCTCAGGCCAGAAGCTTCAGGGGGCGGGGTGCACTGGAGCAGATCACTTTGGCCAAGGCCAGCCTGCCCACCCTGAAAGGGCATCTGGGACAGAAGTTCAATAAACCAGTTTAACTTAAGTCTGATACTACATCCATCCAGGTTTATCTTAAACTGATATTGGCCAATTTGAAAGTGATTTATATGCACTGAACTTCTGTTGTGTTACAGATTTGAACTGGTTTCCAATCACCTATACCAGTTGAAGTGTAATTTCTGTCCCTGGCTTACCAGACTCAGGACAGAAATCTGTGAAACCCCAATTGTTATCTCCTCCCAGTTCAACTGCAAGTCATTAATGACTGGTCAAATAATTATGCTCAAAGAGTATAACATCACCCTCCCTCCCTCTTCTCACTCTGGTACAGTGTGGTGCAGGGGGAGCCCTCTGCTACTAAATGCCACCAAAGCTACAGATCTGTAAGCCAGACCAAAGGATGTATGGGCCACAAATTGTTGATCCTTGTTTTAAAGGGTTTCTGTTTCATGCTGGTGTTCTAGTTCCTTTTTAAATTGTTTTGTTCTTGTGTTTTATAGAACATTCTGTTCTCCTACTGTAAGCTGCCCTGAGCCATTGTTGGGAAGGATTTATAAACTGAATGGATGAATGAATAAATAAACCTTTCTTTTCTTTTATGGATTTTTTTCCATAGGTCAGATGGACTGTGCAGGTTTTTAACTTCCTCTGTAGAATAGGGAGGAATTCCTGGGATCTTCTGAGCGTATATTAACCAACCACTGTGCCAGAATGTTAGCAATACCTTTGCCTCTCTTGCTTTTACATATGGTGTATTACAGTGTTTCCTTGTAGTTGTGTGCGAGGGTTTAGAGTGACGCTTTTGGGAATTCCATGGGTGAATGGAACAGGGGCTTGGGCTCAGTGGCCCAGAGGGCCTGTTCTGGCCTAAGTTCCTGTAGTTTAAAATATGCTCTGTGACAATGAAGAGAAATTGTTTATCAGTTTCACTTATGACTAGACCACAGCCATTAAGAAGAAAGCAGATAATGAAAATTGATTCTATTTCTAATTGCTGTTCCATGCACATATATAAATGGCTTTTTTTTCTTCTTACTGGAAGTCGCATGCCTTCTGGAAAGGAAAATACTAATGAAACTAGTAAATAAAAACAGGCATTAGAATGACTTACTGAACAAACAAGTTCATGATAAATTGGAATTGTTGTATTGCTCAGTTTCATCATCCAAACTACTTAAAAGATTCCATATGTGGTAGTGAAGATGCAGTTACAAATTCTTTCTTCCTGGACTGTTATCTCAGTACAGTAGTAACTGGTCTGACATTAATTAGCTGTTCTTCATTCACATTACTATCCCTTGTCAATGTAGAAATACTCCAAAAAAGATGCAGTTCCTGTATTTCCCATTCTTGTGCTAGCCTGGAAACTAAATGTTTTATTTGTATAGGTTCATATACACTGCATCAGTTAAAATTACCATTATTCCTTGTCTAAATATATTATATACACAGAGTGTCTGATAAAATTATAGTGATATTTTACTTTTAAAGGACTTATTTCAAGATTTTGAAACAATGTTTTCAGTTAATAGAAAAGTATAAAAAGGTCCTCTGTATAAAGTGAATTTTACAGTGTTTGTGATATTTGTATATATTTTACCTTGGTTAATCCTTTTAATGTATATATAAAATTAATGCAATCTATATGAAAGGCAAGAAGAGGGGCACTTGACCATTTGACATGTGTAAATTACATTTTAAAGGATATAAGAGTGGTTATAGCTAAAAGAAAAGAATTCAGCCTTTAGAAACAATAATACTTTTTTCTAATCCTACATAGACTTTGATATATCTAGGAAAATTTTAATATTTTTTCTTTTAGTAGAAGAAGTTTGTTTTCCCTGTCAGCTTCACCTTATAAGCCTTGCATAATCAATAGATGATAAAAATGGTATGATTAGCATGTGTGTGCTGGATTTTGCTACAAGCATGGATAAAAACACTGCTTTTAAAAAAATTTAAAAGGTTAGATATAAAAAGGGAAGTGTTGAAATAATAAATAGAGAATAAGAATGTTTACTTGGATTTATACAGCACTTTCCTTATCTGATTCTCGGGAAGACATTGAACAGTTACAGACTTTAAAATTGTCTAAGGGTCCTTGTTTCTGATTTTAGTATCTTTCATTATCTGCAGGGATCTGAGTTTACCATTGACTGTGGAAAAATGTACATTTTCTCATTTAAAGGCAAAAAACACAGGAAATGGCAGGTTTTCCTGAAGGCTGGCAAAGTTCCATCCTGCAAGGGGCTGCTTGGGGCTGGCGGGAGCAGGATGCAAGGGTCACCATGTTCATGTGTGGGGTGCCAGGGAGCTGCAGGCCCTGGCCCTGGTCCCCTAGCCCTGGCAGCTGGGGGCCCCCTCTGGCAGGGCTGAGAAGGGCAGGGGGCTGTGGGTTGGGAGTGAAGGGCACCAGCAGGGCTGGGGAATGGCGGGCTGTGGGTTGGGAGTGAGGGACTCTGGCAGGACCAGGAGGCTGTGGGTTGGGAATGAGGGGCAACAGCAAGGCTGGGGGGCTGTGGCATGAGCAGAGGCAGGACACTGGGATATCAGGACTGCTCAGGACCACAAAGCAGCAGGGGGAACAGCTGCAACTGGACCCACATCCTGGTGAGTGAAGGGGACAAGGAGAGCTCTGATTTTTTTATGATAAAAAAACCCAAAATCAAATGCTAAAATATATAAGTATTTAGAATATATTTATTATAAAGATTGAGGCACCGGTAGGCTTCCAAATTGCTTTCAAATTGTAAATATATCAATAAAACACTGTGTTCAACTGATAACTGTATATATTACATTTCATTTTAATTATTTAATTTTAATTGTTGAAAAACGCAGATTTGGGGGTTTTTAATTAGAGAATTTTCAATTCTTTATTCAAGAATTTCGGATTTTAAACAGAAAACCAGGATCCCTGATTATTAGTCATGTCTAATGCACATATTCATTAATATCTTTATTATTTTATGCCATTTAACACATCAAAATGAGACTCTTAATGCTTTCTTCTTATATATTCACAACTATTAAACTTGTGCTGGATTTCACTTGCACTTATTTGAGTAGATTTATTTCCCATTCAATATTTTTGTTAATACTATATCTAGCTTGCTGTCAGTAGACTCAAATGAAACTTCCCAATTTTCTATTACACTCAAATTACAAAATACCAAAACTAAGGTTTCTAATCCAACCTTTCCTCTCTGTCTTTCATGTATGTCTTATAAGTACATATCTTAAATGTTGTCATTCTTTTCTACATTGTTAGATATCCCTGTGTGGCATGTTTTACTACTGTGTACTTCGAATAAGGCAGACAGTGTCTACGAACAAGGAAAATTGTTAGCCATATTAGTCTGAAGTCAGGCAAAAGGAAATGTAGAGTTGCATCTTATAGACTAATTCAGAGATGCATAAGGTTTCATAAACAATAGCTCAGTTGTCAGATGCTATGGAAGGACTTCCAGAAAGCAGGTGTTCAAATAGAAAGTCCCAGACACACAAAGGACAGATAAGGGGGAAGGAAAGGAGAGGGGACAGTTCTGAGAGAGGCAAAGGTGGGTTGAAGAGAAAAACAAAGCAGTAAAGCCATAGGGATATAGGGAACATAGGAACTAATCAAGGTAGCGTAAACTAATAAGAATCTCCACTCTCGGTTTAGACTATACTTAACTCGGTCCAGTCTGTGGGTGATTTCTTATTCTGGAATTTCACATTCAACTATATTTTAAAGTGTTGTTGCTTAAAAACATCTACTCTAAGGTCAACAACGGAATGTCCAGGTAGGTTAGAGTGTTCTGCTACACACGTGTGTTCCTGGATTCGATGTCAGATTGGTGTCTATTCATTCCTTTACATAGGGATTGTCCTGTCCAATGTGGACAGCAGAGGGGCACTGTAAACAGGGGCATCTTTGATAGTGGTGGAGGAGCAGGTGAATGAACCCCAGATGTTACAGTTCATGAATTCATTTTAGTTGGTCCAGTGATGATGTGGTCTTTGTTCACAATGGGGCACATCTGGCATCTAGGTCCATTGCAAGACCTAGAGCCTTGTTGAGAATAGGAGTTAGATAGTCTGTTGCTGGAGAGATGCCATTTGAGATTCCATTTTATAAAAATAACTTGATAATATATTTACCAAATGTAAATTAATGAAAACTACTTTTAATTGACAGCCTTAACTGAGAATGTCTTAAGTTTATATATATAAAATATTAAACTAAAACCTTCTTTCATAGCTATATCTTTTAAAGGGAACCAATTCAAGTTCATGTTAACTACTCTTTTTGTTTATATATTGTGGTATAATATGATATTACAGTGTGGGTGTGTGTTTATATTATATAATATGTAATTATATTTTATATATACACTCTTATGTATCCGTGTGTATGTATCTGCTGTGGGTGTGGGTGTTGTGGTGCCAGGCTGATTTCAATTACTCCTTAAGGCTTAGCTGTTAAACTGACACCACGTAAGTCTCAGATATACAAAATGCCTTAGTAGGTGGGTATGTCCCATTTCTGTCTAAACAGTAAGTAGACAATACTCTGGTGTTTTCAATGATTTTAGTCATAAGAATTATATCACTCAAACAAAAAAAAACCATACTGGCAGAAGATCAAATTTTACGAATTGACTATGGATACATTTAGATTGGAAATTAGAAAGGTATTTCTAATTATCAGAGGAGAGTAATTTTGGAATGAAATGCGTATTTCTAATGCTCACTTAAGTTGTCACTAGTCCAATGCCAAACTAACTCCTGGTCCAAAAATCACATCTACCTGCACTTCAGTTGGTTCTTATGGCCAGAAAAATCTGCTGTAGCATGTTGCTTCTGAGGCTTTGTGATTATTATCAACACAAGAGGAAGGCAAGTCAAAGAAATAAAGATAGCAACCTATCACCTCATGTAATAGTGGTTGAATTTGGGTCTCTTCTCAGTTTAATAAAGAAAATGCTTTTAAATATGAACAGTGTATGTTTTTATGCTTAATTTTATTTTTAATGTGTATGTATTTCTTGATCATGTTAGTAGACCTGATCTGTCAAAGATATTAATAAACTACAGTTACAGAAACTATACATAAGGATATACATGTGTGTGTGTGTGTGTGTGTGTGTGTGTGTGTGCATACAGAGCTGACCCCAGGGGTGTGTGGGACCTAGGGCATATCAGCCTGTGTAGGGGAGGAAGCAGCCAAAGTGTGAAGCCAGTGGAGTGCGGCAGCCGCGTGAAGTGGTGGCACCCTCAGCATGTGCTAATCTTGTGGTCTGTGGGGCCTGGGGTGCTCACCCTGATCTGCTGCCGCCACTCCCCCCCTCCCCCAGGGATGGCTGTGTATGTAATATATGGATACACTATATATTGTGAAAAGGACAATTCTGGATGGAAGGAAGCCTGGTAGTGCATTTAGATTAATCACTCTCATAAGTCATGCTGTCACTTGTGTGTGTTGCCCTAGTAGAGTGATAGCTATTGGAAATAAAGATGTCACCTCCTAGTGTCAAAATATTAATAAAGCAGCAGGAAAAGTATGTTGCTGTGGTTGTAGTTTTTTCTTGGACAATTCTTACCAAGGGCTTGGTGACCACAGAATGTAGTTTCTTTGGCCTAGTGAACTAGAAAGTGCTAAAAGAAAAGCTCTACCCTTGGTTCTGGGTAAAGGTGTTTCATGCCCTTGCATTTATAGAGACTTTCCTTGGTGGAGGAATATTACAGAGTGAGTTTGGTAAGGGAAGGGTCTATATCTCTGGTGTAACAGTGAAGCTGCAAGGGAAGTTTAAAGTGTTAAGCATGCATAAGGTAGCACAACTAGATATAAATATTTAGTTAGAAACATGCTGTCTGGAATGCTTTGTTCTGAGTTTGGCTTGCTTATTCCTGAGACTGAGTTAAGACTTTTTCTTAAACATAAGAACATGTACATTCTCTTTTTTCCAAGATGTCATAAAAGTTTGGAAAAGGGCTACTAGATTGGTTCTTCAGTCATTACTCAGGGAAAACTCCCTTTTAACTTCAGTAAGAAGGACCTGTGTATATTAAGCTCTGTTTGTGCAACAACCTTTTTTTTAAGGTAACATTGCCAAGATCTCTAAATGAGATTCTATTCTGATATTCACATTTGGTTCCCATTGAAGTTAATATATGCCATTAAATTCCCATACAGTTCTTAATTTAAATCATCATCTGTCACTGAAGTGAGTAGACTTTATATGCATGTATCTTCATCTGAGAGGAGGCTTTGGGGCTCTGACTCTTGAAGAGCCCTGATTGAGGAAACAATTTAAAATGTTTTATTGTAGCATATCACCACAATGTCAAAGAATGTCCTTATTTGCAAAAATGCTTAAGTAGGTGTTCAAAGTTTAAGCATGTACTTTTGGGGCTGAGTAGAAATGCTTTCCTGAATCAGGGCCAGAGAGGTCCTACTTTCCTCTTCCATTTCCTTTCAGTGATGATTTATATAAGAACATTGATTAGAGAAAATAAATACCTTTTTTTAGGTAAAGATAATGTAGATTAGTGGCAACTAGTTTTACTGAGCAAAGAGAGCATGGAGTATGCATCTTGGATGATGTCTTAATACTTGCAAATGACGCTTTTTTGTATTTTCAGTTAAGTGATAATGCTTGAACTAATTTTAACAACAGCTGGTGATGTATAGTGTTAGACGGTACATGTATACTGCTACTTTGAATTCTAGTTGAAATAAGGGCTTTAATTGTAATGCATTTAAATTAATATGTAAAAATATGTGTAACATTTAAAGTAAATGTATTTAGATGGCATATCAGGAGTAGTTTCACAGATGTTAACCTTAGGAAACTAGTCTTTGTTCTGTTAGTGTAAATACATGGCCTTAAAAAATTCCCAAGGATGGACACCACCTAGTGGTAAGATGCTGGTATTGCTCATTCACAGCATGTGCAAAAAAATGTTAAAATGAATATGAAGTTTTAAATGAACAAAAAGCAATTTACAGTTATTTAGGAATTATTATACTGGAACATATCACTGAGTACCTCCAGAAGCACATTATGAGAGGTGTTTTCAGGATATTTCCTTATCCTTAGGTATTGAAAGCTGAATTTTCAGCTGCTCTGGTATTTGACAAAATCTTCTAATGTCATTTTGACCAAAACGGTGCCTTCAGTCATACTGATAGCTTTAATAGTGTTTCATCAAATTAAGTTAATTTGGATTTATGCTAGTGTTGCAGGGGAATACTGACACTATGCATATACATGTCATATATCAGATGCGTATTAATTTTTGCAGAATATTTTCCAACAGAACAGAAACCAACATTCAGGTGATATCAGGAACCTTGGCGAGGTCAGAATTCCTCCATAACTCTGAATTAAATTCTTATTAGTTACTCCTAACATATATCATACAGATTTATTATTTTCATTGATGAAAACACCATTTTAAGAAACAAAATGCAATTAACAAGTGAAACGAGAGATCAAAGATTACACCCCTAGAAAAATAATTATTAATAATATTTAATTTAATGAGAATATTTTTCCATTGTTGCCCTAATATAACTTCTTCTAAATTTATCGGTAATGTGCATTTCTCGTTCTTCATTACTCGTGAGATCTCTCACATGGTCAAGTCTGTTTTAAATCTGCCCATTATCAGGAGTCATAATGTCTACCTGTCTAGTTTCTGTCTCATTGTTCACAGTCACTTACGCTTCCTTCTTAAAGCAGTGTTGTTCCTCTCATTTAATAGGGGAAGGTTTACTTAAAATGACGGCATGTTCTTGATTGCTTAAAAGTGGCACATCTCAGATTCATCTTCATCTCTCCTGGTAGGACTCTCTGTAGCCCATAAAATGCAAATTTCCCAAGTCTAAACGTGTGCCGTGTCAAAGCGGCCTTTGTTTCAAAAGATAACCCAGTGGTGTTAAGATAGATGTCTATAATAGACTTTCCTAGGGACAGGTCTTAGCAGTATGTATATCCACGAACACGCTTTGTCCTAGTCACTTAGGGTGCCTGGACACGTGGGGAGGCTGCTTTGATGCTATGTAATTACAGCACGTCGTCAGAGCAGACACGATTAATTGAGTCTGCTGAAGCGTGCCAATTAGCTTTCGACAAGCTTTAGCTAAAGTCCTCGTGCCGTCATTTTGAAGCGTGGGGACACTGATACATGTGACGCTGCAGGGGTCAGTATAGTCGAGGTCTGGGAACATATCCCTATTTGTTACATTGTACAGTGGGTTCCCTTTATGCAAATTCAAGTTATGCGTCATTTTCCAGGAACACATGTACAGCATAAAGTGAGGGAAACCTGTATTTTAAAGATATTATGACTCCTGATAATGGGCACATTTAAAACAGACTTGAACATGTGAGGGATCTCATGAGTAATGAAGAACAAGAAATGCACATTACTGATAAATTTAGAAGAAGTTATATTAGGGCAACAATAGAAAAATATTCTCATTAAATTAAATATTATTAATAATTATTAGTTTTCTAGGAGTGTAGTCTGTTTGATCTCGTTTCATTTGTTAATTGCATTTTGTTTTTTAAAATGGTGTTTTCATCAGTGAAAATAATAAATCTGTAAATTAGAGAGCTGCTCTAATTAAAGTGCCCCCTTCACCCTCAGAGCACATGTAAAAATACCCTTAGAAAACAAAACAAAACAAAAACCAACCAGTTGACCAATGTTTTTCACTGATGTAGCACATTCAGATACGGCAGTAAATGAAACTATACTTTATCTGGTGTCTACAGTTGACCTGGGATCGTCTGCCAGTGTAACTTGTAATATTTATTCATGTTACTTATTTAGCCAACACTGCCTAATATGCAACCTTTTTCATTTTTCATTTATAGATACCTGTTTCATAGTGGCAATCCAGAGCATCCTGGCGATATATTGCTAAATACAACAGTGGAGGTTTTGCCTTTTAAGGTAAGAATGCATTAATTTCTCTCTCTTTCACCTTAATCTGAAAACAAACACATTTTTAATTACATTATAAAATTATGTAAACATGATTGCTACTTTTTTTTAAGCAAGTTACTGTGACTCAGTCATACTTGAATCATGCTGTGACTCCCTTTTCTTGAATGGACCTTATTCACAAAGAAGAGATACTTTACCAAGCTCCCAATTAGCAAGTGTGAATATGGAAAATAAATACGTGACTCTTCTCATCTTGTTCCCCTGCTGCGACTTTTTTATTTTAAGATTCAGATTTTAGAGGAAATGGCTTCACTCAAGTTTCTGATTTTCATCTGGTGAGTGTTCCAGCACAAGGATAGATGCCAATACAAATAAGACTTGATATTGAGGTCTACATAGTCTGAAAGATTTTCTTCTCCACCTTGAACCTAAATTTTACCTCATGATGACAGTGCTGTGAATAATCAAGTTTCAGCCTGAAGCGAGACTCTGCAGCTACTCTCTTGTCTACAGAAACTAGTTAGGTTTTTCTGTTACGAGATTTTCCATTGCAACAGCAAAGACATAGCTTCAGACAAGGAGTTACTTCTCTTGGGATTAAAATAATAACTTGAAATATGAATGTCTGCCTCATCCCAACTGATACGTATCTGATGCCAATAATTTTGGCTTGAAAAACTGAGCTTTGTGACTGAATCACCATATGCTGAACTTCCAAAGTGATGATAGATGAGGGATCTTGCCAGTATTAATTTATACTCAGTTAATTCCTATCTGTTTTCCTATGTACATCCCACTTCAAGCCCCATAAGGCACTATTCCAGAAAAGGGAATAATCTGTTATATCTTTTTTCTTTTTTCTTCTAATGTGAATGGCCAAACTTGTCAATGTTTCATACATAATTACAATGGAAATAAAAAAAAACGAGTGAATGGTCAAAAATCAAAAGTTATCTGAGGAGATAAATTATTACACCCTGGAAATAGCTCTCCAGCCAGATTCAAAATAGATACAAATAAGTGTGAAAGAAGTGGCACCTGCATCTACCTCAACTTTGATTTAAGATCACTAGTTTAACCTCTTTTTCAAGATGTGAAATACTTCACGTGGAACAGGTAATGAGTATTGACAGTCAGACTGTATCTGATTCGTCTTTTTCTCCAGATGTTTAACAGATTATTGTTGATCATTCATAAACCAATATATTTTCCTCTTACACCCAGGAATACCATTCCTACAATGGAATTTCCCTCTTCCCTGCTCTTAAGGAGCCAATGTTGTTGCTATTTGGTTGCAGCTGGTTCCCCCTTCAGGAAAATGTTATTTCATTCTAGCAAATATTTAATTTAAAAGCATGATGGGACCTGAGGTATTTTATCTCAGATTATAAAAATTGTGTGTCGTGCCATGCCTGATGCTCAGGATCTGTCAGCAGGGTGTATTATTTTGGGGATCTGAAATACAATTCCTCTGGTCCCACTGCATACCCAGACCTTTAAAGCCCATGCCATACAGACCAGTGCTAGGCTGCATGGCACAGCTGTAAAGGTCCCCATGCACTAGCAAGCCGCATTGTGGAGCCTGACACTACTAGCTACAAGCTTGGTGCATCTTTAAGATATCAAATGTTCAAGGTAGTGTGATGTAAACCTGCCACAAAGTTGTTCCACATTTAAATGTGGATGGTTTGACATTTTTATTGTGTGATAAAGCAGTTACACATTTGCCAGATTATAGTTTATTGTGTAATTGATAGGTTTGCCATCTTTATTGTTGATAAAGTAGTTGAATATGTGTTGGATTGTAATTTATCATGTAATTGACATGTCAATCACAGGATAAACATAACAGCTGCCAGGGACTTCTGTCTCCTGATGATAAAATCAGGAAGTTTCCATATTTCCTGCTTCTGAAAATACAGAGCATAGGAAAAAAAAGACTATTTAAAATTGCCATTTTGGTACTGAATATCATACTCCATCATTGTTCCATGATAAGGCTTGGAGGTTTTGTTTCATTGGGCTTTGGATTAGTCTGTTCAATAACATGTAGCAGCCATCCCTCCTCCATGCCCATGCCTCCCCTCCCAAACTCTAGTTATGGAGGGAAGACCCAAGAAGCAGTCCTCAACAAATGAATGCATTTTAGGATGATCTGTCCTCTGGCTTTGCCCAGCTGTGGGACTTCTGCCTCTGTACTCATGAGCAGTCTTTGCTCTTTGATCTGGTTCCAAGCTTGCCACCCATGGAAGCAGCTCTCAAGTTAATAAAACTTCCAGCTTCCCCAGGTATCAGTGTAAAGATGCGGACCTCAGGAAGACATACAAGCTTCAGCTCTGCATTAAGCACATCTCCAACCCAGTGGCATCAGCAACAAACAGGAGTGAGATAGCAGCAGGTTCAATTCTGATTAGGACTCCTATACACCAGCCAGCATTAGGACTGATTCCAAATTCAGTGGCTGATGTAGGGCAGAACCAACCAGGTGAATTTAACAAACATCCTTCAAGATTCAGAATACCTGCAGGAAGGATGGGTTCTTGGGTTTAGTGCAGTATACTCCAAAAAATACTTCCTCAGCAGTCTGTTTAGGAACAGAAAGAACAAACATTGTTAGGTTTCCTTTCCCCCATAAGTCAAACATTTATTTTTATTATTATTATTGTTGTTGTTGTTGTTAATCCCCAGAAAATCTCTAGAATGTAGCACTTTCAGACTGGGCTCATCTGTTTCTGGATGTAATTACCAGATTATTGTTCAGACTTCTTTCTTCAGTTTCATTTGTCTGTGTCTATTAAAGTGAGATCATTGGTGTTCATCACTGCTGCATAGATAGCATCCATAGTGGGGCCATGAAGAATGACAGTACTTGCATTTTCCACATAAAATGGTTTTTCAGCTTAGCCAAAATGTACGCCAAAAGCTAAGTAAGAATTTCACAGAATCCAGGTGAGTGCTTTGCAAAAGCCTAAGCATCCAACATATAAACTCCAGCATAAATTAGATAAAATTAGATGACCATCAAGTACTAAGATCTACCTGGCAAAAATGAAAACGTATAGAAAAAGTCTTCCAGTCTGATTTCTTTGTATCGGCCAGCAGCAAGAGTAATAAAGCATGCAAAACTGTATTTAATAAATGGCTCAGATCTTTCATTGAAGAAGCTTACAAAGTAGAGGCTCAACACCAACAGAAAAGTTAGTGTTTTACACCTAAATACTTTTTACTCTCTGAGTTGAGAAATTGCTTATCCTATCGAGAGATGTGCTAGGAATTAACTTAGTTAGCGAGTTAAGCATTAATGTTTCACTAGGGCTACTTATACATGTGCTTGGAGTTGGGAGGAGACTGTTTTAATTGGAGGGGTTTCCAGAGAGCCACTCTAATTAAAATGGCTCACTGTCACATGCATTAAGCCTCCCCACCTCTTTTCAAAATGGCCATGGGACACTTTAAAACTCATTCAACAAGCTTTAGTTAAAGCACCCCTGTGGCCATTTTGAAACACAGTGGGGGTTAATACATGTGACGCTGAGGCAATGCTAGAGCGTTCTAATTAGAATATGAATGAGCACGTCTATAGGCAGCCCAGAAGTGTAGCACAGGCCCTGGCCATATGTTCCTGGCCGTAGCCAGTACCCTTCCTCCAATACTCTAATAATGCCTTAAAGTAGAAACGCTTCAGTTTGCAGAGCATCGCATTTGTGACTTGCAAAAGGGTGGGGCTTGCCATTTATAAATGGTAAGAGATACCAAGCAATTGCTGTCTCACTGTTCTGACTCATCTCTTAGCTGGAAATGAGGAAATGTTGTAGGGTGACAGATGTTCTACTTATCTCTGCATACAGGTTTATTCTATGAAACTTGATTGTTGTTCCAACATTAAAAAATGAGCTGTTTCAGCCTTGGAAATAGTTTGTAGGCAGATATGCAATCCCACTGCAGTAATGATGAATAATGGTCTGCCCCAACTGTCTCAAACAATAAGAAAACTATTGTAGGCCTGTGATTTCTGATAGTCTTGTGGACTCAAAGACAAATCAGCAGGTATACAATTTTTTAAAATATATATACTACAGGTAGATTATCTAGCATTTGGTCATTCTAGGAGAAAAGTCCTGCCAGCCACTTGCTGAAATGCGAGTGGGAAAGAGGCGTCCAAGTCTTTCTCTCCGTGGCTGAGCTATGGTACAGAACTCAGGATTTACTACAGTGCGTCTTTTATGCTATGTGCACCAGCATCTGCAATATCTTTATTTCAGCCTTTGAGTAACTGTTATGAGAGGGTCTTTTGCCAAGTATGTCTTGTTTCCCATTTTGAAGCCAAAAATAGTTCAGCTCCAGAGCAATTATACCTTTGTTTCTTCATTTTCTTTTTAAAAACTATTAATAGCTTCTCTTTGCTCATGGAAATAGGCCAATCCAAAGTTCTTAGGAAAGACATATTTTGAATATTGAACAAGGGCATCCATATTTTGTTCTAGCTTGCAGAGTACTAAGTACATGGAAAATAAATGAGCTCATTTTATATTTTTTGTCTTTTATTTTAGAATGAAGACTTTGTAGTAACCAAAGAAACCAAAGACAAACGCTTAGAGGACGGCTATTTTAGGATAGGTAAACCTCAATACTATACAACAGCAGTGTTCATTCTTCTACATAGATAGAAACAGAGTTGTTTTATTACTGCAATATTTTAGGAAGATGCTATTTAAAAAAAAAAGCCTTTGTATGATCCTGATAACTTGTTTTGGATACATGATCATGTAGGCTTTATTTTTTACCGTTTGTTTAGTACATCCATTTTAGTTTGTTCTTGGTTATAGTGAAATCAGCACTGATAATTGTTTATTAAAGAATTATAGTTAAAATGTATTCATTTGAGCTTTGGCTTCCACTAGCCTTTGTGACATTGTACTTACGTATCCTAATATAATTGAAGCTCCCTGAGGTGGGAACAACAACTCAATCATTTTAATGCAGCCTGAATACATTACGCTAAGGTTTTCAAACTTGGATGCATAAAATTAGACAGCCAAGTCTAAATAAGGTGAATAAAAGTGGCCCAGTTTTTGGAAATGTAAAATACCTATGGCTATATTAAAAATATTTACTCTTTATTAGTGCCAGTTATGCCCAGTGCATGTGCTGAGGCTTTGTCCTGATGTGTTAGTCAAAGCAAAGTTGAAGATGAGGCCCAGAAGCACACTGTGGAAATCTCATGCTTTGGGTTGTCGGAGATCAGAGCAGCGCCGGCAGCTGCTTTCTGACCCCCCACACCGGAGCAGTAAAACTTTCACCTGACAGGCGGGTAGTGATGGATGGGGTGAAATTAACCAGGCACAGACATGTGTTGGTTACAGGAGATTGTTTACTTACGTCGCCCAGATAGTGACGTGCGACGCAGGCTGAGCCTTTGTTCCTGTTACAGTTGCATCGATTACAGTCAAACATACGGGTTACAGCCAAGCAATGACGGACGTGGCGCTGAAAACGTGCTATCATGCCTGCAGGGCTTTGATACGTCAAGATTTACGATGACGGGGAGTATTGACAGCTGATCAGACCGTCAATCTACTCTGGTGATGGACTCAGGTCTCTCCTCAGAGGTTTCTCCGGGGTTCTCCGACTGGGCGGAAGTTGCTAAACTGTTTATAGACAGAGGTGTCTGACAGAGATACCCAATGATGAACCGTTATGTGGAATCTTTAATTTTCTGGCAAGCAGCAGTTCTTTGTGCTCTCAGGTTACTATCAGGTTACAAGGTAGTGGGTTAGGTTTTCTGCCTGTTATGTATGAGGTTATGATGAGGGGCTTACGCTTGTTTCTTGACCAATTGCAGGGATTTATGGCAGGGCTATCCCCTTTCACCCTGACCAGTCTTAAGTTTTGTTTCTTGTTTGTGACGTGGGCATAAATTATATACAGCTCTCCGCCAGGATTTTGTTTCAGGAGATTCTGGCAAGAATTTCTTTTAACCCTTAGTTGACTACTTGAATGGTATCTCTTGCTAGTGGCATGGGCACTGATTAACTGGGTTGTGACATGGGTTAGCACAAGTTCGTAGTGTTGTTCGTAGTGGATGGGTTGGTATCAACCTGGAAGGGTGTGGGCAGTGGGGTCCCTCAGGGCTCGATCCTTGGACCGATACTCTTCAATGTCTTCATCAGAGACTTGGACGAGGGAGTGAAGTGTACTCTGTCCAAGTTTGCGGATGACACAAAACTGTGGGGAGAAGTGGACATGCCGGAGGGCAGGGAACAACTACAAGCAGACCTGGACAGGTTGGACATATGGGTGGAAAACAACAGAATGCAATTCAACAAGGAGAAATGCAAAGTGCTGCACCTAGGGAGGAAAAATATCCAGCATACCTACTGCCTAGGGAATGACCTGCTTGGTGGAACAGAAGCGGAAAGGGATCTTGGGGTCCTAGTGGACTCCAAGATGAACATGAGTCGGCAGTGTGACAAAGCCATCAGAAAAGCTAATGGCACTTTATCGTGCATCAGCAGATGCATGACGAACAGATCCAAGGAGGTGATACTTCCCCTCTATCTGGTGCTGGTCAGACCGCAGTTGGAGTACTGCGTGCAGTTTTGGGCACCACACTTCAAGAGAGATGTGGATAACCTGGAGAGGGTTCAGAGAAGGGCCACTCGTATGGTTAGGTGCTTGCAGGCCAAGCCCTATGAGGAGAGACTGGGGCACCTGGACCTCTTCAGCCTCCGCAAGAGAAGGTTGAGAGGCAACCTTGTGGCTGCCTATAAGTTCATCACGGGGGCACATAAGGGAATTGGTGAGGTTTTATTCACCAAGGCGCCCCTGGGGGTTACAAGAAATAATGGCTACAAGCTAGCAGAGAGCAGATTTAGACTGGACATTAGGAAGAACTTCTTCACAGTTCGAGTGGCCAAGGTCTGGAACGGGCTCCCAAGGGAGGTGGTGCTTTCCCCTACCCTGGGGGTCTTCAAGAGGAGGTTAGATAAGCATCTAGCTGTGGTCATCTGAACCCAGCACTCTTTCCTGCCTATGCAGGGGGTCGGACTCGATGATCTATTGAGGTCCCTTCCGACCCTAACATCTATGAATCTATGAAAGTTCCCACCTCCTTGTATCAGTTCTAAGATATGGTTACGATTGTGATTTTGTGAATACATTTATTGAACAAATGCATTGACTAGAAACCTTCCTATTAACCAGATCCTGTGTGTCACTTGGTGCATTGCATGTTCATTCAGATATGCTTTTGTTCATTTTGAAGGTAAATTTGAAAGCGGCATAGCAGAAGGTACAGTTGACCCAAGTCTAAACCCAATTTCAGCATTCCGACTTTCAGTAATCCAAAACTCGGCAGTTTGGGCAATTCTGAATGAGGTGAGATGTTGCATGCTATAGTCCTTGCAAAATCAGAATACTAAATGTGAACTTAGTTTTTTCAACAAATTTGAAAGGAATTCTGGCTTAAGGTTTGTTGTAGAGTCTTAAAATTTACAGCTGTTTTCCTTGAAATGTGATTTTTTTTTTTTTCATTTTTGTATTTCAGATCCATATTAAAAAGGTCACAAACTGATCAACATCTCTTTGGAGATTGCAGACTTTTCCTAATAAATCCTACATCCTTAACAAGTCACAGATTGAAAGTACTAAGCATGCACCTTATTCAAGTCTTTCTGATTTCTCACTCAAACTCTACCTCTTGTGAAATCTACTGTAGATGAGAAGATTGTAATTAACCCTTCTCGTCAGATCCATCCAGAAACTGATGCTCCATACTGTTAATATTCATGAAGTCTAAATTGTCCTCCATTTCAACGTGACTTTACCATCTTATGGTTGCAGAAGTCTGCTACTCCTAGCCTGTACTATTTTGATGGTATAGTAACACAGAGAAGTTGTACATATTGTTACATTCCTTGAAGATGAAAAACTATAATTATTGTTAAATGCATTTTGTGAAGGGGGTACTTTCGGAGTTCCATTTATTTTGCTATAACAACACCCTCTTTTATAGACTATCAGGGAGATATATATATATAT
The DNA here is from genome assembly GCF_030867095.1 of Alligator mississippiensis. NCBI lineage: Eukaryota > Metazoa > Chordata > Crocodylia > Alligatoridae > Alligator > Alligator mississippiensis. Next base: position 342,607,600 of record NC_081824.1, on the reverse strand, counting down.
ATATATATAAAAAAAATGTTAGGGATATTTAATTTATTAAAATAATTTGAAAAGTACATATTTTTATGCAGTAAAATTTTAAATTGATATGGGTTTTTTTTATGGATTATCTAGCCGCTTAAGTTATCTTTCTATTTTTTGCTTTGGAGATGCAAACTTAACAAACTAATGCCATATTTCAAATACACTGTCGTGGTTAAGAAAATTACATTAAGTAGTTTTGTACACAGAATCTGAAAAATATTGTTCAAAGGCCTGAACAGAGTTTTGAAGAACATTTCTCTTGATGGCTGCTGTGTTTGACTGTGCATCCACATAAAAGCATGTTGAAGTATCCCAATATTTCATATTATGTACTAAATCTGCAGTGATTTTTAGAATTAATAACATTCTAGAAGGCAATTTTAATGTCAAGCTGTCCTTTAAAAAAACAACTTTGTACAGCTCTTAGAATGAATAAGTGCATTCCCCAGCTTTGCATTACAATTACATTACCTTTTTAGCAGGAAAAAAATTGAAATTAGACATTAACTGCACAGTTCCCTCCTAAAAATGCTTTTAGTGCAGTGTTGACTTCAGCTAGCTGTTACATTGATTATAATTTTTGTTTCTCTCGCAGAGGGGTCCAATGTAATGTCTTTCATTGACTTCAATGGAAATTGAATCTAGCCCTAAATCAGTAGCCTACTTGTTTGCACTTTGAGGTAAAGAACAGTGATTACCTGGCCAGTAACCCAGGCAGACAGCTGAAGCAGTTGTTACTACATCTACAAGAGAACTAAGAAGTTATAGGGCTTGCATGTGCAAACTTAACTAATAGAAGACCTGCTGCCTACTGGCATTCACAACCCTAAAGTAGGCCCCAGTGGTATGTCAGCACTGCGGAGGCAGCATGTTCTGGCTGGAACTTCCCAGACATGATCTGTAAATCCACTCCTGTTTATCTTTTGCATGGCCACTATTGAGACCTCAGTCTCCACTGTGCATGACAGCAGCTTCCAGAGATGATCCTGGACTGGCCTCACCAATGTATTTCTGAGTTTGGAGTGCATGGGCAGGTACAAGAACGGGTGGGGAGGACATGCTCAGGAACGTCCAAGCCAGGACATACTGTCGCTGCAATATGGACTTGAACTCTTATTTCCCTATTGAAAGGAGCATTGGGTACCTAAGGACAGGATTCACAGAAGCCAGCAAATGGTGCTAAACCAACTACATTGGTAGTATGAAATGCTGAAGTGAGGAGTGGGGCATGAGCTCCATCCTCAGTGGGAATTAGATACCTCACTTCAGTCACAGGAAGGTGATTAGTTCTGCTCAGGATTGTGAACTGCCTCTTGCAGTTAGTGCCTGAACCAAAAGGAGCATTTTGTTTTTGGGAGGAATGGGAAGTGAAAGAGACCTCAGTAAGCCAATAGTCCAGTTTGCAGGACAGGACACCTGTTTTCAAGTTTCCAGTGTGCTTGATCTGGAACTGAAATTTTATTCCAGGACCCCATGCTCCAAGGGCAGTGCCAAACTACTGGATTAGGGTTTTTTTTTTTAAATCTCTTCTCTTCTCTTTGAGTCTGAATTAAGCATACACTGGAGCAGGGGCTTGAACCCGACTCCCACATTGCAGATGAGTGCCTTAAGCACCAGGCTGTTGTGTAAGTCTCCTTTTTCCCTCTCTCTGCCCTTGTTTGCGAAGCCTGTTGGGGCTTAAAACATTAAGAAGCGAAACAATTTCAGGAGTTAAGCAGTTTTGTGTGTACCTATTGGCAGACTCTTTGGTACCTAGAGATTTTGGGCATGTCCAGGATTAGGCAAGAGCTGAACATGAGTTTTAAAGAGCTCATTTATGCCTAAAGGTCAAGCAAAGCACTTCTGGTGGTCATTGGGCATCTCCGTTTGCTTGTGGATCTAGCCCTTTGTGCTGCTCTAGGACAGTTAACATACAATACTATTGAACAGGGTTGGTGAATCTAAATCTAAGCAAAGATCTAAGAATCTATTTGGGTTTATTTTCCCAATTGTGTCTGCAAAAATGCAGGCACTTTAATATATAGCTATTTATTAACTTTCATATTACAACTTTTAGTCAGATGTTTCTATTTGTGAACATGTGATGCACTTTTTTTTTTTTGCCAAAAATGATTGTTTTATTGTTCCATATTGTAAAAATGATTTATTATCAAGTATTTTGGTACCACTGTTAGGTACCTTTCTGAGAGTGCTCTTTTATAATAGCTTATTCATCGTCTAGCTGGTCCTAATGTTAAACATGTAAGATAAATTCCTAATGATATTTCTAAATGTAAAGTGTACCCAAAACTGATCATGGTACTTTTGTGTTGTCAGTATTGTTTTGCTAGCTTTACTCTATTTTTTCTAACACACAATAGCATTTATCTGAAAACTGACAATTACTTTCAAATTATGCTGGGTGTTTTTTAAGATTAATGCATATTATTTTGTTGCTTCTTACTAGCAGAAGCCAGAAACACCCCAGGCTGCTATCATATTAAAAAAATTCTTGAGGTTACACTTTTGCTAAACAAATGTGCCCCAGCAGCACAAATTAATTCTTGTATCCCTTTCTGGGAGGATAGGTTTTATAGAATCAAAGTCTATTTCAAACCTGACGTAGTTAGGCACGATTCGCTTGACAGCCTCAGGATATATTCTTTCAGTCAGTAGAGGGTGTGGATGGAGAAAGGTTAGACTTATGTGTAAAGAAAATAAATCCTCTTCAGACCATTATTTTAGGCTGCGGACAGATGTTATGTGTAGTACTACAAATCCCTTTGTAGTGCTACAGAAGTTGAGAGGACTAATGTGCACATCCTCTGCAATGCAACAAAAATGGTAAAAGCACCAAGAACATGTTCTTGGATGAAAGAGGAACTTGCCAGTAGCACTACACATAATGTTTGTACAGTGCACTGTAGCACCACAGAGGGGTCTCTTGGTTCCCCAGCATCCCACAGTGCTCCACTCTTTCCTTGCCCCTTCCCTCCTTCCTCTTCCAAGGTGGGGAGAGACAGAGAGTAGCATGGAGTCCCTGAGTGCTCTGGTCTTCTATTTTCCCAGTGGGGTGGCAGCCCTGGGAGACCAGTGTGGTCCCCCAATCACTGACAGCCTATCCATTCCCCGCTCCATGAGGGAGACTCCCAAAGATGCACCATGCTTTGTAGACATGCTCCCCTCCCCTGGTGGAGGAGAGCAACATGGGAGCAGATTAACAGGGTTGAGCAATCCCTCTTGTGTCGTGTCTGACACCCCCCTGAACGCTACTGAATGCCTTAAGGGCAACTCTGTACTGCTTCAGTCAGGGGGCTCTGCATGTTTCTCTGCACCAGTAGTGTTTTTTGTAGCACATCATCAGCATGCTGCAGTGCTACAAATGTAATGTCTGTCCGCCACCTTAGACTCTTAAGCTTTCCAAAATTCAGTATTGCTAAATCCGGCCAAACTGGTTGGATAGCCTCTCTGGAGACTGAGGGTGGAGGTACACCACAGGATTATTAGAGTGTACATGTATGGATTTTACTCCATAAAAAGGAGAGTACATACACCCAGCTGTCTGAAGCTAGCTGCCTACAGTAGGTGCTGTTGCAGTGCCTGGGCACAAGGTAGCAGGAGAACTGGTTCACGTTGAGCAAATAGTTACCACTGTATGAAACCGACTGTGGGAGCAAGACACATTCCCACTAGCCGCATATTGTAATTTTGTAACTTGATCATGTCGGAAATTTCTTTACTATGCAGTTTTGAGGATGATTTGCTAGAGTGGGGCTGTGCATCATACGTCTGCTCCACTTTTATCGTTTAGTAAAATTGGTTTACTATGTAGTAAATATGAAGTGTTTGTAGCCTTCCTTAGTTATCGTAAATGAGTGCTTCAAATGTTGCTGGACACTAGTCAGTTTGTGTACTGCAGTCCCCAGTGATGTAGTTAATAGACACTCTAGGTATACTACAAATTGTATTAAACATAATTAAACATTTAGCAGTGGTGAGGCCTCACCTGGAGTACGGTGTCCAGTTCTGGGCCCCATGCTTCAAAAAGGACGTGGACAGTTTGGAAAGAGTCCAAAGCAGAGCAACAAAAATGAATTGGGGCCTGGGAGGCAAGACTGATGAGGCATGTTTGAAAGAACTAGGGTTATTTAGCCTGAAAAAGATAAGACTGAGGGAAGGGAGACTTGCTAACAATCTTCAGATACCCGAAAGACAATTACAGAAAGGATGGAGATGGCCTTTTCTCTGTGTCCATGGAGGACAGGACTAGGAACAGTGGCCTCAAGCTGCAACAGGGGAAATTTAGGTTGGAGATTAGGAGGAGGAATTTCCTGTCCATGAAGGTGGTAAAACATTGGAACAGGCTACCTAGAGAAGTTGTGGAATCTCCATCTTTGGAAGTTTTCAAGAGCAGGTCAGACATTACACTTTGCTGGGATGGGTTAGTCAGGGATGCCTCTGCCTTGAGCAGGCAGCTGGACTAGATGACCTCGTGAGGTCCCTTCCAGCCCTACTTTTCTGTGATTCTAATGTTAGAGTGAGTAGAGCTTCTTACATCACTAGTATTTTTCTCTACATTTAATTGTAAATGAACTTTAATTCAGCCTTAATTACCCCTATGTAGGGCAATAAAACCTGCAGTAGCCTTAACTTTTTAATAAAGTTGTATTAGCCACAACTGAAGTGGCTATCGCTTGGCAAAAGTTGACTTGTTTGCAACAGCTAGCATTTCCAGAAACCTTTATTTTCTGATTGGTTCTAAATTCTCATATTTAAGGCCAAGCACTATTTTTCTTAAAATACTAGCCTTTTCTGAACTGGAAATGGCTCCCTGCCCCAGAGCAATTGCCAGCTTTGCCCATTTATAGCTCAACCCTGCTTGGCTTAGTCAGTAAGTACAACTGAAAACTGCTTATGCAAGTAAAGCAATCAGCACCCCTTGGATTAGAAAGGGACATTTCTGGAAAACTACTACAGGTTTTGTTCCTCCAGGGGACCTAAAACATATCTAGTTTTTATTTTCAATTACGTTTATTAAATACTTAGGTTTTTTTCCTGCCCTCATGAAGGTGGTTTGGTAAAATTCAAGACAGATACCTTAGCTGTGGACCAAGTAAAAAAAAAAAACAAAAAAACAAAAAACAACCTCCCTTCTTCTTCCTTTATCATGTAACTTGCATTTCCAGCCTTTATAAAATTTATTTTTAGGTAAGATGTTGGCTAGATTTAACCTAAATGCGTACTGTCACCTTTATTAGTTTAATTGTATACCAAGATTCCTCCTTTAAATGTGTTGAGAGATCATGTTTAGTGTTTTAGCGAGATTAAGACTATTTGGTATTTTCCCCCTTCTTTGTTACCATAAATCAATTCAGTATTTCCTCCTTTGTTTGGGATATGCACTCCAAAAAAAGGTATGTAGCTCGTGTTTTTAACGCAGATGTTACTTTCAGTTAGAAATGGAAATAAGAAATTAATTCTAGAGGCCTTTGTTTCCATGAAAGGTGTGCTTATATTTTATGTTGCTTAAATAAGAACAGAGGTATTCTGAAATTAGCTAAAGCAAGAACTACTTATTTTTAATATATGTACTTTAATTTACATTTACATAAAGGCATAAAAGCTGTCATACAACTATGTTCTTGCATTTGAAGGGGGTTAATTTTTGTTGGAAATATTGACACTTAAGAGTTAGCCACAGAGCATGTCATGTTTTTACCTCAGTATTGAGTTTTTGTCATTTTTACTGTACACATTGACCTAGAGAACTAGATTGGTCTAAGTCACTGATTCCCAAACTGTGGGTCACGAACCCAAATGGGGTTGCAACATCAGCAGATGGGGGTGTGTGGGTGGGCAGCGGCCATGCTGAGGAAATGGGACCATAAATGGGGTCATGCTGAGAAAAAAATTGAGAAGCACTGCTTTAAGTGGACAAACTTTAAATATCAGTAATGAAAAGCACTTGTGTCCAGATCCTATTTCCATTTTCCTCAGTGGTGCAGCATCAAACCTTAAGTGCAGAATACTCTTGTATTTAAGTGATAGCGTAATTATTACCTGGTGCTAGAATTCCTATTAAGTAATGATTGTTTCTTGGTAGCTGCCTGCAAGCAGCTATTGTTATGCTTTGCGTAGCAGGTCACAATAGGAATTTTTAGCCTTTCTAGAATCAGTGGTTCACTGCTTTAATTGTTGAAATTTTTCATTGCTCAGTTGTTTGCTCAGATTTGAATACATGCTCTTCAGGGCTTAATAGTGGCTGATGTACTGTAAGATGGACTGCCAAAAGATCTGGTATTTTAAACGAAACAGCTTTCCATGATTGAATTCTAGTAATCAAAATATTTAAGTCATTGTAATGGGTTTGCTATTAGAGAATCGTTTTTGAAACTAAAACTTAGTACTTGAGTTTCATACTGAGCACTGCTTTTCGAAAGTTGCCATTGTCATTTTTCAGAAGGTACTGTTTGTGGAGGTCAGTTTGTACTCCTGCCTTGTGGAATCTACAGATCACAAGTCCTGCAACAGCCTTTTCTAGGCAAATCTTTTTTTTTCTGTTTTGCCTCCCTTCCCACTCCCCATTCTCTCGCTCCACTTTTCATTAACCAGCCACCGTGGTAGTTGACATAACTATTGGATATTTATAGACTGGATTTAAAACTTGCTGCTATATTTGAAAACTTGGTAAGGGTCATGGTAACTGTGCCTTTCATCAATGTTTATTCTATGTGCCATAGCTGTCAGTGTATATTTGAAATAAAGACTTTAAAAAAAAATCCAATCTGTTCTGGAGTTCTTAATTAAGAAAAGAAGATCGTTATATGCACTGCAGTGTTTTATGTCCAACATATTAGGAGCAAAAATGATGCGAATAGCATGTTACACTAATTTAAAGTACAGAATTATGCTAGTCTGTCTTTAGGAATGTACTGTGATCATATTTACTGTTGTAAATATTTTAATCATTAAAAATTGATGCATCAAGTTTTTTTTACACAATTATCTACAATAAAGAGAAATTTACAACCATTTACAAAAAGTAGTCTTAACTTTTTCCTGTCAAGACAGCCAAGATTAAGACTAACTACACAGCAGACACAGTCCTGTTTTTATTTCACTCTGTACTTGTAGAAAGAACAAAGTGTCTTGGTGAAGTTCCATCCCAATGCTAAGGAGAGCACATAGAGCAGGATGAGAAGTGCAAATGGATATAAAAGGATAACTGTGTTCTTCAAAAATGGCAGTGCTGGAAAAGAAATGACAATGTTTTGATTCAAGTCAGAACCATACAACAGCTTCTTGTACCGACCTGGCAGGATCCAGGAGCTTCTGCAGTTAGAGTAGCTCCTTATGACAGGCAACAATATAGGATCATGCTAATTTTCTTTACAAGCCAGAATAGAGCTGCATTTTGTTTGTCCTCCCTGCCATGCTAATTCTGCAGCAATTTGCCCAACTATAGTTTAGTTTCCAAAAAAACAGGGGTTTCTTACTACAGTTGATCTGCTGAAGAATGATTTTGGGTGTCCCACACTACCCTAATTAGGGAGTTCAACACAAATATGGTAAATGCTGCATATTAACTGAATTACAGTACATCAAGAAATACTGTGTATAAAGATGGGCAAGATGTGTAGAGATGACATTGCTTAAACATCACCATAAAGGGATACAGGTGCTTTTGGCATGACCTTTCAACACAGATTGTATGATTGTATATAAAGACTAGGGAGTACAAAGCACCTGACTTAAGGTGGTTACTCCAGCCAGTAAGGATGTCAGCTAGCTGAAATAGGTAGAAATAGGAATTAGGGGGGGAAAAAAAAGTTGACAAGTTAAAAAAAAAAATTAACAGAACAAAAGTGAAAATCACTCACTGGTAAATCATCATCTAAATGAAGATATTTTTAAAGTAGTGGAAGAGTGATATTGTAGTCATGATGGTGCTATCTTTTATTGGACCAACTGTATAGTTAGGATAGTTACAAGCTTTTGAATGCAAGATATTCTTTATTAGATGTTTAAAAGACACCCATTTATGAGGGATAGGTTAAAAATAAGCATGTCCTGATTCCCCCCCCCGCCAAGACTAGAGAGATTATTACACCAACCCCAAATGAGTATGGTCCACTAAACCACTGACAGAAAAGTGAGTTGCCTTGTAAATAAGCTTGTGTTATTACTTACCACTATATCCTAGGAATGTTACATAGATATAATAGCCAATTGCAATCAACCATAATGTGTTCCCAACAAAATATCCAATGAAAGAGTTTGATATGATAACATCTGAAAGAGAAAGAGTTGCTCACAGTTAGTTATGTGATATTCAACTCTGTGGCAAAAAGCTTTAAAAAGTGTTCTACTTACAATTGATGAAAAACAGCTGGATAAAATGCAAAATGACTAGGAGTGGATAGAAAGCATTCAGATGAACATCAAAAGCATAGCCCCACTCCACATCGCAGTCTCTACTCTGTCGTTTCACCAAGTATTTATTGGAAATAAACCTAATTGAAAAAATATTTGGAAGAAATGTTAGGAAACATGAACTACTTGACAGAATTATAGTGTCAAATATAAGTTGTCCCTATTACATTCGTAACTTAAATCCTTTGAAATGTTTTTGCCTAGTTTCGACAACTAGAATAATTGCTTTTGTTAACATGCAAAGAAAATGCTGTAAGCATAAGCAGAAGAGAAATGTTTCTAAGAGATGGCTTCTCTCCAAGTGACTAGGGCCCTTTCTAAAACATTAGTAGCCACCAAAGCATTGAAGCTGGCAAATGCATACTGTTATGGTTGGCTCCAGTGCTACTTGTAATCATGGCAGCTAAATTTCTTCAGAAGGGCATAATATGCCTTTATAGTATTCCACTGAACAGAGAACATGAAATATAATAAATCAGATATTTACATGTATACAAGTCCAAATAGGGAGTATAAAGATTTCTTGACTCCTATATATAGAACTATTATTGAAAAAACTGAAACTGAGGGGTTTATAAAACAAAGTGATTTTTTTGCTGCTTTTCTCTAAAATAAGGATGTAATTTTCTCGCAAAATATTTGCAGTCATACTCCCACTAGACATCCTGCTAGGAGGCTGGAACACAGGCCAGATGTATGTGACTGCAAATAAACTGCAATAATCTCTTTTTCCCTGCAGGAATAAATCAAGAGAAATAGGACAGTTTTCTTCTCTTTCTGATTGGGATATGAATAATCTATTTCCACAATAACAGCACAGTAATTAAGGGTAAACAAACTCTTACCCCTTTATTGTGAGCAAAGTCACATTAAAGACCGTTACCTATTTGGTTACAATTTTCTCCTAAAAAAACTACAAACAGTTTTTCAAACAGATTTACTCACCACATTAGAGTTGCTATTAGGAGGCCAACTCCTACACAGTCTATGAACACAACCCAGAGGAGTAGCTTTATCGTTTCAAAAAATCCCATGTCCAGCACAAATCCAAATCCTATTGTGGATACTGGGGAGGCAGAGGGGAAAGAGATTAATTGTGGAAAAACACTGCATCAAATAATGTCAATCCTTCAAACCTTAGCATCGCAGGGGGGCTTGGAGTATGTGTGTTTTCAAACACCCAAATCATAAAATGGCCTTTGTGTATAATGTGAATGCTGGACCACCAAAGGGCAATGTGGGATCTGTCCTTCAGTGACATTGAATGCATGGAAAGACACATGGCCCTTGCCCGACCCCTGGCTGGAGTGCTTCAAAAATCCCTGAGACTGCATACAGTAGCACACTCTCCAGCTGGGGGTAGGATAGGGTCTTGTTCAGGTCTGCAGCTCTGCTCCTCCACCCTGTGGACATGGAACGAGTAGAGAGAGAGAGAGAGGAGGACTGTGCAACCCCATCACTCCACACCACATGCACATATAACAGGAAGCACTTCACATTGAAGACCTTTAAAAAAGTTGCTATTTCTTCCAGAGTTATTTTTGGAGAACTCCACACATTTTTGGAGTGCTCCATAGATAGCGTGCGTGTCTGTCTACTTGCACTTTGGGCAGATGTAACATTTGAAGTGCTTCAATGTCTTGGATGTATTGCATCATAGCATGCTACTTTCTCAGCAACCTAGTCTGATTTTTCTTTTTTTTCCAGACTGGCCACCTCCCTTTGTAGACGACATTTCATTTTACTGAAGTACTGAGTAAAAGCAAAGTAGAACTGGTGGCAAAATGCTTTCAATTACAAACCAAGCAACTAGAGGTGCACCAATATATCAGTGCCATATTGGATTGCCACCAATAAAAGGAAACTTAATGTTATTAGCTATCAGCTTTTTTGAATGCCAGATCCCACGTGCGCAGCAGCAGCATGTACGTGGCCAGGAGTGCAGCGAGGCAATGTGGAGAGCAGTGCCCCGCAGGTATTTCTGTGGAAGGGAAGGGGTGTGAGGGAGGGAAAGGGCAAGGGAGTGGGGGATGCAGATTGAGGGCCCCATGGTGAGGGAGGAAGTGGGGCAGAGGCTGGGAGTGCTACCCAGCCAGGGTGGTGAAAGGGACCCCGGGGCAGGGAGTGGGGTGGCTCCTGACTGGGGCAGGGAGCAGGGCAGCTCTCTACTGCTGCATGCACCCCTGGGGGAGGCATAGGATGGGTCATATAACCCCCAGATTTGTGCATGGGGCGAGGGTGGAGGCACTCTGCCCTGCTGCCTTGCCTCACCCAGTAGTGGGAGGCACAATGTGCCACCCCCACTGCTGCCAGGCAGGTGACATGCAGCCAGCACACAGCTCTCAGGACAAAGGCAGCAGAGCGGAGAGCCCCAAGCCCGCAGTGGGCAGTTGGCTTCCACCCTGCTCAGCTTCATTCCTAAAAGCATCCTCACACTTTAAAATGGTGGCAGCGGTGCCTGAACTAAAGCTCATTTGACGACCTTTAGTTCAAGTGCCCCTGCTGTTATTTTTAAGCACCGGGACACTGTTTCCCTGGACAAACCACCCACAGATCCATTCTGCTTCCTGCCCTGGCTCCAGGGTCCTATGCAACACCCCCTGCCCCACGCCCTACCTCACCATGGGGGCCCTCAATCTGCCCCCGGGCTGCTTTCTCGCTCTCCTCCCCCCTGCCACTCAGCACCACCTTGTAATCCAGCCCCACTGCCAGGGTGGCAGTGGGGTGGGTTACAAACTGGTGATGAGCGCAGAGAAAAGTGGCCCCTCACCCATCCCATGGCCAGCACCCCGCACTGCAGCCACTTGCAGCCCACATGAGGCTGCCTGTGCCTGCTCCAGACAGCCCCGCATGGGCTGCGAGCAGCTGCAGTGCAGGGTTTTGGCCATGGGGCAGACTAGGGGCCATTTTCCCCATGCTCAGCACCAGTTTCTTCCCTGCTGACTAGCAGTGGGTTAGGGCTGAGTGTTGCCCCCCTGCCTGTACCGTGGGGTTGGGGGGCACTGGGTGAGAGCGGGCAGGGAGCCAGCGGGAGCACAGGGCCCACACCAGTGTCCCAGGGCCAGTGCCAGTGGGGCCTAGAGCAGGGTGGCAGGAATGCGAGGTCCCAGCTGGCAGGGGCTCTATGGAGCCAGGCCAGCTCCCCCCTCCCTGCTAGTGCAGCCCAGCCTGGCTCCACAGACCCCTGCCAGCCTATGCTCCACTTTGAGCCCTACCAGTGCTGGCCCTAGGACATTGGTCCCAAGATGGTGACCAGGGGGTAGGGCACCTGTCAAGGGGTGGGGCTACCCATGAGGCCCTCGACAGCCTGCCAGAACTGGGTAAGCAGCCCTCCACCTAAAATAATTGCCCGCCGCTGGGTTAGGGGATCAGCATTGGCTGATATGGCTGGTGAATAATCGGCTAATGGTATTGGCCAAGAAAATCCTTATCAGTACACCCCTACGCTCAAGCACGCATTGTTTTTTTGCTCTGAAGACTGGTATCAGCTACACTCTGACAGATGGATTTCTAGTCCATTTTATATTAAAGCATAGTACATCTGATTGAGTTCCATCAGAAATTCAACAATCACCACCCCTCCATCCAACTTTCTCTAGAATACTCCAGCACCAACATCTCCTTTTTAGACACAATGATCAGTATCCAGAATGATAAAATACAGACCATGTTATACAAGAAACCCACAGACCAACGTACATATCTGCACAGAACCAGCAATCACCCTAAACACACCAAAAAAGCTGTGATATACAGCCAAGCCCTCAGATACCACTGAATTTGCACTGAAGAAAACACCCAGGATTGGCACCTCACCAATCTTAGAAAGGCTTTCACCCAACAAGGACACTCCTCCAGAGAGATAGATCGCACGTTTGAAAGAGTCACCCAGATACCATGTGAAGAACTGCTGCAGTACAGAAGAAACCCCCCCCACAAATTGCACACCGCTGGTTATGACATATCACCCCTCCCTTGAACCTGTACGGAAAATCCTCAAACAATTGCAACCCATACTAGAAAGAGACCCTGTTCTTAAAAAGATCTTCCCAGAGCCACACATCCTAGCCTTCAAACAAGCACCGAACCTCACTAACCTCATCACCAGAAGCAAACTTCCTCAAGCCCAGAACACACCAAAAGGATCCAGACCGTGCCATGACAAGAAATGCAAAACCTGCCAACACATCTCCACCACCCCCACTATTACTATACCCCACGACAGCCATCAGCATTCCTGGATCTTACAGCTGCACCTCCAGAAATGTAATATACCTCATCCAATGCACCAAATGCCCTGATGGAAAATATGTAGGAGACACCAAACAACAACTGTGCATCAGAATGAATACACACCAGAAATCTATCAAAGACAGGAATACCCAATTACCTGTGGGGGCACATTTCTCACAAGAAAACCACTCGCTCTCCGATCTCTCAGTCCTGATCTTCAAAGGAAACTTACAAAACACTTCCCAGAGAAGAGCCTATGAATTCCACTTCATCAACCTCCTGGATACTAAAAATCATGGACTAAATATAGACATTGGATTTATGACACATTATAACCTGCCTAACATCTGACTCCCCAGGTTTCTCTCTCTTCCCCCCCTCCCCAGCCTGTCTCTCACCCACTGACTCCTCAATCTAAATTTTCACTGACTACCTGTCTTGTATGCATACCAGCCCAGCCTCTGGCTTCTTTACTTTTTGTTCCATCCAAAAAGAGCACACACCAACTGCTGAAACTTCCTTAGCCTGACGAAGGGTTTTTGAACACGAAAGCTTGCTTAATAATTGTTTTCCAACTATTTAAGTTGGTCTAATAAAAGATATCAGATTCACCCAAAGAACCTTGTCTGCCTAGTACATCTGGGACATTTTCTTCAGGAGTTCCCTTGGGACTTCCAAGAAATTATCTACAGTGCACAAATGGAACTAGGAAATACTGCCTAGCCCAAGAATATTAGCATTTCAGTTGCACCAGCTTTGCTACGACTGCAAGTGCTATGCCATCCATTAGCAAAGTGCTCTAGAAAGTGTTTTCTTTCTTTTAAAATGCAGCCAGAAGCTTATGTGCAGAGATCTGGATTTCTAAGGGCCTCTTTCTGCACTGGTGCCTTTTATTACTCCATTAAGCACACTTTTGGCAAAACATTTACATCCCACAACAAACACCCCATTTTTAAGTAATTTATTCCTGTGGTCTTGGTTCCAATATCCGTCCTTTTTGGAACCCACTCAGTTTAAAGCTTGAGCATAGTAAACTTAAAAGAAGATTTCTTCAAGGAATCTAAGCACAGGCAGATGCAGGAGCTTTGCTGGGTTTTCTAATGCCTAATTAGTTACCATAATGTCCAGGAGGGTAGATACCTCAGCAACTTTTTTTTTGAGCTTTCACAGATAAAACATCTCTACCCTACCAAAAGGAAAGGCAGAGAAACAACTTCTGGACTAATTGAATCAGAGATGCCTAAGCTTTCAGTTAAATCAGTAAGGTGCATCTCTGCCCTTGCTTCAGACTAACACAGCTAGCTACCTCTCCAAGTGACTAGGGTCCTTTCTGCAGGGTTGAAAAAAAACTCTGCACCTTTCCTGAAAGATAAAACTCTCTCCCCTCCTTCTCATTTATACCATGTCAAACTCTCCTAGCCCGAGGCTCCTCATGGGCCACATCCAGACTCTCCTCCAGAGGAGTATGAGCTGCAGCAGCATTAACCACGGTGGGCGCCCAAGCTGCTGCATCAGCCCAGGGAGCCACAGGGATTAACGCAGCCATAGCTTGTTCCGCCACTGCTGAAACACATCCCCAGTGGGACTCTGTCCTGCCCCAACTCCAAATCCTCAGCCTTTCCAGGAGCATCTTCTCCATCCCCACCATGTAGCATGTAATTGACTCATTATCACAGCTGGCTGCAGAGGCAGAGAACATGGCCAGGTTGAAAAGAAACATTTGGGTGCTTATCTTGCTGGGATCCTTTGACCCTAGCTGACTTCCTGCCTCTTGGGCAGGGAGCTAGACCTGATGATCTTACAAGGTCCCTTCCAGCCCTAATGTCTATGAAACCTATGAAACTAGACTAATTCTTGGATGATAACTATTAAAACACAACAGTCAGGGATGTATCATCTGACACCAGAAAACCAATGATGGCAGACGTCAAGGGAGAATATGACAAGGGACAGATCACTCTTGAGCAGGGGCATCAAACAGCCTACAGGGCTGGATGAAGGGTACAGGGTGGGATAAGGCTGAGACCAGCTCAGTGCAAGAGCCAGCATGTAGGACTGGGCCAGTGCAGGCCCCTCATGTGATACACACCCCGCACGAGCCCTGCTTGCCCAGGTCTGTATTGGCACAGGCCAGATGCTGTGTGCAATGCCTATGCCTGCCATGCACTAGCTCTGGTGCTGATCTGCATCCACCCTGGATGCACGGCCAGGCCAGCACAGGCAGCTCATGGGGCCGGTCCAGGACCCCTGGGCTGGAGCGTGGAGCTCCACCACCCAACCTGGCCCCTATGAAACACCCCTACGCATGCTGTGCTTCTCAAGCAGGGTGCACAGGCCCCCGGGGCTGCTGTGGGGTCCTTCCACAGAGCTGCAGGGTGTTGGGCAGGCAGGTGCTGCTGGCCAGAGACACCCAGAGAGGCCACAATGAAACCCAGCCGTGTGGCCAGCACCATGTACACCCACTGGGGCCTGTCCTCACCAAGCCAGCGGGCCCTGGACAGCCGCCACACCCACAGCCCGGCGCTCACCGCAGAGCCAGATGCTGAGCAGTACGAGAAAGGCTGGGTCGTCACGTGCCCACTGGTCCTTGGTCTGCTTGCGGTAATGGAAGTTGCGGTAGACGCGTTGCGGCGCAGTGAACAGGTACAGCATCTGCCACAGCGCGAACTCGAAGTCCATATGCCGTGCGTGCAGCAGCCGCCGCAGGTACTTATAGCGCTTGGCGCCTGCCGTGTGCCGTGCCGCCTCCCGCGCTGCCATCGCCTCTCCACTGCTGCCCACCACCTGCGCAGTGGGCAGCATCCTGCTGGAAAGGGGGGAGAAGAGCTGCGTCAACCTCGTGGGACCGTGCGAGCCCAGCCCCCTCAAGGGCCCTCAGGCGCTTCGCCAAGAACCGGATCCCTGTAACGTCCCCAGCACCACCCGCGCGCCGGGCTTCACCTCCAACCTCGCTCCCCGCCAATCACCAGCGCCCCCAGGCCCCTCAACCACGAGCGTGGCCCCCTCCCCTACGTTCCAAACGGCCCTATCCCGCTCACCCGTCGCCGCAGCCCCGGCTTCCGGCAACGTTGCACAGGCGCGGTCCTCAGTCACGTGCCGGCGCGGCCCAGTTCGTTCCCGTCCGGAAGGAGCGGGAAAAGCTTCCGGGGTCGGAGGGCGGCAAGATGGCGGTGCCCTAAGCTCTGCGACGGCGGCTGCGGGAAGGAGCGAGCAGGGCGGTGATGCCGAAGTACTATGAGGGGAAGGAGGAGAGCGGGCGACCCTGCTCGGGGTTCAGGGAGGACCTGCAGTCCTGCCTGCTGGAGAGCGATTGCGTCCTGAAGGTGCGCCAAGGCCGGGCGGGAGGGAAACGCCTGGCCGCGACTACCTCTAACGACTGTTGAAGGCCTGTTGGTAGCCAATCAGTGACCGGCCGGGAGCGCGAGACCTGGCGCACGTGACGTAGGATCGAGTCACCCTGCAGCCAGGATTGGTCCCCTGGGGGTCCCGGCCCCGCCCCCCAGCCAGGATTCGTCCCCTGGGGGCCCTGGCCCGGCCCCGCCCCTGCTAGCCTGCTACGCTGGGATTGGGCCCCCGGTTCAGCTCAGGGCCTGGAGTTCCCCACATGCTCAGAAAAGGGGCGGTACTACTGCTTTCCTGCTGCCAAATTGCCATACCCGTGGGATCCCCTTGGGTCAGATGACAGGGAGCTGGGGGTTCCACCTTAGCAATGACCCTGTGCTCCCTGGTCTTTGTTTTTATCATAGCTAGTTAGCTCTCTGGGTGTGATGAATAGTGAGGTCCTGACCTCCAGCTGGCGTCAAGGAACAAAAACAGCCCTTGGATTCTCAGTAACAAAAAAAGGGTTGAGGCTTTGTTTTTTAAGGCGCCCAGTTGCTACGGACACCTGCGCTGTCACTGAAACCATCCGTTTGAGCTTTTACTAAATTTGTTATAGGGGTGGGAAATGAAACATTTATTCCTTGGGCTTTTACTGCTCTCAGAATTTCTCACCTGGGAGTTAAATGCAATGAAGGACACACCATTTAGGCCCAGAAGCATCTCTTGTTGAAAAAAACTGAAGGCAGACTTCTAGCAGCTTGAACCAAGCCTTTAACAGTTCCTTACCTGTAACTGCCCTTTCCAGTAATGAGAGCTGCTCCATTTTTACACTCCTGTATTTTGCCCTAACAGGAAGGGAAAAGCCCCAAACAATGCTTGAAGGAAGGACACTGCAGAAGTTTGCAGATTTCATTTTTTGAATGCAAAAGATCCACGGTAAGTGTTTTAAGCTTCTTAATTTTTGATGCTGGTGCTTTTCTCTATTTTTTTTTTTTTAGAGAGCTGATGAGAGAGACTGCACTATAAAACTGAATCAAATTAGCATTGATAAACAGAACAACTCTTGTCAAATTTGTTAAGGATCAATTAGAAGCATAACTGAATATTATTCGCAAGGCATCCCTTGTTGAAACAGATATCATACAGCAAGAGATATTTACATTGGAGAAGGCTTAACACTGCAGTTAGATATTTGTATAGGAGGTGACCAGTGAAGTTTGGCTTGTTTTTAAATATCAACAATAGATGAGGCTTTTTGATACTTAAGGAGTGGTGAATTCTAAATCTTCTCTCTGAGGTCATTGGAGGAGATGCAAGTAGCAGATGTTTTAAGAGGATACCTAACTGAAATCACTTAGCCCTGCTGTCCAAGTGGCAGCTGAGGCAACATGTGGCCTGTGAGGGATTAAACTCGCTTTTGTAAGGCTTGTTGGTTCAGCTGCTGGTGCTGCTTTCTAGGGCTGTGTGAAGCTTCGGTCACTGATTTGACTTGGCAGAGATTTGGTTCAATTCGGTGGCTGAATCTAAATCAAATCAGGACCCTTTAATCTCTCCGAATCGAATCGGAGGGATTCAGCGATTCGGACATAGATGCAGCTTTAAATGTTTTTTCTACATACCTCAAGGTACCAGGTGGCTCGTGAATGCTGAGATGGTGGGATGGATGGAGCGTTCCACAGGAGTGTTGGGTGGGAGGTCCCCAGTGCGCTTGGCAGCAGACCCGGAAGTAGATCAGAAGCACTTCTGAATCTGTTGGGGAGCGTGTGGGGGGCCCTCCGCGCCCCCCCAGCTCGGTGACTGGTGCCTCCTGGGTCTGGGGACGCACCCAGGGTCCCCCTGTGGCCAACTGCCGAGCCAGGGTGGGCCCAGCGCGCTCCCTGGTGGACCTGGAAGTGGACTGGAAGTGCTTCTGGTCCACTTCCAGGTCTGCTGTCAAATATGCTGTGGATTCCACCCCTGCCCTGTTCCTGTGGGACGCTCCATCTGCCCCAGCATTGCAGCATTCACAAGCCATGCCTGGTACTTTGAGGTATGTAGAAAAAACATTTAAAGCTGTGTCTATGGCCGAATTGCTGATTCTCCAAAACAGCATTGAATCCTCAGATTCGGATTCGGCCAAATCAAATCAGGGATAGTGATCCGAATCAACGAATTGAATCACTGTCTCTGATTTGGGCTGAATTCGACTCTGATTCGGATAGGGCCTATTTCGCACACCCCTACTGCTTACTGGTATGGCTTTGGAACTGAGGAGGCAAACACTGCTGCCTGCTCCCATCCCGACACCCTTTCCTTTTACCAAATGCAGGGTCCTTGGTTGCCCCTGATAATTCGGATCAGTGGCAGCTCATCTAGAGTTGCACCAATGCAGCAGCCATGGGCACCAACTCCATGGGTGCTCCAGGGCTCAGGCACCCACAGAAAAAATTAGCAGGTGCTCAGCACCCACAAACCACATCTGGTGAGCCAGGTTGAAGTAATGCTCTGCCTCTTCTTGGCATGTGTGTGGCTTGGTATAGGAACACATAAAAAAAATTAAAAAAAATAAAATAAAACACCTACTGGCAAAAACCAAAGTTGGCACCTACGGCAGCAGCTCCAGGAGCTGTACCAACTAGCCCGTGTCCTACCACTGGAGGGTCATCAGGAGGGATCTGGGTTTTCCATTTCCCATGGAAAAACAGAGTAAACTACAGATTTCCCCCCTTACTAGAGTAAAATGTCAATTTCTTATTTTTGCAGAGAAGCCCATGGATTTTGTAGTTTTTCAGCGAGCCCTTTGTAGGCTGGCAGAGTTCCAGCCTGCAGGGCACTGGGAGGGAGCAGGAACAGGGCAGCCAGGCAGGGGGTGCCGTGCATGTACATGCACGTGGCCCCAGGCAGCCTGGACAGCAGCTCTTCCAAATAAGAGGGGGGGATTGAGGCCCCCATAGGTAGGGAGTTGGGCTGAGCTGGGGCTGCTGCCCTGCTGGGCAGTGTGTGGGGCTTGAGGCTCAGGGCTGCAGTGTGTTGCCTCAGAGCCCTGGTGGGGAGCAGGATGAGGCCACAGGTGGCTTGTTTGAGGGTGGGGCCAGTTCCCCACCACAGCATGCACTCCTGGGGACAGGGGGAGCCCATGCCCCCCAGATCTGTTTGGGGTGGGTGCGTGCTGCAGGCTCATGCTCCCCACCCTGCTCCCCTCCCCCAGGGTCTCTGCAGCGCAGAGGGCAGCAAGGCAGGGAGCACAAGCCAACAGCATGCACCCACCCTGCCCCCTGCACAGATCTGGGGGACGTGGGTCCCCTCTGCCCCCTGGGAGTGTGTGCTGTGGCTGGGAGCCAGCTCCACACCTGCCCCTGCCCAAGCGCACAGCAGGGGGAGCCGGCTCCATGCTTTTTCTCTTGCAGAGCAGCTGCCTGTCAGGGAAGGGGACTGCGGACCTGGGTCCTTGGTCCCATAGTCCTGGCAGCTGGGGGCCCCCTCTGGCAGGGCTGAAGGGGGCAGGGGCTGTGGGTGAGGGACAAGCGACACAAGCAGAGCTGGAGGGGCTGTGCAGGGGGGATGAGGGGCACCAGTAGGGCGTGGGGGGCGGGCTGTAGGGGGCCTTTAGTTTTAATTATGGATTTGGGGGATGTTATTAGAGAATTTTCAATTCTTTTTTTTTTATCAGGGAAAACCAGAATCCCTGGTCATCAGGCTTATGTGTCTGGTCCAGCCTACATTGGAAGAAATGCATTAGACAGCCCTTAGTTACTTACAGTGCTAATGAACTTCTGGGTTCCACCTGAAGCTTCAGGAGTCATTAAATACAATACATCAGGTTATATGCAGTGAAACCTGTCTAAGATGCAGTTGAATAGGACCAGGAAAAATTTCAGGCTTGAACAGGTACAACTGCTTTCATCAAAAACATGGTGGAGAAAATAATGCCTGCCAAATACAATAGCGTAGTAGTTACTGTTTGCTGCTGCTTGCAAGCTGTCTTGTGCTGCAAAGGCTGCAAATCTCCACCCCTCACTGCCACTCCAGGAGTACCCAAGCTGCCTGTGCTCACCTTCACTGTCAGTCCCTGTCCGTAGTGGCAATAGAGAGGCAGATTATGTAGCAAAGGTAAGCACAGGTGCAAAAGAGTTAGCAGGGAGGGCTGCAGAAGTGATGGGTGGCATGGTGCAACTGCATACTATTGATTTCCCGGGCTGGATCTGGCCTACAGGCCATAGGTTGCCACCCCCTGTGTTAAGCTGTTGAAGAGATCTGGATTCTATAGCCTGCGCAGCACCAAAAGGGAGGGGTCTATTCAAAACTTCATATTCCACCTCTAACAGTGAGATGTAGGGAAGGCTGGGGTGGGGTGGGTTACCCACTCTTTTTGTTGAAGCTGGGCCACTGCAGCCAAGATTAATTGGCCAGCAAGCAAAATGGGAGCCTGACTAAGTTTTTCTAATGGATGTGCACCAGAGCCACCTGCTACTTTGACTGTGTTTTGAAAACAGGGAGTTGGTCATCCAGATTCTGAAGGTTGTCATAGGCATCTAGGTGCAGGAGGGTGTTTTTGGTCTGAATCCCGGTTTCACATAGGTACCTAACTCAGAGCTATAGGTAAGCACCAAAATCTGGAGGAGAGATGCTGGATTTTAGACGCACCATGGTATTCAGCATTTCCTGCAGACCAGTTTTTAAATAAGGCAGTTAATTATTGAGATCTCCTTTTTCAGTTTCTGATTCTCCCCATGTGTTTGCGTATAGAATTTAGGCATCTAACTCAGTTTTTTTTAATTTCATTCTGGATGCCTAAAATTAGGCATAGAGATTCTCAATATGTTTAAGTTCCCTTTTGGATCTGAGCCTGAGGCCACTGAGAGATGTTCAGTTAAAGGCATGATGGGATCTGATCTGTGATCGCAATAATCGTGCCTCCTGTTATGCTCTATATCCACAGCAGAACACGCGATTTTGGGTTTACTCATCAGACCCCAATCTTGTCCTACTGGCCAGTGCAGGGTGGACCCAGGATCATGATCCTGTGCTCCTTCTGTACTGGTGAAGGTGTCTGACAATCAGCTGATTGTTGGTTGGTTCCAAGAGGCCCCCCCAGGGCTGGTTGGATCCCTGGAGCCACCCAGCAGTCAGCTGGCTGGCAGCAGCATCAGTCCTGTATGGATGCACAAACCCCAGTGCAGTCCCTGCCAGCTGACAATCAACTGATTGTTGACAGTGTCAGGACCACAGCAAGGTTTAAGCCTCAGTATGGTCCTGGAGCCAGTTGCTGCGATTGTTAGCTGACCGTCAGCCAGAAGGGACCAGGGCCTCTTTGATCTCAGTGTGGTCCCAATGCTGCCAATGACTGATTGATCATTGACCAGCAGAGACAGCCCTGGGGCCCATTCAAGACCTGGTGTGGTTCACCCTGCCACACATTCATTTCAGGTGTGATGGGAACCGGCCACAAAACTATTGCACATTTTTTGGGTAATAATTTTGTGGCTGGTTTCATATCGTTACGTTAATTGCCTGAACTTGGGCTGGGTCACACTTTAAGATATCGATTAATTGCATCTGAAGTGTAGCATCTGCCAAGAGCCTTAGTTTTTGCATACTGTGATTGGAAGCCATTTATTAAAAATAAGTGAGATTGCATGGGAAGAGTTTCCCAAGATTAGCTATGAATATCTTGTATGGAAAGGTTACATGTATATATGGGCATGACATTAAAAAAAAAAAAAGTCATATCAAACTATTCCAGACATGGCCAGCATGTGGCTTCTTTCTGGTTTTAAGCAACATATAGTACCTAATCATTTTAAAAGTTGTTAATTTTGAATCAAGGGGATGTACCAAAGTGGAACCATACTTAAGCTCTCCCATCTTATTGATACTGATGTGTAAGAGCCTTATATTCCCTCACAATGTGAATTTTCTTAATTCACTCAAGGAAGAACAGTTAACTTTTTTGAGGGGTGGGGAGGAAGGGGGGATGGAATGACTCCAAATATATAATATTTACTGTTCATATACAGTGGAATGTCATACAACTGCATGTTCAGTTTACCGCACATTGTTTCTGTAGTGCAGTTTCTTTCTAACTAAAAAAAAATATGGAGGGAGTGGGAATTAATGCAGAGTGTGCATATCAGTTGGTATACTGTAACCATCACCTCTCCATGCCCCTGTAGTAGGGTACATAAACTAAATCACAGTAATTTTACCATGCATAAATGCAAGAGTTGCAAATGTTTTGCTTCATTTGTATTGCTACAAGAGCACACACAGGTAACAATGACAGTATTAAAATCAACTCCATGTTTTCATGACCTTTATAGGAGTCATTTCTGTTTAATGCAGTTATAACACAAAATGGAGTAGAATGCCAAATATCTCAATATGAAATGGATACTGATTAAAATGACTACATTCCTTTATTTTGAGATACAAAAAGCCAGACGTAACTGTATTAAAAAGATACTGCTTCTTTATCCTTTTCTTGATTCAAAGACCCAAGACAGTCATGTTTGTTGCTCAGTGAAACTACAAGGCCACACATTTAAAATTTTACTCTGGAATCAATTTAATATTCAGGATACTAGTGAGACATATAGCATATCTTAAATGAAGTCTTCAAATGAATACAGTCCTACTGTTTACACCAGATTAAAATGATTAGAGTTTCAGGCCTCATAGTAGAGGATGCAGGGAGTGTATATGTTCCTCACCACAGTATGGTGACTAATTGGTACATATGCATTCTTGCACAGTCTGGCCAGTCTTATGTTTTATGTATTTACTCTGTGATATCAGTGAATTCTGAGCAGTAAATTCTTCATTTTAAGGCTGTAGCAATACAGTACAGCCAGAGTATTAGCTTCCTTGAAGACTGGTAACTTAAGGTGAGAGGAACAGTTGCAGACCCAAATTATGCCTCTCTTTCTGCTATATGTTTACATGCAACTGACTTGTGAGTAGCAGGGATCCTGGTTTTCTCCGATTTAAAAAAAAAAATCCCCATTTTTCCAAGATCCATATTTTTCCATGATTAAACTGAAACACCACATATATATTAGCGGTGTTTCATTTTAATTATGAAAAAATGTGTATTTTGGGTTACTTTTTTTAAATCTGAAAATTGTGGGGGTTGTTTGTCAGAGAACCAGGATGCCTGCTCATCAGTCAATTAATGTTTAACATGAGTGACATGTCTGAAGGTAGTGCAGCTCAGCTCTCACCGGAAATTGTATTTCTTTCTTTCTCTGCTGACCTTTGCCTTATGGTACACCTGTTTGTAAAGTGCCGGGAATAGAAATGCAGGTACTTGTAGGGAATTCCTTTAGCAGTTGTATCATATTTAGCAATATGTTGACTTAATTATTCTTCAATCTTCAGTTGGATTCCAGATCAAGATTCAGAGGAAGGAAAGGATACTGAAGCCTTTCTGAGTGCCAGCCTGGGGAATCATGGATACATCATTACCTTAAGTAAAACAAGAATATATCTGTTGTACCCTGTCAGTCATGCAATATTCCCATGGAAAATACCTATTTCAAGGACTCTAATAAATGTCCATTAACCTCAAAATGCTAACAAGAAAGTAATTAGGGTGGCTGTTCTGGTTGACATGAGAACTTTAGTGCATTTTTAATACATTTTATGAACTACAAAATGAGCTAGAGCAGTATCAGGTGTTTATTTTCAAGTTTAGATTCCCTCTTGGGTATTAAATTATAATGCATCTAAAAACCTTGAAATGCTGTCACAGTAAATATTACTCAGTGATGGAGGTTGGTACTATTGTTTTGCATTGTCATTCAGGAGACCTAGGAATAGGGCTCGTTTCCTAAACTGGTAAGACTAAGAAATGTATGTGTTAGTCACTTCCTTCCCCAGGGGCTTATGTTGCTCAATAAGGAGTTATTCCAGATTATTTAAGAGTAGCATTGGTATCTGTGCAGTCACTCATGACCAGTGACATTTATTTTATCCTGCTGCAACAGTGGGGCTCAACCTCGAAGCCACGGAGCCATGTTCTTTGGCCTGTAGTGCTCACCAGGGGTCCCAATATTTGGTGGCAGGGGAGAAGTAGCGGGTTAATTTTTCCCAGAGCCACGGCAATTAATGTTGCTTCCTCTTCCCCTCAGTGCCAAATTTCTGGACTTGTGGGGGGGAACCCTGAGATCCAGAGCCCCACATGCTAGTTTGGACGGATGCACGGTATTGCTGCAACCAGATCCAGCTGACGGGGCTGTGCCAGCATGCAGTGGCACCGCAACTGCGTGCGGCTTCCAGAATCACACTAGCGTGCCACATTGCATCTGCAAGCATACCCCGTGGACCAACCTGGATCTGGCTCACAGACCAGCCCCACACCACTCATCTAGCCTGGAGGGCTGTAGTGGTTGAGCACTGCTGTGTTACAACATTTGAATAGGATTATTAGTGTAAAATGTATTAATGCATTATAGCCTCTTACTGTTGGAAAGCTGCATTAAAATTTGGGTTCTCTAAAATAATTCTGGTTGTCTCAAATATTTGTTCTTGTCACAAAATCACTGAAGCTTTTCGGGGAACTGCAACTTCATTCTAACAAATAGTAATAAAATTAAGAAGCTGTAGGTCAAGATTTTAGGGTGGTTAAATGTCTCCTTTTTTCACTTAACCAGCAGTTTAGAAGAATACTGACTTATCTTTATCTAGAAGACCTTAGTTTACAAGAATCTCCCAATTTCCTTATGGGAGGACTCCTTTAGTCTTCTCAAACAGAAACACTTTACTGCAATTCCACCCTTTTAAAAAAAATCATCAAACAGGAACTACATTCCATAAACCCATTTTGTAACTTTTTAACTTTCTGTGTTTCCTGCTTTCTCACTCCTTTTTAAATACCGTAAAATGTCTATATAGATATATAATTTTCAAACTGCCATTTGTATTAATTTAAATTGATTGTTGTTGAACCTGTAGGAAAGCTGAAAGTTTTCTTTTGCACTACTTAATTTACAAATTTGTAATCTCATAAATCATAAAATAGTTAAGCTGGGAAAATTGAAGAATAAATGTGAAGAAAAAGGAAAAATGTAATTCAGTTTTTGTATTGGGAATGTCTTCTCCCAATGCCAGATCTGTGTGTCTGTATAACATCTAAGTATTTTGATATCAGGAATTTTTTGCTATACAGTGCCATTCAATTTTCCCTGTTATGCAGCTGTTATGCAAGTGCAGTTCCCCAAGACCCTTCCTTTGGCTTTTGCTCTTGAAGTAGCTTGTCTCCAGAGGAAACAGACTATGTACTTTGTCCTAACTGTTTAATAAACCTTACACCTTGAAAATGCAGCAAGATTTGCACCAGCAGTTTAAAACAAACAAAAAAAAGTACAGCGTACAAACAAACAAAACAATATTGTACTAAACTTATCAATAATTCTTAAAAAAAAATTCTGCGCCCGTCCTCCTGCCAGGCTCTGAGTGCCTCCTTGAGGTACCTCATGTCCAGCTGACCCCCTTCCTGGAGCACATCCGCGAGCCTGGGGACAGTGCTGCCACCACAGTCTTGGTCTGTTAGTGGCTCTGTACCTCTTGAAATGCACAGGCTTTATAGACCTGGAGGGTGCTTGACCCAGTGCAGGAACTTAGGGTGCTTCCTTTAGTCTGAATCCCATAAAGATGCCTCCCTTAGTCATCCAAACTAAGGGGGCACAAAGGCATGCCTCTCCCAGCAAGTCCACCCCTCTTGGTACAGTGTAGAACTGTACTGGTTCCAAAGGGAAGCCTTGGGGTAGGATACAGAATAAAGAACCTTTCCAGACATTAGTTCAGTATCTGCATACAGATGTTTCTTGTACCTAGCTACAAACTTTGCCAGTTTTTTTTCTGAGACTTTTTAACTGACCAGGGCAGGGCATATTTCTTGTATGTCACACCAAAAGATGGCCTGTCCCTCTGCTGTGGACATTTGAATCCTTCCATTAAGCTGCTCTCCTTTTCTAAAATATTTTGTACCTGAAAAATATGGTAGTGTCCTCAGGAAATAATGTGATGAATGTGTTCCTTTTATAAAAGATGAACACAGAAACATGGCCTCTAAACAGGAGACGAGAGAAAGCAAGAAACTTTTTTTAAAAATCGAGTCCCTAAATATGTTCAATTTATTCAGTATTTGATCAAATTAAACTAGTTTTTAAGTAGGTCTTTTTCAGCTAATATTAAAGAAGTTTAAAAGTGGCTACTGTGCAGGCTTTTTAGGGAGTAAGTGGCAGTGGAAATTGATTTGTTTGTTTTTTAGGCTCAAGACCTTGTACAACTCTTTAATGGAGAAATCAAAGTTTAGCCAACCTGAATAGGAAACAAGATTAGGAAATGAGGAGACAGATTACATAAATTTTCTTCTTGTGTAATGGATGATGGCATACGATCCCATGAAGCTGATTTTTACATAGGGGGTAGCCATGTACTTATGCTACTCATGCTGTCGTTTAAACCAATAGCTTTGGTTTCATGTTGGACTTGTGAATCTCTGGCTACTTTATTACAAGGCAGCTGCTTAAAAGGAAGTTAAATCTTTTTCTGATAAATTTTGTATTTGCTGCCAACGGGAGGATGTGTCACAAGATAGACTGGTGTTTGCAATGATAAACCCACAAATCATATATTTTTTTTACTTGTGCAGTGGTCTGCTAGTTTAATATAAAAATATATATATTTGTCTGTTTTGTACAAGCACTTTTTTATCAAGTTCTCTTTTTGTTTCTGTTTTTGTTTGGGATTTATAAAATGTGCCTGTCAATTTTTGTATAAGCACAAAACATTTTTAAAAATGTCATAATGCTCGGAAGAGTCTGCCCAGTACTTTAATCAGATATACTACTCATTTCTTTCCTTCATAGGAAAAATTGAGGAAAGGTCAATCATCTCATATGCCTACTCTGAACCTTGTCAGGTCTTAGTTGTGAAATATTACTGGGATATTTTGGGGACTCAAAGACAAGGGCTCCCAAACATAAATCTTCTTTAAGGGAGGGATTGTAACTTTGAAGTCTCAGATGATTGCTGCTGTGGTGAGAAGCAGGAACCAAATCATCAAACTAAATTTAGAACCATCACCAGAAACTTCACCTAAAAATCCTCTGGCCGAATATAAGTAAGTATTTAGGTCATCCTTCTCATTGAATATACTCTAAAGGGGATCAGTCATTGTTACATTTTAATAAAGTATTTGGTATTTGATATTTCAGTATTTCATAAATACTCTGTTGGTGCCCTAAGGTTACCATTTTGAATTTGTACTTTATTCAAGGTAAAAACACCGTGTTAGGGCTTCATAGCCTGAAAACAGAACTGTTAAAGTATCTAGGACACACAGCAAGTTGTATGAACCTTGCATCTTTAAATGATTATCTAAATGACTTAAGAGAGAGAATTTGCTCCATTCTAATCTTGTGAAGAATAATGTCCTGTCTAAAAATATTTTTATTGCGTAATTGCCCAAGAGACTCAAACCGTTCTGCTATCTCTGAGAGTGATGTAGGTCCCGCTTCATGGCAGTTTTCCACTAGCAGCTATCTGCTACATTTCTTGGGTGAAATTAAGAGAAAATATTAACCCTCTGTAGGGATTTTATTTACGACAGAAATGAGTAAGTTGACAAAACACTGCCAACTTCCATGTGTGGTTTAAGCTGTTGTTTTTATATGCCCAATGTTTCTTTCTTAATTCTTTACAAGTTTTTTGGGTTTTTTTTGTCTGATGAATTACTCATTCTTTTGAGTTTTTGCCTCAATATAAGATGTCCATCTACATCTCAACAAAAATATCTATTTACAACACTTGTGTACTTAGCTCTCTCTTGTATGGCAGGAAAACATGGACTCCTTATGCCAAGGAAGAAAGAAAACTGAACGGTTTCCATCTTTGATGTCTGTGCCATATCTTGGGTATAACACAGCATGACAAAATCTCCAACTTTTCTGTTCTGGAATGGGCCATGATACCCAGTATGTTTGTGCTCCTGAGACAGAGAAGCCTCCCTTGGGTAGGACACGAGAATTATTTGAGTGATGGTCAAATCTATGATGAGCTGGCTACTGGCAAGAATCAACTTGGATGGCCAAAACTGTTTGGTTGATGTCTGCAAGAAAAACCTTTGTGAGCTGCGCATTGGTGGCCAAAGCTGGGATTCAGTCACTTCAGATCGCTGTTAGTAGAAAGCTGCCATGAAGCGGGACCTACATCACTTTGAGATGTAGTAGGTCAATGATGAGAAAGAGAAGAGGCATCAGAGGCAGGCAAAACAAAATGGTGTTTTGCATACTGGCGCAACTAAGTTTGTGTGTGCAACTTGCTGGAGAGTCTGCTTGTCATGCATTGGACTCCTCAGCCACTCAAGCAGCTGTGGTGGTACCCTGTAACCCACCAAAAGTGCAGTCTCCATGGTCTGCCAAGATTGATGACTGCTAATGGAGTCTTTTGCCAATTTTTAAAGTGCTCATACTTCTTTAAATGTAGAAGGTTATGGAGGTCAAATGAAGATAAGAAAAATAGAGTGTTTATCAGGGCCTCTTTATGCAAAATTTGATTGGATATTTTTTCAAGAACAAGTTAATTAAAGTTTTAATTACTGTTACTGAAATTAGGCCATGCACATAAGACAGGTTTTTGCAGAATCTGACTAGATCCTGGCCTATTATGAGGTGGTGGTAGTCCTGAAAGTTAAGAAGTGAGATGGTTCTCCCTTGGTTTTCTATTTTTTCATTTTACGTTTCTGTGGGGAAGTGAGTTGGATGGGGAAAATGTAGGCTTCTAAAATAGAGTTCTTTGGTTAAAACAGTTTATTTTTAAAACATCTTCTAGTGTCAGGGAAGAGCCAGAAGCAAAACTGTTTGGTGATTTCACCTATTTGGACATCTTTACATGTGCTCTGGGGTCGGGGGTGGGTGCTCTAATTAGAGCAGCTTTCAGGAGCTCCTCTAATTAAAGCGCCTGCAGCAATTTGTGTATTCAGTGTCCCACACTTCAAAATGGTGGTGGGGGCACTTCAACTACAGCTCGTTCGACAAGCTTTAGTTAAAGTGTCCCCCTGCCATTTTGAAGTGTGGGGACACTGAATACACGTAATGCCAAGGCTGTTGTAGTGTGCTGATTAGGGAGTATGTGTTCAGGCACATATAGGTGCTCTTTGTGACTTCTTAGAAGCAAAAGTGTCAGTTTCTGAAAATCCACCTGCAGAATTTTTTAGCTTCCCTCATTTGCCTTGCTTCTACCTCGAGTGTGTTCTAGGGCAGGGCTTAACAACCAAGCCCATGGAGCCATTTGATCAGGAGGGTTTCTACTGGAGTTTCTCTCCCAGTGCTGCTGGGAGGGGGAGGAGAAGAGAAACATCTACCCACCACCTACTTCTTGACCTAAACAGAGTCAGTCTGGCCCACAGCCTTACAAGGTAACTAACTCCTGTTATGGGGCAGTGATTCTCAACCTGTGGGTCGTGAACCAAAACTGGGTCGGAAGAATATATGAAATAGTCGTGAACAAGCTTTAAAAATGGATTCTCCTTTAAAGGAGAAAAACATGGGAAACCATAGCCTTTCCCTTAAAGACTGGCAGCGTTCCAGCCTGGGAAGGGCTGCTTGGGCCCCCTACCGCACACACTGGAGGTCTGGGGATGGGGGGCTGCAGGTCAGGAGTGAGGGGCCCTGGGTCAGGACTGGTCATTGATGTTTACAAATGGGTCCTGGTACAATAAAGGTTGAGAATCACTGATACAGTGTATTCTTGGTGTTTGGGGTATTTTTGCTTGTACTTCTGTGAGAGTTTGGAGTAGCAATACTGGGGGTTCCTTGGATGCATGATTGTGAATGCAGGGGCCTGGACTCAATGATCCAGAAAACCCTTCCCATCTTAGGTTCCTGAAAGTTTAAATTAAACAGTGGAACATAGGTTTAATTGAATAACCCCTCCCCCCCCCCCCCCCCAAAAAAAAAAACCAAAACAAAACAAAAGACGTTTGTGGTAAATATGAGCCCCTAGGTACCTTTTCTGTCCTCCTTGAAGTTCTTCCTGGAGCAAATACCCTTAAATGTCTTATGGCTCAGGCATCTTCCACTGCTTTTTAACTCCTGTGATTTTTATCTTAGATTTTATTATACTTGAGATTTTATTTAAAGCCACATTTCCTGGAGACTAAGGATTATTGAAGGGCCCTGTGCCCCATCCCAAAGGGATATCAGCCTCCTCACTTTTTGGTAATCCATGGGATTATGGTGGAATTGTGAGGTCACTTCCGAACAAGCAGGGTTGCAAAGTGAAGCTTGGTTCACTTTAGGGCTCCTTGATGAGAAGGCAAGTGTGTAAGAAATGGCTAGCTCTTGTCTTGGTACATAGTGGCCCAGCTGCTGAAGCTGCACCTACTTTCTGGCAGTAGGAGATGGGGCCTGAATGGGCTGGGTCATACTTGGAAAGTGGGTTAATGGCAAACTCCCACATGTGTGACTGTGTACACATGGGTGGACCTGTGTGTACATACAGGCATGTCTGCATACATGAATGTATGCATGTGCACATAGAGGGGAGGGTGTACCTATAGAGGGGTGCGTACACCTGTGTATACATACTGGGGTGTGCACACAGGTGGGGGGGGTGCACACCTGTGCATGTGCATACAGGCACCTGTCTACAGGCAGGGATGTGTGCGTGTGTACCTGTGTGCACATGAATGGGGGTGAATACACCTCTGTTTTCAAGTGAGAGTTAATTGCATGGGACCAGCTAACACAAGGCAGTGCAGCATGCTGTACTTCCATTTCCACTTGTTCCCATTACAGCAGATGCTTACCACTCTTACAGGAAGGGAAGTAGCTAACTATTGAGAAATATTACTTAGCACATTTTAAAAATGTCTGAAGGTAGAGAGTAAAAGAAAACGTAAGAGATTTCTTCATGAAGTCTCATCAGGAAAAGGATTCTCTCCTCTTCCTACCTCCATGCTTATCAATACACTGTGGCCAGTTTGGATATCTATGCACCAGTTTTTTAAACATGTAATAAGGGAGTAAGATGGGATACAGAGGTCTGAGTAACGCATGCTTATTTGACTTAAAACAATACATGATCTGAAATGCAAGAGAATACAAGGGTGTGTGCACATGGTGGGGTGCAGGCACATACAGGCATGGCTTTACCTAGGGCTACGAGTGAGTGTACCTGTGTGCATACATATATGGGTTGTACACATCGCTGTTCAGAGAGGGGAGTATCCCATGCTGGGGTGCGTGCCCGCGGGCACATACAGGCATGGCTTCGCCTAGGGGTGTGTATCCGGCTGTATGTATGTACGTGTGTCCTGAGGGGGGCGCGCGTACAGAAGGGTGTACACGCTGGATGGGCCTCTGGACTGGGTGCCCCCTCCTTGCCGTTGCGGCAGGAGGTGGGGCCGTTGCAAGGCGGCGGGTATTTACCGGCCGGGGGCGGGGCCAGCGGGAGAGGGCGGGGCCGCGTGCGCCGAGTGGTCTGGCGAGCTGCGCATGCGCACGGGCAGGTGGGAGCCGGAGCCCGGCGCAGCTGGCGGCGCGGCCGAGCAGGGCGGCGGCGGCGGCCCCGAGGTAGGGGGTGGTGGGCGCGGGGGAGCCTGTGAGGGCGCCACTTCCGGGGTGCCGGGCCCGCGCCCGCGGGGAAGGGCAGGGCCAGACGCGTGCGGGGGGTTGCGGGAGCGGGGCTGGCTGAGTCCGCGGAGGGGAAGGCTGAGCGGGGATTTGACAGCAGCCTGAAGGCGGGTCCCGGAGCGGGGCCGGTCGGTGGGGGCAGGCGAGAGGATGAGGAGCACCGGGCTCAAGCCTCAGGCAGGGGATTCAAGCTGGAGGTTAGGAAGCACTTTCTCAGGAGGAGGGCGGTGAAGCACTGGGACCGGCCCCCGGGAGAGGCGGGGCCCTCTGTCCCTGAAGGTTTGTAAGACCCGGCTGGACCGGGATGAGACGGTTGGGGGCGGTCCTGCTTTGCCTAGTGCAGCGTTTCTCAACCTGTGCGTGGCAACCTAAAAGCGGGGTGCAGGAATATGTGAAAGGGTTGCAAGCAAACATTAAAAATGGATTCTCCTTCAAAGGAGAGAAACATGGGGAAACTGCAGCTTTCTCCTTGGAGGCAGGCAGAGTCCAGCCTGCCAGGGGCCCCCTGCCCCCCACACACCCAACCCCTGCCCCACACATTATGGGGTTGGGGGCAGCAGGTTGGTAGTGAGGGGCACTGGGTTGGGACTGTCCTGGTACAAAACAAGTTGAGAGCCCTCCCGACCTTTGTTTTCTAGGGGTCTGTAAAGAGGAGGGCGTGTTTGCTTCTGCACGTGTTTTGACTTCTCATGAATGGGTGATACCACAGTAGGGCTACATACCCCTACCTGGCTAGGAGGAATAGTGTACCAGATTGGCAAAGCACTCTCAGGGCATGCACATAAATAGCAGCAAAGTTGTGCTGCTATATTAATCCCCATCCCTTCTTCCAAAGAGCACTACAGCACAGGTCTGCCAGTATAAGTGCATCAGTGTAAACGCACCGAGTGGAGGGGCTTCTGCTGGCACAGCTAGGTCACAGGGCGCTGCTCAGGCTGCAGCTCTTTGCACCTTTATCTGATACAGCTGCCCATAGAAGCTGGTCACCTCGACTTCACCAATATCAGTGGTGGAAAGCAAGCTAAGAGATTGTGGTTTTCTAACCTCAAGAAACTGAGTGCTGACATTCTGGCTTCACAGGCTGAATACAGTCGCATGGTGGGTCTTATTCTGCCCGTAGGCCCCTTAGATTGCCAACCAGTTCCTGGCGGGTGGAGGAGTAGGCTAAGAAAAGAGAGTGGATCCCTTAACCTCTGCTTTGAAATGAAGTTATGCTAAATTGGCCCCTATGGTAGGGGTGTGGGGGGCGGGATTTGGGTGTAAGAGCCTTCAGAGACACCTCTTCTGGAATAACTATTTTAGATGTTCTCCCTGTGTTGGCAAACTATAGAGGAAAGAAGGTGACGTGTTTGCTTTTTGCATGTTTTTTGACTTTGTAAATGGGTGCTGTGATACCACAGTATGGCTACACCCTACTCTGGCAGCATGTTACTGGGCTAGGAGGAATAGTATGCTAGACCAGCAAAGCGCTCTGAGTGCATGAGCAAAAATAGCAGCCAAGTTGTGCTTTGCATCAAGACGTGTTAATATTGATTCCCCTCCGTTCTTCCAAAGAGAACCACAGCACAGTTCTGCCAGTGCAAGTGCATTAAGACTAGGGGCTTGTGCAGGCACACCTGTCACAGGATACCACTTAAGCTACAGCTCTTCATACCTTTAACTGATACAGCTGCTAGCAGAAGCCTGTAATGTATATTCATTCTTATCTACGGTGAAGAGCAAGCTAATACGGTTGTGGTTTTCTAGCCTTAACTCATACAGAAAACTTAGTATGTGCACGTGCGCTCAAATGCTCGGTTGTGTCAGGTGAGGTGAGGTTGACAGTGTGTGGTTGTCCTGGAAACAAGGGTGTCTGTTTCCCCTTGTAAAAACCATGTTACGCCTGTGCTTCTCTCAAAGCCTTTTGTTCTTAAATCTCATTCTTTGAGCTGTTTTGCCTCTGAAGATTAAATTCAGCAAGCAACATGACCTCAGGAAGAATATAACCCTAAACCCAGATAACCGTCCTCCCATTGCTTGCTGACCTCCAGTGCTGACTTTTGGAGGAACAGAGTGGTGTGAAAGCACAGCGGACCTTTGCATCCATTTGAATTTTAGCATTTTTATAAATAAACCCTAGTACTTTGCATGAGGATGATATTAATTACACTAACAGTCAAGTGCATTATTATGATTATGGTAATGCTGTTTAAGGGATTGGTTGTGCCTCTTGCATCAGATTCTGTGGCAGGGGGTATCTGGGGACCTTTTTTCAAATTAAAAAGCAAAAGGATTAAAAAGAAGAAGGCAGAGCCCTTCAGTTTACGTTGTCAAATACCAGATACTGGAAGATGCCATTCCTCATCCTTTGATTTGATATTACTTAGAGGCATAACACATGCTAAAGACAGAAAGCAAGATTCTTTGATGTGACATCAGCGATTCGTTAGGACACGGTACACACCTTTGATCTACACTTCCATTTTACATGCTGTTCATTGTCTGAACCCTGAGTTGTCATTCTAACAAACCTGCCTCTCTCCCCTTCTCGTATTGTCCTGTATTCTGCCCTTGGTGAGCTGTACCTCCTTTTCCCTGGGTTTAATGTGGAACTATCATCTCACCAACTAAATATAGTAGTCACGTGTCCTGCTTTTGCCAGGGCAGTCTCATTTTAAATACCTGTCCTAGCTGTCCTGTTGGTTTGGTCAAATAAATGCTTTTTTTCCCATGTTTAGTGGGATACCTGTGTTGGGTCTTTAAAATGGGACTGGTTTGATGTCCTACCAACTGCTACTGTTCTCGGATGTGCTCAGCTGGTTGCCAGAGTTCAGCTGCAGAACGGTTGAGTATGCTGGAGAGCAGGGAGGGGGCAAGCAGAGTGTTCTGTTTTGAGGAAATATGGTCATCCTGTAACTAAAAGCTCTGGAAACCATATGATGGCTTTCTAAAATGGCTTTTCTGGATCCACAGTGATCAGGCAAACACATTTAAACAATCTTGGGCTGAATATCTGGATTTACTATTCACCCCAGACAAAAACATAGCGTTTCCCATTTGCCTCAGGCCCCATGCAGAATTATGTTCATGGGCTTGCCCTGTACTTTCTGCAGCCATAGCTGCTTTTCTTTCCCCTTTGTAATGTTCTTGTACTTGTGCTGCCTCATCCAGTTAGAAATTGTTCTCTTTCTGGCCACCAAATCATGTGAGGCAGAAATGAAAAGGGGTGAAGAACAAATCTGATGGAGAGGGTGCAGTGGGCCAAATGGAATAGGAAAGGCGGAAGAGATGAGCATTGTAAGTAAAAGGAGCCTCCAAGAGGAAGTTCATCACTTGCAGAGGGGTGTTACTGACAGCTGGTTTCTGTGTTTTTTTCACTGTACAAGGACTGAGGAACCTTGCAGGAGCCGCTGGCCAACCTGCTCTTCCAACTCCTGCCTAGCTATCATTTATATGCTTCCCTCATCCTGCTTGAAAGTGAGAGTTAATTGCATGGCACCAGCTAAAACAAGGCAGTGGAGCATGCTGTACTCCCATTTCCATTTGTTCCCATCACAACAGATGCTTACCTCTCTTACAGAAGGGAAGTAGCTAACTATTTAGAGATATTACTTAGCATTTTAAAAATGTCTGAAGGTAGAGAGTAAAAGAAAATGTGTAAGAGTTTTCTTCATGAAATCTTGTCAGGAAAAGGATTCTCTTCTCTTCTTACCCCCATGCTTGTCAATACGTTTTGGCCAGTTTGGATATTTTAGCACCAGTTTATTAAACGTGTAATAAATTAGTAAGATGGGATACAGAGGTTTGAGTAATGTATTCTTATTTTGCTTAAAACAATAAATTATTTGAAATTCAAGAGATAGT
This sequence comes from Alligator mississippiensis, assembly GCF_030867095.1. Classification (NCBI taxonomy): domain Eukaryota; kingdom Metazoa; phylum Chordata; order Crocodylia; family Alligatoridae; genus Alligator; species Alligator mississippiensis. Next base: position 342,572,150 of record NC_081824.1, on the reverse strand, counting down.
GATAGTACTTCCTACCCCAATCTTTAAAGAAGCTGGAGAGCTGAACCCTAGAGGGAAAAAGTCTTATTTAAACATGCAAATACTTTTTCTTCCCCATGCGTGGAAGTGTATTAGGGTAGTTGAGGTTTCCTTGGATGGCTGGGTGGGTACATCTGCCTCCCCAAGTACTATTTTCAGAGCATGAAGTCTCATTAAGATTGTATGAAAAGAAAGTATGATATTAATGTAAAAAAGGACAGTAATATTCTGGTGGTATTGTGTACTGATCTATAGACATCACCCATTATTAAAAATGTGTATCTTAGTGTTCCTGCAATTGTCACCGTGGCCTGCTTGGATACGTAGTCTCTTCTGTCAGCAATGTCTTCCGTTCAAGGACTGATCCTGCCTCTAACTGCAGCTCAGTTTGGCTCGTTGCAGGCAGATATATTGGTATAGACCAGATCCAGCAAAGTGGAAGGGAGAAGCCGTGCCATATGGACAGGAGTATGAAGAGGTAGAGAGGGAAGAAGGACAAGGGGTGCAGGAGTAAAAGGGCATACAGAAAAGAGAAGAGAAACTACAGAGGAGAAAAGCTCTGTCCAGTGTTTGCTGGTCTGTCTTTCACAAGGGAGCTTTTGAAGGTGTTAATTTGTGATGGAGTGGAAAGTGTCCAAAAGAGCTCAACAGCAGGACCAATCTGGCTGACCTCTGCAACAGCTGATTGCGACTACATTCACCAGCAATAACGTGCCTGGAAGGGATAAACACAGAGGAGGATCACTTCAGAGTTGGTCTTCCTAGGCTCACACATTGTAGCCTAAAAGTATGAACTATTTTGCTATGAGTTGTTGACCTTCCAAAAATACTCTGAAGACTAAGGATGGTTTGGTCCCACCAAAATCTACTACTCAAGAGAGTAAATGTATTTTAATAGCAGTATGAGTGATAGCACAATATAAATTAAATGGATTGAAACAAATAATCAGATGTTCATAATTGACGGACTTTTTAGTGTTTGAAATAGAGATGAATCCTAATCTAAAATCTCAGAAGCCTCAAGCAGGTGGCCAGGGTCTTGGTTCATCTGCAGAGGGGCCATTCAGCGTGAACTGTAGTTCAAGGCTAAAGAGCAAAGATTTGGAAGTGACCCTGGATTTTTATATTTGACTAGCCAGTTGCCCAGTGTGCCCTCCCCCCAACCCTGCCCGCTGCTGTTTCAGGGCCAGGCCCACCCCCCTCCCTGCCACTGTTGCAAGGCCAACCTCTTCCCAGTCCACCCAGCCCACGTGTGCCTGCCTCCCCTCCCCATGATTGATGGGGAAGCAGGGTCATGAATAGAGCTCCGCCACCCAGTGCCTTGTGCCGCCACTGGATCCAGGGAGTAGGGGCAGGGGTCGAGGCCAGCACTGCGCGCCTCATCCTCTGCTCTGTCTGCTCCATCACCACCGCCTCCTGGGAGTGGGGCGGGAGAGGGCCTGCTGGCCTCTTCCCCCCTGCTCCTTTCCCTCTGTCCCCACTGTCATGGTGGTGTCGGGGTCTGCTCTTCCCCACGCTGTTGCAGGCCCAGGCCCATTCCCCCGCTCCCCTGCACTGCTGCCGCAGGTCCAACACTGTTCCCCACCCCCTTGCGCTGCCCTCACCCCCCTGTTCCCTTTGTTCTTGCTGTCATGGCATATGGTGCTTATAGGAAGAAAGCAACACAGTGGTTTGCTTAATTTAATTTGTATGTTAAAGGCTACTGGAGATGTTCCATCCAAAAGCTTTCTAATCATGTATGCAAGACCATGTAACATAGCTTCAGTGAATTTCAATGCAAATTACTCTGTATACACACTCCTGTATTCACACTATCATTCAAATGCCATGTTTTTGCCATAGGTTGACGCTTGATGAATACTAGTGGGTTTTTAGATCTGTCAGCAGTTCTCAACATATTGTCATTGTTTAAATAAACACTGAGACATATTAAGAGAGTAATAGCTTGTGTGTAAACTTGTGGAAATTTTTAAAAAATATTTTGGAAATGTTTTCGTGTTCCAGCTCACATTAGCCAGATCAGTTCCAAATCCTTTTGATTGAGCCAAAGCTCAATTGTTCAAACACCATATGTGGCACTGCAATGGGCAAGTATCCTCCACCGCAGGCTTTTCAGCCTGGGACTTCAGATGCTTCCAGATCTATTGGCAGGCATCCTACGTGCAGGCCCAAGCTCACAGGCTTGGGGTTCGGATGCCCCCAAGTCTCGCTTGGTCTCAGCCAACGAGCGCAGGAGCAAGCTAGGGAGGAGTCCCCCACTTCCATAAAGTAAGACGTGTAGCCAAGATCCTCCTACTGGAAAGCTCATTACAAGGCTCTCGTAGGGAGTTCTGTCCATTTGAACAGGGGTGCATCCTCCACTACACATGCTGCCATTTAAATTGCATTTCAGTTCGAGTATCAGACTAGCGCATCAACTACACTCGATCTTGTATGTGACATATTCTAAATCTGGACTCAGATTAAAAAATGACCCAGAGTTGCAGTTGCAAAGTTTCCCAAATGTTTTCAAAGTATGGTATTGTACATATTCTTTTCCCGGTCACAATTGCATAGATCACCCTAACTTCTATTCAGTCACTTATAGGCAGTTACACCCGCAATTTATACAAGAAAGTTCATGAATAGTAGAAGGTATCGTGTTTGAATGTGTATTTAAAGTTGATTTTAAAACCTGGAAACCATGAACAGGAGCCAGCGCCATGTCTGCAGAGAGCTGATTGGTCCCAACACTTTGGAAAACTTGTTTTGCTCTCTAATTGCATACTTCTGGATAACAGCTGAATAAAACTGTGAATGGGACTGAATGGTGACAGCAGGGATAGAACTTAGTTTCTGCTGTAAAGATTCTATTTTGGAATCTCCATTAGATACTTCAGTTATTTTGGAATGTCACAGTGTTCACTAGTTCTGAATCTATCCAGTAGAAGCTAGTGCTACAACCATAAGCAAGCCATTATTGATATAAAAAAACCCAAACTAAAAATAAAAAATGACATGCAAATCGTTCATTCTTAAAAGATGATTTGCAACTGCCATAGGCACAAAACAGCTACCTAAAAAGAGCCGTCTGTGGAACTTTAGTCCAGGCCCTTTGTATGTAGGTATTATGATAGTCTTTCATTGCTACTAATCCACAGGCCACTTGCCAGACTTTTCACAGGTAGTCACTGTTTGTATGTTGTTCAGTTTCTGGTTGCCCAGCATGAGATGCTGGGGTCTGATATGCAGAACTTGCTGAGCACTTTTAGCTGTACTGAAATCAGTAAGCCTATTTTGAATGGTTAGCATGGGTTCACTGATGCTTACAAACTGTGGAGGAGCTGTGTGACTAAGGAATCTTAGTTTCCCTGTGAAAAGTTTTGTGTCTCGGGGGGTGCAGACTTTCCTGTTTCCTTCAAGACTTACACATTTTTGTCCAAACCTGTCTCACTTCACTCACAGCTCTGTTCTCTCTTCCATTCTCCTTGTCTAATCAGTCATCAGCAGGGATCCTGGTTTTCTTTGGTAAAAAAATCTAATATTCTCTGATTTAAAAAAATAGATAAATCCAACATTCTCTGATTTAAAGACCCCAAAATCCACATTTTTTGGCAATTAAAATGAAATGCCACTATATATGTATCAATTGAAGGCAGTGATTTGTCTGCCTCAGCCACCTTTTAGCCCATGCTGGGTTTCTACCCCACTACCCCTATCCTACTGCTCCTTGGCGCTCACCTCCCAGATGGTTCCAGATAGCAGTGGTGGGCACATCAAAGTGCTCAGGGCCGGTAGTGCAAGGGCCAGGCTGGGCTAGCGTTGTGTGTCCTGGCAAAGTGGCTCAGGGATCTGCGGTGGGGACAGGTGGTGGCAGCCCTAGGCAGCATGCAGGTGTTCCCCAAAGCCATGATGAACCCACAGCTGAAAGGAGAAGCCCCACTCCACCGGGACTTGCTGCGCTGCCATCTGGAACCATTTGGGCAGTGAGTAGCGAGGAGCAGCAGGGTGGGGACTTCAGTGTGAAGAGGACTTGCATGGGCGCAGTGGGCAGACAGGAGTTGGTCTGAGCATGATGGTGGCAGGGATTTGCATGGGGGTAGCGGGTGGGCAGCAGCAGTCCATGGTAGGGGTTAAAAGGCAGCTGGGGCAGACTCCACCTGGCCCCATGTATGGCCCCTGCTGCGTCCCCCTCCTATTTTTCATCCTCGTCTTCCTCTCCCCCCCCCATCTTCATCCCACTTGCTCTGCTTGTCACCAGGCTTCCCTTTCCCCCTTCCTTCCCTGCAGGGCCTATCAATGGGTCCCAAAACCCATGAAATAAGGCCCACGGGCTGCACAGCAACCGAGAAATCACTGGCTCCCTTGTTCCGGACCTGAAGTCCCCTGCTCCCCCCCCCCAGCTCTAGCTGGGGGGAGGGGGAGGAGGCTCCCAGCTGTCCCCAGCCCCCCAGGTCCTACTTATCTCAAAGGCTGCAGGAGGCAAAATGAGTCTGAGCCAGCCCTGGCTGGTCTCAGATTCTCAGTCTCTACCCCCACCCTCTCCAGACAGGGCTTAGGGTTTTGAGCCCTTTTTGCAAGCTGCTCATTGCAGGCTGGAACTCTGCCACCCTGCAGAAGCTGTTTGCAAAAGGGGAAACCCATGTTTTTCTACTTTAAAGGGGAAAATCAGTGTTTTTCCTCAGGAAACAGAAAACCCAGATCCCTGGTCATCAAGTTTCTCATCTCAGTCCAAGTCTTCTAACCTGGCCTACTGTCTAAATCCCAGTCTACCTTTGATCCCTGTCCTCTTTTCACTTTGTTCCAGTCTTCTCTCCCAGTTAGTTCAGTTCTCCGTTCCCCTTGTCCTGTCTGTCTCTCTTCTCTCCTTTCTCTTCTCTGGGCTCCTCTATCCAATTGCAGTATCTCCCTTTGACCTCTCCCTGGATCCATGTCCCATCTCTGCCCAGCTAATACTGATCTCTACCCACCTCCCACATTCCAAGCTCCTTGTCAGATCTCAGTGTTTCTGCAGCCATCTGACTGAGTCCTAGACATCTTGTTCCAATCTTTAACTACTTTCTTTCCCCCTGCCTCATCCTGGTATGACATCTGTCCTGTTTGCCTTGTCCCCTAAGTCTTTACAACAGCTCAACTTTTTTGGCTGGAATGTTCAGGTGCCAAAAAAGCACCCTGAGTTAGACATGCTGAGTGGAAAATTTCAGACTAATCTGTCAAAGTAACAAAGTTATAAGTAATTAAAAACAGCATTTTATAAGGGCAAGTGTTGGGCCTATAACCTATAGAGAGCACTACCAACCCTGCCTATAATACTTATTTTTTCTTGAGGTGGATTGCAAAACACTTAACTACTTTTTTGCTTTATTCAGCACTGTCAATTAGCAACTGCCACATAACACAAAGCAGCAGTCCACAACAAATGAGAATGGAAAGTGAATAGCTGCTCCAGAAGGAAATATAGGGGAGATTTTTTTTAGGTGAAATAGAATTGAATATGGTGTAAATTAGTCAAGACACTATGACAATTCCCCATTTGGCATGTGTCATGGGAACATTAAAACTGTAACATGCCAGAATATGTCCACTTGATTAGGTACTAGAACATTTTCTTCAGGCACTCTAAGCAGTTAAGTGTCTCTGAACAACATGAAGAAGCATTTACTCAGAGTGAGAAAACTGAAATATACACGTTAATTAATTTTAGGGATAAAATGTTCGTTGATTCTGTTGTCTCATTTATTCACAATGCAGTATTGCAGTTCTGGTTGAGGTTTCATTGCATTCCGGTACTGTAGAAACCATAAGCAGATTCAGGATTTTTAAAAGAGGTTGCAGGAGGAGTAGCCAGTGCTACAGGAGTGGCTGCACCCTCCGCTCCCAGCCTCCTTTCCCATTGGGATGGGGTGACCATGCTCTGTGAGTAGCAGCAGCAGCAACTGGGGACTTTTTTTTTTTTAAGTTCCTGAAGCAGGTATGACTCTCCTGTTGTCTGTTCTCAGCACCCCTTCTCTTCATCTCATGCTCAGCGGGACCTACCCTTCCTTCCCATTCTCTGACTCACCCTCTATTTACATATCTGGGAGCAGGGACAGGATGCCTGCTTACTGTCCTGATCCAGCCAGGACTGTGGGGAGGTGGCCTGGGCTTGGGACAGTGGCAGATGGGTCTCTACTTCCTTGCGGTTGCTCCTGGGCTGTTGGGGAACACTTTGTGCAGGGGGGGCAGGGAATGGACAGAGACTGGGCAGGGAAGAAGAACCTCCCCACTGCTGCTGCCATTGTCCCCAGCTGAACTACATGTGCAGCTCAAATGGAGCATTCAGGAGTGACTTTTGAGTCCTGTCCCTATTCCTGCCCTGCCTCTGGGTCATGGGTCATCTGGGAATAGCCGCATAAGGGAGGAATGGGAGGGGAGGTGTTGCGGAACACAGAGAGGAAGAGACTCTGGGGGAGCAGGGGGTTCTTACCTGCTTTGGGAATTTAAAAGAAGTCCTTGGCTGCCACTTCTGTGCTGTGGTCCAAAGTGGGCATGTGATTGTGCCCCTCCACTCCCACTAGATCTGCCCTGGTAGGGACCTGCTGACTTCAGTGGGATTTGAGGGCATTCAGGACCTTGAAGGATTGGGCCCAAAATTAGCATTTGCATTGGCATTCATTTGGTAAAATGACTAGACTTATAAATGATTTTGTAGAACATGAATAAAACCATTATAAATAATCACAGGCTCAGCTAAGACATTTAAATTAACTCTAGGTACATGCACAGAATTGCACTGCTTTTTGATGGCCACTACAACGTCACCTATCTCCAAACAAGATACATTTAAGCTTAAGGAGAATGGAGTCCTGTAGAGCGAGGGCCTTTGCTCCATCCCTGAATGGAGACTCGGCCAATATGGCTAGCAGCTAGGGTTGGGAAGAGTACGAGGAGCAATCCCCTGGAATCAGAGTCATAGAAAAAGCTGCTGTGGAGACATGAAATGAGGCAGGGGCAATTGGAGACGATTAGCAGGGGGACAAATGGAATATGGCAAGATAAGAACACAAGGGTGTTTACTACCTAAATTTGCAGAGTATGTGGGTGACCTCCCTTTGCGGAAGCTAAGCTTTTCATTATCTTAAGTTACTAAGCCTTAGTCTTTTCCTTAGTCAAGAGCAGTATAAAGTTAAGGGGACAAATTGTATATAGGAGTACAAAAATCTTCAGTTCTTCTACTTGCCTCTCTTGCTCCTCTCCTCTATTCCCCCTATATGCTCCAAGGCAGTTTGCAGGTTCCTTAGTGGGAAGTATTGCTGATACATTTCGCTGTAGGGCATAGTCTGCCTCACTTGAAAGTTTCTCCCTGAAATCTGTTAACCAGTGGTTGTGTTGGAGGGTTTTCATCCATCCCAGCATTTTTTAAAAAGGTTCTCGCTCTGATTCTGAACATTCTTTGCATTAATTTGACAGTTTAAGAGTAAGTGGAAGCAGAGTTGATTTGATTTAAATCAGTTTAAATCACAATTTATATCACTGGTCAGGAAGCCTTGTTTTAATCATTGTTTTCTACAAAAGGTGTATTCTTGTTGTTTGGTACCCTTTATTCATTTAATTTATTGAAATTTTGCACTTTTAGAGAAAGGTAAGGCTTGACTATGTGTACACAAACTTGCAGAGAGACAATGGGGTCGATGGGTGAGTAATCAGGTCCATCTCTTATCTCCATATACTGCTGTTAAAAAGGAAGTTGTCTCTGATGACAACAAACTCTCCCTATGCCTGAAGAAGAGTGTTTGTGCCCAAAAGCTTGCAAGGAACAATTTTTCCACCTATTTAGTTGTCTAATAAAAGATATCACATCTATTTAAAGAACATTGTCTGCCTATGATCTCTGGAGACACAACTCCAGTTTGAGAACTGAAACTAAACATCACAGAGCTTAATGGGATCTTAATGGGCTCAGGGCACCAGGGCTCCGAAGGGAAAGGCAGCAGGCGTGGCACTAGAGGGGGTTTGAGGGGCTCTAGCCACCCCAAAATTCCCTGTAGCCACCCCTCCCAGCGCTGCCGTCACATGATCTGCGTAGCTGAGTCCGGCCCATCCCCACATACTCCAAGAAGAGGCTGGCACAGCCCCTGGCCCTGAGCCCACAGCAGGCAGCCGGTGCATAAATCCGGGGAGGCGTATACCTCCCCCTCCCCCACTGTCCTGGGGCAGGGGCAGCGCCTGCCCCTGCCCCTGCCCCACTCTCCCTCACTGTAGGGGCCTTGATCTGCCCCCCCCCTCAAACTTACTGGCAGGAAGCTGCTTTCCAATCTGCCGGGATGCGTTCCTGTAAATCGGCTATGGGATCGGTAATGGTTCATACGGCTGATTTTCAGCCATCAGCATGGATGATTGGTGCCACCTTAGGAGAGGCATGTCGTCCCCCCCCCCCCCCCCCCCGGTCCCACAACCAGTCCTGTCGAGCGGGGGCAAGCACCAGCTGATCGCTGCAGCCGCTCCCAGAAGTGCCCACAGCCACTCCTGGAAGTGGCTGCAGCTATCGCAGCGATTGGCCGACACTTGCGGGGGGGTCACCGGTGCTCCCACGTACCTCCCCTACCCGTCGTCTAAGCAGTGAATGCGCCCAGTCAGGGGGTGTACCTGCACTCTCAGGGTGTATATGCACCCCCTATGAGTTGTTACTGGCCATCAGTATTGGCCAAGAAAATCTTCATCCGTTTACCCGTGCCTCATGCAGTAGTCATGCCTATTTTGCAAGAGAGGAAGGACTGCCACTTGTCTATAACAGACAACTTCATTGTGCTTAAAGCAAATACTTTGTATAACAGACTTCCAGGAGGTACATGGAAACAGTGCTAGGGATTCAAATCCAGCAGCCAGATAATACATCTATCTAAGTGCATTATAGTTCTCAGTCTTGATGCATTAGAAACCATGGATTGTGATCCGTCTCTGTTTGATATCCTGCTTTGCTATGAAGAAAGCAAAAAGCAGGTTAATGTATGATCAAATTAGCCAGCTCCAGAGGCATTTATGTTTCATGAGACTAGCTTAAAAATAATAAACACTGCCCTTTGAGCCCTCCACAAATAGTCTTGCTATGATAAACTAATCCTAGTAGTCCCAGAGACTGGAAAAACACAGAAGTAAAAGAAAAAAAAGAAATCTGCCTTTGCTCTTCTCCTTTCCTGGTGTCTGCACTCACCAATTGAGAAGGGAGTGCTGTGGAAATGGCCTTCTCTACCCTGTAAGAGTCTGGAGTACTTCCCTCCCCTGTGTTAATCCTCCTGTCTTTAACAGAATTTGGAGATGATTCTGGACAGTGAGCACCTTTAGCATTTCTAGTAAGTGCCAAGAGATTTGGGGGCAGGATGGAGCGAGATAAATATAAATCCTTGAATTGAAAAGAAGCAAGGTCATCTCTCTAATTTTCTGAGAGATGTAATTATGTCGACAGGCTCCAAAGGGTTTAGAATCGGAACAGATGAAGCTTATATTATACAAGCAGGCCAGTCTACATCTGAACAGAAAGGGTACCCCCCATTGGTTGAGAAGGGAGGCCTCTGCAGGACAGTATAATTCAATGGATTGGGAAAACAAAAGCTATACAAATAAGGTCAATGCAAAGGAAAGTGAGATTAAGAAGCATTTGAAACAAAAGTGATGGGGTTACTTATTTTTCTTAGTGATGAAGTAAGTGGGGAGGTAATATTAAAAGCTCCTCTACAATTATTGGACTGAGGTCATAAAGGAAGTTGCCAAGGTATTTGTGTACTACTGTGAGAAACAAGACAGCAAAAATAAGGGAACTGCAATTATGAGCTGAGAGGGAATTTCAACATCATTGGATTAACAGAAAGGGATGTTTAAGAAGTGAAAGCTACTGGGGGGTGGCTCTTAATATTGATGGATCTAGATAGAAATATGTGCAGGGTGGGGTGGGGGGGCAGGAGGGAAACTTAGTACATTTCATCCGGCATGCTTCACAGGTATTTGTAGTGGGGCAATGGTTGTGAACCTCTGTAGCATCCCAACACAAAAGGCTTTCTCCCAGCAGAAATGCAGTGTCTGTTTCAGAATGAAAATGGAAGGGGCAGGGGATTGCCATCTGTAAACTAGAGTTTAGAAGTAACCAAGGTAATAATAGCAGTGTGCTGTGCAATCATTAGCTTATATTAAGATAGGACAGGGCTCAGCCACATTTTTGGGCTGAGTGCCAAAAAATGCAGCAGCCTCCACTTGGAAGATGTTAGCATGTCAAGGGCAGATGGTGGGGAAGCCGAGGGGCCTGATCTTTGTGGCAGTGAAGCCCAGGCCGCTTCCCTACTGTGCTTCCCTAGACACGCGTGAAGCCACCACCTGCAGCGAGCTGGGTTGGGGCTCTTGACCCCAGTGCAACTGCTTGTAGCCTCAAAGCTGCCTGCTGTGAGAAGCCCAGGCTCTGGGCAGGCTTCTGCCATGGAGCCTGAGCGGCTTGCAGCAGGACTTGCCACCTTTTGTGAGCAGCCCTGGGTCCGTGACTGGTGGTGGGGCCTGTCCAGAACCTGGGCTGTTTGCAGCAGGCAACTGCGAGCCTGCAAGCAGCTGCACTGGGGTCTGAAGCCCCGGGCTGGCTTGTTGAAGCTGGGGCTCAATGGTGGTTGGCAGGGGCTTCCCCAGGGCCAGCTGTGGTGTGCTGAGCAAAATGGCTTCACGTGGCATGCTCTGGCACACATGCCGGGGTTAGAATCATCAATTTATATAACCGGAAGGGACCTGTAAGATCATCAAGTCCAGTCCACTGCCATGGGCAGGAAGTTATTGGGCTCAGATGAGCTAAACAAGCTCAGCCACATCTTGAACACCTCCAAGGAGTTGCTGAACCCAAAGAGAGGCGATTCTGGAGGAAGTATATGTAGAATAACATCAATCATAATGACTCAGAATTATGGAGCAACTGGATTATGGAATTATGGATGAACTAGAATTTGATCTAGTTTCAAAAGCAATAACTAAAAGCAGTCAGAAAAAAGAGCCGACTAAAGTGTTTTTTGAGACACGTAAAATACAATCAATATTTTATTTTATGGAGTTGATGTTTTTATAAATAATGTTTAGCACTAAAACGGTAATAACATAATTGCCCAAACTTTAAATCTGTTGTTTACAATGATAATTGGTAATTGCAGGGGTGGGAAGGGAATAAGTACTCTTTCTCATATATTTCTTTTTTTTTTTTTTTTAATGGCTGCTCACTGTGGACAAAGAGAAATATGCAAAACTGAGTAAATTCTTCACCTGAAAAAAACAGTAACAAACCCAGTCAAGTTTGTTCAAGCAAATATTCTGCCAGCAAAACTCTTTAAAAGCCAGGAAGCCCCATTTAACTTATCCATTGTAACCCACATCCGTGATTTCTATCCTCCCCGTATCTATCACACACGCCTCTTTCCTTCATTTCCACACAAGTTAGCAACTCTGAACTCTGACCAAATAGACTAAGATGTTTTCTCATGGATGAGACTGTTGCATTGACACTTCTACCAAACCTGACCTAGTATGTGTGCAGAATAGGGGGTTTAGTTGATGTGTTCCAATGTGTTGTGCCGGATGAATATTCACAAAGATTTTTTTTAAAGGGGTAATACTTTGCAGTCTTATTTCTGTGAGGAAGTATTGTTAGTAATACAGGTATGTAGATGATATAATGAGAGAGGATGCATTTGTGTTTTCAGTTATGATAATATTTGCCATGGTTAAGCATCAGTTTTCTCACATTCAGGTGACCTTTTGCTTCGAGATGGAGGCAGGACGTGTGGGTGGCAGATATAGAGTTAGGTTATGGGGAGAAGATGAAATCATAGCTGTAGATTGAAAAAGAAGATGCAGTTACATGTTTCCTGTTTGTGTAGTTTACTTTCTTTTACATGATTGGCTATGGGGGAGTTTTACTGAGTTTAAAAAAAATTGTTAATGCTGAAAATCATTGTTATTCATAGTGTATTATGTAAACATATGTTCTCTTTGCTACCCCAAACATGCCCAGAGCCACATATAATTAAGGCAAGGCTGCTACTGCCTGCTCCTTTGCCATGTTGCTCTCTTGGGTTTTAAGCAAGATGGCAATTTTGTTAATTAACTTCATAACCTACAGCCTTTTCTACATTCCTCTCTGATGACCAGAATGGTACTATTTAGCAATGAAGATTTTCTTATGTTGTGGGGTAGTATTCTCACTTTGGGCAAAAGGCAGAATAGAGGAGAAAGGAAGAAAATGCAGCCCATTGCCAAATTTAAATCCTCGCTCAAGTTATCGTAACAAAATTAACCATCTGCATTTTGAAATAAAATCCTGTCTTTTGTTTTTATTTTAATCTGGAGACTTTGCGAGAGTTTTTGTACCACTTAGAGTTGTATAATATAAATATGGAGAGCACTAAGATGCCTTTGTTATTAACTTTATTATTTATATATAATAATACAAATAAAGTTCAGTTATTTTATTAACACTTAGAGTTTTAACCTCTTTACAAAGAGAGATCTATTTAATCATATTACAGTTGATCCTTTTTTTTTCCCCTGCCCGGTAACATTCACAGCTCAAATGGCTATCCAGATATCTTGTCTTTGAGTGCATCAGCATGAAATTTTGCAGATGGCTACCCACAAGATTCAGTATGCGTGAAGTTGTGATCAGTTTTCTAAATATTGGCAGAGATGCTGAGCTATGTTTTTGGCACTGCCAAATCTTTTTTATCAGTGTTGACTGCAAAAGGATGGCAGGGATCGCAGATTAGTAATGGTCCTTCTATGAGTCATTAGCAGTGATAGTCTAGAACTACTTGTAACATACTCTCTTATAGACACAAAAGGGCATTTGATACATTGGGTTCAGAAAGGGAGAGAGAGAACCAAAATAGTTTAATTCAAGGAAAGTCTGTCTAGCTTCTCTTTCATGGTCTAAAGGAGTCTCCCCTCCCTCACTTCTGATTTCTTAAACTAGTATAAACCTATTCCCTTGGAGGTAGAATCTGCAACTGCATGCTCTGTGCTGGAAAAGGTGCTTTCAATTTTGTACTGTGCAAGACTTCCGCCTTTCTTTTATTTAACATTTGTAGAACCCGGACTGGGTTAATGCATGGGCCAGGGACAGGCAAAGTCTGACCCGCAGACCAGATCCATCAGCAGTGGACTCCATTTCTCAGCAGCCCCTGTCCATGTGGCTGGGGCCAGTTTCCATGGAGATCGGCCCCAACAATGCTGACAGGCAGCAGTGACACCAGCCTCTTCCTGGTAGGGGTGCTGAAGGGGGCCTGTGCTGCAGGCGGGAATGGGGCAGACTCAGCTGCTGCCTCTTGTGCAGGCCAGGCACTGATGCCACTAGGAGGGGTGGCTACAGGGGGCTATGGAGAATTTTGGGGTGGCTATAGCCTCCCCCCCCCCCCAAGCTTCCCCCTAGTGTTGCCCCGGCTGGCAGGACACATGGCAGGGCAAGAAAGTGCTCTGGAGCCCGGCTGGGATCTTGTGGCAGTGACAGCGTTGTCCAGGGCCAGGGCAGAACAGCAGATGCCCAGCTCCAGACCGTGCTGTTACCGTTGGAAGGAGCCAGGGCAGAGCCACAATCTGCTGCCTGCTGTCCCTGCCTGAGGCATGCAGGCTGCTGATTATGGCTCTGCCATGGCTCTGGACCACGCGGTCACCACTGCAAGATGCCAGCCCAGCTCCGGAACAGCACCGCACCCTACCAGTGCTGATGGGGCCAGTTTCCACAGAAACTCTGGCCTCGTGCTATCACTGTGTAGCTGCTGCTGGGCTTTCCATGGAAACTGGCCCCAGCCACACAGGCAGGAGCTGCTGTGAAATGGAGTCCACTGCCAGCCAGATCTGCATTTTATCTACCCCTGGCATAGGCAGTAATGGCCTAGGTCTAGGAATTATTTCTTTAAATCAGAAGCCAAGCTTTCATTAGAAGAGTAAGTTCTAACCCTTATGGTTGTGAAAGAAAGTTTAAAAGACTGACCTGAGCATAATGTCCACCTGAGGATGCAGGGTGTCTGAAATAGTAGCTCTAAGAGCTGTGGATCTCAATGGGACATTAATTCCAATACCATGTTAACAGCCAGTACCATATAACAGGGAGCACTGTGTATTTCAAAGAAAAAAGAATATAGCAGGCTCAGCTTCCCATGCACATACGATCTACTACAACCCTTCTGCTTTCATGGGGATGAGCTTTGCTTTCATTCATGACTTGAGAGGTTCCATATGGTTGCCCTTTTCTTTATTTCAAAGGTCCACCCTGCCACCACACAGTGTCGGGCTAGGCTACAGAGGTATCACCAAATGAGAGGGGAATGGATATTTTTACAAGGTGCCTAGAGCCCCGAATTATCTTAATCTCAGCCTGTGTGGAACTTGTTATAGCTGAATATCTCTAGTGAGTCCACATTAGCCCACTTGGGCATAATGGATCCAGTCTGGTGTCAGTTCCAGTATGCTCAAGTGGGCTAATGTGGACTCACTAGAGATATTCAGATATAAGAAGTTCCACACAGGCTGAGATTAAGATAATTTGGGGCTCTAGACACCTTGTAAAAATATCAGTTCCCCTCCCATTTGGTGGGAAGATAGCAGAAAAACATAAGTTCTATTATTTGCTATTTTCCCAGGGTTGCCATCTTGGTTTCCTTTCATACTATGTGGGTATTTTATAAAGCAGCAACATTTCATTGTGAATATTGGGATTGAGTATATGTTTTAGTTCTTGTTACACTGCTACTAAACCAGAAATGTTCTTTAGTTTTCAGTCTTACACACAGGATTCTCACACTTGTTTAAAACTAAGGTCTTCAGCAAGAGTGATGTCATGGTAGAGGTCTGCTATAGACTACCAGACCAGGAGGAAGTGGTGGATGAGGCTTTCTTCAAACAGCTAGTGGAAGTTTCCTGATCAGAGGCCTTGGTTCTCATGGGGGACTTCAGTCACCCTGACATCTGCTGGGAGGGCAATAAAGCAGTGAGCAGTCAATCCAGGAAGCTTTTGAAGAGTGTTCGGGACAAATTCCTAGTGCAAGTGCTGGAACGGCCAACTAGGGGCCATGCACTTAACCTGCTGCTCACAAACAGGGAAGAATTTGTGGGGAATGTAGTAGTGGATGGCAACTTGGGCTGTAGTGACCATGAGATGATAGAGTTCAGGATCCTCAGGAAAGGAAGGATGGAGAGCAGCAGAGTAAGGGCCCTGGACTTCAGAAAAGTAGACTTCAGTTCACTTAGGAAACTCATAGGCAGGATCCCCTGGGAAGCCAGACTGAGGGGGAGAGGAGTCCAGGAGAGCTGACTGTACTTTAAAGAAGCCTTACTGAGAGTACAGGAACAAACCATCCCGATGTACAGGAAGCCTAGCAAACATGGCAAGAGACCAGCTTAGTTTAGCAGGGAACTCTTCAATAAACTAAATCACAAAAACAAAGCTTATAAGAAGTGGAAACTTGGACAGATAACTAGGGAAGGTTATAAGAGCATTGCTCGGGCATGCAGGGATGAAGTCAGGAAGGCCAAAGTGTAATTGGAGTTGCAGCTAGCAAGGAATGTGAAGAGTAACAAGAAGGGTTTCTACAAGTATGTCAGTAGCAAGAGAAGGATCAGGGAAAGTGTGGGTCCCTTACTGAATGAGGGAGGCAACCTTGTGACAGAGGAGGCAGAAAAAGCTAAAGTGCTCAATGCCTTATTCGCCTCCATCTTCACAGGCAAGGGCCCAGACTACTGGACCCGGGAGCAGAGTTTGCGGGGAGTGAGCAGCCAACAGTGGCAAAAAAACAGGTTTGGGGCTATTAGAAAAGCTGGGCATATCCAAGTGAATGGATGTACAGTGGATAGAAAACTAGCTGGAACATTGGGCTCAAAAAGTAGTAATCAATGGCTCAATGTCTACTTGACAGCTGGTATCAAGTAGAGTGCCCAGGGGTCAGTCCTGGGGCAAGTTTTGTTCAATGTCTTTATCAGTGACCTGGAAGATGGCATAGAGTGCACCCTCAGCAAGTTGATGCCAAGCTGGAGGGAGTAGTAGATACACTGGAGGGTAGGGCTGGGATTCAGTGGGGCCTAGACAAATTAGAGGATTGGACCAAAAGGAATCTCATGAGATTCAACAAGGACAGGTGCAAAGTCCTGCACTTTGGATGGAACAATCCCATGTACCAGTACAGGCTGGGGACTGACTGGTTGGGCAGCAGCTCTTCAGAAAAGGACCTGCGGGTTACAGTGGACAATAAGCTGAATATGAGCTGGCAGTGTGCCCTTGTTGCCAAGAATGCTAACAGCATATTTTGGGCTGCATTGGTAGGAGTGTTGCCAGACAGTCAAAGGAAGTAATTATTCCCTTCTGTTTGGCACTGGTGAAACCATATCTGGAGTACTGTGTTCAGTTTTGGGCCCCCCACTACAGAAAGGATATGGACAAATTGGAGAGAGTCTAGCAGAGGGCACCAAAAATGGTGAGGGGGCTGGGGGACATGACTTAATGAGAAGACACTGAGGGAACTGTGCTTATTTAGAGAAGAGAAGACTGATGGGGGATTTAATAGCAGCATTCAGTTACCTGAAGGAGGGTTTGAAAGAGCATGGAGCTAGACTAGTCTCAGTGTTGGCAAATGACAGAACAAGGAGCAACAGTCTCAAGTTGCAGCAGGGGAAGTTTAGATTAGATGCTAGGAAGAATTTTCTCACTAGAAGCATAGTAAAACACTGGAACAGGCTACCCAGAGAGGTTGTCGAATCTCCATCCTTGGAGGTTTTTAAGACCCGGCTAGATAAAGCTTTGGCTGGAATGATTTAGTTGGGGCTGGTCCTGCTTTGACTAGGGGGTTGGACTAGTTGACCTCCTGAGGTCCCTTCCAACCCTAATTTTCTATAATTTTTCTGTGATTTTTCTAAGAGAGCCCCAGTTTGTAAGCAATGCCAGCTGTAAGTTTTTTCTTGAATTGTGTATAGAATTTATCACTACTGGAAGGTTTGAAATCTTTGAAGAAAGAGCCTTCAATTTGTCTATGAAACAACACTAGGATTGTGGCCATATAAGGGGGAAGCAGTGTATCTCAGTCTTCAACTGGAGGGTTCAGTCCCATAGAACAAAGGAATAGTTCCCTCCCCATGGCCTGTTGAACATGGCCTTTTTTAAAAAAAGTGTTGCATTGGTTTCAGATGTATTTTACAAAGCTTCAAGTCCTTTTCACAGTTTCTAGAGGGAAGTGCTTCTTACCTTCTTACTTCGGCAGTCCCTCACAGTTAAGGACAATTGTCTTCCATGAGTGTCTTATCTGTGCGTCTGAAGACGGCTGATGATGTCTATCCAGGATCGACAGGCTCTGCTGCAGTTCAGACATGTTTCTGCGGAGTGGGCGGCGCTGGATTATTGATTTGGTTCATGATGCACTGTTTCTGCCACTCCCGCTTTTCCATCTGCTGTTTTTGAGAAGTTTCAAAGTACTGAGATCCCTGCAGCAGGCTTTTCCTCCATTTGGGGTGATCCAAGGTGACAGTCTGTCATGAGTTGACATGGATGTTGCATTTTTTTAAAGCTGGCCTCGAGGACGTCCCTGAAGCGCTTTCTCTGCCATCTCTTGAGCATACGCCTTGACTGAGCTGGGGGGAATAAAACTTGCTTTGGGAGTCTAGACATATGGATGACATGGCTGGCCCAATGAAGTTGATGTCAGATGATCATCACCCTAATACTCATGGTGGTTGCTTGTAGGTCAGATGTAGCATTGTGGCAAGGAATATCGAGAAGAGTGTTGGAGCAACGATGCAGCCTTGCTTAACTCCCATTTTAACCTCAAAGGGTTCTGTGATGGATCCATTACTGAGAACCACCACTTGCATACTGTCATGGAGCAGGCAGAGAATGGTGACAAATTGCAGTGGGCATCTCTACTTCAGAAGGATTCTCCATAACACTTCTCAGCTGACAGAGTTTAAAGCTTTCATGAGGTCAAAGAAAAGCCGTGCATAGAGGCTTATGTTGTTGCCTGCTGCTGGTGAGCTGTGAAAATCATGTCAGTTGTGCCTCTTGATGCTCTAAACCCCCACTGAGATTCTGGGAGGAGTTCTTCAGCAAGTGAAAGGAGATGGTTCAGGAGGTTTCCTGTAATGATCTTTCCTGTGGTGGACAGGAAGGCAATCTCTCTGTAGTTTGGACTTGTCTTCTTTCTTGAAGATTGTCACAATTATGATGTCCCTGAGGATTTCTGGGATTTCTTCATCATTTCAGATCCTTAAGATGTGAGGGCATGAAGCTGTGATGTGGGCTCCTCTTCCCCCTGCTTGAAGATTTCCGTGTAAATTCTGCCCTCTCCAGATACTTTGTCATTCTTCATCTGCTTGATGGCTTCCCTCACCTCGTCAGGGGTTGGCATTATGAATTCAGCTGAAGAGATCCATGGAATTTTTCTTTACTCAGTCTATGGACTCTTTGAGCAAAATGAAGCATTGTTTTCTACTTACGTGGAGTGTTCTGCCTTCGCAGCACTCTGATCTCTGTTGGACATTAAATGAGAGATAGGAAATTGTCCATAGATTTCATGCCTGGCAAGGCAGGCCAGGGTTTAATTGATTTGAAAATGTTTTTAATGATAAAATTCTGTAGTCTTGTATATACACATTCATTTTGTAAGAAGAATTTAATTGGGAGTGGAGATGAGAAACGGTGAATCATTCTTCTTTAAATCTTGCTGTGATATTTTAAATACTCATAACTTTTTATGTACACATTAATTTTTAAGCATTGTTTTCTCTCTCTTTTTTTCCCTGCTGATAGCTAGAGAATGTCTTTAAATCGGTGATTATCAACCAAGGTGCCATAAGATCCTCTTAAGGGTGTCCCAGGGTGCAACTCAATATTAACACTATTAGGTGTGTAAACACCTAGATAAACCCAGAGATTTCAAATAAGAATTCATATTGTCAGAAAACATTCTGACCTCTTTCTGAGTCCTTTGCCACAGAAGAATTGCTCTATTGTTTTTCCATAATAAAAAAAAAAAAAGAAGTGAAAGCTAAGAGATGGCATTTTCTGAGAAATGCCTTGAGTCTAAAAAAAGGTGGAGAAAAATTACTTCAAAATATATACAGTATCGGTCGGACATCATAAAAATCACTTTTTTGCATTCGTTAGTACAAGATATTAACAGTCTATGCAACCTTATTTTCATAATCCAGCGATTGTGTCTGTCTCTAGTGGGTTATGGAATAGAGAAAATCCCACACAATTTACTGATTCGTTTTGATGCACTGGCTGGGGGAGTAGTTAACTGATTGCACGATTTCACAATGATTACACGCTTAATTTATACAACACAATTTTATTTTAAAACTCTTTGCTACGTATATAACACTGCTTAGCTTTAAGAAACACCACAAACATTAAAAACACAATAATTACATATATCAGAAACAATGCTCCGAATGCACTTCCTTCCCAAACAATACTATAAGAATTAGTGTTACAAAAACAACTACAATTACAACTAAAAGTTAAATTTGAATCAGTACTATTATTTTTCATAATATACTTACAATCCTAGAATTCCAAGAAGCCAAATACCAAAATATGGTTTCATTCCTCAGTAGTATGATTCAATGGGTTGGCCTCAGTAGTACGGTTCAATGAAATGGGCTCAGCAATACAATTCAATGGGCTGGCCTCAGCAGTGATAGGACTAAGTCCCCTTCCTTCAGTCCTTTTCAGGTGCTCCACAGCTTCAGCGTGAACTAAGAGATTCGTGTTCACAGAGAGGGTAGTTTCAGGTGATCAGTCTGAACCGGGCTATACTTGCGATTTTTCCTTCGTTGTTCTACAAGTATAGTCACCTCCAAATTGGGACAGCAAGTTACCGTTTTTATTGAGCGAGTTGCCGTCAGCGGGCTCCTCCTACT
This sequence comes from Alligator mississippiensis, assembly GCF_030867095.1. Lineage (NCBI taxonomy): Eukaryota > Metazoa > Chordata > Crocodylia > Alligatoridae > Alligator > Alligator mississippiensis. Next base: position 342,552,254 of record NC_081824.1, on the reverse strand, counting down.
CAATATATGGTTGCTCCCAAATTTGGGCTCAGATCTTACTCAGCAGATTCTTTTATCTTTGTTGAGGATTTTAAATTACCTTTGGGAAACTTCCATATCACTGCAAATGCCCTTTTCTTACCAACCTGGTCAAAAGGCCTCAGGGTTTGATCTCTTGGAATTCAGGATATTTGCTCTCTTTGTAAAAGATTTCTAAAAGATGAAATTTAAATTAAGACTTTAAGCGAAGTCAGGATCTTTTGCACGTAGTCCCAAAACAATGAACTAGATAAGGAGATAAATCTTATCTTCTTCCTGAAACTGGCTAATGGGCAACATTTACAAACATTCAAACTATTTCATTCAATATGACAGTGTCAATGTTTGTGGTATAAAGAAGATTTCTAAGCTATTAGAGGTTGAAGTTTGCACCACTCGGGTGGGGAGCAGGAATCCTTATAAAATGTATGGCCTGAAATTTAACTTGTGATATATTGTTCTTGTGATTTGATCAGTGATACCTTTCAGTTAAATGAGCATCTCCACTAAATTAAGGTTCTCTTCTTAATGATCTGTAGCAATAGTAAAAGACATCTGTTTACTGTATTTACTTGAATCCAAGAAGAGGGTTTTTCTCCAAATCAGCTTGGGGTAAAAAAGCTTGGTCTTTGATTTGAATACTAGTCTGGGGCAGGCAGTGGTTCAGCTGTGGCTTTGGCTCTAGGCTCCTGTCTGAAGCAAGAGCTGAGCTGCCAGCTGTCCCAGACTAAATGGCTTGTTTGGTAGGGGATGGGCCATACAGCCCAGGAAAGTACTAGGGAAACTGGGTTCATGGGGGGAACTGCAGCCTGACCCCTCACCTTTGGGTGGGGAGGAGGTTAATGTGGTATGCAAGTAAATACATTTTAAAAATATTGGGGTAGTTTGGACAAGGGGTTGTTTTTAGTGTTTTGAGTTTAAACTTAAAAACATCTTTAAACGACATAAGCAAGTTTGAAATGGCATTTCTTATTTCAGAGAAGTGAAGTGATGACCACTGAGGTGAAAATGGAGGGGTGTTTATTTCCAATTTGAGAGGAAATTTCTACATTAGGCTCAATAAGTGTCTTGAAATAGCTTAAGTTGCTCTTTTTGCAGATATTTTCTGTACTTTTTATAAACCTATTTTTAGATGCATGCTGCCACAATGTAGTTTTAGTTTCAAATTTAGTAAAGAATTTAAGAGTGAAAGTAATATAATGTGCCAAACAGCAAGAAAGAAAGGAGCTTGACAAGAGGGACTTTATTTCTTCAATGTATATAAAATTGCATGTCATCCACATGTGATCAAATGATGTTTCTCTTGTGCCTGAATTTGTGACAATTTCTTGGTAAGGAAAAGGGAAAAAAAAACTATAGATCATTCATGTGGAAATGCAGCTGGTAAGTGGTGGAATTAATTTTGTTTTTTATTCAAATTCACCTGACCTAGTCCATAGGTTAAATAGGGGGAAGAGGGAAGAGTGAATCGCATATGCATGAGAACCTAGAAATTGTATTGGAGTACTTCCATTGTATAAGCATAATGAAGTGCAAAAAGGCAAAAGTAAATTTATTACTTATTTGCTGGACAGAATTACTGTCAGTCTACAGACTGGCAATGGTTTTTTTAATTTAACAAAAACATATCAGTAACCTGAGCAGCATATTTATATCTATAACCCATAAACCCTCTAGGCAATGGAAAAACATGAGTATGAGTTCCTTCTCCTTTTGGTCTGTCAACAGCTTTTCACTTCTAGGTTGACATAAGTTGGCAGCCTTTGTAAGAGAAAGGCATTAGTAAGCAGTGGATGTTATTTTATGGTTGTTGCCTAAGCACTGGCTAGAACTGTAAAGAAATATCTAGAGATTGGAGTGGCATAACTCGGATGTTATTAGGTGTTTGTGTACGCATTCATTGCTGGGGGGAGAACAGGGGAATTATTCCTTAAGTCAACCGCAGAGGCCATAGTGAGTGCTTGTCAAGGGAGTGAGGAAGAAGGAAGGGATCTGCAAAGTTGGGTAGCATGGAGAAGAGCAAGGTAAGTGACAGAATATTTCTAGCTTCTTTTTACTGTTTTCTAAACAGTGCTCGTTTCCGTTTGTAGAGCATGATCCATTTAAGACAGTGTAAAGAATCTTGATACCGGTGAGATCTGAATCAGGCCAGTAGTTCCATTTAGTATAGAACAGGGTTTTCCAACTTGTGGACAGCATGATGCCACACACCCCTTGGGCCTCAGGCCCTCTGACTGCACATCCCTTGGGTCCCCTTCTCTCTGGACTCTTCCCCCAGCCATACCGGCAGGTTGGCTTCCCCCAGCTGCATGGACAGTGCAGGCAGTCTGGCTCTCCCCCTGTTGAATGGGTAGTGTGAGCAACCTGGCTCAGCTCTGCTGCTCATGCAGTGTGGGCAAACCAGCCAGAGTCCAGCTCCCACCCTATCATGTGGGCAGTGCAAGCAGCATGAGCAGCCCGGCTTCTCCCTGACATGCAGACAGCATGAGCAGCCTAGCTCCCCTCTGCTGCATGAGCAACGCAGTCTCCCATTAAGCCATGCATGCAGCTTGGGCAAGATGGCTTTTTTTTGCCACATGGGAAGCTAAGATCTCCCCTCTGCTGTGCATGCCACACCCTCTATCTTTCTGGCTCTACCCTGTCCCCAGGAGCAGGGGCAGGAAGCAGAAGCTGAGGGAGAGCCAGGAGATCCCAGCCACCACAGCAGCACAAGCCATGGGGGGAGATGTGCTCTGTGGGCCACCAGTTGGACAGCCCTGGTGAAGTAAAAGCTGTGAGATTAGTGTAGAAATACGCATGGTTAAAGATAGCTGCAGGAAGAATTTAAGCATGCATAAGGCTGGGATTTCTTTCTGTTCTCTAGAGCATCTTCTTGATTTAGTATATATTTAGCTGTTGTTATATCCTCTGCAACTTAATTGACTTCCTATTAAGGGCTGCAGGACTCCTGCTTGTTGCAGGCAATTAAACCAGAAAGTCATTTGAGCTACACTCCTTGAAGTTTTAGGCAGAGACAGGTGTCATCTGTTGTACAGGAAATGCATTCATTTTCATTATTATTTAAGGCAAACCCTGCAGCCTTGAATTTCTCTTTTCAGAAATATGCAAAAGAAAAAGTCTTAGAAGGTGTATGAGGGACATCTAAACTGTCATATAAGCATGCCTGAACCCCTTTTTGATTTTGAATTATTAGCAGTTCTTGTCATTTACAGACATTTTTAGGCCATTTTCTTTTGAGTAGTTCATAAATGCACGTTTTTATTACCGCGATGTAGGTTGTAGCTTTGTTGGTCTAAGGACATAGGCAGACTTCCTCAGCCTGACAAAGGGTTTTTAAACCTGAAAGCTTGCTAAGAACATTTTTTCCAACTATTTACGTTTGTCTGACAAAAGATATAAGATTCACCCAAAGAACCTTGTCTGCTGACTTTTTTATTGAAATTCTTGAACTGAAATCAAGCTCTCTATCCAGTAGCTTTTGCTATAGATATAGAACTTTAAGCCATGATTGCAATGGAGGAAAATATTTTTATAGTTAATCATAAGAAGTATACATAGGATGCATCATTCCTAGATATAAAGAAACATCTGGGTGTAGGTTGAGATGTTTCCATATTACTGATAGAAGAACAGGAAAAACAATGTTTCCATTGTAATTTATTCCCCTTCATCAACCTCTACTTCTGTTCCCTTTCCCCCCTAATTTCACTGGCTTTCTGAGATTGTACTCTGCACCCACACCCTCTGGAACAGAGCTCTTGTCTTTGTAACTCACTTTTACTCTGCAGGAGAGAGTTTGAAATGAGAGCTTGTTTAAGCAAAGCCCATAGAGGGGGAAATGATAAAAAGTCCCTCTGGTCACTGCCTAAACAGCTTTCCTCTTCAGGATGTTTTTGCACTTATTAACATAAGGAATTTCAGGTTAAAATAAACCATGCAAAGATATAACTCTGAAATACCCTCAATCCCCAACCTGGCTTGTCTTGGATCTTAGCAAATACGCTGATTTTAGAATGGAAAATTGGGAAAGTGTTCGTGCTCTTTGGTCCCTTCATGTCTAATAATGAAAGTGATTATGATAAAATGTTCAGCCATATTAGCTTTTTTTAAAAAAAAGTCTTAAATTCCTGTTTCATTTGAACCAGCATAAAAACTCATGAGTTAGTTCTTGTGACTCGGTTAGCTTAACACTCTAAGGGTGCGTCCAGATGAGCATGGACATGTGGACCTGTCGTGTCTGGATGGGTTCAAGGGAAATCCCAGGGTCAAAGAAACCCCACACCTAAAAAAACAGGTGGCGCACGTGGCAGCAGCGCACGCTGACCAAAACCAGAGCTTGGCCGGCTGGAGCCAAGCTCTGGCTACCAGTCAGGCTCCCTGCTGCAGGATCACCGTGGCTGCAGCTCCTAGAGGTCCCCAGGACCCCGGGATTAAGCACAGTTGCTGGCCCCAGCCTCCCTACCTCACTCAGGGCAATGTGCTGTGCCCCGGAGCACGAATGGCATGGGCGTTCCCCGGGGACAGGTAACAGTGGCACACTTTGTGCTGCTGCTTTTTTGTCCCCAGGGAAACGCATGTTCCTACTCCTGGGGGTGTTCCTCAAGTGAGTTAAGACTTCTTTAGAAGTTTGATGTCCCAGTAGTATATCTGAGTGGCTTGCAAATCCAACCTCTGTAGCTTTTTGTTGAAATCATATCTATACTTCTGCTGTAGCTATCTCCTTATTAAATTGTTAATTTTTAAATGACACTGTTAGCTGCTGAGCTGTGCTTGATATTGTACCAGCAAATAAAGAGACTGGTCCCTTATCCAAGTCACATGCAGTCTGTCATAACCAGTTCAGAAGTGACCCACAGATGGAGAGCATGACATGACACAATCTCACTCTTTTCATGGGAGAAATTTGGTAGGCCTTTGCTGTACTAGAGCTAAAATCGTTTGCATCTGGGAAGAATCTGGATCAAAAATACAGTTCAATGTTTGTTTCCCTACAAGTTGAGTAAGAAGCAAAGTGTCTTGTTTTGGGAGGAGCAATACCTACCAGATTAGAGCCTACCCGTCTAAATAGAGAACCGGGACTTTTTTGCAAGATCATCTTCAAACAATGCTGAGATCCAGGGGAAAACAGTACAGACACTCAGCACTGGATTCCTGGGTGTTGGAAATGGTGAAGGAGTCGCAGGAAAAGTATGAGGTTTCCAGTTTTTAACTTTTATTTCTCCCATGTAAAACACTATTAATACAGAAGTAGTAGTGAAAACTGATTTCAGGTTAAGCAACCCCTCATGAGGCTATCAAAAATCACTTGCAGCATGGTTTCTTGCATTGATTTCACTGTATTTAATGACTGGAGATTGCAACATGGTTCACCTTTTTGCTTTTAAAAAGCTTTGACTTTTGTTTCTGCTACAACATTGTACGTAGTTGTTCAGTATTAGACACAAAATATAAGGAAATAGTTGCTAGGCAGGATTCAGTTTTGCAGGCAGTTTTCTCACTCTTAAGGTCACTACTAACACACATACTATTGCATGGGATTTATGCCTTCTAGATATAGCAAATACTGTGTTGGAGAAAACAGAGCTAATATGATTGCATTTTTTTTTGTGTGTGGTGTTGTGATCTCTGTTAATTGAGCATCACAATCTTCTGATCTTTTTTAATGTTGTTTTCATTCTGTTTATTGTTGAAACTAAATTTCCTAGACAGGGTGCAGGACTCGCAACTGCATTTCCTTCTCAGTTGTGGTAATCCTTGAACTCTAATTGTAGGTGATGTACACAATGGCTGTTCTGTTAAGACTAATCAAGTATTGATTATACATAGTGTATTCTTTTCCTTGATTGAGGGGTGCCCTCAGAGTTTCCTATACTGATGGTAACCTCTGGAATTTGAACTCTCTCCTCACTGTTATTCTGTTTAACCATAGGTAGTAAAAGCAAATGCAGTTCTTATTCGTGTTGAATAATAGCCGTCCTTGTGTCTAGCCCTGCTGAAGTCACTGGAACTTTGTGTGGAGTAAAATGTGACCCAAGAGGAGCAAGAGTTGTTACACTAAGAGAACTGTGGCTACACACTGACAGTATAAGAAACTTTTCTTTCAGGAATCACTCTTAACAGGAAGGATGGTGAAGAGTTGTTCCACTTTCCTCAGGAGCAAAATTGAAAGAACTGTTGGTTTAAGGGTGTGTAAAAAAAAATAAAAATAAAAAAAAAAATTGAGGTTTGTAAGTTTGTTTTTGGACATGTGGTCATGAAATTCAAACAGTATCAGTGAAAGAACAGCAACAATTGTGCAGAAAACACAAGTTAATACAGTAAATTGGGGGATCTGTCAGCTATAGCCTAGTTCATTAATGGGAAGTCTCGTAAGGCTTCTCTCCATTCAGCTGCTAACAGAGAAGAGCTGACTCTTTATTTGAGGCCCTGCTTGCCTGTACTTTCCAAGAACATTGTTTTTGAAGCAAAGATTATCACACATTAATATGTAATGCGACATCTGCAATATTGATATATAATGAAGTTATGCACAGTACTGTATACATGGTCTAAAATAATCTTAGGAGTTTAAACACAGTATTCCTTCTATTTTTTTTTCCCATGGACACTTTTGTTTTTATTTTGATAGATTAAATGTGTCCCAGAAAGTTTACCTAATATAATTATTTGAAGAGCCCAATGAGTAACTAATTTGTCTACAGAAATGTTAAATGGCAGAACTGACAGAATCATGAAGCTGTTGCCCTCCAGTTTAGATAGTTTCCAAGGTGAGTAAATTGCATGCCTTTTTGTTATCCAGCAAACTATTGGCTTGAAGGTGTTTCAGTTTTATCCTTGATTGGGCTATCATGTCTAATCTGAATAGCTATTTGCCTTGGCTGTCACAAATATAGACCATTGCTTGTTTTTTGACAGATCTTTCTAACCTGAGATATTGGCATTAGCCCTCAAGTGAATTTCAGCTTTGTACATGATGCAGAATGACCCATTTTACAACTGTGATGCTTAATGCTGATAAGAAACTTTCTAAAATGTCCAATGGTGAAAAGAGCTGGTTGCATAAAGGAAATATTAGGGATTTGTGAGAGGTGGTCAGCACTACAAATGTTTTTCCTGCATGACATATCATACTTGCTTGGTCTTCTACTCAAATCTACCTTGTAAAAGACTTTTTATCTTTACAGATCACTTGTAGTTTATGAAAAATAATCTGAATGTGTTTTGTTTCATGCATTTGATGTGATCGTTGTGCTCAGAGCAGTTATCAATAGCTAGATGTCTAGTTGGGAGGAGGTCTTGAGTGACTTCCCTAGGGGCTTGTCCTAGGTCTGGTATTCTTTAACAACCCAGTTAATGATTTGGAAATTGGGATAGAGTCTAAACATAGCAGATTTGTCAGTGACACCAAGCTGGGTGGAATTGTGAACATGCTGGAGGGCATGATAAGGGTTCAGAATGACATTGATAAATTTGAAGTGGTCTGAAATTAATTGAATGAAATTCAGTGAGGACAAATGCTAAGTTACAGGATCATAGGAAAGTACGGCTGGAAGGGAACTCATGAGGTCATCTAATCCAGCTGCTTCCTTAAGGCAGGATCATCCCTAACTAAACCATCCCAGCCAAGTGTCTATCCAATATGCTCTTGAAAACTTCCAAAGATGGTTATTTCACAATTTCTCTAGGCAGCCTGTTCCAATGCTTAACCTACCTCATAGTCAGAAAATTCCTCCCAATCTCTAACCTAAATTTCTAGTGCTGAATCTTGAGGCCATTGCTCCTAATCCTGTCTCCTACAGCCAGAGAGAAAAGTGCATCAACATCTTGGACTTTCCTCATCAGTCTTGCCTCCCAGGACCCCAGTCATTTTGTTGCTCTGGGCTGGACACTTTCCAAACTGAACACATCCTTCTTGAAGTGTGAGGCCCAAGACTGGACACAAGACAGGTTTCCCTTGATTTATGCGGGTTCCATACGTGCAAACTCGTTCTTATGCAATCACCCTTTTTCTACCTAAAATTCCTTATATGTGAGGTAAATTCACTCTTACGCAATTGCCACTCACCCAAGCCCCTGGGCTGCGCCATTCGACGGTGCAGGCAAGTGGTGTCAGCTGCTCTTGGGGCTGCTGCAGGAGCTGGGGTGAGTGGGGAGAAGTGGAGCCCCAGGAGGTTCAGGGCATGGTGCAGCCCAGCAGCTACAGGAAGCTGGCGTTGGCTGCTCCTGGAGGGACTGAGGTGAGAGGGGGAAAAGCAGAGGCCCTGGGCTGCAGGAGGCAGCAAGGTGGCAGGAACTGAGAGTGAGTGCGGGGTGGGGGGGCTGCTACGTGCTCCCCAGGAAGGCTGCAGGGTAGGGGGCTGCTCTGGGCTGTTCCCGGGGGGAGGGGTGCAGGCCCCCACATCTGCACCCGGGATGACAGTAAGTAGTCACTTGGGCTCTCCCCGGTGCTTGGTGGGCAAGTTGGGGGGGGTTGTGACAAATTTTGTGGTGGCAGCAGCTCCCCTCCCAGTGCTGCTGCCACCCACCTGGAGCACCAGGAAGAGACCGGTCCTGTCGCCGGCCCCAGCCTTGCTTGCAGGAATGAGGCGGAGGTGCTGGGAGGGGGCTGTTGCCACTCCAGTATTTGCTGTACCTCCCCAACCTGCCCACTAAGTGCCAGATAGAGCCTGGTGGCGCCACCGGCCGCAGCTTGCTGTTGTCCTGTGCACAGATCCAGGGGTCTGCCCCTCCCCGAGCAGCTTGACGCAGCTCCCCAGCTTGCAGCCCTCCCGGGGTCCTTACTCAACCTCCACAAGTTCTCAAAGAGGGTAGCTAATGGCTTTGAAATTATTTCACCCAATTCTTTCAGTACTGCTAGCTTGAAAGTATCTAGTTTCTCTCAGTATTTCTTAACCTGTTCTTCTACTCCAGGCTCTTTGTCTTGTTCCTTGTCTTTGTTGCCAGCTGAATTCTGATAGCTGCCCCTGTTTGTGAAGAATGAAGTACAAAAGGCATTCAGTACTTCAGCCTTCTTTGCATCATCTGTAACTGGATTACCTTCTGCATTCTGTAAAGGACCTATTGTTTCTCTGGTCTTTCTCTTTCCTTTGACACATTTATATATACGCAACAGTCGATCCTTTGGATCATAGTGTATGTGCAAGAAGTCTACAATCATCACACCAAGACCTTAAATGCATACAGCTAGGCAAGAGTATGGAGGAGTTGGAGCTGCCAAAGACCCACCATTCCCCTTTTGGACCACTGAGAGAGAATCCAAAGGCCAAACTAAGTCCAGATTCATAGATTCATAGATGTTAGGGCCAGAAGGGACCTCAATAGATCATCGAGTCTGACCCCCTGCATAGGCAGGAAAGAGTGCTGGGTCTAGATGACTCCAGCTAGATGCCTATCTAACCTCCTCTTGAAGACCCCCAGGGTAGGGGAGAGCACCACCTCCCTTGGGAGCCCATTCCGGACTTTGGCTACTCTAACTGTGAAGAAGTTCTTCCTAATGTCTAGTCTAAATCTGCTCTCTGCTAGCTTGTGGCCATTATTTCTTGTAAAAGAATGATGTTGTAAAATGAAGATGTTCAGTGCCTTGGTGGCTGTAGCCTCTGCCAGCGATCAGATGGATAAGAACTGCTGCTGACTGCCTAATGCCTCAGTGCCACCTCCCCCACCCCCCAAACAAACTCCCACACTCCCCACATCCACCCACACACACACACCCACACCCCCTCACAACCCCCCCACACCCAATACTCACCCCTCAACCATACAAAGTACCTGCATATATTTCTAAAGAGAGTTCAAATAATGTTATATTTAGTTTAATTTGTAAAATATAAAAATTAAAAAATTTTAAAAAAAATCCAAAGTTATTAATTTTGCATAATTTTGAATTTTTCTACACATAATTCCTTGGGGGTGTAGCTGGCTGCACAGCCTCAGCACTGCACGCTCTCTGCTCCTCAAGGGCTGAGCATTCAAATGTCAGTTCAGACATCTCTGGGTAAGTTATTCTACCAGGAAAACAAACCAAGAGCATTCTCCCAGGTTATTTGAATGTGCGTACTCAGCCAATCACTGAATACAAGGAGCCGGACTTCTAAGAAAAACACTGAAGACTTCAAGCTTTGAGAGTTGACAGCACGGTCAGCAACTCCCTGCTAGCTCTTAAATTCTTGACGCTGCTACTCCCCTGTCTCTAGGCCTGCAAGAGAGGTATGCTCTGCTGTTGTTGTGCCCCCCATGCTTACGTCCAAGAGAATCCTGCCACTTTGCACCTTCGCTTGTAGGCCTAGGATTTGTTTTCCTTAACTTTTGCATAGTGCTCTGACTTCAGTCTCCTCTTTATAAATTGATGCAGTGTTATACTAGTTTATGACAACTTCCATCAACACCGAGGAACTGCAGGTATACTGGAAGGTATAATTCCTAGACCAAATTAGTCAAAAAATATACATCTATATCATAAATTTTAACAGACATCTGCTGTGCTTGATCAATCCAAACTTAAATAGAAGCCAGCTTTGTAAATTGTGTAGCCTCTTGTCTTAAGTCAAAATGTCTACTAGTTGTTAAAGGGTTTCTTGTACAGTACATGAAATAATTTCCTCAACACAAAGTTTCCTTTCTATGAAGGCTGCCAAGAGAACATTCTGTTTTCAGCCTATCCTTCTAAAATATGCACTTGCCCACAAATGCTTTTTCAGGTAGGTAGGTAGCTGTGCATGATTTTGTGTCAAGTCTATTTTAACCATGAGGCTGTGATAAAGCTGACAGACTTGGTGTGTTAGCTCTGAACTGTGAAACAAAACAGTTCTCTCAAATGTTGCCTTCATTGGTTTGCTGATGTATTGGTTCCATCTTGCTTGTTTACCGCTCCCCAAAACATTCAGGGTTTGATTTTTTGGGCCGCGAGATAGAAAATGCCCTTAAGAGCAACACTTTAGTATCTTGGAGAGGTCTTGCAAAATTGTCTTTAGTTGCCATGTGTTACTTCTGTGATGTGGAAAATGGACATGTTGTGTTTATTCAATCTGGCCCTGAGTGTGATAAATATTTTTCAGAGGATTGAACACTTTTTTTTAAATATTCCACTGTAATAATCTCTTTGTGAAATAAGAAATACCACTCAGTATTTACACGTGAAGTGCAAAGCCTGTATCTTTTTTGATAACATACAGAGTAGGGAGCAGAGTTGGGAAGGGAGAAGTAAAACTAATTTCATAGATCTCACACTTCCATACATATAGCTGATACTAGAGACACACTGGGACTTTGGTACCAATTTAGTGATTAGCTTAGAGACTTCATGCTCAACGTCAGCTGCTCTTGATGCTGTCCCAGATAGAATAGCAGGGCATTCCAGACACATTATCCAAGGACTTATATCTCTTTAGGATTAATTTTAGGCCATTTTGAAAAAGGAAGGTTGGCTGCTTGACACAAAAATTACAGTCCATTGAGAGTTATGCAAAAAAAGGGGTCACTTTTTTACTCTGTTTGGTCCTTCATTCCTTAGATCCACTTGCACTGAACCAGATGCTTCTATCTTGTGTCAGATGCCACTGCCTTTAATTTTCAGAAACATGCAGTCACTGACTGGGATCTGAATATAAAATTACTGATATCTTTTTTTTAATTCTCCCCCACACCTGCCTCCTTGTCCCAGTCCATTGTGTTGAGAAACAAAAGGCCAAGGGGTCTGAGAGGCGCAAAGAGGAGCAAATTTTCTCATTTGCTGAACCAAAAATAGGGTGGAAAGGCCCTATAAACTGCTGAAGCTGAATTTCTGTGCTTCACTGCATCTTTCCAGGGTCATCCCTCTTTCTCCCAGGAGCTCAGAAAAGCTTCTCAGTAGCAGCTTTTTTACTGTCACAGCTCAGTTAAGGGGGCAGGGGCTGGAGATCAGGCACTTGTGCAGCATGCCATTCTTGAAACAAACTCAGTAATGTCCAAGTTCCCAGGCAGAAGTTGGTGCTGCTTTAGTCCTATGCAGCAGGCTCTTTCTAAAGGAAGAATTTTTTCTTAGATTTAGCAAGGACAGGAAAGGGCAACAGCTTCTGGGAGTTGTTTTGCTTGCCTGTATGTTCAGGGAGTTGGTGATGGGGCATCGTAGGAGATCCAGCCTCTGGGGCAATGACATTTGTTTTCCTTATGGATGTCTAGTTTCTGTTTGCATTTGAGGGTCATGCCAGTGCTCTCTGTACTTGTCCAGGCCAAAACCCACACACTGAAGCATTCTTTGGAAACTCCCTATCTTGCCCCTCCAAGAAATACTGAGGTTTGCTTTCCTTCCAGTAAAGTTTAGCCCAGGATGGCATGGTGTGTCTTCAGGTGCCAATTAGTGTCACAGCTGCACATTCAGCTACTTCTCAGTTAGGCTTGCTTGCTTTCTTTTATTGTTTGATTTTGTTAGGTTTCAGGAAGAAGAATATTGTTGGAATGCTTTCAAATTTGTTGCATAACAGAACAACCCCCCTGCAAGGTTATCTTATACATGGCTTTGTTTTAACAGTCCTTCTCCCTGCTTTACAGTCAGGGCCTGACAGTTCTGAAAATGCCCCCTGGAGGCAGTCAATGAGAAGAGAGCCTGTGAGAATATTAAAAAGGCTTTAACCTTGCTTTTGAGAAAGCAGAGACAGTAGCTGCAGAAATGAGTGACCCCACATCACTTCCAAAGTTGAGACAACCATGTGTTTTTTCTCTAACTGGCCTATGGTAATAACAGCAACTCTTTACAATGGTTATGGGGATTTTGCTTATTTATATTTTAACAATTGCAGCTGCTGTAGCCAAACACTTCTCTCTTTCTACATTCAGACCCACAGATCCCTAACATGTGGTCCATGGTTGCATGGTACTTTCTTCTGTTTTCTCCATTTCTCGATGTCAACAATTGCTATGTTAATCACACAGATGTTACATGGGGTGGTGGTGAGGGGGAGGAAGGCTGGTTTCTCTACTGAGACGTGTTTCCATGCCATGGAAAGCGTTTGGAAACCCACTGAAACTCAGCCTCCCCCACCCCCATCTACTGTCTTTACTGCTCAGACTCGAGTTCTTCTGCCTGCAAGCAGCTGCTGTTTTTCATCAACGACCCCTTTTCTTTGGACTGCTTCCAGGTGCAAACTGGCAGGGCTCGTGCAGTGCTAGTCATGGCACAGCTCTTTGGTCAGCCATGTTACTGGAGGACTTTTGCTCTTAGAATGGGAACAAACAAGTACTGTAAAGTCTTTGTTATAAAACTGCCACAGATTTGGTAAGGAAAAGAGAGTCACTGAATCGGAAGAAAATATTTTTTTTTCCCTTAGAACTTAGGAAATGTTAGTTGCTCTCCCAAAATGTTACCATTTTAATCAAGATCTTCCTGTCTCGGTCCACCTCCTCTTCCATCCTGTTTTTTTTTCCCCTAGCTAAACACCATGTCACTACCATTCCCAAGCCTCCTCCAAGTCCTCGTTTATTGTATGAGGCCTGGCCAGCAGCCAGCCAAATTGTTTATCCTATTTCTTGTCTCTTTTCTTATTGTTCCCCTGGTTTTCCTTATAGCCGCCTTCTTGTGTCATCCTCTCTTGCCCTTCTGTCTGACCTATCTAGCACCCATTTTCCATCCATTGCCTTAATAGCACTTGAAGTTCTTTTCTACAATGCAGTTTAACAGTCTCTTGTCCAGTCCCTATTCTCTGTTTAACATCTCTTGTTCTAGTTCTCTTATAAACTGTACAGCCACTCTGACCCTCCACAAAATACCACTGATGTCCTTCCTGTTCCTTAGTGAAACAGTAACATCCTCCCTGTCACAAGCCCTCAGCAAGGCCATCTGCCCTCTGCTGTCGGGCTTGCTCTGCTGATGTATTAACCAGGAGTTCCACTACCTACACTTCTCCCTTGATAGTGACATTGGTCATCTTTGGCTGATTGGGAGACTTGGTTCTCAAGGTTAGACTTTTTTGCTCCTCTTCTGCCTGTCATTCTTCAGAAAAATCCCATAGCTCGGGGCTATCCAACTGACAGCCTGTGGGCTGCCCGTTAGCCCTTCAGGGGATGCATGTGTCCTGTAGGTTCCTGCCCAGCTCCCACCCCTCCCTCTCCCCCATGTGCTCCTTCTGTGGTGGCTGAGAGGGAGCTTCAGTGTCTGAGCTGTGTGGCAAAACTGTGCTGTCCCCACTGCAGGTGGGTAGTGCATGTACCCCAGTGACGGTAGGGGAGAGCTGAGCTGCCTGTACTGTGGGCGGATGCAGCCCATGTGGCTGGGAGGTGGGGGAAGCCAGGCTGCCCATGCCATGTGCATGGCAGAGGGGGGCACTGGGCAGCCCAGCTCCACCCATTCCCACCCCATCCTTGCTGTACATGGGGAGCCAAGCTGCCTTTCCTGTGTGGGGGAAGAGTTGCTTATGCATTGTGTGCAATAGGGAGGGGCAGGGAGGAGAAGGGGGCACAGGGCAACCTGCATTGAGAAGGTGGCTTACCAGGCTGCCTGTACTTTGCGTGTGATGGGAGGGGGGGCATGCTGGGCATCCTGGCTCCACCCATTCCCATTCTGTCTGTGTGTGTGCAGCACCCCTTCCTCTCCTGGCTTCATGGGAAGTTGAGCCGTCTGTGCTGCAGGGAGAGGGCTGTCCACATTATGAGCATTGTTGGGAGAGGGGGGAAGACTGTATGCAGTGCAGGAGGATACTTGGCAGCCTGTATGGTGAGGGGAGAGCCAGGGGGTCAGGGCCATCCCTGGGGGGCAGCAAATCAGGGTGACTGCCCCAGGTCCTGGGGGGCCCTGCAGAGGTGGGCGGAGTGGCCACAGCAACCCCGTGCTGCCACCACTGGCTTCACATCTGGCCGCTTACTACCCAACCCCAGCACCTCCACTGCCAATGGCAGCAGCAGCAGCAGCTTCTTTGGGTCCAGGGCACACAGGATCAGGGCAGGGGCGGGGCCCTGCACCTTGCTCAGGTCAGCTCTGCAGGGGGTTGTTTGACTACACAGCAGGTGACCGCTGGATCTGTGGCCCATGTGATGTGTGGCCCCCAGCTGCCCCAGAGTTGGAGAGCCCTGCCATTGCTATAGCTCATTGTCATCTGAGAGAGTCTCTCATATCTAGGTTGTTTCTTCACACAGACTTACTCCTTAGGGTGTTGTCACTTTGTTAGCCTCTCGTCAGTCTTGCAGTAAATGGAGATTTAAACACAAGTTTTCAAATCCTTTTGGCTGTTTTTGTTAGTTCATTGTTCAAGTTCTGTACTAGATACCAAAGGTACATATGGTACATAGTGTTTTCTGAAGAATAAAATCAAAACTTCTAAAGAATTTTAAAATGTAACTTTACTTATGTATGTTCTAAGTCAGGGGTGGGGAAAATGTGGCCCTTGGGCTGGATCCATCCTGCCAGGTCATTTTATTTGGCTTTCAGAGGTCGTGTGCCATCAGACCGGGCAGGCTCTGTGCCTCTTCCTCCATAGGGCTTCTGGCACTCCAGCTGGAAGCCCCATGTGGAGGCACCGAGCACAATGGCGCATGACTGGATATCTGGTTAGTGGGGAGAAGAGCTCCTGCCTGCAGTGCCAGGAGCTGCATGCAACAGCAGGGAGCCCACCCAGCCTGATGGTACACCTGTGTGTGGGTGGGTGTAGGGTTTATGGGTGGGGGTGGATGGGAAGGTTTGTGGTGGGGTATGGGTCCCCTGCCCACTCTCATGCATACAGCCCCCACCACTGGTGGCAGCAACAGGCACCAGGCCTTTGGGGCACTCATGGCTCAGGTCAGGCAGAGCCCCCCAGTGGTGTGTGGATCCGGCTGAGTTTCAGGGGCTGCACATGGTGGCATGGAGCTGGCTCAGCTTGCTGGCACACACCTTCAGACCAGACCAGGCTGGCTCTGTGCCACCACATGGGTCTCCTGGCACTGCAGGTGAGAGCCGCACACCTTTGGGCTGGGCCAGGCTGGCTCCATGCTTCCACATGGGGCTTCTAGTACTGCAGCGGTGGGTCACATGTGGAGGCATGGAGCCAACCTGTCCTGGCCCAGTGGCACGCACTCCTGGCTACAGTGCTGGCACCCTGTGTGGCAGCGCAGAGCCTGCCCACAGTGCTGGCACCCTGTGTGGCAGCGCAGAGCCTGCCCAACCCAATGGCACATAGACCAGGAGCCACTGGGAGTTGTACACCATTGGGCTGGACTGGCTCCATGCCACCACTTGTGGCTTTCCACTGGAGTGCTGGAAGCCCCACGTGGAAGCATGGAGATGGCCCAGCCCACTGGCATGTGGCTCCTGCCTGTAATGCTGTGAGCCCCACATGCTGGCACAGAGCCAGTCGGGTCTGGTTTGAAGGGGCATGCCAGTGGGCCCGGCCAGATGGGCTCCATGCCACCATATGCAGCCCCTGGGACTCAGCTGGAGCCACATACCACTGGGGGCTCTGAATGCCCATGGGCCCACTGCTGCCTGCTGCTGCTGCCGACGGCAGTAGGAGCTGTGTGCCATGGGTGGGAGGGGGCATGGCAGGGGGCCCTACATCCCTTCACAAACCCCATGCCCACCCACACACCCCCACGCCCACCCACATGGCCCCCCCACAAATCCTACACCCATCCACACACTCCTCCACAGACTCCCCACAAAACCCAAACATCCCCCACAAATCCCCTACACACACTCCACACCTTCCCCCACAACTCGTCCCCTCCCCCGCACACAATATACAGGAGTAAGACTTTATTTGAGCTATTGTGCAATCACCTCTATATACACTATGCAAATACACACAAATCGTGACAAAAATATTTTTTGAGATTAAAATATGTTACAGTAGATGTTTAATTTTTAGTATATGATTTTTTTTCTCTCCAGTTCCAAGCTGGCAAACCCCCTTCCCAAAAGGAGTACGTAGTCTTCTGTGTCTCTCCGCTGGGCGTCGCATATGTGGGTTCCTCTTGAGCTTCACCATTGTTCTTAGGAATGAACAGTTTGGTTATTGGGGTGACTTTGGGTTGGTTCCCCAGGGGGCCTCACCTGCCACGTCTTTGATGATGATTATTTTCAGAGTGGGAGGACGATGTTTGATGCCTCCTCCCCTGGTGCCTTCCCTTCATCGTTCCCGCTGTTCCTCCTTTGTGGGGCTCTGCCTTCCCTACATCTCACCTAACACTAGCCACGATGTTGTCACCTGTGTTGTCGAGGCTGATGTCCTGTACCTTCTCCGTGCTCTGGTTCTTAGAATTTTATGGCTGCAGGATAAGGGTGGCGTTTTTATCCTGAGCGCCTCCTACGGCCTCCTTTTCTCCATCTATATGTCGTCCGGCTTTGGCACCATTCCATCCCCTGGCACGTTGCCTCTTCCCCGGGTTTGGTATTTGCTGTCAGCTGCATCTGGATCCTGGTACTTCTGGGTTCTGCCGAACTCCAGTCTTCACTGCAGACCTCCTCTGCCCATGCTGACCCTGTAAGTAAATCCTCGGGCCCTCTCTGGCCCTGTGTTCTCGTGGAGACCCCTTCCTGGGGTAACCACCAGGTCCCCTCACTGGAACTGCCTGTTAGCTCTGACCCCTCTGGGCCGGTTGGAGACTCCACTTCCGGTCCCCCCCACTTGTCTTCCGCCAGGTCTTTTATCCTGGCCCTGGGAGTCTGGCCGACCAATCAGTCCTGGCACACTGTCAGAAAGCATGCCCATGCTGATGCCGGAGCCAGTCCTGGCTCCTTTGGGCTTGGCCACTTTTTTTCCTTTTTGCCTTTACCCGCAGCGGCTCTGCCCACCACGGTTTCACTTTCACCGTGTTCGTGTTTTGGTGTGGCGTCCCACCGCCTCCGTTCCTCATCCAGTAAGTCTTTTCCACTGAGGAGTTCTGGGGGCAACGGGAGGGACTTCCAGTGGCAAGTGTCAGAGGTTAGGGGAGGGACTTCCAGTCCCAAGATGGCAATCAGTTGGGATTCTGGTTTTCTCTGATTTTAAAAAAGAAATCCCCAATTTTTAGATTAAAAAAAAGTATCCCAAAATTCACATTTTTCTGTGATTAAAATGAAGCACCACTATATATGTATGTATGTATGTATGTATAGTTTTCCATGATTAAAATGAAACATCACTATTGTCGCAGGGCACCTCGGTGACCCTGCTCCTATAGAGGAGAAACTGCCAGGGAGCGAGTGAGCGCGCCCTGGCCTGACATAATGAGCCCAGCTGAGGCTTGCTCAGGTAATGAGCGCAGCTGCGGGTTGCCGGAGCAACCAAGCGGAGCCAGCTGCCTGTAGGGGGCAGGGCCTGGCCCTTATAAAGCCCAGGGCTGAGGCCAGGCTGGCAGTTCTTTGCCAGCAGCCTGGGAGGCAGGAGCTCTGGGAGTGAGGATGTGGAAAGGAGCCTAGCAGCAAGTACCATGGTCATAGGGAGCAAGGTGTTATGGCCATAGGGCTTCGGGTTCGAGCTATAGCCAGACGGCTGGAGCTTGCATTTGGCTTACAGCCTAGGGGCTTGTGGTTTTGCTTTGTGTTTGTGTTATTACACCCAGAGGCTTGGGTGAGGCTGTAGGGGTTGGAGGAGGCCTCAACTATAGAGACCCCAGAGAGTGTGGGGTGCC
Source organism: Alligator mississippiensis (assembly GCF_030867095.1). Classification (NCBI taxonomy): domain Eukaryota; kingdom Metazoa; phylum Chordata; order Crocodylia; family Alligatoridae; genus Alligator; species Alligator mississippiensis. Next base: position 342,533,684 of record NC_081824.1, on the reverse strand, counting down.
CTAGCGCCAAGAGGGCGCATTATCTGTATAGCGCCAGGGAAGGCGCAGCTCGCACGCCAGGGCGTGAGCAGCTGGCGGCGAGGAGCTCGGCCAGTGGGTCGCGGGCGCAACCCGTAGGTTGCGGACGGGGACCTAGACCCCGGATTGCGTGTGGGGGGGGGAACATTGACCCTGGCCCCAGGAAAGGGGCAATATTATTGAGTAGCCCAGTGTGGGCACGGCGAGCCCCAAAGAGGGGGGGAGCGCCATTACTGAGGAGCCCTAGAGGGGCCATATCAAGGAGCCCGAGACGGGCATAGCGAGCCCGGCCGCAGGCTAGTGCGGTGACACCCCTCAGACTGAGGCAGGGCTCTGCGGTTACCCCGAGAAGACAGGGAGTAGCAGCGCGGGGAGCCAGGGTCAGAGAGGGTGCCCGTGCGGTTGGCCCATAGGACCGGAGGCCCGCTAGGGAGTCCCTGAGCGGGACCGTATCATCAGGGGAGGCCCAGCGGGAGGCTGGGCACGAGAGAGACAGACCCAACAACGTCTGTTACATCTGTGAGGCTTGGAGCGTGGTATCAGGGGAGGTAGGAGCCACGCATAGCCCATAAGGCTGGGGTCCTTGGGTAGCGCCCATTGTACGGGGAGACCCACGAGGGGTCCAGGAGCTTACGTGCCCGAGGAAACACAAGGCAGCCTCCCTATTACATATTCCATCAAGACGTGGCGGGCGAGAATGGAGGGTGCCCTTGGGCCGAAGTAGCACGGTGAGAGGGCCTCAAGGAGATCACGGCCCTCCGCGAGGACCCTGCTGTGACAACTATATATATATTTCTTTTTAATCATGAAAAAATGTGGATTTTGGGTTACTTTCTTTAATCCAAAAGTTGCGGATTTTTGTCATCAGAGAAAACCAGGATCCCTGGTGATCAGGACAGGATACCTGTCAAGGGGCGGGGTTACACTTGTGGCCCTCAACAGCTTACCAAAAGGTAAGTGGCCCTCTAGCTGAAATAATTGCTCACCCCTGTTCTAAGTGGTCATCTTTTACCCACCTCGTCTTAGCCTGATTAGTGTAGAGCACTGGTAGGTGGAATAAATAGTTGTTCTGGATTTGTTTTACTATTCCTCCTTATGATTCATAGAGCCCCCCATTTTCTAACAAAGTCTGTATTTTCCTTCCTTTTTTTTTTTTCTTAACATCTGTACTGCTGGCTGTTATTCCATACTGATTTCAATAGCCTTAGCAAATTTTAGCACAATTTGGAAAAATACTGTAAAAATAAGCTACTTACTACCATCTTAACCACCTAACAACAGAGAGACTGCCAAAAAATTTCACCAAGGTGTATATTGCTGTTTCTGACTCAAATTCACCAACTCAAGTGTAGTAAAAATCCCTATACCTCTCTCCCCCTTTCAATTAAACTGAAGTATTTAAGAAATGATCTCTTATTTTGTCCCAGTAGTTTCATCATCTTTGAAATATCTCTCTCTGTTACTTATATGGTCCTCATCATCTCTGTATAAGAACATCTCACAACCTGTAATCAAAACACTCGGGTGAGGTTAGAAAATGCTGGGTTTTGTTCTTTTTCAGAGAAGGAACTGAGGGACAAATCTCACAGCAAGTCAGACTACAGTCCTACTCATCCTTTCGCCAGGGCAATTGTGTAATTCCTGGATAACATTTAGATTTCGAAAGCTAATCCATCACCCAAGTCCTACAAGCAGGGTTGGCAAGCCTTCCCCCCCACACCCCCCAAAAAAAAATTAATGACAATCTGCACTCTTTTTTACTGACACCAGATTCTTTTACTGACATGTTTTACATAATGTGAATGTAATCCTTCTGCCAGGCTCTGAACAGCAGTAACAAGGGTCAGGTTCAGATTCAAGGCTTTAACACCAACCATAGTAAAAAAGTGGATAGAAAAAATGTGCTAAAATGTTGTCATGTTTGGTTGAGTTCCTGGCTGAAGCACAGTCTCTGAAATAAACTCTTAGCTCACTTGTGGTAGTTGCCAGTAAGTCAGGCTTTATATTAGTGTTAGAATAGTATTTGTGACATTTCAGTCTACTCTTCAGCTTCCTAAAAAGGCAGGCTGTCTAAGAAGACTGCACAACAGGCGCCAACTGCTATTAGGGCCTTGTCCACATTTAACCAAGTTTAAAAAATAGCTTTAAAATAGTATAATGTGAAAATAGCTTTAGTTCTTTCTTTTAATTTTAAAATTACATCAGTTTCCTTTTTTTGTCTTAACTGCAACTGGTAAACTGAATTACAATTTGTGTATTTTAAGAGCCCTCCCACAGACCTGGGTGTGGGTTCCAGAAGAGTTTCCTTCAGACTAGTTCAGATGTTTGGTTTCTTCCACTGTTGTACATAAGTGATGGCTAAAAGAGCTGCAGTCTGATGCAGATTTTTTCCCCTGGGTTTTTCTAACTGTAGTTTCGATGCTGAATTGGGTACTAGTGCTGCTGTAAGAGGCAATGAGAAGATAGCTTGAGGATTCAGGAGGAGAAATTGGGGAAGAATGAATTTCAGAACTAAGTGGTTCTCTTTATATTAGACTTCTCATTAATAATGTTGTGAAACCACTCAATGATGGAAGTTTTCATCCTGTTTCCTCTATGCAGTACAACAGTCTCTATCAGCTTCTGATCAAGGTTGATGAATTTAATAATCTAGAAAGAAGAGTTTGTCCATACTCCATTTAGGAAGGCCATTCGTGCAGGGCTAACAACTAATTTTTTTGCCGAGTTACTCCTTCCCACGAGAAGATAGCAGGAAAATATATTATTTTTGGAACAAGGTGATGAGGGCGTCTTGACTAGAACAGCTCTGCATTGCTGACTCAACTCTCTCTTTCCTACCTGCCATGACTTGCACAAATATCTTGTACCAGCTTTCATTCTTTTACCAAAACTTTTCCTTATTTCTGAAATCATTTAATGAATCTCCAGAAATCCGTGGCTGACAAAGGTGGATGGGCACTGGAACATACCTTTTTTAAAACATAACTGACTATGATGTTAGACAGAAGGGTTGGAGCCCGATATTGAGCGTTTTCACGAAAAGATAAAGATTCATCCAAAAATTTAATTGCTGCAATGGCATCTGGCAAATGAAAGATCACAATAATATTGCTGACATTATGACCATCTCTCTGAGCGTATTTGGTGTCCTAGTTAGACAATATGGCTGCTTGCAGACGTTAAAAAGCAAACAAACAAGAACACTTTACTGGAAGTAGCGTGTTACTTCAACCTGGCTCCATAGTGTTTGTATAGATTCAATCAGCTATTAGATAAAAGTGCCAAAAAAGCCCCACTAAAGCACCCAATCTATACAGATGTCAGGCAATCTGGGTTCACCTAACGCTCTCTTTTGGGCATGTGCTGGCTTGGCTCGAGAATGTGCCAAGTTTAAGGTAAAGTGCTACTTTTTCTTTTTTCTTTTTTTTAACATTTGCAAGCAGACTTTAGTATTGGCAGTGCCATTTTAAAGGAAACAAACTAGCATAAATCCAGCCCTGCAGGGGTGTAGGGTTACTAGGAAGTAGCTATCCTTCATGTGATTTCCCATTGCCTTAGGTGATTGACTGAATGGATAAGGACTGTGAAGAATCATAAAATGTAGAAGTGAAAAGGCATATTAAAGTAACCCAATCCCTGCCTCTGTCTAAATACAGGATTATTTCCCTGCATTATATATTTTTAGTGTTTTGTCCCATGTAGCTGCAAGCATTTCAGGCAGTGAGGCTTTTATCACATTGGGGAAAAAAATAACATAGTGATTGTGTCTGTGTGGTTCATTCAAGAAGAAAATTAAAATGGGTTATTCCACTGGGAAATTTCTGAAAGGACTGGCCTTTACTCCAAAGCACTGTCATTTTTAATTTGCTGTTTCATCATTGTATGTCTGAACTACCTATGATGGGCCTAAGATTGGCCTTTCTGAGGGCATGAACATGCAGACCCTGATATTAGGATTTCTAGGAACCACGTTTAAAATACCAAAACTAATTTTGATCTAGTTCCTTTAAATCTTTTTAAACTTGGCTGGCCTAGTTTTGGGAAGAAATCCCAAAAGTTTTGAGTGTCAACCTATTAAGTTTTGAATGTCAATCTTGAAATTAATCAGAATAATTTAGTTATCTTTATTAGCATCCTTAATAAGCTTTCATACCTCAGGCTTATGTGGGTCTAGATTCTTATGCCGAGAGGCCTACCCAAATCGAGGAGGTAGCCAGGTCGCAGGGCCGGCCGCCTTTTTCATGGGCTTATCGTAGCAGGGTCCCCCCATGCCTCTGATTGGCCAAGGGCTCCAGTGGCCCTGCCCCTTACTGCTGATTAGTTAAGTGGGCTTTCCATCATACTGTCCTGCCCTTCACTGCTGATTGGCCAAGAGGGCTGTCCATCTTGCAGCCCCACCCCACTGCTGATTGGAGAGGGGTGGGGTTGCATGACAGGCAGCCTTCTCAGCCAATCATCAGCGAGAGGTGAGGGGGGGGGCAGCAACCATCTTTGCAGCTCCTCTTCATGCTGGCAGGCCCCGCTATCCCTGGCATACTACGTAGGCAAGTCGCAGTGGCCGTGGGAGCTGCTGGCTCCCAGTTGGGAGCCAGCATTTTATTTTTAGTAAGCTTTTTTTTTTTTTGTGGATTTTGTAAACATTGTCCAAGTTCATGGACAATGCCTGATTTCTGGATTTCCATGAAATTGTGAATTGAGTAGGTCCCTACTGATGCCCTTATCTAAATTCTATACTAGTGTAATCTGGAAATAGTCCCGTTGATTTCAGTGGAAATACTTTGAGGAGTAGGTTACCTCATCATGAACAAGGGTGGCAGATTGTGGTTTGCTCTTAGTAAATGGACATTTTCTAGTTTCTGGTTGACTGAGACACAAACATTTGTTACTTTTGAATTTCAAGTTTTTAAACCTTCTACTAGCCAACATACATTTTGGATTTAATCTTGTTATCCTTTGTTTTGCTGAGCAGTACCTGAATGTTCTGGTCAGTGGGACTGCCTGCCTGTTCTATGTCGCTGCTCAATATGTGTAAGAATGGCAGAATTCGAGAGTTAAATATATGTTGGGCAGATCATTCCTTTTCATGAAGCTAACATGAAATGATGGGTGTTTGGGGCAGCCTAACATGTAACCGGCATAGTCATGAGTTTGAATAGAATTGTTTATTGTGAAGAACTGAAAAGGTATAATAACTTTGAAATATCCAGTTTTTAATGACAGTGAGTGGGATTCTGTGGTGTCTGTTGTGCAGTTGAAATGTGGTAGAGTTGCTATAGATACATTCATTTAAAAAAAAGAACCCCCCTCCCCCCAAAAAACCCATCAAACCCCAAAGAAACATGATTGTGGAACAGAAAGCCATTTAATAATGGCTTACCATGGCTAGAGAAAAAATATCCATAAGGTTGGTTCTCTCAAAATTGGTTAATTATTTTTCAGTGTGATTTACCCAGTGCAGCTGACATGCTTAAACAATGGAATATTAATATATACTTTTTCCAGTATTAACAGTGATGCTTACCAGAGCATTGGGAGAACCTACAGATGAATATGTCACAGAAAATAGCGTTAGATTTACAAGTCCTGCATTGTGAACAGACAGGAAAACCTCACTCAGACAATGTGTAATGTGCCCTGAATGAACAGGACTGGTGTGTGTAGACAATTCACAAGAGCACAGTGTAGTTGTTCAACATGATATGGAGAGGGGATGTTTGAGGCATACAATAGCATGTCATTGCCTCAAAATGAATTTGCTCCTGGGACACATTTTCACTTTTGTTACAACTGACAGACTGTTGTTATTAGCATTTCTGTTGAAATAATTGTGTAAATGCTTATGATTTGTCACAATGGTCTCTTTCTCCCTACCTCTTTCAATGTTGCATAGAAGATAGAACATTTAAAACTTTATTTCAAACTTAGAGAAGAAGCTAAAGTGCAGCTACTGCTAGAAGGAAGCCTAGTTGGCCACAGAGTTTTCTAAGGTGCTGTCTGTTATCCAAGGCTCCTTACAAAGAGCCTAGTCATGACTGGAGATCACCAACACTTCCAACGCCATTTGGAAAGTCTTTCACATGACTATAATGGAAGCAATATTGAGCCTTAAATAGAAGAAAGTAATACAAGGTCTAATCTGGTATGAACACATTTTACTATGTGAAATGGAAAAGCTGTGCAGTTCAGTTATCAGGATTAATATGTTATTAAGGCCTCACTGACCCATCTCTACCAAGACAAAATATGCATGGATGTTGGCAGTAATGAGCAAGGAAAGGGGTGGATACAGGAGGGTCAGATAGATACCAAAAGGCTGGCCCGTTAGATTTACAATCAAGTCTGATCAGGGAACCCTTCTACCTAATCTTTCAGACAGCTCTTTACAACACTGTTGTATTTGTTGCCTTTCAATCCACCCTACAGGGTGTAAAGCAGTGTCTGTTAGTCCACCTGGATAGTGTTTCCTTTGTTACCATGATATGTATTTTTCTTGCCTTATTTTAGCTTAATTTTCAGTTCTCCATGACACTCTTAGAAATAAACGCTTATTTCATCTGCTGTGATGCATCACATGAAAAATCTTCCTGCTACAATCACAAGTCTAAATTGTCAGTGGTTGTGTAGGTTGCTTTTTTGTTTTTTAAAGCGTAATTTATTTTAGGTTCATGAACAGATGTAGACATATTTCAGGGCTTGCTCCAGCTTTAGAGAGACGATCCTATTTACTCTCATCTTCAGCCAAATGCAGACTGAAATTTTTTGTTGATGTTGCGAGTGACAGAACTACAGTTTGTTACACTAGCACCTACAGGTCTCAGTTGGGGGAAAATGCTATGCATCAACTAGGTGCAGGACACATGTGCACACAATTTTAGAAGACACTGCCTTTTCCAGACAATTTAAAACCTATATGCCTGTGCTTTTAACATCAGTATACAACTACATACAAAAATACTCCTTTCCATAAATTAGTGTAGAATCTCTAACAATAAGAGTACCCATGCAGATTACACCTGTGCTGGTGGCAGTAGAAGTACCTGGCACACCATTCCCAGGTACTCGCATGCATGCACCTAGAACCAAGGTCTTTCAGGCATTGGTGGGGGGCATGAGAAGTCTGCTCTGCTTTATTCTGCCAGGTGGGTATGTAACCTAAGTCCACAGTCAGATCTCCTCTACTAAAAGCCTTCACCTACAATTCCTCTTGGCTTCATTTGGGTTTTCTTAGCTGCATAATCTCAGTGAAGCTGTCTTATCAGTAAAAGTGACCATTCAAATACCTGACTCCTGGCCCAGAATATAGCTTTCAAGGTGAGTAATACAGCCCTAATCTGGCAATGGAAGCAGATTGGAAACCAGTGGAGAAATCCTCGACCTCAGTTTCCAGTCACCTGTTTCACCAGCTGGGGCCTCTGCTGGGTCCCATCCTCTTTTAGCTCTTGATGCAGAAGGTTCTACTGGGCTGTCTGGGCCTCACAGAGTAGCCTAAGTGCCCTGTAGGACTTGATACCACCTTGACTACTGTGAATGGATGCCACCAAATAGGTCACAAAATAGCTGTCAGGGCTAGCTTTTTTTTTTCAAATCACATTTGACTAAGCCAGGTAGACCCTTTTTACAGGTCAGCCAAAGTCTCCTGTAAACTTTATAAAACTATATATAGATAAATATTCTTGCATAATTTAAAAAATATAGAGCGAGAATTAATGAAAGAATTCCTGCCAGACGTTTGTAATATAAAAATTAGGAGGGGGCTTTTTCTTTATTCCCCCACTTTTATTAATAAAGGCCTGTATAAGAACGAGGTCGCCAAGTCTGGTCTGCTGCTTAAATTTTAACGGGTACAATAAATTACAAGGTTAAAAATAATACATGGGTGCTACACAGACAGAAAATAAATAGAATGTACCTCAAACTTTCTGTTGTGGTTGCTTATCACTGCTCCACAGTCATAACCTTTTCCAGAGGAATATGTTAGGTGTAACGGGGTTGATTTTTAGATAAGCAACAGGAGCATATGAGTTTTGTCTGAGCTATATCCTATGGTTTGTCATATCTTTTCTCCACACAGAACCTTTTATATCATTTGTATCTTGGTCACTAGCTTCATATTCCTTAAAAATTCAATGAAATCGTTCCTGAACTAGCATGGTCTTTCCCTTGATGCTAACAGAGTAATTAGATCTTTGTGTGTTTTTATTAAACAAAAATAATTTATCTGTAAGAACTCTGTAAAGCATTATTATACTTTCTTGTGACTATCGTTTCTTCTCAGTGCCAGAGTACTTAACTTTGAATCCTTAAGGGGTGAACAAAATGGGTCACAGCAAGAAGACTGTCCTTAGTGCTTGAAAAGGAGCGGATCTCTTCCTGGCAGTGAAGGTAGAATCTGTTTCAATCCCCATAGTACTTTCTTTTCACTGACTTTGAATAGAATTGACCACAAGATGCTGCTGATGCATTCTTGGCTGATATAGCTTGAGTAAAGGGTGCACCACTGTATTAGCTCCAGTCATTTTTCACCCACAAGCCATATGGTAGGGATGTCAAACTCGGGTAGCTTGGAACTGGTCCACAGGCCGGATGGATGGAGTGGGGCTAGCTCATGAGTGAGGCCAGCCCAAATCGGGCCCACCGGCCCCCCACATGCCAGGTCCAGTTTCCGTGGTGGTCACACTGGCCAGTCTGACTGCACTGCTCGTGGCACCTGCTCTGGTTGCATCAGGATGCAAGTGGTATGTGGCTACTGATCCATAAGAGGTCCTGGATGGGCTGGAGTGGGTATTTCATGCAGCAGTATCCCAGACCACCCAAAGGAGGTCCTGGATCTGGTATGTGGTGGTGGTGGGTGAACCCAGACTGGCCCTGTGTGAGGCTGGCATAGGTTGATGGGTATCGTGGCTTCATGGGCCCTACGTTTGACACCCCTGCCCTGGTGAACTCCTTTGCCAACAGTATTCCCAGCAGTATATTTAATTTCTTGTAGGAGCAAAAGCCCCATCACATGCATGTCATAATGACCACAGAAGGTAATTACCCAGAAGGAGAGCGCCTGACACAAAATGAATGAAAGGTACAAGTCTTGTTGATAAGACTTTAGGCTGAGATTTTGGAAATGTTGCAGTTTCAGTTCCTGACTCTGCTACAGACTATTTGTATGCCCTTTACTGAGTCGTTTATGGTTACAGAATGTCTCACTTCCCTATTTGTAAAATGGCATATGATTAATCCTTTCTTTTTCCGTGTTTTGCCTGTTTTGCCTTATTGGATTGCCTGTCCTCAGAAGTAGTAGGGTCTTTCCCTTATTTAGCATATATAACACCTAGAACAAGGGTAGGTAACATTTTTTGACCGGAGTGCCAAAAAAACCTACAATGCCTTTGGAAGGTGCCAGAGTCCTGGCATGCCAGAAAAACAAAACAAGGACAGGGGGTACATGGCAGGATGTCCTGCTCATGCCCCTAGCCCCCCAGCCCAGGCTCCGTGGCTATCAGAAGCTACCCAGAACCTGGGTCAGCTGCAGCCTGAGTCTGCTAAGGGAAGGAACACTTTTCCTTTTCTATTGGAGGCATCTGTCCACAATTATCAAATATTAGAGTCCAGGTCAGCTCATCTACAAGGTCCAGACAGCGCAATAATCAGATTAGAACTGTATTGCTTATTTTTAAGAGCCATATTCTGGTTCAGGACTCAGCTAAACGAATGGCCACATCTACTGATGAGAAGCTTCATGCTCAGATTATGCAGCTAAAAAGCCCAAGTGAGGCCCTTGGGAATTAGAGGTGAGGACTTTTAGCAGAGGGGATCCACAGGAGAACAGACTAATGTAGAAACCAACATTTAGAGCACTCTTCAAACCATTCCCTGTTATAAAGCACTTCCACCATAGTTGGCATGATATTGATTTAAAAACCCACTTGTTTTCTCGGACATTCTTTCAGCAGAGAGAGAAGAAGACCTGTCTGAGTGCTCTGCCAGGGACTTCACTATGCAGCTTTCATTTGCCTGGAATGGCACTTGGGTACCATTTAGAGAGGTGCTCCAGTAGCTTCTGCGATTAAAAAAAGAGAAAGAGAGAAAAAAAAAGGTCAATCTGTTGCACGAGTATCAGTCCTCTCAGGCTTTTCACTACCTCTTCTGCAGTAGAAATCTGCAGTTTTGCCCACTCTTAGACCAAGAAATAGGTTAGGTAGCCTGGAGGCTTATCATGACTACTTCATTAGGGTGACTAGGATAGGACTCTACATCCCTTTGGGATGCCAATATGATCAGAAGAAACAGTCATATGTATGTAGCCTGGGTGTACTGGGGTATGTACTCCCTTCTCCAATTGAAGGGATTGTTAGCTGGCAAGAGTGCTGTGGGTGAAACTGCAGGCTGTGCAAAGCTTCCCTCCGTCCCTATAGTGATAGCAACTGATTGAAGTGACACCAAAAGCAGCTCTTTCAGAAACAGAGCACTGTGCATCCCTTCATGTCAGAAAGTCAAGCAGACAGGGCCAAGGTATAAGACAAAAGCCCAAAATAATCTTACACTCATACTCCTTGATGAAGCTTCTGCTCCATATCCACAGGTCAGGTAAGTCCAGTTTTTTTCTACTCTCTCTGTTGTGATGAACAGCCTACAAACTTCTGGTTGCTCCCCCTGTTAGTAGTCGAGTCTTTCCCAGCCTCTCAGCTTTTTTCTCTGGGCAGCATCTCCTATTTCAGCCAACCTCATCCCTTTGTTGAGAGTCTTCAAGTTCATACGTCTTCTTTGATCCTAGGCTTAGCCTTAGGAAGAGTACCTCATTTTCACATGGAAAAGAGGCCAATATTGTCTTAAGTCCACGTTTTCATGAAGTGTCAGCTGTCCTCTAACTTCTTGTTTATTGCCGTTCGAGACTTCTAAGATTGTCCTAATTAGCACATGAAAACTAACATGTGCCAAGCTAGATCTACTGAGGACTAAGGAAAATGGGGAAAGTAAACATTCAGCATCATTAGTACAACTTTGCTTCAACTGCAGTGATACTACACGATCTCACAGTGGGGTGGTGTCGTTTAAATACTTGGATTGGGTAGATGGGAGTTATGTAATAGATTGGGTAGATGGTTTTATTTAGTAAGCTGTTTGGTATCACAGCTGAGTGGGTTTAAAGGAGCTCTATCAAAGAGAATAGACTGTACATTTGAAAGAGCTATCCAAATACACTGCAGTAGCCTGCTAAAATACAAAAAGAAACCCTGCTGCAACTGCACACCCCTGGAAGTTATCTACCACCCCACACTGGAACTGATCAGAAGAATCACCAAACAACTACAGTCTGTATTTGACAAAGATCACACCTTGAGAGAAATATTCCTAATCCCTCTGCTGCTGGTTTTCAGAAAGTCCCTAACCTTTCCCAACTCATTGTCACAAGCAAACTTTCCACTGCCCAGCAGACATCAAGTAGAACAGAGCTTTGCCCTGGCAGGAAATCCGTAACCTGTCAGCACACCTCTACTGCCACTACCCACCCCCCCAACACCTGCCATAAAAAAATATGAGAATTTGTGGTTTTGACTCATGCATGTCCCAAAATGTAATACCTAATCCAGTGCACCAAGTGCCCTCATTGCAACTATGTGGGTGAAACTAAACAGGAACTGTGCACCAGAACAAAGTCTTGCAGAAAAAATATAAAGGATAGCGATATGCATACACCATTAGGAGCACATTTCTCTCAGAACAGTGACTCCCTCTCTAACCTCACTGTCCTCATGCTCCATGGAAATCTACCTAAAACCTTTAAAAGGCAAACTTGGGAGCAAATATTCATAAGCTGGCTGGACACTAGGAACCAAGGGCTAAACTTTGATATGGGTTTATGGCATGTTATAATTCATCCAACTCTTGAATTCTTTCCACACAAGGAAGGTGAGATTGACTCTCCTCCCTTTTGATAGGCTTCTTTTCTTCTGCTAATTGAGTTTGCTACCCCTAGGATTTTCTCTCAGCCCCTCCCCTCTGCTGTGCTTCACTATTCTGTGCCTGGATTCCTGTGATTCGTCATTGGCAATCCCTCACAGTCAAGGATGATTGTCTTCTATGATTGCCTTATCTGTTGGTTTGAAGGTGGATCACTAGGTCTATTTGGGATCAAGAGGTTCTTTTGCAACTTGGACACGTGTTTCTGTATGGGGCGGGTGGTTTTTGGTTCAGTCTACGATACGCTGTTTCTGCCACTGCCACTTTTCCATCTTCTGTTGTCATGAGGTTTCAAAGTACGGGGATCCTTGCAGCAGACTCTTCCTCTACTTGGGGTGGCCCTGGGTGATAGTCTCCCATAAATTGACATCAATGTTATATTTTTTAAAGTTGGCTTTGAAGATATCCTTGAAGCGCTTTCTTTGACCTCCTTTTGAGCATACGCTTTGACTGATCTGGGAGAGTAAGACTTGCTTCTGGATCATAAGTCTGGATGATGTGGCTAGCCCAGTGAAGTTGATGTTGAATGATCATTACCTCAATGCTCATGGTGTTTTCTTGCGAAAGGGCACTAACATTGGTACGTCTGTTTTGCCACTGGATTTAAAGGCTCTTTCGCAGGCAGCATTGATGAGAATTGAGGTGTCTCCTGTACGTTGTCCACATCTCAGCTTCCTATAGTAAGGTAGGGATCACAACAGCTTGATAAAACATGAGCTTGGTTTCAAATCGGATGTCATGCTCTTTGAACTCCCATTTATTTTCTCAGTCATCCAAAGGCTGTACTTGTACATTGGGGTCAAATTAGGGACCTGATGAAGAATGTCTTTTATTCAAAAGCTTGTCTAACTCTATCCTATCTATGTTCTTGGTCCGGTAAAAGATATCAACCTAAGAAATTTTTGCCTCTTGCATAGTTTCTGGAACGTCACAGCTACACTGTCACTCTTACATTACTAACCTAAAAAAGTCATAATTCTACTTTTTCTGTTTTTTGTTTGGCTGGTAGCTCTTTGGTGAGATGTCTTAGTGAAAATCTGTTAATCTAGTTAGATATTTACTAAATTTGGGAGAAGTCTTTTGATGCAAATATGTTGACAGAGACCAAAGGCTTCTTTTCTAAACTATTTAGGGTGTTTATATCAGATGGCTGATATGCATGTCTTCAAATTCTAATGGTAATTATTTTGGCCATCCATTTCTGCTTTAAAGCATATTCGTCCTACCAAGGAAAGATAAATGCAAGCTTGAAAGGTTTTGCTAACCTTTGATAACACCATCTAGTTGTCCCATTGTTCTTTTTCACGGTATGCTCTTGAGCTACAAATTGTTCCAGAAGGATGCATCTATCAGAGGGATTCTCTGGCACTAGTCTGTCACTGAGCTGTGAAATAAGGAAGGCAGCATGATTTTGTAAATTTGGAGCTGCTCACTTTGCGTATCATTATATGCAGCTGCTGCCTTTTAAAAATGTGTTGTTTTCTGGGGGAAATTACCCATGTAAGGCCCTTCTCTCTGTTTAACTTCTGAGGTGTGTTCTTCAGGTGGAGCAGCAAGTTCAAGGGCCCCATGGCCTCTAAGATGCTCTGTGTCAACTCCACATAACTTGGTTTGAAGGACACTGAAGAAAGCAAGTCATAGGAAAGGCAGTGGGATCTGTCCATACGTGGCTCTTGTGGTCCCAGAACAGTACAGCAAAGTAGCTAAAGTAAAGATTTGTTTACAGCGACTGCATTATAGCTCTGCGGTTGAGGAGACAGGCTTACAGTTAAATTCCATAGCGGTTTATGCATTATAAAGACATAGATAAATCATAGAATTCTAGAAATTAAGGATGGAAGGGATTTTAGGGTCATCTAATCTGTCCTCTTCCCCCAATGCTACATCAACTGTAGCTAAATCATCCCTGACAGATCTTTTATAACCTGTTCTTACAACTCACTAATGTTGGAGATTCCATAGCCGTCTTGGGTAACTTGTTCTGCTGCAGACTTACAGCAGTGATTCTCTACCAGGGTACTGTGGTTGAAATCCTTTCAAAGGTACCATGAAGTGTTAGCAGCACTGCCAGGTGCACAAACATGATTCACAAGATGAATCCAAAGATTTCAAATAGGAATTCACGGTATTAAAAATATTCTGAATTACTGTGGTCTTTCGGAGTTCTTTGCAACAGAGGAATTGCTCTATTCTTTTTTAGTAGTCAAAAAAGAAGTGAAAACTAAGAGGTGGCATTTTCCGAAGGGTGCTTGTAGTCTATTGAGGGCCGCCTTTAGTCTACAAATGAGAACCATTGCCTTACAGTCTGTGAGATTTTTCCAGTTTGTAAGATTTTTCCTAATGTCTAATCTAAATTTCCCTTGCTGCAATTAAAGCCCTTTACTACTTGTCTTGTTCCCAGTGGACACAGTTTACTTTAGTTTATGTTTTGCTAGAGTCATCTTGGTTTAGGGTATTTTTGTAAACTACTTGAATTCTCCCTCTCTTCTTTGTTACATATCTGAGCTCGCAGACTTGTGCCTGAATAATGCAGTTGATATCTGCAGTATTAAACATGTGTGTGTATTGGATGTCTGCAGTATTAAACATTGGCACAATTTAGCAAAGCTTACAGAGTAATTTTTTACATTTATAATAAAAAAAAAAAATTTTCTGAAGAGAGAATTAACTCCATAGCTTTATGGTTTCTAACTACCCCAGCTGAACTGAAGCACCACAGAGAGTATACAAGGAGAAGGGAAGTTGGGGGAAAAAAAACCCAGCACAACACTAGGGCAGGCTTTGTGCCTGCGCCTGTGTGTATGTTCAGTGGCCGGGGGGGGGACGGGGACGACAGTGAAACTTAAACTCCTCCTGCAGATCTGCATCTGCTGTGAGTCATTGCTATGACTCACATTGTCAGCGTTCACTTTAGCTAGCATTCAAATGGAGCAGCTCTGGCAGTGGAAGAAGCAGGCTAGTATTGATTACCTGCTGCAGCAGACAATTGTGCCGAGATTATTTTTTTTGCAGCCATTGCTGAAACTCAGGAGGCTCTGCTAAACGACATCAGGTTATTTTCCTATTTTTTTTAAAGAAAAGGTAAGAAAGCCTGTTGTTCATTAGAGGGGGAGAGATGCAGAAGGGAGACGGCTAGCTTGTAAAGGTTGAGTTTTATACTGCATTGCTTATCCTCAGAAGATGCTGGTCCTTGCAACCTTGTTATTGTTGTGCATCATCTCTACTGCTTGAAACAGCACACAGAGAATCATATGGCTAATGGGCGGTGCATGCGCTACGAAACAACATAATGATGCTCTCATTGACTGGTACATCCTATGTTGTGTAATGCATGGCAGCCATGTTAAGGGTAGAGAACCTCTTTCAAAGAAGCAGAGCTATTGTAGGTATCAGGACACCGAAACAGCTGGGAGTTTTAATATGGTGCTCTGTCTATCATCTGGAAAGCGCAGCATTTCTAGGGTCCGTGGATTAAAAGCACACTACTCACTTCTGAATTCCTGCCATTCCAGAATCAAAAATGGCATTGCCAGGCTCACTGTAAATGTCTTTTACATTTAAAATTGCATTGTGACTCTGCCTGTAATGTTCCTGCTGGGTTTGCATGCTGCTGGGTGATGTTTGTTTGTTACCGTCTCCCTTGTAAACATTGTTCAGGTTAATTTGTTTGCTTCCCATGCTTAATATCCCAGCTGTTGTTGTTTCCTGTTTGCGGCGTTAATAACACGTTTCCAGGATAGAATTGCTCTAGCTGTTGGTTATGTCAGAAGAATGGGAGATGTCCTGTTCACGGTTCTGAGATTAAGGATCTGACTTCCATTAGCTCAAATATATGAAGTGATGAAAGTTACTTTATATTTTTAAGTTGTAATTTCCCCCTGGAATTATAAAATGTTGATATTAGCAACACTGCTAAGACTCTTCATATGGTATCCTACTAAGTTTTCAATCTTTGCTGTACTTGTAACCAATGACTATATTTTACAGGTCTTTCTATTAATCTTCTGCTTTTCAACTCTAGTCATTTGTTTAACTTCATTTTGTATTTTTTCGGTGCTTTTATGCATGCATTTTTCATTTAGTTTATGCCCTACAATGACGTTGGCAATTGTTCTAAATAACCTAGTGCAGCCTAATCTGTTGTGTAATATCTCATTAATCTGAGAAAGAGAGATTTAGAAAGCTGGGTGTTCATTGGCTTGCTTTTTGACTGTAGAAGAATATCACTAATCTCCACGTTATAGTTTACACAAAAGTTACATTTTCTTTGTACCTCAAAGAAATAGTGGCTGTAGTGAGGTCTCTTGTTACTACTAAGACTGTTTTTATGAAAGATGCCAGGCTTTGTCTGTGTATCATGAAGCATTAAAAGCTATGTCCTTAAAGTACTTTTGTGGGTATGTCAGCCTTTGTTTTCCCATTGAACAATGCCTTGCTTGCTGTTTAATCATATTAATTGATCAAGTTTCTTTCTTGTTTCATATCATTTTTTATGACAAGTAAGCCTTGCATATTTTTTATAGAAATGAATAAGCTGCTTTCAGTGCACTTGAAATACAGTTAGAGCTCAGATGGCATCAGTATTAGAAAGCTGTAGTGCGAGAATTGCTTTTGGAAAGTTCAGCTCTTAGATTCCCTTCTCCCAGAGTTAGATTTCATTAAGCGAGCAACTTAATCATTTTAGGAGCATTTTTACGCACTTGAAATACTCCTCTGTGTGTAATATTATAAATGCAGGCTAACTTATCCATTGTCAGGATGTCCATGATTCCTCAGTAATGAAACCTACTGCTATCCCACTGCGCGGTGGAAACGAATATCTGAACTGATCAAAAGAAAGCATTCCTATTTTTACCACTGATTTGATTATTTTTGAGCCAATGTTGTATGCACTGAGGTATAAAACCTACATTTCTCCACGTTATGGTGTGTGTGTACCTGTGCATGTGCCTTTTCGTATATTTGAATATTTATATGTCTATGAGCGTGTAAAGTATACACCTTTTAGAATTTCAATTTGTAAATGAAGTAAAAAAATGGTAACATCTGGTTGTTTTTCAACTGGGGTTGTATAATATATTAATACAATTCAGACCTGGTTAAATCATGAAAAAGAAGTGAAAATACATATTTAAGAGAAACAACAATAGTTTTTTTCTGAATGGATACATGGTTGGATGCAGCCTTGCCACTTTTTGCCCTGTTGTTGAGGTGCTGCCAGAGTCCTGTATTAACTCTAGGACCATTTACTGCTCTTTCTCATTGATGGATTTGGTGTAATACCCCTAGATTGAAAAGAACAACAGTTTAAAAAGAATGACAGAAAACCCCTGTAGGGCACCTGGGCAGTGTGTGTAATGAGAGTTGAAAAGCTACTAAACATAGAAAGAAAGAGTTACTGAGACACAAGTGTCATTAGGGCTGGAGTCTGAAGCTTTATTGACATCTTCAAGGCATATTAATATGTTTGTAACTAAGAAGTTAATTATTTAGTTACAAATGTTTTATATATTTTCTTACCACAGTCTTAGAAGAATTAAACAACAACAACATCTTCTGTTGGCATGGAGAAGAGAGCTGTATCTGATGTTTATGTAGCCAAGATGTGTTGTAAACATAACTGATTTGGTTAAATATATGCCATCTGCCATGTGACTTCAGGCCTGAGCTAGAGCTCATTGAAATTAGCCTTTGTGCTGACTTCCATTCAGCTTTGCATCCAGCCTTAAAGGAGGCTTAAAGGACCATTTCACTCATTCTTTCGGCAGGAGTTGTTTGGTGTCTCTCTGAGGTCATTGGTTAGAGTGGAGTACATGAGGCTGGAAGTTCTTTCCTGAAGCTTATCACTTATTTCACAGTGAACCCAATAGAGGTGACCTCTTAAGTAATAAAAGGATTAAACAAAGAGGGCAATATTGGGTACAAATGAGCAGAGTTGGTGGGGAAAACACTTGGAAAGCACACCGCACCCTTCCCCTCCTTGCACAAGTCTCCAAAGAATGTTTGTGTTCACACAAAGTTGAACATTTTTCTCCTTCTAACTTCAAACTCTTTTAGTCTGTTCCCCTGACCTACCTCTTCCATTTTTTTTAGTGTTTGTACCCTCCCTTCCCCTCCCCTCTCTTGCTTTTCTCTCTCCTCTCTCATTTTCAAAAATGCACTGGTATCATCTGCCCCTTCCCATCCTTCAAAGCATTATTATAACAAGCCCACTTTGACTTTGCTGGACTCTCAAACTGCCATTCCATCTTTGGCCCGAACTACTAGAGCCCTTCAGCAGTTCCTGTTCCCTCCTTCAGCTTCCTCTGGAAACAGTTTTTGTTGAAACCCTTCCTAACTTCTTCCTGGTCCCCCAAGTCGACAGGGGCAAGGCGGGGCGGTACCTCCCTGCCTGTCTGCAAGGCGCTCTGTATTGCTCCAACTCCTGGCCTGCATCCTGTGCCCCTGTGTTTCTGGGATGCCCATTATAATTCTCAACATCCACCAGGGCCAGCTTCTGAAATCCAGGCCTGTCATGGCTCAACTGGGACATGTGGTCACCCTATCCTGTCCCCATCTTATTTCAGGTACCCTAATCTGCCTGCTGCTGTGATACAGATGAACAGATGAGTGTCTGTCTTCTCTGGCATTTGGGGAGTTAGGTGTCTGGTGATGCAAATTTCTTGAAAAATGTCAGTACTCTGCAAGTTTCATGAGTTAAGCAACTCAGCCTTCCCTTGTCAGTCCTCTGCTTCCCCATGTGTGTTATTCTGCAGTCTCGTTTCTTTCTTCACTGAGCCATGCATCTTTCTCCTTTTCTCTGTGCCTTTTGCTAGCCCAGGGGTCGACAGCCCTCAACATGCATGCCAGAGCATGGCATGTGAGGCCATTTTGCTCACCGTACCACAGTCAGCCTGGGCTCTGGGCAGCTGCCACTGGCCATGCCACCCAAGCCGCTCACAGGGCTTTCAGTCCTCCAGCCACCTGCTATGAGCAGCCCAGGCTCTGTGGCTGGCAGCCAGAGCTGCAAACAGCTGCTCTAGGCTCCAAAGTACATCTTTGGGTGGATAACAGGGGAGGAATCTGGGGCAGCACAACCCCGACCCCTCCCCTGCTCTCCACCCAGAGGTGCATGTGCAGCCACGGTTGCCACAGAGCAGTGCCAGTGCTCCTGAGCCTGGAACAGCTGTTTGCAGTCTGCCAGCTCTCTGTTGCAGCTGCCCAGGGCCCAGGCTGGCTGTGGCAGGTAGCCAGAAAGCTGCAAACAGCTGCATTGGGCTCCTCAGCCCTTGACCGGCTTCCTTAGTGGTGGTGGCTGCTTGCTCACCTCCAGGCAGATGGCAGGAGAGGGTCTGGGGTTGTGCTACCCCAGACCCCTCCCCTGCCGTCCACCCACAGGGGTGTGTGAAGCCATCACAGAGCCTTGCATCCAGTTATTTTCTGGAGATAAAAAGTTATTTGTTTCTTTGTTGCAGATTTTTTTGTTTTCCAAATAATCCTACCTGTTTGTATCGGAATTATTCCCTGGGTTTTAAAAGAAAGGGAAGAACTGCTGCTCAAGCATTGTCATTTTTAGTTCCCCACTGTATTCTGGAAGAACCTATTTCAGGGGTAGGCAACTGCCAGCACAGGTACCACAGCATGGCACTTGAAGGTGTTTTGCTTGGCACACGTGTCTTGGGGTGGATGGTGGGAAAGGGGCTGGGGCTGTGCTGCCCCAGCAGTACAGCCCCTTGTGGCTTCCCCACCATTCACCCCTGGTATGCCAATATCTTATAAATCATCACTGCCCTGAGACCTGGCATTGGCTGCAAATGTTTTAAAGCAGGAGTAAGGCCTCAGCTGTCACTTTGAATAAGCAGAATGGGAACCTCTCTGTTAGGTGTAGAATTAGTTCTGTTGTATCTCTACTCTTGTCTCCAGGGGTGCCCAGCACAGGAGTTGTTTTAGGGGGTCAGACTGGTGGCAGCTGATAGGCATAGTTGGTTAAACCTATGTCTGTTTTTTCTTGCAGAGCTCAAACAACAGGGGTACAGAAACTGAGACCCTGCTTAACTCGCAACATTTCCTCTGTCTTTGTCTTGGTGTCAGCTCCATGTGTGCAGGTTAAATGAGAATGGAGATCTCAGTATGATGATACATTATTTCTGTGCTGAATGTTCCCTCTCAGGCATCATTTCAGTTTGGTACTTCATCTTTTAAAGCAGCAGAATGCTTCTTGAATTTGCTGTTCAGGCTTTAGGGGACGATAGTGAACTGGTTAAGTACAAAGTTGCACGTGATTGGAGGTGACTTTATATGTAGGGGTGCGCTGATACTGATAGCCTGTTATTAATTGGTCATATAGGCCGATACCGATTCGATAGCCAACTTACAGGAATGCAGCCGGGCAGCTTGGAGAGCAGACTCCTGCCGGTAAGTCTGTGGGGGGAGGGGGTTTGGGGAATAGAAAGGGCATGGGGGGTGCAGGCAGATTGAGGCCCCCACAGTGAGGGAGGGAGTGGGGCTCGGTCAGGAACTGCCCAGCCAGGGTGGTGAATGCGACCCTGGTGCCAGAAATGGGACAGAGCTATGGGCAGCTTGTCCAGCTGGTGTGGGGGAGTGAGGATGGGGGGCTGCTCCCTGCCACTGTGTGTACCCCTGCAGCAGATGACCCGACCTTGCCCTGCATACAAATCTGGCAGCTCATGCCTCCCCTGGGGGTACGCGCACAGCAGTGGGGAGCCACCTTCCCCCCCACCCCTCCCCTGTGCCCTCTGGACGAGCCGGCCACGTGTCTGTCCCACTCCCAGCCCTGGGGTTCCATTCACTGCCTTGACTGGGCAGTCCCTGCCCCTGCCTCCCTCCCTCCGTCCCCGTGGGGACCTTGATCTACCCCCCCATGCTCCCCTCCCTCCTCCCCCCCCCCGCCCCAACTTACTGATACGGCACTGCTCTCCACACTGCCTGGCTGTATTCCTGGCTGTGTGCATGCTGCAACTCTGCGCATACATGCAGCGTTTATCAGTGACATTATCAGCTATACCAGCCAAAAAAAGCCAATTGCTGATGATGTTAATTTTCCTTTTACTGGTGTCGAGAGAGAAATATCAGGAGGACTATGGCTCTTGTAAGGTGCCTGTGCTAGGAAGGTGCATAGTGCCATGCTATACAGTGTCAGCAATGACAGCTGTTGTGCAGAAGCACAGATACTTTTACTACCATATAGTTTTACATAGAAAAAATATGCAGCAAAACGCTTACTGTTTAACAGTAAGCTGGATGTAGTCCAGATGCAACCAAAGTTCCTTTTAAACAGGTCTCTTAGAAATGTGCAGAGCAGATGGTTGTTGGGATCAGGTTTAGCTTTCTATGCGTTATCACTACACTTCTGTGGAGCCTACTGTTCAAATGGTGGATTGGAAGAGAAGGGTTGGTCCAAAATTATTAAGTTCAGGCAGTTTGTAGTGATTTTAATTCAGACAGTGTATAGAGAATAGTCTATATAGAAAGTGACCAGTGTCAGAGTTCTTAATGTAGTTTGAGCAACTGTTCTGGCGTATAGAATATTTTGGCCTTTTTCCTAAGCTTTGTCCACTATCTTGCAAAAGAAAATTAAATGAAGTTTCACTGTATAAGAACACGAGGTCCATCTGTCACCCACTGTCATGTTCCTGAGAATGGTGAGAGCAGTGAATGATTTAGAGGGAAAGTTTTTTAAAAAATAGGGCATGTGTGGAGTGATCCATCCCTGTCATACCCTTATATGTACTAGTAGTAGAATGCACCACTTACTGTTGAATAATACCTTGATAGGAAAATTACCTGATGCCTTAACATTTATTATGTAAGTAGAGTACTTATGGAAAAATTTGATGGTATACGTTCTACAAATTTATAACTATTTGTGTTGTTTGCTTATCCAGAGACCCCAGAGTGCTTTACACTTTTTCTGTTTATAATTAATATATCTGTATTTCACTTCCATCAACACTGAAATAACCGTTGAAATATATAATAGCTATTAAGAGCCCACATTATGTTGAAATTAGGAGTGCACTGATAAAGATTTTCTTTGCCAGTACTGATAGCCGATGATTAACCACCCATATCGGCCGATACTGATCTGATAACCAATATTTAGTAATAGTGCAAGGCATTTTAAACTACTAACATAAACCTTTTTGGTTTTGTTTGTTTTGCATTTATAACACCCTTGCGCACACACGCCTTCTGCCTGCTCCCCTGCCTGTCCTCTATGAGGAAGGTGGTGACTGCCTTATTTCCGTGGACATCACCCCCTCACCTTTGGCTCCTACCTGCAGCCTCACTCCTCTCACAGGCCCATGCTGCTGTCCTGGGCAGGTGGAACAAACCCTTGTGCAGACAGCGCTTTACCCTGCCCGTACACAGCCTAACATCTCTGTGGCAGCCCCGGCACTTGGGCCCCTGCTGCGCGCAGGAGCTGGTAATGGTCCCCTTGTTGCTAAGTACCCCCTGCCCCTCCCACTGCTTGGCAGGACCTTTAGTTTGCTGCAGATTCGGGCTGGCAGTGGGGCACAGGGACTGGACTATGTTCGCCAGGTTGCTCCAAGCACACAGCCGTAATTATTGGCTACAGCAACCAAAAAAAGCTGATAGCCAGTTTCTCTTTTTGTTGGTGTCATTTCTCTTTTTGTTGGTGCTGCTTCAATAGCCAACCAATATATCAATGTACCTTTAGTTAAAATATAATGTTTATGTGCAGCATAAAAAGACAAGAAGTGAAAAATGCCACACCTAACTGAGATAGTAGAAAAGAGAGAGCTTTAGGCAGTACATAATTAGTATAGAAGCAATTGCCTTAGCACTCTAACTCAGAAGTAATTAAGCCTCCTTTTGACCTACAATTGTAATTTTTTGTTGCATTTAGGAGGCTTCAGTTTGGAGGTCTCCCAACCAAGTTCTTAATCAGCATCTGATGAAGTGAGCTTGAGTTTATGAAAGCGTATGCATCTCTGAATTAGCTAGTCTATAAGGTGTATTTCTACTTTACCTGCTTCACTTGGAGTAACATGGCTGGGCGTGTCATAACATAATGCACCATTTTACTCTGGTTGTGATCTGATGTCCTCACTTGCACCTCATATCTAATGTAAAAGAGGAGAACCCGAGTGAAGGTGTTAGCATTTTTGTTCTGTTTAGCCTTATTACCGTTCAGTACATTTACACTCATGATCTTGTTTGCGTTTAACCTTCATCTTTTGCAATAAGAAAATGCCTTTTTGTAACTCTGCATGTTTTAGCACCTCAGGAAGAAATTTCTTTTCCAAGCTGGTTTGTGGGGCTTGTTGTAACATCCCCTAAAACAGTGGCAGTCAGTCTTGAATCACTCAGGAGCAACTAACGTTCACCAGAGAGCCAGAAAAATACAACCTTGGAGGGGATTGGAACAAGCATTACTGCAGTTCAAAAGGGGGACAAAAAGCACATTTAGTTAACATTCTAGGGTGCATCCAGATGAGTGGGAAGGTATGCTTTGTGGTGCCTCAAAGGCTTTTGAGACGCTGCAGAATACATGCGGCACAGGTCGAAAGGTTCTTTGTGCTGCAAATATGCCAAAATTACATACCAAGAAGTCCCAATATCTTAAAAAAATAAATAAGTGCCCAAAAAAGCGGGGTGGTGCACTTGGCTGCAGCGTGCACCACCTAAAACCAGAGCCTGGCTAGCAGAGCCATGCTCCGACTGCCGGCCAGACTCCATGTGCCCAGATTGCCTTTGCTGCAGCCTGGAAGGTCCCCAAAAGGCTGCTGGGACTATCCCAGGTGTTGGTCCCAGCCTCCCATACCTCACCCGGGGCAATTTGCCACGTGCCAGAGAGCATGTGCAGGGGCATTCCCAAGGACAAGTAGCAACGGCACAACTATGTACTGTTGCTGTTTGTCCCTGGGGAAACGCATGTGAGCGCTTGTGGAGACGCCTCTGTACAGTCGGATCTGGAATATGCTTATTATTTATGATTGCAGGAAAGGCGTACCAAAGATGCAGTAAAAAACACAAAACCCCACCCACCATGGATACCATTTTCTGCAGAGATCCACAGGTAATAAATAGACTGAAGAGCCACATTTGCCTCCAGAGCCAGAGTCTGAGGCCTGCTGCCCTAAATAACATCTTTGTCTTTGTATACAGCTCTAAACTGTCACAGATGGCTGGTGCTCAGGTTTTACTGAACATTCACAGTGCTTCAGAAGAAAAAATAGTAGTGTGCTGAAAAAACATGGATGCATTTAAATGTGAAAATGAGTGAAACCTCCACTTAGAAACCTAACAAAGAGATGAAGGGAGGATTAATTAACTCTTTTTCTGTTAAAATCTAATTACCTGGTTTGAGCAGAAATCTGTGATAAACATTAGGCAAGAGCTGGTAATTTGATTATCAATTTCTGTGGAACAGCAAATGTTCATTTCTGCTATAAGCAAGGCACAAAATATGACTAATTAGGAAATATATCCCGACTTCATGTGTGCTGTATGTTATTAACCAGTGCTTAAATGCCTC
Source organism: Alligator mississippiensis (assembly GCF_030867095.1). NCBI lineage: Eukaryota > Metazoa > Chordata > Crocodylia > Alligatoridae > Alligator > Alligator mississippiensis. The sequence goes on along the minus strand of NC_081824.1, from coordinate 342,509,212 downwards.
AAATTGACTTATAGGAATCATAGCATCTGACAAAGTAAGATGTTGCCTACTAAAGCTCATGCCTTTCTGAACCAGTTAGATATGTTTAAGGTGCCACCTTGCCCTACCTTCTGCTGACTTCAGACTCACATAGCTAACTACCTCTATATGTTTCTTTATTGTTGATCAGGGAGAGGTGAAAAGGTGGAGTTTGAAAGAGCAAGGGACTTTTAGTTTAGGACATTTGCTACTGCAGTGTTGGCTTCCTCCTCCTCTACCCCACTCAGAGATAGCTTCACTTTCCTTCTGTCTGATGTGGCCTTTAAAGCCCCGTCTTGCTGGACACCAGAAGATTGATGTCTCCATACTGAATTGCAGTCTTTTTTAATGAAAAGTACAGTTTGGAGCTCCACGTAGTTTGGAGCAAGCTCCACGTAGTTTGGTGCAAGTTTCGTACCAGGTATGCCTGATTTCACATATATTGGCAACCATCAAATACATCTGTGTTAGAAGGTCACGTGGTAGAAGGTCACGGTTGTCTAGGAGCGAAAGCTGGTTTTATGAAGGCAGCCAGATAATTTCCACAAAACTTGACCTTCTTCGGAAATTGACACATTGGCTTTAAACATACACACATATTTGCCCAAAGATAACTTCCACTAATAACTGCTTAGTGCATTGGCTTTAAAATAGTATATAATCCAGCAATGAAACATGTCTTTCTGTATTGACAATGTATGCCAAAACAAACAAAGGTAGGAATTCAGTTGCTAGCAAAAATAAATTATACAAAGACCAATATAAAATGACTGAAGGAGCACTTTGGTATTTTTAAACACTAGATACATTTTTAAACACTAGATACATTTCATTTCATGGTCTTGAAAACAACTGAAACCTTCACTGAAGGCTAACTATGCCTTTCATCCTCGCTGTCAGGCAGTGTGCACGTAATTGCCAAGCCATGTGAAACCATCCTCATTGGCCGTGTGCAGTTCCTATAGTCCGCCACTGAACTTAGTCAGTGGGCAGCCATCAACTGTATGCGACAAAGTGTGTGTTTTGCCACAGCTACAGGCTGGATTGTTGTGAAGACCCCAGCAGTGGCAGTTGGCTGCACACAGACCTTGCCCTGTCCAGAACCTATTCAGCAAGGCCCACTGATGGCATGACAGGTTGAAGCCAGGTGGGCAGGCTGTAGGATCTGTGATAAGGGATTTGTTTGGTGGTAATGTTGACCTCCATTCCTAACACCAGAGGGTCTCTGCCATGTGATCCTCTTACGGCAGTTTGGACCATAGTGGGTGTTGCGATGATAGATGTGCAGCAGGTGGCCTTAAGAGATTGTCATACAGCGGCAGGCTTGGATTGGCATCGATCTTCTCCAGTAGCTTGCTAGTTCATCCTCACTGAAGAATGGCTTATAGCTAAGATACTTTGAGCTGCCCCATGCTTGAATTATAAGGTAGCTTGTGTCTACTGGAGAAAGAACAGACTTATTTTGGAAATGCTTCTCATGCATCTAGTTGCAGAAGGCAGGGCATGGTGGCATCTTAAGACTAACTTGTTCAGACAGGTGTAAACTTTCATAGGCTACAGCCTACTTCCTGAGATGCTATGACTGTTTATAGTTTAGCTAGTCACCTTTCCTTTTACTCTTGGCTTGTCCTTCAAAGATTATAGACGAGGTGCCTGTAGCTTGTGAAGGATGAAAAACTTCTTTTTTCCTCGCATATTTTCCAGGGGAGGGAGTGTACCAGCATACACAGATCAGGGTGTGGGGCCCAGGGCAAATCAGCCTGCATGGGGCCCCACCTCCGGATGTGAGGAAGCTGGTGATGGATTTGGTGGGGGGAGGTAGCGAGCGGCCGGACACACCAGATTCGGCGGTGGGGAGGGGGTTCTGAACGGCTGGATGTGAAGCCAGCGGCAGCGCGGAGTTGCTGCGCTGCTCCACCCAGCTCCATGGGCCCCCCCAAAGCATGGGGCCTGGGGCGGTTGCCCCGATTCACCCCCTCCCCACCCCCCGGGATAGCCCTGAGCACACACCGTAGTTTGATCTGCTTTTTTGCTTGATAATCAACATGTCTAAAATTTAAAAACTAAATGGTTTTATATGGATAAGAAATTTTTGACAGATTCTAGTCATCGGCAAAGAATTCACATTTGATATAGAATTAAAGAAAGAGAGGGTCTGTGTTTTTGGGTTTTTTCTGTACAGTTAATATTTTTGTATGCCTGTCAGTCAGGCAGATGTGACACATTCTCATTCAGAATTTTTTCTCCCCCATTGTTCCTCAGATACCTTACCCCTCCTGCAGTCTGCTTCACATTCACACAGCATGCTAAGGCATTAAGTTGTGTGTTAGCATAGATTCATAGATGTTAGGGTCAGAAGAGACCTCAAAGGATCATTGTGGCAGGAAAAAGTGCTGGAGTCATGTGTCCCCAGCAAGGTGCTTGTCCAGTCTCCTCTTTAAGACCCCCAAGGTAGGGGAGAGCACCACCTTCCTTGGGCGCCCATTCCAGATTCTGGCAACCCTAACTGTGAAGAAGTTCTTTCTGATGCCCAACCTAAATCTACTCTCTATCAGCTTGTGGCCATTGTTTCTGGTTACTCCAAGGGATGCTCTGGTAAACAGAGCATCTCCTGTTCCCTGCTGCATACTGCCCCCCCCATGAATTTGTATACTGCCACAAGATTCCCCCTCAGCCTTCTCTTGTGGAGGCTGAAAAGGTCCAGGTCATCAGCCTTTCCTCATAAGGCCTCCTCTGGAGGCCTCTAACCATATGAGTGGCTCTCCTCTGGACCCTCTCAAAGTTGTCCACATCCTTCTTGAATTGCGGCGCCCAGAATTGGACATAGTACTCCAGCTGTGGCCTGACCAGTGCTGCATAAAGGGGGAGCATTACCTCCCTGGTCCTATTTATGATGTGTCTACTAATGCATGACAAAGTGTGGTTAGCTCTGCTAATTATATCATCACATTGACGACTCATATTCAACGACTCCGAGATCTCTTTCTGCTGCTGTGCTGCTGAGAAGGTCATCCCCCAGCCTATAGGTGTGCTGATGATTCCCTCTCCTTGGGTGCAGCACCTTGCACTTGTGCTTGTTGAACTGCATTCTGTTGTTCTCTGCCCACTTCTCTAACCTGTCCAGGTCCACCTGGATTTGGTTTCTTCCCATCAGTATGTTTGCTTCGCCCCATAGTTTGGTGTCATCTGCAGATTTGGACAGAATGCTTTCCACGCCCTCCTCCAGGTCGCTGATGAAGAAATCGAACAGCATTGGCCCAAGGACCAAGCCGTGGGGGACCCACACTGCCCACATCTTTTGAGGTCGATACCGACCCATCCACCACTGCTCTCTGGGTACAACCCTTAAGCCAATTTGCCACCCACATGACTCTGTAATCGTCTATGGCACAGCTGTTCAATTTGTTTATAAGAATAGGATGGGATACTGTGTCGAAGGCCTTCTTAAAGTCCAAGTAGGTCATATCTACCTTGACTCTTGCATCTAAGCATATAGTGACCTGGTTACAGAACTAAACAAAGTTAGTCAGTCAGGGTCTACCTGCTATGAATCCGTGCTGGTTGCCCTTCAGCGTTATGTTACCTACTGGACTTCTACAAATGTGATCCTTGATAATTTTTTCAAGGGTTTTCTCAAGGATATTGGTGAGACTAACCGGTCTATAGGTACCTGGATCCTCCTTCCTCCCCTTCTTGAAAACAGGAACCACATTGGCCATTTTCCAGTCCTCTGGACCTTACCTAAGCAGCATAAGTGCTCAAACAGTTGTGCCAGTGGCTCTGCTATGACACTGACTAATTCTTTCAGCACCCTTGGATGGAGCTCATCCGGTCCAGCTGATTTAAACACATCCAGCCCCTCCAAGTGTCTCTTTACTAGATCGGCCCTGATGGTTGGTGGGCTGGTGTTTCTCCTGCTTCTGTCAGTAATGCATTTGGGAGATTTGTCTAGATCCAGGTTCAAGAATACAGAGGCAAAAAACTCATTGAAGAACTCTGCTTTGTCCCTCCTATCTGTCACCAACTGCCCTTGCCTATCCTGTAGGGGTCCTATGCTGCCCTGCACCTTCTTTTTGCTCCTTATATACCTGAAGAAGGACTTTTTGTTGTCCTTAATTTTTGTGTCAGCCTGAGTTCTAATGCTGCTTTGGCCTTCCTAACTGATTCCCTGCAAATGCGAGCCAAGGAGGTATGCTTCTTCTTGGTAGCTACCCACTACTTCCACAGCCGGTATGCCCCTTTTTTTGCCCTTTGGCTTTCCTGGATTTCCCTGTTTAACCAGGAGGGTTTCTTGGCCCCTTCTCCCCCTTTTCTACGCAGTGGGATTTCCTCCTTCTGTGCCCAAAGGATTGCTTCCTTGAAGAATGACCATCCTTCCTGGACCCCCATTTTGCCAATGCTCTTGATCTTTAATGCCCCACTAACTAATCTCCTAAGCACACCGAAGTCAGCCTTTCTGAAGTCTAGCACTTCTGCCCTGCTGGTTATTTTTCCCACCTTTCACTGGATAGTGAATTCAATCAATTGATGATCACTATCCCCTAGGTTGCCATGTACTTGCAGATCCCCCACCAGGTCGTCCCCCGTAGCCAGCACCAAATCCAGCAAGGCATTCCCCCTAGTGGGATCATATACCTCTTGCGTTAGGTGGAGGTCCTGTATGCAGGTTAAGAATCTACGTGAGACGTTAGTTCTGGCTGACTCATCCTCCCAGCAGATACCAAGGTAGTTTAGGTCACCCATGACAACCATAGCTCTTGACCGTACGGCCTCCAAGAGCTGCCCAGAGAATTCCAGGTCTAGCTCATCCTTCTGGGGTGACGGTCTGTATTAAACCCCCACTACCAAGTAGTCCCTTTCCCCTTGACCCCTTTGTATCCTAACGCACAGTACCTCAGTTTGGCCATCCTCTGATCCCATGTTGATTACAGAAGATGTATATTGCTCATTAACAGACAGCAACAGCCCCCCTTTTTATCCACATTCTATCCTATCTGTGCAACTTATAATCTTCAATGCCTACCGCCCACTTGTGAGTAGAGTCCCACCAGGTGTCAGTTAGCTCAACCAGGTTGAAGTTGTTGCTTGCAAGCAGGAGTGCAAGTTCCTTCTCCTTGTTCCCCATGCTCCTAGCATTAGTGTAAAGATATTTAAGCCCCGCAGTGGGTGTCCTTGGTACCCCCCTGTCCTGATATCTGTCGGGCCCCTTAGTGCTTACCTGGGCTGATCCAGAGCATGGCTTATGGTTCTCATTGCCCGCTGCATCCCCATCCCTCAATGAATCTAGTTTAAAGCCCTTTAGAGGAGATCAGAGAACAGACTCTTACCTTTAGAAAAAAGATGAAGATCATCTCGTCCCAGGATACCTCTTTCATGGAAGTGTGGACTGTGGTTGTAGAAGGCAAAACTCGCACGATGGCACCAACTCCAGAGTTGCAGGTTGACTTCTCAGCAAAAGAAGGCCTTCCTTTAACATTTCAAAATGAATGCGTTCTGTATGCCGAGCAGTTTGCTTGACTGGGACTTGAGCACTAAGGGGCCCGATAGATATCAGGACAGGGGGGTACCAAGGACACTCATTGGGGGGCTTAACTATCTTTACACTAATGCTAGGAGCATGGGGAAAGTCTTTGAAAAAATTATCAAGGCTCACATTTGTGAGAGCCCAGCAGGACAAATTATGCTGAGGGGAAACCAGCCCGGGTTTGTGGCAGGCAGATCATGCCTGACCAATCTAGTCTCTTTTTATGACCAGGTTACGAAACGCCTGGACACAGGAGTAGGGGTGGATGTTGTATACTTGGACTTCAGGAAGGCCTTCGATACGGTATCCCACCCCATACTGGTGAACAAGTTAAGAGGCTGTGACTTGGATGACTACACAGTCCGGTGGGTGATGAATTGGCTAGAGGGTCGCACCCAGAGAATCGTGGTAGATGGGTCGGTTTCGACCTGGAAGGGTGTGGGCAGTGGGGTCCCGCAGGGCTCGTTCCTTGGACCGATACTCTTTAATGTCTTCATCAGTGACTTGGACGAGGGAGTGAAATGTACTCTGTCCAAGTTTGCAGATGACACAAAGCTATGGGGAGAAGTGGACACGCCGGAGGGCAGGGAACAGCTGCAAGCAGACCTGGACAGGTTGGACAAATGGGCAGAAAACAACAGAATGCAGTTCAACAAGGAGAAATGCAAAGTGCTGCACCTAAGGAGGAAAAATGTCCAGCACACCTACAGCCTAGGGAATGACCTGCTGGGTGGCACGGAAGTGGAAAGGGATCTTGGAGTCCTAGTGGACTCCAAGATGAACATGAGTTGGCAGTGTGACGAAGCCATCAGAAAAGCTAATGGCACTTTATCGTGCATCAGCAGATGCATGACGAATAGATCCAAGGAGGTGATACTTCCCCTCTATCGGGCACTGGTCAGACCGCAGTTGGAGTACTGCGTGCAATTCTGGGCGCCACACTTCAAGAAAGATGCGGATAACCTGGAGAGGGTCCAGAGAAGGACCACTCGTATGGTTAAGGGCCTGAAGACCAGGCCCTATGAGGAGAGACTAGAGAAACTGGACCTTTTCAGCCTCCGCAAGAGAAGGTTGAGAGGCGACCTTGTGGCTGCCTTTAAGTTCATCACGGGGGCACAGAAGGGAATAGGTGAGTATTTATTCACCAAGGCGCCCCTGGGGGTTACAAGAAATAATGGCCGCAAGCTAGCAGAGCAGATTTAGGTTGGACATTAGGAAGAACTTCTTCACAGTTCGAGTGGCCAAGGTCTGGAACGGGCTCCCAAGGGAGGTGGTGCTCTCCCCTACCCTGGGGGTCTTCAAGAGGAGGTTAGATGGGTATCTAGCTGGGGTCATTTAGACCCAGCACTCTTTCCTGCTTATTTATGCAGGGGGTTGGACTCGATGATCTATTGAGGTCCCTTCCAACCCTAACATCTATGAATCTATGAATCTTGACTTTCTAATCTCATTTCCCCTTGATTCCTATTTTGTAGGGCATCACTGTACTCTGGATAGATACATTGCTCTGTAGGCATGTGCGAGTATTTATTTTCAGGAGCTGCTGTGTGTGCCATGCACATTTTTTTTTCATTCAAAAGGGGAGCTAAAAATAGATGTTAAGATAGGTAAAAATAGGCACTGCATTTAATGCAAGCAAGATTGAAATTATTCTGCAGTAGTTGGATCAAGAAAAGTTTTTCTTCTCTTTCTGAATGAAATGTTCTGATATAATTAACGATGCACCGATATATTGGTTGCATATCGGATTGACAGGAAAATTAACATTATCAGCATTTGGCTTTTTTGGCTGATAATGTCACCGATAAACGCCATGTGTGTGCACACGGCTGCAGCATGCACATAGTCAGGAATGCAACCCGGCAGCTTGGAGAGCAGTGTCCGGTCAGTAAGTCTGTGGGGAGGGAAGGGGCGTGGGGGGGTGCGTATAAAGGGCCCCACAATGAGTGCAGGGGTGGAGCAGGGGATGGGGATTGGACACTGGGGCTGCCACTGCCACAGCTGAGCCCACGCTATCCCTGGCTGCCCCGAGTGTAGCCCCAGCCCAGTCCTCCACCAGGAAGAGGTTGCAGCCCCTGACCCTGCGTCTACAGCAGCCAGCCAGCCCACCCTCACCCTGTGCACAAATCTGTGGGGGCATATGCCTCCCCTGAGGGTGCGTGCAATGGCAGGGAGCTGCCCCTCCCTGCCCTGCCCCCCCTGGATGAGTTGCCTGTGGCTCTGCTTCACTCCCAGCCCAGGATCCCATTCACTGTCCTGGCTGGGCAGTGCCCCCCTTGCCCCAGCCCGAGCCCCACTCACTCCCTCACTGTGGAGGCCTCGATCTGCCCCCTTCACACCCCTTTCCCTGCTTTCCCTGTCCCCTCCCCTCCCCTCCCCCAACAGACTTACTGGCAGGAGGCTGCTCTCCAAGCTGCCTGGCTGCCTTCCTGCAAATCAGCTATTGGCTTGGTATTGGCCAAGAAAATCTTTTATCAGTGCACGCCTAGATATAATTGTGATAATACTTTGTGTAAATTAATATTTTCAAGTAAAATTGCCACAGGAGCCATGCAGATGTAGATAGTCATCTTAGACTGAGGAATTTGCTTTTTGCTTGTTTGTTTTTAATTCCAAGAATCAGTATTTTATTAAGTACTAGCGGATTGCCCGTTAAGAATTATGTGGGGGGAGGGGCGGGCAGGGACGGAGCACTGCCACCCACCACCATGCGCTGCCACCACCTTGTGGGGAGTGAGAGGGGAGCTTGCCTTGCCACCTCCTCTGTCCCCCTCCGCCAGCACCCCAAGCCGCCTCCAGCGCACTGGCCTCACCCCCCATTCCGTCCCCACCATCATGGCAGTGCTCTGCACTCTGCTTGATTGTTTCACTAACCAATCAGAGTGCTCCAAGAGTGTTACCGCCAGATAGACGGACAGACTAAGCCCTTTATTATATAAGAATTCAAGAGCATTTTGACTGGAGGGAATTGCAGGTGATTACTCAGCAAAATGAGAAGTTATCAGACACACATTAAATGAAACCTGCCATTAATTGCCAGCTTTAAAAATGGGGTAAGATTCTGGAACAAAACCAAAAAGGGGACCAGATAGGACTCAGTTACTCTTCTTCCACTAGAATATTTTGTCCAGATTTACTGCCTGAATAGCAGAAATTAAAGTGCTTCAATCATGATAGCAGGAAATTTTCTCTGGCCAAGACTAACAGTACAATGCAGGGTGCAGGAGCAAAACAGACAAAAGTGTCATTCAAAGAATTGGAAATTGTTCTTTCCTCTCACACTGTGCTCGGATAGCACCAGGTTTTCCCCAACCCTTCATCCCATCCCATCCCACCCCACCCCATGCCTCCTTTCTCACAGGTGGGAATGCCAGGCAGAACATCTCCCCCCATTCTCCCAAGCCTGGACTGAAGTGAAACTATGAGAAGGACCCTAGGCACAAATGTAGGGGAAGCCTGACTGCCCTGCACATCTAAGTAAGACTGGTGATAAGCTTGCTGTCTATTAAGGTAAATATTTTTACCTATTTGCAAAGAGGAGTAAACTATACCTGGTATCATGGATTCCAGACTCTTCAGAAATGCTTCCAAGCATATTAATTACAAAGGAAAATCATAAGTTGCCTGCTTCTTCCAGGAGGGACTGTCCTTTTCTGGAGGGTGAGAAATAGAGTGGCAGACAAAAATACACTTCTCTCACAGTAAGTGCATCTTTGTGAAATCTGCCTTTTAAAAGGTTTGTCTGTTATGGTGATGTCCCATGCTGCTTGTGCTTTGCTGCTTAGTGATAATGGCATAGCTATATCAGCTCCATATTGTTGAGCTTTTGCCAGTTTTTTATATTAGCCATGTTTATATAGCAGTCAAAAATTAATTTCTCTCAGAGGTTCCCAGTGAGAAGAACTGGAGAGTTTGAATTCTGCAGGGAAAAGGAATAAAGATGTGCCCCAATATATTTCCTTGCAGTTAATGACCTGGCGGATTTTTAAATTCTGGCGGCAAGCACCTGGACTTTGAACTACCTTTGTAAGTAGATCACAAGCCAAACTTCATCCTGTTTTAATTTAAACAGTGCTGTATACCTGGCCATGGAGAGCCTTTCTTGCATTGCCCTCTTTTCTTAATGCAGAAAGCCAAAGGCAGAATGTCTTCAAAAGTGTGGTATGATATGAAATAGTGTAATCACACTCTGTCCTGTTTTGCAGCTATTACAAAGCAACTTGATTAGAAAAGCTGCAATATGGTGTACAGCAGGGGAGATTTTTGCTATGACTCAGTGGTTAGCTAGAGCCTTTCTATTGTAAATGACACTGCATTAACCTTGTTTAATAATTGGGAGAAAAATCACTGTTGTATATAGAATCATACAATCATAGAAAATTAGGGTTGGAAGGGACCTCAGGAGTCTAACCCCCTACTCAAAGCAGGACCATCCCCAACTAGATCATATATAACCCAAGTAAGAGAATAAAATAAGCAGTGAAGTTCATATAAATCAGTTATAGCTGGTATTAAAGCAGAGTGGATATGGCCTTAAATATTTTTAAAAATTGGATCTATATGTAAATTGCATCACAAGAAAAAGGATCTTCAAGGCAAGTGCTCAGAAAATGCAGTTTTAAGAGTAAAGAAAAAGTGACCCTTTGAAGACCGTTCAGCATAGGATGCAGGGAACCTAGAGTGGACCACAAGTAGCTAATTTAGCTTTAAACGAAGCTTGCCTTTTCTTCACTAGGTGCAAAATCTGTTTAAAGTCTTGTCAGCTAATACTTTTTAAAACTGAACCTGATTTTTTTTTTAGTTTAGGTAAAACTTGAGAGAACATTAAGATTCACATACTCAGCAAGATAATTGTAGTTTCATGGCTTTTCTATGAACAATGTACAAACATAATTCATTTTTTTTAATTCTCTTCTAAAGTTAGCAAGTAGTGTTATCCCCATTCTGTCTATGATGAAACATGAACTAGAGAAATGAAGAGAACTTGCCCAAGGTTGCAAAGCTAACCATTACCAATAGAACTTAGATTGAAATTCAGGAACTTCTGGTTTCTAGCTTTGTGTTCAGTCTGCTCACTGCACTCTCTATCTCACAGTATCTGAAAAGAATAATCATCTGGATAATAGCATGTAATTTGGCTCAGTTTGCTTTTGTCTGCCAGTAACAGAAGTGGCTAGGCGTGTTTAGTCTGAAGTCAGGCAGAAGTTAAGGCAGGGTGGCGCCTTAGAAATTAATTCAGAGGGTCGTGAGCTTTTGTAGGCAACACCCAACTTTGTTATGCCTCTCTGACCAAATTAATCTGGGGGGGTGCTTATACATGAGCACGGAGACTCCTCTCACGCGCTGGAATTCTAGCACGTCGAAGTAGACTCGATTAATTGAGTAATTGGTAATTAGAGTACTGCACTCCAGCAGCCTCCCACATCTTGTGTATCAGTGTCCCTGCGCTTAAAAATGGTGGTGGGGGTGCCTCGAACTATAGCTTATTGAACGAGCTTTAGTTCAAGCACCCCCACAACCAATTTTAAGCGCGGGGACGCTGATACACAAAACACTGCAACACTTTAATTAGAGCAGCTTTTAGAGCCGCCCACCCCTGGAGTGCGTGTAAAAGTGCCCCAAAGTAGCACACTGCCCTGCCTTCTGTTTGCCAGTACCATGGTCAAATTATATGTTTAAATATACTGTACTCCTTTATTTAAAGCACTATTAATGGTTGGAAGAAGCTGGGTGGAGACTAAGTGTTAGATACCATATTTTATCCTGTTTAGAGATTTAATTGAGCTTTTCGAGTCAAGTGTATTTTGTCATCTCCTTTGCTACTCTCAACCCCTGTTCTTAAATGTAATTGGTGGTGATTTGTTTGGTTTAAGTGGTTCTGACACATTAAATGCCCTGCAGTTAACAGTGGCATTGTATATTAGAGAATTATAACGCAGCATCTAAATTACAGTAGCACCCAATACTGAGACTGGGTAACTGTGACTTTCAGTCTCTTCTTTTATAAATGACTATTTACATATCTAGGAACTGTCAGCTTGAATAGGAAAATAGCAAACCTTAAACTATCCAGTGTATTCACAGAATGGGTTGAGAAAAATAAATAATGAAATACAAAATATTTCTTTGTGTAGATTTTAGAAGCATTAAAGGTGCCTGACTGGCACTTTGGGTGCCAGTGAATGACTGACTGAAATTACTAAAATAAAATGAGTTAAAACTAGCAGCTGAGCCTACCCAGAGCCACCATACCAACAAAACACTCCATCCCTTCTTAAACTTCAGGACCAAGTAAGGTTTTTTTTCCTCCAAAATTCAAAATAAATAAGAATTCCTTGAAATATTTATGAAGGTGAGATCAGGTTGGAAATAAGAAAGAGAATTCTACGTGCCTCTGGTAGTGAGAGAGAAAAGGTCTCATTATAGGCCACTCATGAACAGATACTATTTTGTGATTGTACATTCAGATACAACGAGGCTGAACACTGTGAAATTAATTGTATAGGAACAGAGGACTGCAAAGGACCTCCTGGGTCACTGAGTCCAGTCCCCTGCTATCACAAGCAGCCACTTCATACAGTCACTTTTATAAACTTAATAAGCTCAATTGTAAACAAAGTTAGCTGTTTTGGTCCCTACTGAAAGGCGGCTCCAGATCTCGGTCTCGTGAGCGTTAGAAACCACCTTCTAATGCCCTGCCCTGATAATATTCCTGGTCAGTTTATACCCGTTTGGTTTTGTGCTGAAAGTCCTATAGCATAAATTGTTCTCCTTGCTCCTGGAGGTTTAGTCCTCCACCCGAATGAATTTATAGAGGATAATCAAGTTCCTTCTCACGTTTGTTTTTCTCAGCTAAATAAGTCAATTTTTTCAGTATTCTCTTGTAAGAGAGGGGACTCTCCAGTCCCCTGATCATCCTGGTAGTCCTTCTCTTTGCCTGATCCAGGCTTAGTCCCTCTTTCTTGAATATAGATTTTTCAAATCGTGCATAGTAGTGCACATGACATCCTACTACTGCTTCATATGATGTCATTAGTTCTTCCAAATCTGTACTGGAAATACCTCTCTTGATAAATCCTGTGATGATATTTGCTGCATCACATTGGTGGCTCATAATCATTCTGTAGAAAAACAGTCATGTTTTTCTCCTCCTGTCACTTCCAACTGATGAATTCTTTCATTTTTTTTATAGCTGGCATTTCTGTTATTGATCACTAATTGCATCATCTTGTTCTTCGTATTATTAAACTTCATTATTAAACTAATTACAGTGCATTGGAGCAGACTTGATTAATCGGGTCTGCTGGAGCATGGTAATTACCGTACCCCAGCAGACTCCAGCGTCAGGTGGAGGAAAGGAAGTCAGGTGTCAGCATCCCCACACTGAAAAATGGTGGTGGGAGTGCTTTAACTAAAGCTTGTTTGATGAGCTTTAGTTAAAGTGCCCCCACCCCCATTTTTCAGTGCAGAGACATTGATACACTTGATACACCACTCTGAGAGATGCTGTAATTAAAGTGCTCTCCCCCCACTCCAGGAGCACATGTATAAATGCCCCTAGTCCCTGAGATCATCCAGTTCTTCATTTTGATATTGAAATTCTTCCTCCTCTGTATTAATGATGTCTTGCAATGTAATAGACTGTGTTTTTAAATACTGTTGGTTAATCCTTATCATTTAGAGTATCAAAACATAATTGGATTTACACAATGTATGAATTTCCCCACATTTGACCATTTTTAGGAGCTCAGTGTTTATCACAGATGTCTGGTTTAAGGATGTGTGTGTATGCAAGTAACTTAGCTGTTATTGCCCTGAAAAGCATTAAAAGTAGCCAAACCGAAGCTGCTTTAAATCCATAAAGCAATTTACTGGCTTCTTAATAGGCATTTTAACAGTCATCTCAATTTTTTTGGTATTTATCATTCTGGATGTGGGGTGGTGGGGTTAAATAGATCTGGTATTTAAAAGTGCTGTGCTGCTTTCTGCATGTGTTTTTCTTCTGTCTGATGCAGCATTAGTACACTAAGGCACTGCAGAGTATATTTCTATTCTGCAAAGTCCTTGCTAATATATGACACTAAAACCACTGCTCCTATGTCTTTTGAATAACAAGTAGTTACATTGCATAGTCTTTTTCCTAAGAAGAGATTCACACTGAAAGGGGAACCTACAGTGAAGCAATATGCGCGTTTCGGGAGGGCGTGATGAATTCTCTGCTCATCCGGCTCCCTGTTGCTGACCCTCTCTCCAGCATTATCTCTATTGAGGCATCTGGTTGATGCCTCAACCAGACACCAGATTCTTACGTCATTGCCAGCAGTGAATCATCACCAGTTCACATAGCCAGCTCATATATTCCCAGGTAAATCCTGAGGAGAGAATTTCTGCAGTTTCTCATCTCATTTAAGAAAGAGCCTGTGGAATAAGCTGCCTTCATTTGTCAGGGAAGCTGTGTTGCTAAGGTATCAAAGCATTGTACCTGTTAGGTAGTTGTAGTGGATCTGGAGTCAGGAGCAGTAACCTTATAGAGCTTAAAGAACCTCTCCGCTGCCTTTGCAGTAAGGGTCTGACTTTTGTCATGAGAATTCTGGGTATATCATAAAATGTGACATTAAGACTAATTAAATTTCCTGGAAAGATAAGTTGTGGGACTAAAACAAGAGTGCACCAGACTCTTTAGTTACGTATTTTGTATATCAGTTTATGACAAACAGACGTTCAAATTCCTATGCTTGTTTGATGGTCTGTGCAAAATTTGTTGATGGGCCCAGTTTATTTGCAAGCTACCTTTTTCAACAGAGCCCTCTTTGTTGCGACAAGCTCCCTTCTAGGGAGGGTTCCTGGGTCTGTAGGGAATTTCTGGCACTATGAAACTGGGTTGACATGGAGCAGGTAGGGGTAGTGTGAATACTGGTAAACTTGCAAACATCATGGCACAGAGCTCTGCCAGCAGTAAAACCCATCTCAGGTAGATAAATGAGCCCACACTAGGCGCATCTACATGTGCAATTAGCGTGCCTGAATAAACTCTGGCACGGTTCACACTGGAGTTTATTGCTCCTGGGTGTAGCACTTACACATGTGCACGGGACTGCAGCACATTGAGCTTGGGCGGCGCAGCCCTGGCTGGCAGAAGGTCCGGGGGGCAGATCAGCTTGCCAGCCCAGAGCTGCTTTGACCTGGCTCAACATGCTGTGAAGGGGCTGGCTGGGGCATGAGGGTGTTACAGTGCAGGGCAAGCTGGCAGGCAGTTCCTGTACTGTAGCACCATTGTGCCCCAGCCAGGCCCGGTCACCGTCTACACGTGTTGCTGTGGAGTAAATAATTCCACTTTAGAATAATGCTTGTGTTGGGCAGCATTGTCCTATGGCGCAGAGGTGATTAGCTTACTCTGACCTAATAGTGCTGCACGTGTAGATGGTGACACTTTATGACTTAGTCAGCTGTGCAATAAAGCGCACATGTAGATATCCCCACCAAGCTGTTGTGATTAGTCTGCTATGGATGCTTAAACTATTGAGCGTAAATCTAGTTTTCTTGCAATAAGTAATGCTGATTTAAAGAAAGTATTTCAGTATCTATATATTATATCTTCACAAATCTAATAAATGGCTACTACAATTACTGTCACCCTTCTTTCTTAACGTTTTCTTTCCTCAGTAGTATATATATGCTACTCTAGATTCCCTTTTTAAATTTCGGAGACATTAATTTACACAAGAATAATCTGTTTTATGTGAGTGATGCTTTTCTGGGCTTGACCCTACATGTATTACCTTCCAGGATTACGTTTTGTAAATTTATTCTGTTGCTATGGATCTACTCTGAGGTCCTATTTCTTATTATCTTTCAGATACTATTTAAAGAAGACTGATTGAGTGTGGATTCTGATTGAGTGTGGATTTACATACTGGATTTTAACAGCTGAAAATGAAGTAAGGTAATATTATAGCAATGTTGTTTACTACTATAATGAGTGGTGTTCATAGGATGCAAAGTAACAGTGCTTAAAGATAAAGTGAAATGGATGTACACGTAGGAAACAAACTTCAACGTTATCAGCAGTGAGGTTCTAAGAGCAACTGGCTGGGTTTAAGTTTCAGTGGTGTTCTTACGGTTTAGTCATTTATCCTATTTTTAATTCTGTGGCTAATACCTTATTCTTACCAGAAGTTTTGTATTCCCACCCTTGTTTTGCAAAGTGATGTAAAATTTAGTCTGTCTGTTACACCCTGATAATTTGATTTGCTCATCTTTTTCTTTTGAATGGTATGTTTTGGGGATCTGCACAGGTTAATTTTTTTTTAAATGGCCTTTATTAGACGGTTCCCTTCTTGGGTCTGCTAATCTGCCTTGCTCTTTCCTTCTCCCTCACATGCTATTTATGCTCTCTTTCTTCTTCATCACCCTTTCCAAGGTACACTCTCCTCCTTTGTCTTCTTCCCCAAGCTGCTGCTGCCTGCTCCATTCTCACCGTGGTAAACCCAGGCAGAAGCTACAGGGCATCAGTGCTTAAACCAGATGTGGGTAAAATATGGCCTGTGGGCCAGATTCAGCCTGCCAAGGTTGGCCCACATCAGGTCTCTCGGCCCTGCCTGGCCCAGGCGTGGGGGCAGCCCAGGTTCTGCCACCCCCAGGTGCACAGCAGGGCTGGGGCAGCCTAGCAGCTAGACTCTTTTTCCCTTTAGCCCCAGCAATGGTTCCTTCTGGCTGTTGCTGCTGGACCCAGCCCTGCTGCTTGGGCATCCCAGCTTGTCTGCCCTGCACTCACTGCTGAGGGTGGAATCTGTGTGGGTAGGGCACGCGGCTGGGCACCTGGGATGGGGCCGGGAGCAAGACAGGCAGGCAGGGCCGGGGATCAGAATCAGGATTGTGGGGAAGTGACAGTACAAGCCCAGGGCCTGTGGCAGAGCCGCGATCTGCTCCCTTCATGCTCCTGTGATAGCTGCTGGTTCTGTAGGCAGCGGCAAGTAGGAAGTAGATTGCAGCTCTGCCTTGGGCCCTAGCCACGTTCTTTCACCGTCCCAAGATCCCAGCTCCAGCCCTGCCTGCCCATCGTACTCCTAGACACAGCTCCCCACCCACCTGAAGCCCCATCCAGCCTGCCTGGCTGTGCACCCTGCCCATGTAGGTCTCAACTAGTCTCCATGGAGACCCTGGGATCACTGGGTGGTGACAGTGAGGGCTGGGGCCCCGGGCAGATTTGCGATCCACTCCCTGCAGGCCCCTGCCGGAGGAACCAACACCCATTACAGGGGCGTGCGGGCAGCATATCACAGCTCTGCCCCAACCTTGGCCCTGGCCTGCCTGACGCTGCTTTGGCTCAATGCCCCACCTCCACCCACATGCTGGGAAGAGCCGGGGCAGCGCTGGGTGGCAGCTGGGAGCTGAGCTGCTGTGAAATTTGGGATGGATGTAGCATCCTCCCAGTGCTGCCAGCACCTGCTCTGAACCCAACCTCCACTGGGAAGAGCCCCATGTGGCCCCGGCTGCAGCCCACCCTGCCCCGCGCAGATCTGGAGGCACACATTCTCCCCCCTCCATGCTGTCCTGGGGTGCAGGCAATGGTGGGAGCTGCTGTCCCCCACCCCCAAGCTGCAGCTCCGCCTCCCCCTCCTTGCCTGGGCAGCACCTGCCTCTGTCCCCTCCCTCACTGCAGGGAGAGTTGATTTACCACCCCCCCACCCCCCGATGCCCCTTTCCTCCCTCCTCCTCTTCCACCACAACAGACTTACCAGCTGGAGGCAGCTTTCCACGCTACTGGCTGTGCTCCTGGCTGCCTGAGTGCTGCACTGCTGCTGTACGCAGCAGAAGCATTTATCGGCCAAATTATTGGCCCCATCAGGTCGGTACCCGATACAGCAAATTTTCTTTATATCGGTACCAATCCAATATCAGACTGATGTACCTGTGTACCTCTAGTAGTAAACATTTTAACTAGCTTGCTGATAAAAGGCAGACAAAATCCATAAAGTGCATAACAAGGTGGTGGATATGCTTGTCTGTATTTTTCCCCTCTGGGACTTGAAACAGTGCAGCAAAAAGTACTGGGGAGTTGTGCATAGGGATACAGTTGCTAGGATCCCTTAGCTAGTTCTACAGCTGCAGTTAGCATAAAATGAATTGCAGCAAAACATGTCCCTCATTTCTTCTTAAGCCTCCTTTTAATCATAGTCTGATTAACATTTGCATTAAAAGACCTATTGGAGCCATCATGCACTGCCATCCCTTACAGCAGTCCTTTTCATTGGGGAAACTAGCGCAGTGTTGCAGCTATGGCAACCTTACATATCCTGTCACAGAAAGCCATCATAAAATGGGGAAAACAGCTGAGCCTAGTGCATTTAGGATGCCTGTGTGGGGACAGCATGCTGTCCTAATTAAATGTTTGTCCCTAAGAAGGCCTTGTTCCTGCAATGAATTCCACACAAGTAGATTCTTAACTCTGAAGCAAATTCTGGATAACAGCCAAAGAGAGGGAATGCAGAAAAGAAATACAGTGCTGAGGCTGCATCCTCTATTTGCTTTTGCTTTTTTTTTTTTAAACGTCTACAATAAAAGAGAGCTTACAATTTTACACTTATTAAGCAACACTTAACACTTTTTGTTGTGGCTCTGTATTGCAGACTTGAGGCCTGTTCTGTCTTCATTGGAGACCAGGTCTTGTCTTTTCCTAAATCAGTTACCTGGATGATGTCCCTCAAAAACAGGGATGCTCAGCCCCCCCAGCCTGTGAGCCAGATCTCGTGCCCGGTGCTCTGTAATCAGGCCCATGGACCTCTGCACAGGTCTGAAAATTTGGCAGTGGGGTAGCAGTGGTACTGCTTCCCTGCTGCCAAATATCCAGATCATGGGGAGCTCCAGGCCATGTGAGCTACACTGGGTGAGCAGAATGGCATGGGTGCCCAGTCCCAGCACACAGGACTGGATAGATGCAGTGCCGGGACCCAGGCTCAGTCCTGGTATATGGGGCCCAATCCTGACACATGGGCCTGGCTAGGTGTGGTATAGGCTTGCCTGTTCCTGGAGCACAGTGGCCAGTAGAACCAGTGTGGGTGCCGATCCTGGATCATGGGGCCTGATTCTGGAGCACTTGGCTCAATCTATCCCACGGACCAGTGCCTCATTGCTCATCTGGCCCACAAGATCAAAAGCTTGAGCACCACTGCTCTAAGCCATCTGCTTTACTAAATTGAACCCTGATGTCATGTGAAGAACAGTGCACTTCAATAAAAGGAAAGAGTGAGAGAATAAGAGTAAATCACTAGGAAGAAATTTTTTCCTCACTGATCATTGTTTGTAATACAGCAGACCTCTTTATGATGTGATATGGGTAATTTGAAGATTCCCAAATAATGCACGCTTCCAGACTGTTGTTATTGCAGGTGTAACAATGTACATTAGTCTTCTCCTTTACTTTTTTCCCTGTCACATCTCCTTGCACTGTGAAGTGCCAAATGCATTGAAAATGCAGAACAGAGCATGTATATTTGCTGCAGGATGAAATGTGCAGTGATTGTCTTAAGTAAGCTTTTTTTTTTTAATTTTATTTTTTGTATGCATTTTGCCTGGTCCAAATGCCTGACATCTGGCCATCTTTCAACTTTTTTTCTGGAACATACCAGAGGTACAGTACGAAAAATACACGTGGTTTAACAGTGGCATCTGAAATAGGATTTTGAGGGGTACAAATGTCTCTTGAGAATAACAGGAGAACTGGAGCTAGCAAGTTGATAGCATTATAACTATGCTTTTGCTAAGGATATATATGCCATAGAATAAAGTTAAGGAAATTGTGTTAATTAGGACACACAAGAAAACACAAGGGTACATAATAAAATCTAAAGGAAAAGCAACCTAGATTAAAGAGAATCTGGTGCAACATGAAATGAACAAAATCAGATCTGAAATAACACATTATTGTTCTTTATTAAAGAAAGAAAATATTCTGTACCCTGTGGCAAATCTGCCAGTTGTCAGCTATGGATGATGAATGAGCTATCTAGAATGCACCAGGACAAAGAAATTATAGAATGTTAATATGACAGAAAAGTGGGTGTTGAATTAATTAAAATGAGTGAGCAAAATTGCATAGATTGCCCTGAAGCAACTTAAGCAAGATGGAATAATTAGGCTAGGAACATTCCCCCAAAAGGCAAGGGAATTACAAAAAAGATGGAAAGTATTAAATTACAACTTTTTTCCGAGTTATTGTTTTAGCTTCGTTGCCCTTGCCTTTCAAAATTGACAGGAACTGAACCCATATGTATCCGTCTATTTAAAGTGAGCTGATATTTGGAACCATTAAGCATCTGCATCTCCTGTTGAGTTTCATGCATGCTGGAAGATACTCTGCCCTTCTGTAGATTAGGTCATCTTTGTCTAAATATGTAAACTTGGATTTAGGAACCTGGTCTTCAGCACCGAAATTTGAATATATTTGCTAGCCCCTTGTCAGCTCTAGTCCATTTACATATTGGGTACCTGATTTGTTTGTCTTATTGTGGTAACAGCATACATGACCTGAGCCACCTGACCTTTTAGTAATACCACTCAACAGATCTTTTTCAGCTGACTGAGGATTCTAGTCAAGCCCAAAGTAACCAAGTTTTAGCAGTGAGAGCAGAGATAACCGGTTGATTTTTAGTAATATCCTGGATGATGGATATTAGAAGAAAAGATGAGAACCATTGTTTCAAATGCCTTATGTGTTAAGGTCTGGAGAACAGAATGAGCTATTATTTGTATATTCCTTTGCAACACTGATTCTTGTCTCCACTGACAAAATGTTTAATTTATAACCTGTCTTGCAAAAGCATAAAGAGTAAATTGATACTTTTTTGGAATAGTAAATGTAAATCTTATATAAAGGAATTAAAACAGTTCAGAACTCCTTTTTGTCCTAGTTCAGTTTCACTTCCATGTATTCATTTTCATCATAGAATTCCAGTAGTAACTGGGTTTCCAGGACCTATTTTTCACTAGTAGCATTGCAGCAATAAGTGTTTTGTAGCAGCATATTGAGAAGATTAATTCTTAATCCAAATCCACCTAAAACAACCTTCAGAATCATCTTTTCAAGCTACTTTCATTCTTGGAAGTAAATGGAATGTTTCCTAGTGCACTTGTGGAACCCATCTCTGACTCTTTCTTTGTATATTAACAGTAAGAAGGTTTCTGATTATTTTCAGTTTTGCTGTACCACACCCAGTAGCTTTTATTGGGTGTTAAAACAGTTGAGTGTTAAAGATCTGAGCTAAACTTTTCAAATTTAGCTTCCCAATACATATTTGGGCATCTCACTGAAAGTGATCTGAATTTCAAAGGAGCACCTGTAGCTCCCAGTGAAGTCAGGAGCTCCTGAAAATCTAGTCTGTTTTAAATCCCAGATCAGGGAAGCACTTAATCATGTTCTTAAAGTTACACTGACTTCAGGAGGTCTTAAGCATGAGATTAATGCATGTTTATATGCTGCCCTCAGTAGAGGAGTTTTCCTGGACTGTGGCTTGCTGAGATGCTGTCATACTGTGAATTCATATCATGGCACCAAAGTTTGATTACTTCAGCTGTGATTTTCAACAGGACTTTCCATTTAACCAGCTGTTGTGTGCATGAACTTTATACATGCAGACACCAGCATGTGTCCTTTCCAGGCATGGGTAATCACAGCACAAAGCTTGTCAGTATTTGGAAAATAGGCACATACATTTTTCTGCTTGCAAAGCTACCTACCCAGGCAACCCACCTTTTAAATATTAGGCCCCAATTGTTTGAATTAGGCAATGAACTTGAATGCTACAATCTCAAATGTCACTTTTCAGCAGGATAATTGCTCTCAACTGGATGCTCACAAAGGCCAAACTGAGTCAAAAACGAATTTCCAACCCGTGAATAATTGTGATTGAACACAAAAAAAGTACTCTCTGAGTTCAGAAAGTCTCTTTTATTTTTATTGGGGCTTTTTATGTCTAAATTGGATTAGCATGAACTGCTGTGCTGAGGCATGATTTGCCAGGTAAAATTAAACAGTTATTTAAAGAATTTTCCCATATAATTTGTTTCTTAGAGCTCTAGCTAATGAAGCAACACTGTACCTAACCTAATAGATTCGCCAGTTCAAGATAATTCTGTTTGCTTTAGCAGCTCCCGTCAGAACTTGGGAATGGTGTTTCTTGATTGTTCAAGCAATTACTTCTTTATTTTATGAGCCACTTGCTGTTTTATTTTCTCTTTCACTTTATTCACTCCTCTTTGAGAAACTAGAAGTGCTGCTGTGGCACTGCCTGTCTTTGCCAGCCCAGGAAATTAAACTGGAACTGACAATGAAACCCAATTGCCTGCAAGACCAGATAGAGCATTTCTGCTTTCTCACTGGTGACTGCACTGCTGATTTTCAGAGTTGATTTTTATTTTGTTTCCAGTGCTTTATACTGGAGACATTTAAAGCTGCTGACTAAGAATAGGTTTGATTTGCATTTAGTAGTATTTTGTAAGGATTTTACATCAATTTGTAAGAAGAATGTATAGAGGTTCTAAAGCGATGAAAGGATAAAAATAGTCTCTTTAGAGGAAAAATGTCCTTTCATTCTACACAATTGTTTAATAGTTCATACCTGAGTTAATGCCTGCTTGCTACCAGCTTTTGTATTGGGGGAAAATGTTGATTATTAAAGGAGGTGTTGATCATGTCACACTACCTGATAATGCAACATGAATTAACATCCGGAAAGCATAGTGACTGGCACTCTGCACAACACCTTAGATAGCTGCGTGCATTTCAACTGAATCAGCTAAAACACATATTCAGTTGTCAGTTGTTGCCCATAAAAATAAATAAGACGCGAGTGAACAGTAATATGCTGTTGATATGCCAGCTCAGTCAAGAATGGAATGTTTTCTATGTTTCTTTAAACTATAGAAAAAGGGATCTTTAAGGGATCATCTTTCCAGTCACTGAATTAGATTAGATAAGAGAACACCTGGCATCTACTAATTCATGGGTGGCTAGCCTTCAGCTTGTGTGCCAAAAGTAGCATGGGCAGTAGCCATGTGTGGCATACTACAGACCGAGGAGGGTACAGGCAGACAGAGCAAGGGGCAGAAAATAGAGCAGCTGATTGGGCAGGGAGCAGAAGGAACAGCCAGTTGGGCAGGGGAAGGGGACCAGAGTGGCACTGCGGGGAGAGGGGGAAACTAATTTGTGGTCCACCTGCTGAAAAGGTTGGCTCCCATTGTAGTAACTCCTTGTTCTTTGTTGGCCATGTACATCTTCATTACTGTTTCATCACGTTTTGAGATGTCAGCCAGTAAACCAACACAGACTTGCCATGTGATAGATTACTATTGTCGGTGGGCCTTCATTTCTACTCTGGCTCAAGCAAAATTAAACCTCTGGGAAGCTGAAAAAGTGATATTCATACATTAAGTATATGTTGATGTTTAACAGTTTATGAATGTCATTGTCATTAGAAAGCAACATGCACGGGAAGAATGTAATGCATGGTATGTCATGCATATGTCATGATATGTTAAGCAACATAGGTCTTAGCAATATCTCCTGGGCTTATACTAGGGTTTTTCTTGGCAGGTTTAAGCAAGAGCTTTCATTAAAGTTATTTCATGTTGTAGGTCACTGCACTGGGGATCTCGTATTAGTTTTCAAAATCTCTAGGAAATTTTGCTAATACTGTACTTTCATGTATCTTTCTTTTAAAAAGCTCAGACCAGGACATTGTTTTTAACTGAAATTCCCATATGTTCTTCAAGCAGTCAGCGAGTTTTTAACAGTGGCACAGATTTTAAAATGGTTTCTGGCCATCAGAGTGACCTTCTAAATTGCTGTTTATTGGGAATGTGCTAATGAGGTTTCTCTTTAATGTTTAATGGTTCTGACAGCAAAGATTTCCATTAAAGCATGGTGGCACTTTATGAGTGGAAAACAGCAAAAGTAGTGAGTGTATTTAGGAAGAGGAGAAAGAGTGATCTGGGCAACTACAGACCCATTAGTGTGACCTAAACAGTATGCAAGGCTTTAGAACAGAATTTGAAGGGAACATTAAGGCACGGAGGCCTTAATTAATTTCCCAAGTGCAAAATGGGATAAAAGGCATCATGAGTTTGCCAGAAAGATCATGCCAGGCTAACTTATTATCTTCCTAGATTTTCTACATCAGGAAAATGCACTGAATGTTATCTAGATTTCAGAAAAGTATTTGGTGTGATGCCACATAGGTAATAATAAGTTTGAGAAAATGAGTATTAGTTCAAGAATTGTAAGGTGGCAATGAACTAGTTAAAAGGGAGATGACAATGGATTGTGTTGAAAGAGGAACTGCCAGCCTGGAGGGAGGCTACTGTTGTTGTTCTTCAAGGTTCAGTATTGAGGTCAGTCTAAAGACAGGTACTGCCCTAAGACCTATCAGGTAATGTATTTCCAGTAGAAGTTTGGCAGTATTTGTGCTATTTTACAAGGCACTCATACCTTATTTGGACTGTGTATAATTCCCATCTCCTTATTCAAGAAATGGGAACTCACACTGGGCCAGGCAACAGAAAAGAGCTGCTATGATGATCAGAATGGAGAAGCTCCTCTCTTACAAAAGGAGACTGAAGGAGTTTGGCTTCTTTAATCTAGTGAAACAAAGTGGTACAATTGCTATAAACAAATACCTTGAAAGTAGAAGGTAAACACCTGGGAGGGAGAAGAGCAAGTTATACTTTGGACAACTTTCTATGAGAATCAGTAGGAATAATTGGCCATGAATAAATTGAGGGAATTAGAACATGGTCTCTAACACTAACAAGAACGAGATTCTGGACCAGTATGTCAGTTGCAAGAGTGGGAGGAAAAGAGGTATGGTATGACGATGTTTGGTAAATTCATAAAAGTAATTACATGAAGTGCTTGTCTGTGAGTGTGTAGGACTGAACTCAGTGCCCCGTAGGAGGTACCTTCCAGTCCTGTTTCCTACGTTTATGCTGCAGCAGTGCCAAGAAGTAAACCACTCTACCTCCTTTGTGTGAGGTGCTGCATTAGCAGAAATTAAATGAACATTCCTGCCCAAAGAGCTCATGGGCTAAACAGTTTTAGACTCTGACCACTTTGTCAATGGTATTTGTTCAATCTCTGTATTTTGTTCAGGCAAAATTGTCCAAAATTGGCACCATCTCTAGACAGGTTGAAAAAAGCATTGGATCCTTCTATTAACTGCTAGGGAGTGTTTACTACAAATATAGTGCTATTGTAAGTGGTATAGTTTGCCACTAAAACCCTGAACAAATCTTTCGTTAGCTGACGTCTCTGTAGTATAACAGAAAGAAAAATCCCGCAACAAAACCTCTTTTGTTCATAGCACTGGCTGGACTAGGTATAGTTCTCTGCTATTTATGAATTTATTAGTATGTGGTTGGTAAAATTTCCGAGGCTTTGTCTTTGAGGGAGGATGCTCCATAGAAGGTAGCTTAAAGGAGGGAGGTACAGTTTTGCTTTTTAGCTGATAATGAATCACACACAAATGTACTGAACAGTTATTGTTCTCTTGGGGAAACAAATGCATAATGATCTTAGAGTCCTTCCATGGATATTGCTGCAGGAAAGGAGAAACTGTTTATAAACTCGCTTGCCCATCACTAGGAGGAGAAATGTTCTGTAAGAATCACAGTGCTTTAAGTGGGAATCTAAGGTAAGGGATCATGGGGGCAGTGTATTCAAATTTGGGATTAATTTTCTAGTTTTTCTGTTTATCAAAGAGATACTCTCTATTTACATTTCTTTTAAAATAATGTATACAGGAGATCCTTCGTGGGGGATACGTTCTGGAGATCCCCGCGACTGGTGAACTCCATGAATACGGCACTGCTTTTATGAACGCCGTCTGCGTTCGTGAGTGCAGTGCCCCCGGCGGCTGGGGGGGGGTGTACAACTGCGCTGGCGATGGCGGGAGCCTGGTGGTGGCAGTGGGAGCCCAGCAGCAGCAAGCACGAAGCTCCCGAGGAGCTCCTGTAAGTGTATTTAAGATGCGGGTTTGGCATTCGTGAATATTTAGACCCGCGAATACCAAACCTGCAAATAGCGAGGGTTTCCTGTAGCTAGAAGTAGAAGCTTTGTCGTTATACCTGGTTTTGTTTAAGTTCTGCTCAGTCTTGCATTTCTGGTAGGTAAGTTTGCCAGGCGGTTGTTGTGAAAACCTGTATCAATAGCTGTCCTCTTACATGTCTTCCCCAGAGGGACAAGAGGAGTGGCTCACAGGGGACTTGTAGAAGTTCAGGCCTGAGGAACCTTCCACTATGAGATGCAGGGAGTGAGCATTGCAGCTGAACTGCGATGGCTACTCATGCTGTTGTCAGCGTTGTTCATGTTATACCTCTGTAGACGCATTATAATATTCTTAGGAAGAAATGAGGCATCCTAGCAGCGTTTGTAGAAGGCTGATGGGTAAACTCTTTTCCAATGAGGGCACTAAAACAAATGACAAGTTTTGTTTTTGCTTTACCAAGACTAGACCTGGGGCCTAACCCTAAGAATACATATTTCCTTGCATCCTCCTGGTGAAGCCAGTGGAGCTATTATGCTTGAGCATTAAACTTGAAATCAATTAGGGTCTTTAAGCAGGCTTTGAGTAGATGAGATGTCTTTTTTTTCCAACTACTCAGTTGGCCTAATACGTTCTTAGAAAGCTTTCAGGCGCAATCACCATTCTTCAGGCATAGGGAGTCTCTGCTGTTCTGAGACTCCAAGGATCTTCAATGAAGGGGGCAGGGTGGGGGGATGGAGAGGATTTAACAGCCACGGGAAGCCTGCACACTTGCATTTGAGTCCCTGTTCAAACCAGGGAAAACGATTTTTTTTAATGCCTTAGCTCACTTGTTTTAAGTTCTTTGGGTTCTTTGGGTAAATGTGTTATCTTTTATTAGACCAGCTAAATAGTTGGGAAAAAGTTCTTTGCAAGCTTCTGGGCACAAACAGCCTTCTTCAGGCACTGGGGGAATCTGTTTTAAGTGCGTGTCTTTCTGAAAAACTGTTAGCTCTCAGTATGATAGCATTTAGCATGTTTAGTAGTACCTTTATAACTGTGTTGCCTGGTAACGATAACCACAGCCTACATGGTTTTTTAAAATCTGCAGTTAAAAACAAAACATTTTTCCTAGTCTAGATAGGACCTACATGAATTTTCTCCCTCCTGGATTGTTCCTGTAACAAAATGGAAGGTTTCTCTGTCCCTCCTAAATCATTCTCTTGTTTTTGGTTTTTTCTAAAGGAAATTTGTCAAAGTAAAGTGGAGTTGGTGATACTTTTTACTAAAGTATAAAATGTTACTTTTTCTCTGGGCAGGTGTACAGGGGATGCTTTTAGACAATGTTTGATGGATTTAGAAAACATAAAAGTACTTTTTCAAAGACTTGCCATGCTAATGTTGTTTTTTAAATATATTTTGTGACAGTTATTGCTAAGAAAATGTCAATGAAGGTCTGCCATACCACATCTTCCAGGAGCCATAGAGCACAGGAGGGACTAATCTGAAAACTGTGATATAACCATTGCATTTGGAAGAACTTTGCTTGTAAGAAAGTATATTCTGCCCCAGGCCAGATTAGCTTGCAGATGGCAATTGTTTCATATCAAAAGAGGCAAGAAAGGGAATTTTAAGGGAATGTTTATTGCTTTGCTGTTAACACTAAAATGTATTGTTTAGTAATAAACCATAATAATACTAATCTTCTGAACATTGAACTACTGTTTCTAAAAGAGGGGAATTTCACTGTAATTATGTAACTCAAATTTTGTGACATTCCCATAGTCCCTTTTGTCTTAACTTCAGAATTTGAACATTAGAGGTGGCTCAGCCAAGTGCCAGAGGTTATAGAGGCTTCAAAGCAGGGGTACTCAACCTCTGGCCTATGGGCCAAATGCAGCCTGAGCCATAGCATCCAGCCTGCAAGGTTCCCCACAGCCTGGTTGGGAAATCTGGCAGCAGGGGAGCAGTAGTAGTTAATACAGCCACCCTCTCCTGTTGCCAAATTCCTAGCCCCAAGCTGTGCATGGCCAGTTTGGGGCTGCGCCCTGCCCCCTCCACCCCTGCTGCTGGGTCTGGGCCAGGCCACACCCCCATAGCTGGATTGGAACCAAGGCTTTCCCCTTGCCCCTCCTCCTCCCCCCCCCTCACAGGGATGGTTTGGGGCTGGGTCAAGCCTCCTTCCCCTCCCACGGGGTCAGGCTGCCCCCCTCCTCTTCCAGGGCCAGATGGGGTTCCACCACGACTGCCTCCAACACCAGATCAGGACCACCCACTGGATCCAGCCCACAGATGGACAGGGCACTGCCCATCTGGCCTGTTGGCCGAAAAGGTTGGGCACCACTAGTTCAAAGTATAGATGGAAAACACCTAATAAATTATTTATTTCCATGCTAAGCCAATGAAAGATTATTCTGTACCATTTATTAAGTAAGGTTTTGTTCACTGTAACTATAAACATCTCTGATAACAGGGCTTCCCTTATTTCCTTTGGGAGCCTGTTCTCAAAACAAATATATCAGGGAGTTTTTTTCCTCGTAACCTAAAGGTTCCTGTTTCTCAATCTTATTCTATGAGGTCACATATGACTTTGCATAATGAATCACTGAATGAGACATGCAGACAATAACAGTATCAGTGAGATGTGAAACAGATCCTGAACAGCACCACAACAAGCCTCTACAATTTGATCTGGTCACTGCTGATGACTGTCTAGTACAGGGGTGGCCAGAGTTACTCACCCTGGGAACCACATCCTATCTTCCACTGAAGTCGGAGAGTAGGGGCCAATTTCCAGAGAGCTGCAAGTACCGTGCCAGCGAGCTGCATAGTTTGCCCACATTTGGTCTAGTTACTGAGGTCAATTATAGGGTGGGAATCATGAGGACAAGCACTAGGCCAGTGTTAGTAAAATAGCACATGGAAATGGGTACATGGAAACCCCATGTAGTTAATATTCTTTATGCCATGGAAATTCATGTCTCCTTTTTTCTTGTACATGAAAGGTTAACTTGGAAGGAGGCTTCCCTGCTTTCTCCCAGTGACAAGTTTATTCACTCCAGTTACCTTTTCTTCCTTTAACCAGCTGCCAAAATCCACACTGGTCTTCAAATAACAGGCATATCAGCCCAATCCTTTGTTAGCAGCTAAGACCCTCCAGACATCTCCTCCAGCATCCAGTTGTATCATCCTCCTCTGTTCCACCATGCTTTCTACCCTTTTCCTCTGCTGTATTTTATTTTATCAGCTACAGATGTTGCCCAGAGGCCTTCCCAGACCTGACTCTGAAAGCTTATTGCTGGTTCGGTTAAACATTATAAACTAGGGGTGCACCAATAAAGATTTTTTGGCCAATACTGATGGCCAATTATTAACTAGCCATATCAGCCAATACTAATCCAATTGCTGATATGCAGCCTGACAGCTTGGAGAGCAGTGTCTGGTTGGTAAGTCTGTTAGAGGAAAGGGGTGTGGAGGAGGGAAGGAACGTTGGGTGGGGGCAGATTGAGGCCCCCATTGTAGGGGAGAGATTGGGGCTGGGGCAAGTGCTGCGCAGCCCGGGCAGGGGACAGGATGTGGGATGGGGGTGGAGAGGCAGCTCCTGCTGCTGTGTGTACCCTGGGAGGGCATGGGGGGCACGTGGCCCCTGGATCTGTTCACGGGGAGAGGGTGGGCTGCCTGCTGTGGGCTCAGGGTCAGGGGCTGCACCATCCTCTTTCCGGCGGGATGGGGGCTGGGCCTGGGCCTTGGCTGTGCTCGCATCGGGCAAGGTGGGCAATGGCAGTGCTGAGAAGGGGGGCCACCAGGGAGCCTAAAGCCGCCCCAAAATTTGCTGTGCCCCATCCCCCGTAGCCTCCCCTCCCAGTGCCGCCACCACCTGCCCCGCCCACCATGAGTGCAGCCTTGGCACAGCCCCTCTGGGAAGAGGCACATATTCCCCATGTCTTCCTGGGGGAGAGCACAGCGGCGGGAGTAGTCTCCCATGCCTCCTGGATGAGCCTCCTGCAGCTCTGTCTCGTACCCCATCCTGCCTGGCTGGGCAGCCCCTGCCCCAGCCCCACTCCCTCCCTCACCATGGAGGCCTCAATCTGCCCCATCCACGCCCCTTCCCCCCCCACAGACATACTGCTGGATGCTGTTCTCCAAGCTGCCGAGCTGCATTCCTGGCCACGTGCATGCTGCGGCTGCGTGCAGACACATAGCATTTATTGGTGACGTTATCGGACACATCAGCCAAAAAAAGCCGATTGCCAGTAATGTCAATTTTCCTTTTATTCATGCCGTTACAGACCAATATATCAGTGCACCTCTATTAAAAACCAAAGATTTTCACTTCGCCTTAATCAGTACAAGAAGAATTTGGCATTCACTTTAGATGTGAATGAGTAGTGTCTTTACAGAAGAATGGATTTGCTCCTTATAGACTAACTATATCAGAGATGCATAAGCTTTTGTATGTAGCAACTTACCTCATCAAATGCTAGTGTCTTTATAGCAGTATAAGTAGTGAAAAAGAGAAACACTTTAGAATATTTTTCAACACTTTTATTCCTTAAATCGGTAGCAAGTTTCTGGGATTCTTCTTGTTCTGGCTGTTTCAGTATATGTTTGTAGACTTTTGCTCTGCATAATTCAGCAACTTTGCCAGTGTTCTCATTATGGTGTTGAGATAATGAACAACAGGAAAAAAAGATCTCGGCCCAGGCATATATTTATCATATAATACAAAACTCTAGAAGCAGTAAAATAGAGTTAAAATTATTTTAGATTATAATTTTTTAACCAATAGCTTACTGTAATAGAAATGATCTGCATGTAGCTTTGCAAACCGTACCTTTTAGCATGAAGAATTGACCGAAGCTCCCTTTCTTTTCTGCCTCCTCAATTTATACTTTTGCCATCTGTGGATTCTGAAAGAAGTCTTTTTTTTTTCTTTTTTTCTTTTTTTTAATCTGTTGACCAGTTGGGAGGAGATGGTGCCCAGTGACTTCAGGGCATGATGCTCTCTCTCAGGCAGCTGAGTTTTGCGATGGTGGGTGGCGTGTCCCAACAAGCGCACGCGTGTGGTTTGTGGTGCCTCAAAGCAAGTTGAGGTGCTGCAAACCACACACAGTACACATGCACCCGTTTAGCATGCTGTTGATTTGTAGCATGTCAGGGGTTTTGTTTACACTGGGAGATTCTGGTGTCAAAAAAAACCACTACTGAAAAAAGTGGAATAGCATGTGCAGCTGCCAGAAAGGGAGCCTGGGTGGTCAGAGCCATGCTCTGGCTGCTGACCAGGCTCCAGGCACCTGGTTTAGTCTTGCTGCTGCCCCAGGAGGCCCTCAGGACCCCAAGTAAGGCAGACTCCCTTACCCCATCTGGGTCACTTTGCCATACACTGCGGCGTGTGCAGGGGCATACCTGGGGACAAGTAGCAGCAGGACAAATATGTACTGCTGCTAGTTGTCCCACAGGAAATGTGTACCCCTGCATGTGTGCGGTCATTGGGACGCGCCCTGTAAGTGCAAACTAGCAGACAGTGTATTTAGATAAGTAAATAGTCACTGAAAAGAAATGGATAAAGATTGTTACATTGGTCTTTTGTAAATCTTTCTGCTGTGGGGAATGCTTGGAAATAGTTTGAAAGGTGACATTTCAGCTCTGAATTGCCACCCACAGTCCTGTAAGGTTCTTTTTCCATCCTGGGGTTTCTTTGTGAATCATCTATGAAATTCACACATTGTAGTCTGTCATTGTTCCAACATTCGTGAAGAAAATATATTTATTACTGAGCCATAAGCATTACAATTCAGCTTTGTTTTATACCTTTATCCAGTGCTTTGATAGGGTTTAAATAACAGCTACAGAAGTGAATAAAAACTACCATTTCCCCTTAACTTTATTTTATTGATTGGGAGAAGAGAGGAAAGAGATTTTCAGGTAATATTTGTAAACAGATGGGATAAAAATATAGGAAGGTTTTTCCTTGCAGGAACAGGTGAAGAAAAAGTGCTCACAGAAACAAGGGTGACAAGTCCAAATAGGCAGAGCAGAGTATACTATTAGACAACTGAGTTGGAGAATTTCAGTCAGATTCTGCAATGTAATTTAATCTGTTTTATGCAGGTCCTCATGCTTTCATCCTTCATCATCATGTCCAAATACCACAAATGTTAGTAGGAGCTAATATGGATGATTTTACAAATAGGAGGGAGATTTTGACAGGTTTTTGAAATGAGTAGGGAGCCAGAGGAGTTGTTTGAGAGTGTTTTGCTCTGAAGAGAGCATCACTGACAAGCTAGAAAGCTACATCCCACTTTGATGCTTTTGAAATCAAGGAACCATGAGTAAAAGGTGTTCTTTGCATGCATCAGTCACACGCCCTCTACAACAGCTTTTGTTTGCTGTCTGCAAATGTACAATACATTGGATACCTTTTTTTAATAAAAACCTTTGTGT
The DNA here is from genome assembly GCF_030867095.1 of Alligator mississippiensis. Taxonomy (NCBI): domain Eukaryota; kingdom Metazoa; phylum Chordata; order Crocodylia; family Alligatoridae; genus Alligator; species Alligator mississippiensis. The sequence continues at coordinate 342,477,211 of NC_081824.1, read as the reverse complement.
TAAAGAAGAGTGATTATTTAAATACATGTTTTGCGTTACTTGTTGGGACATCAGTCTGAAATCAAGTCAGCTTTAAAAACAATGCTGCTGCTGCTACTTGGGGCCCTTCCTCATTTTTGTGCTTTTACAATCCATTTTTTAATTTAAAACATTTTCACTCTTTTTCTTTTGGGTAAAAGTTCTGCTCACAACTAACCAATTGACTATGGCCAATTCCTTACCTTTCTCTCTAGCTTTGACTAGTAACTTTCTCTTTCTTTCCTCAGTCTTTCACATTCATCATCAGTGACTTCCGCTTCCATTGTGATGATCTGTCCAGTCCTTCAGCTTCATATCTCTTTTCCTCTATATTAAATCTGCAGCCCAAGTTCACTTTTTCACCACTGACCAACATGTGGGTCATTCACTTGAATAGATCTGATCTCGTCCTATCTCGTCCATCGCATGGTCTCTTTCAGTGTTACCCAAAAGCTGTCTTCTTCATACTGTCACTCAGCTTTTGAAGCTCAGTCCATTAGAACTGAAGTCTTGTCTGCTCTCAGCCTTCTTCTCCCTGTCCTGTCTTCCCTTTCTTCCACTGATACGTCTGTTGATTCACTCCATGCTCCACCTCCTCCTCCATCTTTGACTCTTGCTTTGCAAGATCTGCCCCAGCATTTCTGAACCTCCTCACACAACACCTGTTTCTATTCTTCTCCTGAGAAGCAGCTCTGTCAAATCCCATGACAAGGCTGACTTCCTTAAATAGAGATAAGAGTTCTTCCCCTTTTGGTTTGGCCATCACTACTGCTCTAGCTTAATTGAATCCCATGCCTGCAATTAGCCACTTTTCTACCACCTCCAGCCCTTCTGTTCTCCTGCCTGTGTTTCCGTCTCTGCAGGTGTTCTCCTGATTACAATGGTTTCCAAGAGAAAATTGGAAACTCTAATGTGACCTCCTCAGTGTGCCTTCCTTTCCCCTTTCCTCTCTGATCACCTTCCTCCTGCCCTGTCACAGATCCAGGTGCTTCTTCTCTGCTCTTTTCTCATTTGTTACCTTTCCCAGTAGCTCTCTATCTCCAGATGTCTACTATCATACCCTCCCTCACTTGCACTTTTCCGTAGCCTAAGAGTTCCTCTCACCCTTTCCCTTCATAGTAGAAGCACTAAGTTCCTCAGATCTTAAGTAAATCTACCCTTGACTCCACTCACCTCTTCAGTGATTTCTCCATCTCCCTTCCCCCTTTAAGCTTATAAATGTTCAGTCACTTTCTTTAGCACCAAATAAACATACGGAAAGAATATAGTTTTGTCTAAGCTCTTCATTTATAATAACCCTAGTGTTTATCTATAGCAAGAAGTTGACTGCCATAACTATAGCAGAATTATTACTGTATTTACTCAAATCTGAGTAAATAAATTTTTCCCAAACAGTACAGCAGCTCGAGCACCTATTTATTCCATTGTAGCTATGTAAATGATTTTCTTCACGTGGAGCAGCTCAGGTCACCTGTGTAATCAATATGTTGTTAGTAGCATAGTATTGTGTTATTGGGAATGATGTTATAGCCATGATGGGCCAGGAAATACATGAGAGGCAAAGAATTTTGTAGGTGGTATCTTTGAACAGACCAATTGCATAGTCAGGATGGACATAGCCAAACACTGCTGTCAAAAGCTTGTCTAAGTCTATCTCAACCATGCAATTGGTCTGATTAAAGATATCACCCACAAAAATCCTTGCCTCTTGCATAATCTGTTTGATCTTTTACTATACAATGGGAGCCAGACAAAAAGGGTCTTCTACTTCTTTCTCAACTAACCCAAAGCAAAAATAGCTCATAGTGTTTCCAGCCTAGTTCCAAGATGCTTGTGAAAGCTGTTTTCACCCTTCCCTTAACTACTATTGTATAGGTCCCTTGCTAATAAGAATCTCTAACCTTACTTTGTGGAAGCATCATAGGGCAAGAAAGACCCTACTTCAGCCAGCTGCATCATTCTGTATGCCCAGAATATTGTAACTTAATATTCTGGTCTTAAAAATATCTAGTAGATGGATAACATCTCTTCCATCCTGAGACTGTTTTCCCCTTCAGTGACAGAAAAAGAAAAATTAAATGCAAAAGCTAAAAATACCCTGACTGTTTGTAAAGCTGTGTGAAAAGGAAAAGCAGCCAGACTCCATACAGTGACAATCTTAGGAGTACAGAACAAAAACAGCAAACATTAGACTGCTAACTTTTGTAGTGGAATCTATAATCAGGAGGGAGGATAGGGAGGCTACTCAGGGGTGTGCCACTGTGCCTACTCTCAAGCCCTTGGGTATCCAGCATGCCAGAGAGCAGCTTCTGGGGACAAACCCAGGCCAGACTCGCTTCTTCTGGCAAACTTCTGGCTTTTGTGCCTTCACCTGCTTGAGTACAGGTAGGGTGTACTTGAGTCCCGCAGCATCTGGACTTGCTGCCACCATAGTATAGATCAGCCTAGAGTTGACAGCTTGCAGGTGAGTAGCATTTTTTAGTGTTCCTGTCTACATAAGATAATATTTTTTTTTGTTTGAAAGTATGTTAGCTGGCCTCTTTTAAAATGCCACTCACTTTGGTAGTGTAAACTAGTTGTTCTCAACCTTTTCACACTCAAGGCACGTCTGGTCAGACATGAGGCACCCCTCCATAAATTTTCAGTGGCACTCCATTTAAAAAAAACTAATTAATTAATTAATTACAGGGCTTACCTCCTTGTAGAGAAGGCAGGGGAGCAGCCAGGTGGGGAGAACATGAGCCCACCCTTATCTGCTTATCTCTTAACACCTGAAGCCCGAGCCTGCCATTATTTGCAAATCTCCTCATACTTCCTGCATCACCCTTCAAAGAATCTCTCAGCACCCCATGGTGCCCTGTCACCCTTGTTCAGAGTCACTGGTCTAGACAAACCCATGGAAGGCTCCATGAAGACTTTTGAAACCATTGGTATATATTTTATAGCACCTGAGAACTGAATTTGTCCTAAATCTTTTTTCTCAGGTACAGAATTTGAAAGTGAACTACTATAAAGCCACTACTTGGTTAGATAACTCTCAGACAGATTCACTCTCCACATATATTCCTATTCTGAAATCTGTCGGTGATTACCAGCAAAATACAGGATCATATTGATATGAACGATCACTTTAATTATGTAGTCACATAATGTAAACTTTAAACTAGGTTAAAAGCTTTAAAAGTGAGGAATTGCAAAATGAAAGGTCTCCTAAGAATGTTGTTTGAGCTATGTTGTACTTAGATAATATTTATCCCTATTTGCCTCATGAATTACATAAATCTGTATCACAGTTATAAAAAAAAACCATATGCTGACATAAAATGTGTGTAAATGATGGAGCATAATTCTTAAAGATTGTGTACACTTTAATTTTTATATTTTCTGACTTAAAACAATTCTAACTAAGCTCTTCTGCCTTCCTTTCTTTCTTGTACTTATTTTTTTTTTGTTTTTATTTATTTTTTGTTCATAGTAGCAGTTTTTAAGTTGGCCAGGCTGAATAATGTTCATATTTAATTTGTTCCAACCATGTTTGATGCTCACAGTTAATTGAAGCAAAGGAGGCAAAACTCTATCATTGTTGATACAATGAATAGAGGCAAAGAGTATGTATGCAACTTCACCGCTCTTAGTGCTTGCTTAGAGGTAGATTTCAGCAATGATGGGCTAACTAAAGAGCACCACATCTGTTTTCATTGTGATTGTTGTATTTGAACAACTGAAGATTGTTGGATCATAGATTTGTAGGGTTGGAAGCGAGCTCAGAGGTCTTCTTCAGCCTCTTGCATGAATGTAAGGTGCACCATTCTTAAGTAGATGGTAGTTTGTAAACTTCAGCCTGTCATCCAGTCTGATACTTGCAGGCTTGCACTTGTGCTGGTCTGAAGTCCCACTGAAGTCACTACCTGAATTTTAGTGACTTTTAGTCCCACTGTAGCTTTGGGACTCATAGCTGTAATGGTTTATATTAATATAATTCTTTGTTAAATGGAAGGCGGACATGTTGGAAAATGCTACCAAAATTGAACAGCATAATGCAGGGGTGAGCAATTATTTGGGCTGGAGGGCCACTTAGCAAGTTTTGGTGACCTGTTGAGGGCCTTGTGCCCATACTCAGGCAAGAACAGGGCTGAGAGCCGTGCTATGCTGAAGGCTGGGGTGGGACTGGCATTCACAGCCTTGCAGAGCTGGTCTGCAGGGGATGGGGGGATTGCCTCCACCTCCTGGCCTTCTCTGCACCTGCTGTGCAGACCCTGGTTGGGGGAGAAGGCACAGGGCAGAGAGCTCAGCTCCTCCCTTTGCCTGCCCCACCTGCTGCACAGTGCCAGGTGGGGCTCTGGATAGAAACAATGGGCAGGCCCTCAAGCAGCAGCTCTGCTCTGGCCTCTGCTGGCACAGCAGGGGACACTGGGTGGAAGCAGCCCTGCCTGTGTTGCCAGGCAGGTGGGCAGGGCTGTTTTTACCCAGCATCCCTTGCCACGCCAGCAGAGGCCAGAACTGGGGTGCTGCCTGCAAGCTTGTCAGTTGATTCTGTCCGGCACGCCAGCAGGCTGTGGCTCCAGCTCCAGCCTCTGCTGGCACTGCAGGCCAGGCAGAATCAAATGTCGGACTGTATTTTGCCCACCCCTGGCATAATGGGGTTTGCCTTCTTCCAGCCCTGGTTCCATTTTCTCTTCTTCATCATCTAATGTTTATTTGCAGTCATACAAATGGTGCCAGCAGCAGCAGTCCCTTGTGCTTTCTAAAATGAGTTAGCCAAGGCAAGCAGCACAGCTGTCAGTTCTCATAAATTTGGTTCCAGAGGGAGCGGGAGCCTGCACCACACAGCCCTGCAGGCTAATGGGTGGTGTACTGAATTGCAGACCTGGAGACAGGGCTGGTCTGCATTCATCTCTTCCACTGAACATTGTTAACATTTCTGTGCCCTTCACAGCCAGGGCTCCAAGACTTAAGGTTAACTCTTATTTGCCATTGTGACAGGACTCTACCTGCAGGCAGCTGTGGTGCTGCATAGGTGGCCATGCATCCTGTTTCCTCCCATGCTGTCCTCCCAGGGTACTACTCTGCTGCCTCACCTTGATGGTGAAAATGATTATACAATTGGAGATACTGCTATCAGAAACCACTGTGAGCTTTAGGTGCTTTGCCCTACCCTGCTCATCATTGAGTTCCCAGCTCCACGGCCTGAGCAAGGCACCCCCTCCAAACTGCTTCCTCAACCCTGAGCTCTGGCCCCTCGATTCAGTCTCTCTGGGTTGTGGCCTGATCTCTGGTTGGAGCAAGTCATCACTATTCTGGGCTGGCCTCACCCACCTTGCTCTCTGGATGTCTCTCCACACAAGGCCTCTGGCCCTACCTCAGTACACTGCAATGCACACTAAGCCTGCAGTCTAAAATGTCTGTATTCCCATTAGCCACTCTCAAACCTCACAGATGGCACTATCCACTGAACCTCTAGCACTACCTCTATCCATCAGGCCCTATGTCCGCACCTCAAAATGTTTGGTACCTCCCCAGCACCCACTGTGGCCTGTTTCTATCAGTCTCACTAGGGCTGTCTCACACTAACCCCCTTTGGCCAGCGGTCTCACCTGGGCTCTAAGCCTGCTATTCTAAGCACAGAGTGCCTTTTCTGGCACCCCCACTATGGCCTCCTGCCTCCCCTTTAGTTACATCCATGCCTCACAACTTTAACAGCCAACATAAACTGTTCCCAAATAAAATGCTTAAAACCCTCAGGGTCCCCACAACCTTCTACTCTCTATCAGCTGTCTCCCTTCAGCTCTCCAAGGTACCTGAATTTGTCTGGGTTCAAAGGAGCTTTTACCTCTACAGATCTCAGGGCCTCTGGCCCAGGAGTTAGGCTTCCAGGACCCCAGGAATCATTTTTCACCCCTCCCCGTCTGTCTCGAACTGCACGTGGGAGGGTTTGCTCTCATCCAGTGCAGTCTGCTCAGCTGCACTTGTGCTACTATATAGCTGCCTGCTTGGACCTCTGCCTATATAGCTTATTGCAAAGCATCTTGCCCCAGCCAGTTACTTACAGTCTCTGACTCCTGCCTTCATCTCCCTTGGCTGTTTAATTTCTTGCAGCTGATCCACACTCAGCTGCCTACAACACACTGCAGCCCTTGCCAGCTGCTCTTTTTCTTCTTAAAGTAGCAGAGACCTTTAACCCCTTTACATGATTCATAGACCAGGTCGTGACATGCTTACAAAAAGTCAGTTTGGGCAAAGCTAGTGTTACAACCCAGACCTGTCTGATGATGGAGGCAGCTTGTATTTGCTTTGTCACACAACTCTTTGAAAGGTAAAAGTGGAATGAAGCACTGGCAGTGCATCCCTGTGTCATCATGTGGCAACTAGAGCAGTGGTTCTCAACCTTTTTTGTACCGGGACCCAGTTGTAAACATCAATGGCCAGTCCTGACCCAGTGCCTCTCGCTCCCGACCCATTGCCCACAGGCTTTCCCAGCCTACAAGGGAAAAGCCACGATTTCCCACATTTTTCTCCTTTAAAGGAGAATCCATTTTTTAAATTTGTTGATCCATTTTTAAGGTTTGTTCAGTACCCTTTTATATATTCTTGCAACCCACTTTTGGGTTGCACCCCATGGGTTAAGAAACGCTGAAGTAGAGGACATACAGAGGTTTGAAGTGGCTACTACTTCCATGGGGCCTGCTTGTCTCACCCACTGACTCAGTTTACATGTTCACTGACTGCTGGTCTTTCCTGCAGACCAGCTCAGCCTCTGGCTTCTTTACTGTTCATTCCATCCAAGAAGAGCACACACCAACTGCAGAGACTTTCTCAGCCTGACAAAGGGCTTTTAAACCCGAAAGCTTGCAAAAAAAATTTTTTCCAACTATTTAAGTTGGTTTAATAACAAATATCAGATTCACCCAAATAACTTTGTCTGCCCAGGAGAAGCTACAAACTCATGAGGCAGGCTAAAAATACCGATTTGTTATTTAATGTCACCGTTTTGAAACTAACATGATTTTTATGGGGGGAATCATGACTTTTAAATGTTGGGATTTTGCAGTTCTGGGCCATGAAAAACATCTATCTATTATAAATTAAATCTCTTATTCCGGAGGCCAGATCATTACAGTCTACAAGAGAATAAAGCAGATGGAAACAATGGTCTGAAAGCTTTTGAAGTTGGAACAGGCAATGATGCATAAACCACAAAGTGAAGATGATGTTGATTATGACAGAAGGTTATAAAAATTTTTTAAAAATCAATCTTCCTCAGGAAAGCATGGGTTTAACTAGTACTTCGTGACATCTCATATAGACCAGAAAAAGCATCATTAGATGCCAGCTACGTATACTGAGAAATTATATTTAACACTATTGCAGAGTTCATTTTTTCATATTTGATTGAAGATCTGCATCTCATTAACAGCCATTTACACGTCGATTTCAAAGTGTAGCTGTCTTGAGTTTTCTTTGTTGAAAAAACATTATATTCATTTTTATTTAAAAGGGAACATTGATTATTATTGTAATTTTCCCTGACAGAAATTAAAAATCCCCAGAGAAGGTTTTGCTCTCACTTCTCAAATGCATGTTCACTTTCAGATAAAGGCCAAATATGGAAAATTTTAGAATGAAAGATGAGTGGTTTGGAAAGTTATGACTATGTGAAAATAAGAGTGGTAAACTGAAACTATATTGGAACTTTTTAATTCTTGTTACAAGTAAGGTGGCCTGTTATTTTATTAATTTAATTACGTTAATTTAGTCAGGTTTCTGGCTGTTTTTGACACTTCAGTGAATGGGTTCAGTAGAAGTGAATCTTCATAGAAGTAGCAAAAAATTAACATTTAAAGAATATATCTTTTCCGCAAGATACTATATAATACTCTTTCATCAAACCATAACGAAGTATAATGTTGCATTTATGACATTTATAATAAAAATATCTTATTTGGCAAAGATGCATGTAACTTGGTTTATGTGGGAACTATAATATGCTTTTAGTGTAAGCAAACATACCATACTAGAAGCATTGATCAGAGGGGAGTTCATTTGTTTCTGTCTCTGTTCATTATTCCCTTATTCTGAGAGTTGCCAATTGTGAATCTGTCAGGACTTCCCAGGTAGTCAGTTTATAGTGACAAGATATCCATAGCAGCAGGAGCCCACAGTAGCAACCACAGGCTGAAAGGGACCTTGGGGTTATGATTGATCACAGGATGAACATGAGCCGCCAGTGCAACACTGTAGTCAACGGAGCTAATAGCATACTGGGATGCATTAGCTGATACATTGCAAGCAGGGCTAAGGAAATGATGCTTCCTCTCTACTCGGTGCTGGTGAGACCCCAGCTGAAGTACAGTGTCCAGTTCTGGACACCGCACTTCAAAAAACATGTGGAGAAGCTTGAAAGGGTCCGGAGAAGGGCCACAAGAGTGATTAAGGGCCTGGAGGACAAACCTTATGAGGAAAGGCTAAGGGATCTGGGACTGTTCAGCCCCAGAAAGAGAAGACTGAGTGGGGGGATTTGGTGGCCCCCTACAAGTATGTAAGGGGTAAATATTGGGATCTGGGAGAAAAACTGTTCAGTAGGGTGCCCAGGGGAGGACATGGAGCAATGGCCATAAACTGTTAGAGGATGGCTTCAGGTTGGATGCAAGAAAGAACTTCTTTATGGTAAGGGTGACCAGAATCTGGAATAGACTTCCCAAGGAGGTGGTGCAGCCCCACCCCTGGAAGTCTTGAAGAGGACACCTTGCTGGGATCATTTGATTTCAGCAGTATTCCTGCCCAGAGCAGGGGCATTGAATTCAATGATCTTTCATGGTCCCTTCCAGCCTTAATTTCTATGATTCTGTGATTGCTAATCCCACTTGTTCAGAGACTCTTAGACCATAAAAAATGGATGGATAGTATGACTTAAATAATGAGATTTTTATATTATGTGTAATAAAATTACAATTAAAATTTACATACAAATTACACATAAACCAGTCAGATTTTCCTTTAGATAATTTCCAGTTAAAAAAGTAACTTTAAAATGTGCACTAAGATCTACTTTCTCCTTTCTGAAAATGATAGCAGTTTCCAGCCCCCCAAAATAACCAAAAAAAAAAAAAGAATGGAAACTTGCTTTATAAATGAAAAAGCTCATGTCCCCGTGTCTCCTGTAGCTTGGGTTGAAAAAATAACACCAACATTTTGAGCTATGCAATCATTGTGAGAGTTGGCCCCACTGTGGTAGTCCTATAAATAGCCCCCGAGGGCCCCATTGCACTCAATCTCACTGTTTGCCTTCTGTCCTTGGATAGCATGCTTAAGTGCTATTGCTGCCTTCCATACTGTGGATGCCTTTTTCCTTACTTTTGTAAAGTTCTTCATTGCAGCAAGGTAGTAGATAACATGGTACCATGGGTAAAAATATTTGCCTTTCCCTTTTCAAATTTCTCAATATTTTGTAGGTTGATCAAAAGCAGTCTCTCCAAACCACTGGACTCAACTGCTCCAGCTGTTGAAACAAAGTATCTCTGGATGGATTTAAGGGTCCCAGAAGACTGAAGGAATAACACACAAACTGAATAGAACAGATTGTAGATACTTAGTAGAAGTGTTGCATAGAGTTGTGGGGGCACCTGAATTTTGGAAAACAGTTTTAAGGAGGCCCTGGGTTGCAGAAGTATGAAAGCCCAGAGACCCAGTGTACTGGGTCTCTCGGACTTTTGACTGAATATTGATCGCAGGGGTTGAGGGGTGGTGACCGCCCACAGAAGCCACCAGTCTGCAGGGCCCGGGCCGGTCGCCCCAATTCACCTCCCCCACCCCAGGGACAGCCCTGCCAGTGCTTAATTGGGGACCCAGGAACCTCTTGGCTCTCTCTGGAGCATTCAGCAGAGGATAGCAGGACTGCTCCTATTCCTGTTTGCATTTTTGAGGCATATCTTCCCCCTTCTTCATTGTTGAAATGGTTAATCCCAACTTCTTTCTTTCATTTGTTCCTTTCCCTTTTTATACCTTGTGCTGTTTCTAACCCAATCAGGGGACTGTAAATTGCTGGGAGAGATGTACGACTGCTTCCTGGTTAATAGTCCCAAGCAATTCCTAGCTCTGCTCATTTCCTTTCTGCCTGCAAGACATTTTCCTCACTGAACGCAGATATGACCAGCAGCATATGGGATGATCTGAGGCAAAAGAACTTGGTAGTGGTCTATAGCTACCTGCCCATCTGCTGTGAACTGTCTCTCCTAGGGAAACGTGGGTTGTACAGTGGTCTAGAAATAAACAAAACTGTACGTGATAATTGGCACAATTCCTAGAACTGAATATTTGGGATGTTTGCAGAATCTGTGACCATTTAATCCAAATTGGGACTCTCCACATGCTATTTGAACAGATATTGGAGCAAAATATTCTCTGAAACTAGCAAAATGCTGAGTTTGCAATTGCAACCCTCTTTTTAAGTAAAAACATAAAAATATTAATTTACCAGAAAATATAAATGAGAGCAACAAAAGGGAAACAGACCTCTGCAGCCAAAATAATTATCTTTCACTTGAAATGACATCAAGTCTAATCCTACATAAGATACAATATTAGACGCAATGCATGCACCATCTAGAGAGAGAATTACATTGATATTTATTTTCTGGTAATTGTATTATGACTTTAGACTAATTATTTGACAATATTGTTGCACCAATGTATATATTTCATGCTATATGAAACCATTATATTCATTATATTATAATGTGGGGGGGGGGGTTCTGAAGTTACTGTGTAGGTTTTTTCTTACTGAAGACAAACTGAAGAATACATTTTAAAAGCATATGCAGAAATATACATTCATGTATTTATATTAGTTCTAGAAAGCTACAGTTTTCAGCCTAAATACGAATGCCAACTATTGAGGAATATAACTCCTTTTTTATCATTATTTTTTTAAACATTTAAAACAATTTTTTTAAACATTACAGAATGTGAATTGCTTCATTGATTTAGTCAGTTAGTTTAAATATGTTGAAAGCTTGTATCTTTGAGAATAAAATGTAAATCATAAAGTTTGTTCTTGGCCTTACAATGGACATTATTCTGGAGGAGCACAACTGTCCCTGCATTTTATTGATTACCGTTCAGTCTCTAATGAAGCTGGGACTTAATCCATTAACTGCTTTTTACGCTGATATTTTAAAAGGCTGTGTCGGTCTCCCTGGAGTCGTGATTAATACAACCACTGATCCATGTATATACAGGTCACATAAAAGCATTAATCAAAGCAGGCCTCTCTGAGACCAGGACTTGGTGTTACCACAAATGTGACTGTATAAATATCTCTTATGCAGGCTTAGATTAGTAAATAATGGGGAAGTTTGGTTTTGTAAATTTCTCATAAGGCAAATGGATATGGGTGATTGATGCGACCAGACAGGACACCAAAATAAGGATGGAGTGTACAAGGATTAAGACGATCTGTTAAAGATGTTTTCCTATTCAGTGGGAAAATATTGTAGTATTGGCTGAGAACTAGGATGTATATGCTGTAAAGAAGTTATTTTGATCAGTGTATACAGAAGGGTCTGGGAACCCATAATTGCGCTAGGCCTAAGGGATGCATGTGCCAGCTGTGCTTGTACCTTACCACGAACGAGCCTCCAGGGCTAACACCCTGTAAACACATTGACCATGAAAGTTTGAATAAGTGCTCTGTAGGTAATAAATCTAGCAGAGCCTTCACCGCTGAACCAGGCCTGTGATCATTCTTTCTATAACATGGAGGTCTTCAAGGGAAAACACTCTCCCTATAGCAGCAGCAGCAATAGTGGCACAGACAGCACTTCAACCCAGTGCGCACACTGAGAAATATGCGGAGGAGGAGAATTGAGGGATGACAGGTGGTATCTGAAACCAGCTGGGAGCTAGTAGAAAGACTTAAACATGGTATCCTGCATTGTGGACAAAGGTGCCAAGCCTCTCATCCCTCTCCCTCCCACTTTTTTGGGGGGTGTCTATAAGGAGACCATATGTATAACCTACTAGCCATGACTTGTAAGTTGTAGAGAAATCATTCCACAAGCTGCAGAGTACATCAGAATGTAACCTGCATGTATCACAGGAAGAGGGTAAAAGTTCATGTAAGTGAAGGGTAAATTTTCAAATTGAAAATTGGTTTCTTTTTATGTTGGTGAAATGATAACATTTATTTTCATACTGCCATAGGTAGACTTATTGTTTTCAGTGGTATTCTCCAGTGGGAGTAGGTAGTAGAAGCTTCATAGGAAATCTAAAAAACAGAACATAACCACGCTTTGTTCTTGCTAGTTATTTTACGCAAACCTATCTGCTTAACAAGTTATTTATTTCTGTAATGAATACTTGCTTTCAGATGTAGGCGTACATATTTTATATGGATGGAAACTGGATTAAAGAAATGGGAATGTTGTGATCATCAGTGAATTAAATTAATGAGAGAAATAATTTGAGAAAGAAATAATGCTGATTATATTTCACTTGTGAATACATATGAATTGTCTTCATTTGCATGAAGGACTGACTCATGGTGTGGCCTGAATTGCAACTTATAATTAAATACTCTCAGATTTTGTTACAGGATAAAATTAGTTTTTAGATTAATTAAGCATCTAATAACTTTGGAGAGAAGTTAAAACAGAGTGATTTATATGACCAAGTCAGCGGGGTTGTGCAGGAAGGAAGAAAACCACTTCCTTTCACTGAATTGGCACTTAGTTTAAATGTCAGTAAAAGAATGTAATTGGGGATTTCCACGCTACATTGAATATTATCATTAGCTTGCAGTAATGTTCTTCTTGTCCTCCAGCAATGGGTTTCTTGCCGAGGCCACCCTTAGACTATCTAATTTTGGAATAATCCCTAGGTGAGCTTTAGGGCGAGTTCTGATGAGTGCCCATGTGCAATTTGCCACCTTGTGCCCCACAGGCAGGACAGTGTGTACTGAGAAAAGGAGTAGAGTGGGGTGGCATGGAGCTCCCCGCACAGCAGGCATCTACAACTGGTAAGAGGCCCATATGCCAGTGATGTAAGTTAGAGCAGCCACTGGACTGTTGTAATGTGTGACATCAGACATCAGAGAAGCCTGCTCCCTGTTCCTTGGAATCAGTGAGCCACAGAAGCCTCTCTGATGTCTTGTGCCAAATGGAGTTGGACCACAAGAGAGAATCTGTTCCAAACAGTCCAACTTTTTAACATGCGAGATACGTTCCATGTCCAGGGCTTCCAGGTACAAGTAGATAAAATGGAAAAGTTGTGCACGTGCATGATGAGAAAAGTAGCTTTTTTGTTGTTTGCAATCTTAGGCCTTAGACAGACATTACATTTGTAGTGCTATAATCACTCTTGTAGCCCTATAAAAAGTGAGTATCCATATGTGCAAGCCATCTGTAGTACAGGTACTCCTCACTTAACGACCTACCTATTTAACGACCACGCGGACTTACGACCAGCTCTCCGAGCAGTCGGTACTCCGAGCAGGCGGTTGTTAAGTGAGGAGTACCTGTACTGTATTGTGGAAACGGCGCGCCGCAGGTTCATCACGGCGGGGCGGACAGCTCCTGCGCTTGCGGCCCAGGCAGGGCGCACGGAGCGGGCTTTCCTTGCCGGGGCTGGGGCCAGGGCAGCTCCGCCGGCTCCCACCTGCCTGCAGGCGCGGTGCCCCCGGCCCCACGTGACAACAGCTGGCAGGGCGCAGAGCAGCCCCGTGCGCGGATCTGGAGGGTGGGTTTAAGGGCGGTGGTTAGTTCTGCCTGCTGGGGCCGAGCTTCCCTCCTGCTCCCTGGTGCCAGCTCCTTCCCTCTCTCAGCATCCTCTTCCCACCAGCCCTGGCTTCAGGGCCAAATGCTGCCCTGGTGCTGGCAAGATCAGGGGAGGGAGCAGCTCGACCCCCCGCCCCAGGGACGCGGCTGCCAGCACACGGTCCTGCGGGGAGCACTTTGCTGCTCAGAGCGGCTCCTCACTTAACGACCAAGTCGCAGGAATGGAACTCGGTCGTTAAGTGAGGAGTACCTGTACCACAAAAATGTTCCTCATCCAAAGCAGAACTCTGTAGCGCTACATCTTGTAGTGCTACATATAATTTGTGGACAGCTCCCTGTAGCACTGCAGGGGTTTTTTTAGACCCCACAGTATCCCATTGTCCACAGCTTTCCATCCTTCCCCCTGCAAGAGCATTGGCTTACTTGATCCCCTGTGACAGACTGCAGCCAAAACTGCTGCCTCAGCCATCAGTGCCCTGAAGTATCAGCAAAACTCAGTACTTCTGCTGCATTGGTGGTAGCAGCTGTTGAATACAGCCCTTCAGTGACTGTGGGGGTAGTGGGAAAGCAATTTTCCTTCTCCCCCAGGTCCCCAGCGGGCAGTTGGGGCCAAGGGGATAGGAGGGGGACATCTCTTACAGCTGCTGCTCCCAGTGGCAGTTGCCAGCTGATGGTGACTGCCAATGGGTTCTCTTTCCCTGGGAGGGGAGAGGAAAGCTTGTCAATGATCCACGTCACTGATGGAGAGAATGGAGCAGGGGGGGAAGAAAGGAGCAGTTCCCCATCACCTCTGTGCTGGGGAGCACGTCTTTAAGCGGATTTATCTCTCTCCAGCCAGGGGGGCAGTTTTGCACGCCTCCAATAGTACTTATTTTTGTAGCACTCAAATTGCCTTAGAAATAGGTGCGCTACAGACCTGTAGACATGCACAGTTATGCTAAGCGCTCAGTTGCTGTCTTGCATTTACATCAACAGGCATTAAAACGGTAATATCGCAACAGGATCTCAAGGGAGATGAGAACTGTATTACCTGAATAATCATTAGTGATTTTGTGGCGACAAAAAGTTATCACAGTTATCAACATATGCCATTGGTCAGAGTGATTAGGACTCTTGTCTGCATCTGCTTATTGGAGGGCTTCCTACGTCTTCCTTTGACGCAGCTGTTGGAATCAGTGTACTGAATTGGCTGCATCACTGTGTTGGGCCAGCTGGGCTAGACACTGTGCTGGGTCTTATGATTTGCTGCCACAGGCCTTTCTGGCTGGAGCTGAAAGAGAATCTCCATTTAGTGCATGTGTTAGTGGCTCATCATTTGTGCATCAACCACAAAAGGCTGACTACAGAGCTGCAGCTGAACGAGGCTGACATTCTACCCTTCTGGAGATTACAGCCTGCTTCGGAAAATAAATGATGCATCGTGATACAATCACTGAAATGCTAGCTGAGAATTTGAATAAGGTGTGGGTTACATACTTTTGCTGTGGCTTTCACTGGTACCTGGCCAACTGATTAAATCCTCTTTGAGCAGGGGAGACTTCTTCCAAGGAAGCAATCTGAGGATTGGACTTGGCTAGAGTTACTCATCTGGTTTTCCAAAACGCACTGGAAAATAGCAGGTTCTCTCTTCTGACTTGGCTGTGCAGTAATAGGAGCATTTATGAAGTCCAGACAGTTACAAAAATAATTGTAATTCAGTCCTTACCATCACTTGTGCCACCCCTTTGTTCTTTTGTGCAGATGAGGATAAAATCCTTATGTGGTCACAGCCCTGTTCTGTATTATGAGAGTGACTGGTTTCTGGCCCTGGTGTCAGTAATGAGTGTAGCCAAGCCTTTGTTGTGGTCATGATGTGATTGCAAGTGTAGAAAAAGGCAGGCTGGGTTTGGTACCTTTGTGGTAGTTGTGGTTAAAACCTGCCATTGCAGCAGAACCTTGCCTATTTGGTACTGGATCTCTTGCACCCATTGCCAGTAGTGATAGAGTGGACAAATCGATAGATTACACGTTTGATGTCCCAATTGCCATGCTCAGAACTGGGTTTGTCTGAGAGAATGACTGTATCAGTCATGAGCTCTGGTATGACAGCTGTTAGATGTGAACGGCTTGGGTACCAAAAGGAAGTGCCCTGTCTGGAAGATTTGCAGCAGTTTATATCCCCATCTGTTAACATCTGAACTCTGCTAATACAGAGTTCTTGTGCTGTTTTCCACATAATTTCCTTTGTCTGTCCTCATTAGGGCTATGTCTATAAGCAGGTTTGAAGGACTGATTGGACACAGATGAAAATAAGAGGTTTTGATTGAATTTTTCCTAGTTTATCTTCATCCTAGCACATCCTTCATAGGATGTACTAAGGAGCATGGTGTTGCTATTATACTCCTTTGAATTTAGTTATCTAAAATTATTTTCCTTTTTGTGGGCTTTATATTTACCTTGAGGAAATCGACCATTACCAGATGCAAACTTTCAGTGACCTCATGATGAACTCAGAAATAAATTAATTGCTCTTATTTGTATGATGCTTATTATTAGCCAGTAATGTAATCTTGCACAGCCATTCTACCAAGTAAAATAGAAGTCCTATCCTCCGCTTGCTTTGTTTTATGTCCATCAACCTGATATTTTTTGACTGTTTTAAATACCCTTCATTCTCCCAGGGGCAGTAGTTTCATGAACCACTTAAAGCAACATATAAGGATCTAAAATATGGTAGAAATTGTGGGTATGGTTCTAAACTTGACTATAATAAAGAACAAATAATTACAAAAATTATCTTGCATCCAGCAAGCAGCATTTTTACAGCTTTTTTTATAGTGCTACATCTTTATGTAAACATTTCAGCAACTCTCACCCTTACCAGATGCTGACCAGAAATCAGCTGCCTTTAACAGAAACTGATGCTTCTTTTTTCTCTTCAGACTGGCTGCAGCCTTCACTAATATTGTGTGGAAGTAGAGCTGACTGTCAGACTTAAATGCTTTTGTTGAATCTGTAGTTCCAGCTGTGCTCTCAGATTTCATTTTAAGAATTAGGAAATACAAATGTACCACACAAGTAATTGCTGAACAAGGTATAAATAAAAGAACAAACTTGAATGCTTTTTAAAATGCCTTTTGGACACAATGTAACTTATACCTACTCTTTTATATTTGTTTTTAGATGTAGACTAAAATCTGCTTTTGAGAAATGCCAAACTGCAATTTCATGCGGGAGGAAAACAGCCCACTGTAAGTATGATGAGTACAAATTGTCATAGAGAAAACAAATTCTTACTTGCTAATATACTTTTCATATTTAATTTAGATGAATAATCGAGAAGCATAATATATCCAAAAAACAGTCAAGTAAAAACCAGTGATCAAAGCAGGAAAAAAGGGGGAACTGGGGCGGTTTGGAGGTTAGCTGACAGTTGCAATGAAATTATTGCCTAAGCCAGGGGTGTTCAGCTTCCAGCCTGTGCGCCAAGTGCAGCCCATGGAACTAGCACATCTGGCCCATGGGGTTCCCCCTGGTCAGGAAATTTGGTGGCAGTGGAGCAGTGGCTATTAATACAGCCACCCTCCCCCCTGACAAATTCCCAAGCCCCATGAGTCTGATTAGAGCTAGGCTACACCCCCTATCCCCTGTGGGTCTGGGTTGGAGGTAGTCCATGCCCCCCCCCCCCCAAACAGGGCCAAACACCCCTTTTCCCCCATGGGTCAGGTTGTGGCCGGGCCCCGCCCCACATGGAATCAGGCCATGCCCCCTTTTTCTTGGGAGCTGGGGTTAGGGCCAGGACCTGCCCCCTTCCTCCCCCCACAGGCCCAGGTCATACCCCCCTACCTTGCGGCCACCTCCTCACCCCCTCCCCACACCGGGCCATGTGAAACCCCCTTCCTCCCTTGCAGAGCAGGACTCGGGCAGGGCTGACCCCTTGCTCCCTCCTCATGGCTGGATGTTGCTCACCACATTGGCCCTGGGCATTGGACCTGCCATCTAGCCCACGGTTGAACCAGGAACTGCCCATCCAACCTGCCAGGGAAAAAGTTTGAGCACCATTGACCTAAGCAAATTGTAGAATAGTGGGGGCCAACTTTTTTTTGTCAGGCATGCCACAAATTAGCCCTGCATCCTCAAATGCCATTCCAATCCCCTCATCCTTCCTGATCAGCTCTCTGCTTTGTGTTCCCTGCCCTGTTCTTCCTCGCTAATCAACCTCTGCTTTCTGCTTCCCACCCCATACTCCTGATCTGCTCTGTTTTCTGCTCCCTGCCCTATCTGCCACTGCTGCCTGTCTCTCCTTAATCTGCTAATCTGCCGCATTCCACATGTACAGAGGCTGCTTGTGCCTGGTGTGGCACTCATGCTGCAAGTTGGCCAGCTCTGTCGTTTGGGACTATATGCTCTTCTGGGAGGACTGCCTGTTTATTAACCATCATAAGAATTAGAATTGGAAACAATCTGTTTCAGTTACTGGCTGTCAGGTTAGCTAATTCTGCAGTGTGACCATCATCATGGCCCATGCTATCATGCACTCTGAAAACTTTTGGGAATGAAGTGTGCATGGCTCTTTGACTTCCTGCATATAATCAATATCTCTTTTCTGTTGAGTGTTGATTTACATCAATCCATTGATTTATATTCAATTTAAGTTGATACATACTTTCTTGTAAAGGAGGACAGCTTTTCATTCTGAACCTAGAGGTCTGTCAGTCAGCTCTTTTGGGAAACATTCCCATCCTTGAGTTTTTAAATTCCCTGTTTAGAAACTGTCCCTGTTCTGTGTCTTATAACTCAGTAAGAGAAACAGTTCTTCCAGAATTATTGAAAGGTTTTGTGACTAAATGAGGAGTTGTTATGGATGTAGTGAAAATATAAGCCAGGCGCATGTGGTCACTTTATCACAAAATTTCTATTTTGCTTCCCATGTTTCTCCTCTTGAATGGAAGGAGTTGTCAAAACAATATTAGGAATGCAGTTGATACGGAAGTGTCATGATTACAAGTTAATATTGTTCAGGAAAGACAGGAACCTTCACATTTGTCAGCAAACTAGCCAACCTTAGCAGAGGTGGGCTCAGACACTTCTCTCCTTGACTGTATTGTTCTACATCCACCCCTTTCCTAGCACCATCTGGGGAAGGAAATCACATTTCCCTTACATTTATCCTTCCCAGTGTAACTGAATGTTGACATTTTCTTTATAAATTACTGGCCTCTACTGTGTCATGTAGTAAGGAGTTTTCATACCTCTGTTTTTTCTGGTGTACAGAAGTGCTTCTTGTTTAGTTTCAAATGTGTGTCATCAGTTGGAATGTGAGTTACTGTAAAATTTAATGACAATTGTATCACTGGCCTGATGGTAAGGAAACACTTCAAAGCAACAGGTTGTAATGCTCCAATGTAAAATATCCCTGATGGGTCCATAGAGTAATTCACTCCTTTTTCCAACAGAAATTTGTACATAAAGTATCACGTAATAGTACTGCAGATAAACCTTCTGCTCTGCAGAGCTACAGTATCAGCAGCCACCAACCACACCCTTTCCTTTACATTCCCCCACTAGTTTCAGACCTACTCTAGGCCAGTAATTGTTACTTCTTTTTCGATATGTCTTTTTAGGGGCAATAGATTTTTTAAAAGTTTTGGTAACTTATAGGAGCAGTAATGACTTGTGCCTTCTGCTTTCTATTCTGTCAGCCACTCTCCATTTATTCGTATCTGTTGTTCCTATCTCTGCTTGCAGAAGTCCCACCCCACAAAAGCACTGGGGTTACAAGACCCAATAAACTTCATTAAGGATGATTTAATAACTTAGCCAAATCATAAAGGGCAGGTGCTATGCCAATGGGTCCCTTTCAGTCCCTGATTTCTGACAGAAAAACCTTTGTTATATGTTGCACAATATTCAGCCCATTTTCATTAAAATCCTACAGGAGCATGAATCACATGAATTTGTATTTTATCAGTATTTATGTGTCCAGTCACTTAAGGACACTTCAAACCTATAGATTTGCCACTGTTAAAAAAGCATTGGTTGAAAATAGCCTAGCACTCCATTTATATTTTTGTTTTCGTTACTGCCTAGTATGGTAATGTTAGAGGAGTAGCTATTGGAGACAATCTGCTGCCCCCTGATACTTCAGCAAGACAAATCACTAGACTCTAGCAGCAAGAGAACGGTTCTTCATGACAAAATGACAGCAAGAGAACACAGTCCCCGCCATGGTGCAAAATCCCGCACTGTGCAACGGGCCTCCACTATTGATGTTGCCTCTGACATGCTAGGCCTTTCCCTAGCAGGTAAGTCTCTCTATGCTACCAGGTGTCCTCATGTTCTTTTCAGACGTACTTTTATATCTTTTGATTACTTACATTTCAGATGTTCCGACTTGTTCAGAGGTGGTGTGATCCTAAAATTCAGATAACAAGAAAAATAATTTTGCTCCATCTTACAGCCAAGGGCCTAGAAATAGAAGAGGAGAGGTGTTAGGCTAGGTCTTGGGATGTATGCTCATCATCAGTCCCTTTCTTCCTTCTCGTGTCCTTGTCTTTTTGACAAGGTATTTAGCAGAGCTCACAGATTTGTTGGAATTTGACTTGTCTATGCTGTGAGCATTTTTGCTGTGGCCTTGAACTTGCAACCTCTGGACTGGACATCATGCACCTTAGTGCCCACACCACCCCAACCTGTTGTCAGTCCCTAAAACAAGGGAAAACAAGTAGCCAGAAAGGGGTTCATATCTGCTAAATACCTTGTCATAAAGACACAAGAAAGGAAAATAAGTGCTGGGGAAGGCTGCAGGGGGAGAGAGTGATTACTTAGGTACTATTAGGTAGTGGGGCAAATATTAAAAAGCAACTTACAACCTAATTTTCAAGCGTTGCTCATTGTGTTAGTAGCCTAACTTCTATTATCTTTCAGTGGGACTTAGGATCATAAGTATGTAAACCATTTTTCAAAATGGGACTTAAGCTCCTGAGTCACTTGTGCACTTTTGAATTTTTTGCCTATTGCCTTAAGTATTTTTATCAGTTGGCAATATATAGTTTTGAGGATATTTTTATATATTGAAGATTCAACTTGTAAACACAGTAAATTCTGTGGGATAATTTGCCGCTATTCTAATGACTAGTAATTGATAACTACTGTGTAATTTGCCATTTTGCATCCCTGCTGGGGTGACAAATTAACCAGACTTTACTGTATATTAAAATATTTTTTCATGATTCACTGAATAAAAAAATATGCAAAAAAATGTTTTCAAGATATAACTTCTTCCGTAAAGTGTTTTCCCTCTTTAATTGTAGCTTGAACTTAAGAATGCATGGAATGGGAGCAGTAGTTAGCACATCTTATATACATTTTTCTGTATTACAGGAAATATCCAGGATCCAGATGAACCGATTTTAGAGTTCAGCCTAGGTAAGTAGTTTTTATGATAATTTCTAATCTTTCTTAATTTTCCCGGTAAATGCTGCTGAATATTTTTTATACTGAAAGCCTTATCTTACAAGCAGGTGTTGAGCAGTATCTAATCTCATACTTTGTGTTTAATGAAAGTATGAAATAGAACCTTACCTTGCTTTTTGTAGATGTATCTTGATAGAAAGCAGAATAGTGATAGTGAGCAAACTGTACTATATTTCTGAGAGTCCATAAATTAAAACATCTGTTCGATTAAATTTATTGGATTTGGGATTGAAATGATCACTTTAGTTTTAATTTGTCAATGCACTGAACCTTCAAGAAAGTTGATGGAGATTGCTTAAGCAGAAATATTTTATAATTATTATTGGAATTATTATTAATTATAATAGTCTTTCTCTTAGTCCATTGACTGTGCATTTAGGTGTTTAACAGGGGACCCAAAGGTGTCCTAATGTCTAGCATAGATAAAAATGTGTTTTGCTGAAGGACTTTAATCAAGTCACTTTACCTTCTGATGCATTAGTTAACCCAGCTAGAAAAATAGATGCAAATCAGCTTCCCAGTGAAAACTCAAAGCTTCCTTTGTAGAGCTCTTTTCTGCTTATGTTGGCAAAAGTTTGGAAGCTTGTTTATCTGACCATGTATTTTTTAATGAAAATTAGAATTCAGTAATTAAAATGTACAAGCATAATAACCTTCAGTACTAAGAATACAGAATTTGAAAGCGCTTATTTTTTCTAGCTCCAGATAATTTCTGATAGTTGAGCAAAGAAAATAGAAAGTACCCAGCACTGCAGAACTATTTCAGTTAGTTTGACTCCTGATTTATATAAAGCTATATCAGCCTTAGCTCTAAAGTTCTGTTTAATTATGGTTAGAAGTCAGTCCCATTGATTTTGGTAGTTGCTTCCTCCTGCGTATCCTCCTTTCCAAATAGTTAGAATAATTAAACACCATTATATTTGAGGGAAAGTGAAGTGATTGCACTCTTGCTACAGTGGACAAGATTCCTTTGTTTACAGCTCAGGCATATGGCTGGTTTGCAAGCACTCCCCATGATGCCCCTTGCCAAGTTATTGTTGAGAATCCTGCAGAGTTCAGCAGAATGTGGGTGCAGATCACATGCATCATACCAATGGGTTTTCAATGCAGAAACACCCCCTGGCACTATTAAGTGCAGTTCTACCAGAGAGGGGATTGGCAGTTGTTGTTTGCATTACTTGTCTTCCACAATGGTACCACTCGGAGAGAAAAACAACTGTAAATTACAGCTGGGGCGTCCCAGCAAGCTCTAGCTTTCTTCATAATTATCTTTGTATGAGACAACACACACATGTGCATTGCGGATGATTGTCTGTCTGATTAGAATCATAGAAAATGAGAGGTGGAAGGGACCTTGGGAGGCCATCTAGTCCAGCCCCCTGCTCAAAGCAGGACCACCCCCAACTAGATCATCCAAGCCAAGGTTTTGTCTAGCTGAGTTTTAAAAACCTCAAAGGATGGAACTTCTACCACCTTCTTGGATAACCTTTTCCAGCACTTTATTACCCTCCTTATGAGAGAGTTTTTCCTGTTGTGTAACCTAAACTTTCCTTGCTAAAACTTAAGACCATTGCTCCTTTTTCTGTCATCTGCAACCACTGATCAGTCTAGCTCCATCCTCTTTGGAACCACCCTGCAGGTAGTTAAAGGCTGTTACTTAATCCCCTCTCAGTCGTCTCTTCTCTAGACTAAATCAGCCCAGTTCCTTCAGCCTCTCCTCATAAGCAGGGATCCAGGTTTTCTCTGTTTAAAAAAAGTGAATTCTCTGTTTTTTTAATTTCCCAAATTCTCTAATTAAACCCCCCAAAATTTGTGTTTTTCCATGATTAAAATGAAACATCACTATATATATATATATATATATATATATATATATATAGGTATCAGTTGATCACAATGTTTTTTAGTGTATTTACAATTTTAAAGCAACTTGGAAGGCTACCAGTGCCTCAATCATTATAATAAAATAAATTATCAAAATATATAGGTTTTTAGGTTTGATTTTTGGTTTTTTATCGTAAAAAAATCAGAGCTCCCCTGCCCCCTTTGCTCCCTAGGATGCAGGTGCAGCTGTGGCTGCCCCTCCTTCCCCCCGCCCCCGTCTTTGTAGTGCTGAGCAGCCCTGATATGCTGATGCCCTGTCCCTGTCATTGCCTCCCACTCACAAGCCACAGCCCCGCGGGTGCTCCCCACTCCCAACCCACAGTCCTCTGGCCCTGCTGGTGCTCCTCGCTCCCAGCCCACAGCCTCCCATTCACCCAACCCCCCAGGTGCTCCTCACTCCCAACCCACAGCTCCCTGGCCCTGCCATTGTCCCTCATTTCCCACCCCCAGCCTCCCACCCCTCACTGCCCCTCACTCGCGACCTGCAGCTCCTTGTCCCCCCAGTCCTGCTGGAGGGGGCCTCCTGGTGCCAGGGCTACGGGACCAGGGCCAAGGCCCACAGCCCCCACCCCTCCCCAAGCAGTACCTGAGCCCCAGCTGCTGCATGCAGGAGATGGTGGATGCTACAGCCAGAACAGAGCACAAAGAGCCTGACCCCCTCTCCTGTGGGCAACATGGCCGGAGTGGAACCCATGGTGGGCAGAGGTGAGGGCTGCCCACAGTGGGCTCTGGGCTCCCCACCCTTCTGCCCTCCCCCCAGGGCACCCAGCAGCACCATGGCAAGGCACCCCCAGCCCGCCTGGCAGCAGCAGGGGCAGTGGTTCAGAGTTGTGCCCCACTGCTGCTACTGGGCAGGCAGGGGCCACTTCGTCATGGTGGCGCAGCTGGTGCAGAGCTCCTGGCAGTGGCACTAAGTCTCCCTGTCCCGCTCTGCCATCCTGTGCTGGGTCCTACGCACTGGGCTGCAGAGGCCCGGAGGGAGGGCAGCAGGGTGGGGAGCACTGAGCCTGCAATGGGCAACTTGCATCTGATCACACAGATCTGGGGGGCATGTGCCCCCCTTTCCCCAGGAGTGCATGCAGCAGCAGAGAGCTTCCTCCTTCCCCCACACCTCCAGATGAGCCACCTGTGGCTCCATCTTGCTCCCTGAACTAGGTCACATGACCGTGCTTTTCTGCCCCAAGCTTCATGTGTCACCCCCAGCTGGGCAGCACACCCAGCCCTGCCCCACTCCCTCACCATGGGGGCCTCAGTCTGCCCTCCTCCCTTCCGCCACATAGACTTACCTGGAGGGAGCTGTGGGAGCTGCTCTGCACGCTGCCTAGCTGCCATATGTGTGTGTGCGCACATGCTGCTCCTCCTGCCTGATAGCCCCCCTCTCCCTCCCCTTCTCCCACTACCCCCAACAGCTTCTTGCAGGCTGGAACTCTGCCAGCCTGCAAGGGAAAACTTGCCGTTTCCCACTTTTTCTCCTTTAAAGGAGACAATCTGCATTTTTCCCCTTAAAGGGAGAAAATCCGCCTTTTTCCATGGCAAACAGAAAACCTGGATCCCTGCTCATAAGTCAAGCACCCCAGCCTCTCAAGTCATGAGCTACATGTGTGCACACAGATACAAATATTGCACATATGCACAAAATTGAGGCAGACTTAAAATTTGGTGCACTGATTTGCTCTTTTTTATATTATACATTTTTATGAAAATTGTGGGGTTTTAGAACATGTTGGGAAGACCATGAGTTAAAGATTATACTCTTAAACCCCTACAGCTTGCAGTGAGCTGCTCACTCCCTCGCTAGACCGAAAACCAAATAGTTTTGTAGCAGTGAGCGTAACTACACCTCCTCAGGCATTCTGGACAAAGCATGCACAGACAGAGATTATTGAGGTAAGTAGTGGCGTCTTGCTGCTCTAGATTTAAAGTATAAGCTAATACACAAATAATTTTTTTTCAACATATATCACAGTATATTAATATTACCTTCTTGATTTATGTTTACAGGGAACAAGCAATCCTATCTTTCTAAGCAGTATTGCCTTTTTTCAAGACTCTCTTATCAATCAGATGACACAAATCAAACTCTCTGTCTATGATGTTAAGGATAGATCTCAGGGAACAGTAAGTTCACTTTGTATATTCCTGCCTAGTCCTTCTGTCATATTTCCTGTTCTAAATTAAACCAAACTTCTGTTTTTTGGCCCCATGGACAATGGAAGTAGTCTGGTTCATCTGAAGCCAAGGTCTCTCATAAATCTGGTAGCTTGATGAGTCCTAAATACTTAGGATGAAAGGTGCTTTTGTCTTTTTATCTGTTCCTTCATAGTACTTTATGCTGAATTAGAGTGTTGCTAAGGTCATTGTTAGCCTCAAATTAGAGCTTGAAAATTAAATTTTAAATACTTGAGTCTTACAGATTTATGTGATAGTTTTTCCTGTTTGGTTTTGCATCCAGGCATAAACGTTGTAAGTACATTTTCTGTGTGATGGCTCCTTGTAAAAAAAAAAAAAAAAAGAAAGTGAAAAATTGATTTTTCACGAAGAAAACTGTTTTAAATTTTTAAAAAATCAGTACATACCATAACTGTATTTTTCTAAGAAACTAGTTCATTTTCCAGTTTACGGTGAAGAGTGGCAAAAAATCAGCTTCCCACTGAAAATTCAAAAGCTTCCTTGGTAGAGCTCTTTTCTGCTTATATTGGCAAAAGTTTGGAAGCTTGTTTTATCTGACCATGTATTTTTTAATGAAAATTAGAAATCAGTAATTAAAATGTGCAAGCATATTTTGAGTAGCTTTTTGAGTAGCTTTATCTTCTTCATATCAGTATAAATGTATTTCTCCCCCGTGTCTAAAAAAGTTACCTCATTTTCACAGCTTACAAGCATAAAGAGTTCCACCAAAATCCCTATCATCTGCTGAAGCCTCAGTCTTTCTTTTAATAAAGTGGTGAATTACAAAATAGGTTGCTTCTGAAGCACAAAGTGCTAGAAGATGGCTTTCAGGAAAGCATCCATGCACTTTGCTGTCTGGCATATGGAAGCTCTGGACCAGCCTCTGCACGATATATATACTTGAGATATTAGACTCACTCCTGTTTGCACACCATTCAGAAAAGGCAGTTTGAAGTTGAATGTTATCGTTCACACTTGCTCTTCAGAATAGTGTATTACCCACCAACAAACCAATGTCCAGTTAAAATGAGAATAAGATCATTCCCTTTTCTGGAAAAAATAGCAGGAACATTTCTGGCATAAGGGAATCTGTGTGGATGCTTTCATAGAAATTCCCCTTATGTTATCACGTTGAGGGATAGTTTGCTTCCCCACAGAAAAACGCCATAAGGCTAACCTTCAAACCAGAGCCCTTGAATCTGCAGGTACCATCTATCTGCCTTTCATCCCTTTGCCTATGCATTGAATTTGGCTCAGAATCCCCCCCCCACTGGCTGTATATATCGGAAGCAGCCTTACTTTCCACCCAGCAAAAAAAAAGAGGGGCTAGTTTTCCTCAAGGTGAATATCCCAAGGGATTTTCTTTATCCTTTATAAACATGGTTGGACAGTTTGTTTATTAGTGTTGTGTATATTTTGTTCTTGAATTTTTATTTTATTACTCATCCATGGCAAAGTGATTTGGAAAAAAACACATTAAAATTAAAATGTTGACACTAATAATAATGTTCCTTTTTTCAGATGTATTTACTTGGTTCTGTGGCATTCACGGTAAAGGAGCTACTTCAGGAGAAGAATCATAGGTTGCATTTAACACTAAGGTTTGTAATGTTGTGCCATTTAGAAACCAAATATTCTTAATACTGAGGCTAGTGGGGTACAGGAGCATGCTATAAAAATTGCTTGCATATTTTAATTTAAAAATTAAGTGTCTGAACTTCAGGTGCCCAGCTGGTGAAAATCAGTTTTTATACTGTGCAGTGGTTAAAATATGTAGAGCAAGGCCTTTTCAAGTGCTGCAGTAATCTTTTACTGATTCGGTGCCAAAGTTTGCAGGGAACAAGGAATGAGAGGGCTGGCATCACTTCTTGAAACTGTCTCTAATTCTACAGCTTAAGTTTATACATACAAGTGCAGTTTTTCCTTGCTTTCTGTGCGTTTTGTCAAATCATGCCAGCATTTGTGCATGTAAGAGAGTGAGAGACCTAAAATATTAGAAGCTTACTTTATTTACATGGATATCTTAGGTCCTTATTTTTATCTATGATCCTTATATGGTTATTGATAATCTCTAAGGACCTTACATTCTGTACTGTACAGATTGCTACAACATGTCTAAATAGGACGAGCCATTCCTAATTATGCATATACCTTTTACCTTCTTATACTGTTGGGGGCGCGGGCAGATTGAGGCCTCAGTGGTGAGAGAGGGAATGGGGGCTAGGGCTGGGGCCTCGATCTGCCCTGTCCCCCCACCCTTTCCCCCTTCCCTCCCCACAGACTTACCTGCTGGGGAGGGAAGGTGGGGCGTAGATCTTGAGTTCCTTTTAAATTCCAAAAGTGATTTCTGACCTAAAAAGGTTGGAGACCACTGTTTTAGAGGGAAGTACTGAAGACAGGGCGATGGCTTTGTGACAAAGAACTGGATGATTGTTCTACCTGTAGGAGTCTGCATGGAAGTATGAAATAAAGCATATAAAAGGTTAGGCTGGTGACCTGAGCAGAAAGTTATATTAGAAGAAACTGAACTTGAAGGGATAAATGTGGGTGGAGGAGCTAGGGATGTTTGAACACAACGATGAGACTCTTCAGCGGGATGTGAAAAATGAAGGCGAAATCAGCCAAAACAGTCTGAGTGGGGGAGCATGGTCAGAGAGAACAATGCTTGCAGTAGAATCAGCATGAGAAGCTTGGACGTGGTTGCTTTGGTTTAGGTGAGAGAAGATCAAGGCATAAAGCTGTAAAGGAAGAATTAGTAAGATTTGACAGCAGAGAACGTGCTGTAGAAGTCGTGAAACAAACAAGTCGGAAAAAACACTGAGGTTTTGATGTTGGCAATGGGTAAAGTAGTCTAATTATTCACAATTGTGGAGAAAACTGTGAAGGTGAGGTGAAGTTAGTGCAGAATTTTCCAGGGTTCTTTGTTGGACATATGACAGAGAAGTGGTGCCCATCCATTCTAGGCTGCAGGCTGGATTAGTGTGGAATTGGTCTATGTGGGATTAGTCTGTGGGCCTGATCTAGCATGAGCCAGCACACCAAAATATTCTAGCCCAACATGCAGCGGATAAGACCCTGGCCCTGTGCACGGTGGGATCAGGCCCACTGCTCTGGTACCAGCACTATCTGATGGAAGGGGCCATGTCATCTGGTCATGGGGCTTGCAAATTTGGTGGTGGGGGAACAGTGGTAGCATTCATTACCACTGCTCCTCCACAGCCAAACTTCTGGACCTGTGTGGGGCCCTGTAGGCCAGATGCCATGAGGTGTAATAAAAATACTTAGTTTGATATGGAGTACAAGTCTGATTGGTACAGTGAGAAAGGGGTGTATCTGTGGATGTCTCTTCATCTCAATACATTACCCTTCAAAGATGCAGTTAGGATATACAGCAATATCTGTAGCAATTATTTTTCTTTTGAAACTTGATTCCACAACTCTGCCTTGCTATATATGTGCTTAGATCTGTTCCCGTGGTTCCATATGTGTCTGTTTCATGTTACCCTCCAGTATTGTTTGTATGAGTTCTTGTTTGATCTGATGTTACAGTTTTGCTAAATGGAACCAGCTTTGCAATAACATTAAGAATGTGTCATAAATCAATAAAATAAAGGCAATGCTAAGCTAATGCTATTGATCATACCTTAGCTGTCTCCTGCTTTGGCTGGGTATTGCAGCATGTATGCTATAGCATATAACAGTGGGTCTCAACCTGTGGCCCATGGGCCACATGCAGCCAAATCAGCATGCTGCTGCAGTCTGTGACATCCCGTAAAAAAATAAAACGGTAAGACATTTGACAGTGTAGGAATGAGAGGAATATTGATTTGTATTACATTACATAATACATTGTATTACATCTGTCAGATAACAGATACAAAACATTTTTAAATGGATACACAGGAATTAAATTGTGTGGGTGTGGCCCACATAACACAATGAGAGCTGTAAGTGTGGCCCACTGTGGCAAATAGGCTGAGATCCACTGGCATATAAAATCACATATGTTTAGGAGACCCATGCACTATCTTTGGAAAATCGAGGAAATGCCTCTTTGTTGGTATCATTTTCTACCTAGCATGTAAAGTTAAATTGACTTATAGCCACATATTAAAAGTTTCCTAATTTAAAATATGTCTTTGAATGTATGGATTATTACATTTTGTACAGTGGTAATTAGTTTTCTATTGATAAACAAATCCTTCTCCAAGAAGTTCTGATATACAGTGTTTGTTACAGGTCTGCTGAAAGTGATCGTGTAGGTAACATTACAGTTATAGGGTGGCAAATGGAAGAAAAAACTGACCAAAGGCCACCTGTAACAAGGTCTCCTGATACCATTAATGGGAGAGTAAGTATGAACATTTTATCAGCCTCAGATACAGGGCACATAAAGTCAGTGATCTTAGTGATGATATAATCTACAGTCCACATCTCTGTTTTAGGTTATCATTTGCTAATACTACTTACCTCATACAGTACTTTAGGATTTCAAAGTAGTAAAGTACTATAGAGATATTACTCTAATTAATCTGAGACTGATTAATCTGTTAAGAACAGCTTGACACGAATTAAATACTTGAAGCAAAGCCTACAATACGCTGAGAGCTTTTGCTTCATGTTTGTGTAAGAGTCTTAGACAAATCTTAGATTACTGCAGTAGTGTAGTAATGGTGACATACAAAATAATTTTGGGTAATAAACAAGGCCTGGTACACACTAGCTTGTATTAAATGCCTATCAGCCACTGTGGATGATGTAGTAGTTGATGACAGTAGTTGATTCTAAAAGATCTTCATGGATGTTAATCTGTGAATCAGAAGGCAATGTCAAACAAAACATGGTTAGAAAAACAGGGATTGTAGAATTTCCAAACAGGTGGCTCGTGGGTTGGAAATGCTCTAAGCTATTTTATTAGAACAAAACACATCATTAGTTGAGACCTGGATTTTTATGGTAGTAAAATATATGATTTTCAGATAAGTTACTTATCATTGCCTGGCAGCATATAGAGAGACTGTTTAGTACTGCAGACTGTATTCTGGGTGTGTTTGTGGAATAACTTCTATATATTTTTTTTACAATGTAAATTATTATCACTGTGTCATGTAATCAAATGGTGTAACTTGATGCAACTAGTGGGTAATTTACAACAGCTGAGGGTTAGGCCTTATAATATTCACAGCACTCAGAAGTGTACCAGGCAAGCAGCAGTTAAGTTGGCTTGTTATTTCATCTTATAGTCAGGATAGGTTTTGTTGATGATGAACATAGTGAATATTTTAAATAAAAATTTCAAATATGTTGAATGTTTCCTTTATATTGCCATGTTGATACTGACCAGTGTAGGTTGACTTGGTATGAAGGTATAGTATTGTATTTAAAGGTTTTGTATTGTATTTAATATTTGCTATTTAATGTTCTTTAGACGGTCTTGCCAGTTGATGAAAGTTTAACAGAATCTCTAGGAATCAGATCTAAATACGCTTCATTACGGAAGGATGCATTACTGAAATCTGGTAAGTAGCAACCTGCATAGATGGATCATCTCCTGTTGATTTAATATCTCCACTGTTTATGCTTGATAGTTCTTTTTTAGGGAGCATTGGTTAGAGCTAATCTTGTGTCTACACTGTGGCTTCAGTTCAGCAAAGTGGTTAAGTGTGTGCTAAAGTTGATTAAGGGTGGGCTGCTGAAATTGAGGTCAATAAGGATAATCAATTTTCCATTTGCAGTATAGCATTCTGTAGCACAAAATATGATACCAGATACCCTGCATTATAGTGGAGGTGGTATAAAACCCTGAATAGGCTCGACTAGCATGGTATAGAATAGAATTGTCTTCATCTAGATAATAATACTTTCCCTAAAGAAAAGTAATTTTTTAGACAAAATAATTCTCCAGTAAAATTATGTACAAGGAAGAATGCTCAGTCTATAAAGACATGCAGAATAACAGTTGTCCTGTTATTTTCCCTGTGTTAACAGTGTTTTAATACTTTTTGGGGGGGGGGATTTAATAACTATGCTTGAAAAATATATATTGGTACATGAACTAAATTGCATACTTACAGGCAGGAGCGAGTGAATCTAACCAACTTAGGTTAATGCAATGGTTCTCAACCTTTTTAAACTCAAGGCACCCCCTCAGAAATTGCCAGTACTTAGGTTTCACTTGTTTTTTGACTAAATAAAAATAATAGAGCAGTGCTTCTGCTTTAAAGGACTTGGATCACAGCAGATCAGAATGTTTCTGTGAATGTTTCTGTAACACTGTGGATTTCTATTTAAAATCACAGGGTTTACTTTGTAAATCATGTAGATATTTGCATACCTAACAGGACTTATACTGCATAGAACCCTTGGGCTTCATTAAAAAGTTTTCATGGCAGCCTGAAGCTACCATAGCACCTTGGTTATGAATCACTGAGTGAAGACAAGGAGGAGAAATTTGTTAGCATTGAACTCAGATCACATCCTTGCATAATATGGTTTTAATGTTTTAGTGTTTGGTGGTGCCATTTGTCGGATGTACCGTTTCCCTACAACTGATGGGAACCACCTGAGGATCTTGGAGCAAATGGCTGAGAGTGTGCTGTCACTGCACATCCCCAGGCAGTTTGTGAAGCTTTTGCTTGAAGAAGATGCAGCAAGGTAAGGTTTAATAGATTTACATGTATTACCGTATTTACTCAAATACAAGACAACCCCTCAATAATTAGATTCTATACATGGAACATTTATAAATGTATTATAAGTTTCCAGGTATAGAATCTAATTATTAGAAGTTTTGACTTGAATTTGTCCCCTTCCCACTGCTACATCAGGAAAAATAAATCTGGGGGGAAATTGTATTGATACACAGTGATAGCAAATAAGAATAATGCAAACACTTCTATATCTACCAGTCCCAGGGCTCACAGAGTCAAGGTACATCTGGCCAGTATGCAAGCTTCACTCTGAGGTTCTATCTTGAATGTCAGATGTCAGAAGCCAGGGCCCACCCTCACCCAGTGGGGTGGGTAAGATGGGCTGATGGTGTGCCTGCTGTCCATGGTGGCCTTGGGTTCTCCTCTCGGGTACCCTTTGCTACTCTGAAATCTCTCCTTTTGTATTCTTTTTCTCCCTATGATGACTCTTTATCTCTTGGTCTCCCTGTGGTTGTCATACTGTCCACATCCTGTCCTGTCAGGATATTCCTGTTTCACAAGCCCATCACATGTACACATCCTAATTTGGGCCTTACCGGTGTCCGGTAACTGGAACACCCAAGGGCTCAGCAGCTGGGCACTGTGACCTGGCCAATATGACAGAGTCCCATATCTCATGTGTGGTACATGTCTTCAGTTTCCCAGCCTGTGTGTCTGCTTGCTGCTTGCCTGTGTCGGACACAGTGGGCCTTGAAGCAAACTATCACAAACAGGCTTTTAGAAATCCATTAACCCTTGCCGTTCTCCTGGACCATTGTTCTAATGCAGTATCTGTTTTACCTACAAACCAGTTCCCAAAAACCAACCTCTAAATACCATTTTCTAGCCATCAGTACCCATAGACTTATTTCAGCCAGAATTGTTGCATTTTACACTTTCTGAAACTCCCAAGATTTAGCACATGTACTCCATAAACACACTTTTAAGAAACACTTTTTCACTTATTTACTTATAGCACAAGCTGTGCATGATATTAGAAACTCTTACTCTTTACTATATAGTTCATTGGGTGGGCCCCAGCAGAATCAACAGCATTTTGAGTCATGGCGACCCCACATCTTAGCACTGCTCAGTATGTCTGTGTATTCCATACACCTCTCACAAAAGATTCACATGTTAATTAGCCTCCCACTCATGACTAGAACTAGGTGGTCTTGTCATGAGTCTTAGAATCCTCCAAAAGTGTATATGCAGGTCAGGTGCAGGGCAACTTGGTCCAGCTCCACCTCATGGAGAATGGGGGCACACTAATCATATGTGCCCTGCAGAGAGAGGGGGCAACAGAGAGGTTCTGGATGAACTGTTTGGGGCCCCATTTGGTGATACTTGTTATACAATGAAGGCTGGTGAAGAAACAGGAATCATTGGAAGTGGGAAAGAAGGCACAGCTTAGATGTGGGAGTGAAGAGGAAGTAAAAATATATACAGGGTAGTGGCTCACCATGACTTGAAAGAGAGTTGATGCTCAGGGGGACTACATTCAATGAGTACTACCATATATTTTTTTCAGACAGGCTGCACTAATCTATCGTTGTGTTAAGTTCCCATCAGTATGTTTGCCCAATATGAGCCATATCTTTTTATAGACTTGCTTAGTGTTTAATCAGCTTTATAGTTGGTTTTCATTACTGAGCACATTCTGCTTTTGGCAGTAGTTTAATGTTAGGCAGTATATTTTTAATAAGTTTTCCTTGTATGCAAATATAAGACAAGGGCTTTTTTCCCCATGCTGCTCGTGGAAGAAACCTTGTCTTGTATTCAAGTAAATACGGTAATAGAGCAATGATTTGTGTCTGTTGCTGAGTTACCAAGGAGCAGCTTGTTACAACAGAGAGACTTCAGCAAAAATAGCAAGTGAAGCGACTTGCTCACTGCCATGTTACATTAAAGTCAGTGCCTTCATGTCACCACCACATTGGTAATGAACTATGTTTTGTTCAGGCTAAATATTCCTCTTACTAGGGCACTAGTTAGTTCTCTTGGGCCAAAATGTCAGCAGGTATAAATCACCATAGTTCCACTGAAGTCAGAGTTAAGGCATTTATACCAGCTAGGCTCTGACCCACTGGTGGATTTATCCTTATGTATGTATTCAGAAGAATCAGGCCTATTTTGTTACTTATAGTTCTGGTTAGGCTAAATGGAAAGTAAAAAGTGCTGCTCTTGTGACCTATACATGTATTCACCTGATTCATAGATTCATAGATGTTAGGGTCGGAAGGGACCTCAATAGATCATCGAGTCCGACCCCCTGCATAGGCAGGAAAGAGTGCTGGGTCTAGATGACCCCAGCTAGATGCATATCCAACCTCCTCTTGAAGACCCCCAGGGTAGGGGAGAGCACCACCTCCCTTGGGAGCCCATTCCAGACCTTGGCCACTCGAACTGTAAAGAAGTTCTTCCTAATGTCCAATCTAAATCTGCTCTCTGCTAGCTTGTGGCCATTATTTCTTGTAACCCCCGGGGGCGCCTCGGTGAATAAAACCTCACCAATTCCCTTCTGTGCCCCCGTGATGAACTTATAGGCAGCCACAAGGTTGCTTCTCAACTGAAACTGATATTCAGTGGCTGTATAAAATGCAACTTCAGGGATCTGAAATATATTTTTAACGGTGAGTATTCTCAACTCATTTTTAATATTTTGGAATTGCAAATGGTTTTTGTTGCTGCTGAAAAGCTATAGGCTATGAGTGCCAATACACATGCAGGGAGGCTGCTCCAACACACAGTAATTACAGTGGGTTGGAGCAGACTCAATTAATCGAGTCTGCTGGAGTGTGGCAATTACCCCGTTCCAGTAGACTCCAGTGTCGTGTATATCAGCACCCACACCACCATTTTTCAGCATGGAGGTTGAGCCCTTAAATGGTTCTTGCATCATGGGCAGCCTGTAATAGGTCACATTAATACCTACCTATTTTATAACTCTTAAATACAATAGAATTTCTTGAAGTAGTGCAAAAAGAGGAAGCAAAGAGATTAGTTCTGGCTCTCATTCTGATTGCCATAGACTGTTTAGCATTAGTAAGAATATTGCTGGCTACATGCATAATTGTGATTTCACTATTACTGCTGTAACTTTTTGTATCAAATTCTTTGATGACACAACAGAGATGATGCATCATAATAAAGTTTTTTATAAAATGTCAAGCATAGGGCCAGTACATTACAATGTACATTACACTTTTATATATATATGGCATCATTTATACACAGCATCTTATAATTTTTAACAGAATCATCTTAAACCAAACAAAAGGAAAATTGCATTTAAGGAAAGAAAATACTTGTAGGTAAGGAGGGAACTTTGGATAGATGTGTCAACATCAGGGAAATGATAACCATTTCCAGCTGGATGAATGAAGCATGAGTGAGTAGAGCAGCAGGTTAAGAATAAAGTTCTTGAGAAGAAAAGCCAGAACCACCACAGGGCTGTCAAGTGACTCCTGGAACAATTGGCTGCCTTCTATACTACTGAAAACTAATTTAAAATGCAGCCTAAAAGACTCAGGAGCACTGTGTTCTCTCAGTGAGTACATGGATGGCTTTAAAAACCAGAAGGGTAGGTTTGAATCGAAATAAAACAGATAAAAAGTAAATAAAGTGGATATAGTATAGTGATGATGAGCTGCTTCGGTTTGAGAGAAAGAGAGAAGTAGTTCAATTGAGTTTTATAGTTATAGCGTGCATTTGCCTCTCATGTAATAACATAGAAGAAATGAAATATTTCATCATTTAGTAAGCACACCCATTACCCTTTCACATAAACCCCTTCACATGCAAACGGTGGTGAAATTGGACATGCTCTGTATGCACTCAGGCTTTCTGTAATGCACTATGGTAAGTCAGGGACTTGCAAAATCTTTAATTGATTTATTTTCAGTCAATATTTGCTATATTTCTAAAAAATTAATAGGTGTTCTCTTGAAAGCGAATTACATGTGTATTTTTATCAGGGAAAGCAAGCTCTGTGATATTTATATTTTTAACTTATAATTTGGAGAAGCCCATTTTGATACTTTATACTCACAGAACACATTACATATAGCCAAGTATTACTCTTCACTGTCTCTGCACTGGAATCCAGAGGAATGCTTTGTAGCTTTAAGTGACATGCCACCTCAGTCACTCCTGACTAGCATTTAGGTGATAACTTAAATGTTCTTGGATAGTCGTACTTGCTGCTACTGAGTCCTCAAGAGTTTTGCAGGGAAGGAGTAAAAGGAAGTATCTAGCTGAGAATGTGTGTACCTAATGTTTACACCATGCTCAAATCCATGGTATCTCAGTACCTCTGTGATGCAAATAACTAGAAGGCGAGATGGGTTGTCTTAAGCCATAGACTTGCAATTACTGGGTAAAAATCAGCGTCTTGTGTTATGCAGGAGGTCTGATATCATGATGGTCTCTCTTGGCCTTAAAACTCTAGGACTTAAAATCTATGAGAATAAAAAAGCAGTTTTGATAATGATGGAAGTTTTTTACCAAATGATTGGTTGATACTATATATTACCTGTTGTCAGTCAACCCATTGGACAATGGAATTATTGACAAATTTGTCTAATATGTCTAATATTTATATGCTTTCTAAAATACTACATAGAGGGACATCATTCTGTCAGTTCTCAGATGCTCTCTCAGGTGATACACAGATAATTGGTCCAGGTTATTAAGAGAGACATCAGAGCATTGCTGTTTGATCTGCTCAACAAATGGCAACTCCACATTTGGTAGAGTAGTATTCTAATAAATTACATCTTATGTTTAATTATTTGCTTATTCCTTTGCCTCGCATTCCAACTTCATGTTTAATCTGCCAAAGTAATCATATTAAGCAACTCATTGCAGACTTTGGAGGCTTTGCATGTCAACAGTTGGCAACAGTATAGAGCACTGAAATGATGTGTGTACATGAAATCAGCATAATGTTTTTTTAACTTGTGTGTTAAGAGTAAGAGAAGTGTGAGGGATATTACTCTATAATTCAAGTTGCTGACTATTGCATGACTATAATAAGAATCAGTTATTTGTAATGTTTCTCACACAGCTCCTTAGGCCTCCTGCTTTTATCTTCTGAAATAATACTATTGAAACTAGGACAGAACCCTCCACTGAAGAAGTCAGATAATAATTATGGAGCATTGTAGTAGACTCAAGCTGGCAGGGACTTATGCCACCAAAATATTCACATAGAGGGTTATGAACTCTTATTCAACCAACTTGGTTTACTTTTCTCTTTGCCTAAAGTTTCTTTCAACCCAACAAATCTTGATGAGATTTCGTTCATGTGTTTCAGGCTTTTGTGGTCCTTTTTTGCACACTTTGACACAATTTGGATCTGATTGTGGCTGTGGAGGGGTCTGTGCGAGTCTTTAAGGGGAGCAGAGAGTGTACCTCTTTGTATTTATTGGCACAGTTGCTCCACATGCTGATCCTTGTGCTTTCCATTACAGTGTATCAGGTGGATTCAAGGACCATGGGTATTTCCACCTTCTTATGCACTTCCTATTTTTGGGTAACAGAAACAAGCAGTGTCTTGTTTTCCACAGCACAGAGGCTTTTCACACATTAAGTAAAGAAAGAAGTCTCTCTCAGTCCAGGTCTCTGTTTGGGAACCATCCCTGATTGAAAACTGGTAAAATTGAGATAGGGAGGGAAAGTCATCTCCGTGGCTCCTTACAGACATTAAAACAACCCAAACAAACCATTTTACCAGAAGAAGCAGTGCGTTAGTTTGATCGAAGCAGTGCATTAGTTAGCAGTGTGTTGTATAGATCCAGTGCTTCAGTGCTACTTTTTGGTGCTTTTATCTAATAGCTGATTCAATCGTCTATTAGATAAAAATTACAAAAAGCCCCACTAAAGCTCTGGATCTATACAGATGTTGGGCGAGCTGGGTCCAGCTAATGGGATGCCTCTTCTGGGCATGAGCTGGGCTTTGCACAGTATTGTGCCAAGTTTAAAGTAAAGCACTGTTTGTTTTTAATGACTGTAAGCGGACCTTTTGTCTATTGCAGTGCATTTGTAAATATCTTTTGTAACATCCCCTGGTGATGGATTTTTCTGATAGCGTGTGTTGGTTGAGGATTCTGCTACATTGACACCACAAGGGATTGTTTATTTTGTTTGACTGTGCAACAGATTTGAAGACCTTTTTGTTTCTTTTTCTTCTAGGGTTTGTGAATTAGAAGAGCTGGGAGAGCTGTCTCCCTGTTGGGAAAGCCTTCGTCGACAAATAGTTACTCAGTACCAAACGATTATACTAACTTATCAGGAAAACCTAACTGACCTCCATCAGTACAAAGGTTAGCAAAATTTATTTTCAGTAACAATGGGTAATGTGTTCCAGTCCTGTGTCCCTTTTAAAAAAAAACCACATTCACAAGCAAAAAATGTTGCTTTAGTCTTGGTTTAATAGAAAAAAATATTAGAACCAAACATTTTTACTCTTTTTGTTTTGCCAAAAAGTTAACTTAGAACTTCTTATTATGAGTTATTTTTGCAACTTAACTTAGCAAAGAAGGCACAATGAATAAAGTTGTGGGGGAGAGGTAGGTGATCTCCAGTTTCAAATTTTTCATGATATTTTTTTAAATAACTTACACTGAGCACAATAAATTATATTAGCTTGATCTCCCAAATTCTCTTCTATAAGCTTTCATTGGCAATATAACTTGCTAAATTTCACATAATTAATAATGAACAATATTTGTGTAATAAAGGAAGTTATGGGTATATATCTTTGCCAGTGTACACTCCTCATTCAGTATAATAATAGGGAGGAACCTATTATGTAGTGAACTGGCCTCAGAAATCCCTGGTGCATTGCTGTTCGTTGTATAATGATATTTTATGACACTTTATAATAAATACTATATATGTGTGCACTTGTGTGTAAAAATGTTTATTTTTCTATAACCAAAAATCTCTGTGTTTCTGTGTGTTACTTGTTTGGCTGCTTTTCCTACACTTGGTGGACTCTCTGCACCCTGATAGATGGTATATTTATTGTGCAGTTAACATATTAATTTCATGATAAATTATAACATTATAACATGGCACACATTCTGCCAATTTATGGTGCAATAACATGGCAAGCCAGCCACAAAGATGTTCCATATCTAATAAATAGCTAAGCTAAAAAGCTAGGCACTTTAATTTGAGCATGTAGCATGTTTGACATCTGGCTGGACTGCACAGATTTAGGTATGGGCACATGGGGAGCTTATCAGCTGCATGGTATAGCCCTGAATTGGGCTGAAACACATGCCTTTAAGTACTGGTGCCCCTGAAACTCATCAGCTAATGGGCTTCCCATGCACCAAGTCACATAGTTGCCCTGCCTTGGGCTGTACTGTGCAGTTTTCAGCTTGCCACCATGCAGGGAGTTCATCATCTGAGGGCTCCCTATTCGCTGGCACCTAAAGCCCACAATGCAGGCTGATGGCAGGCTGCACTGTGAAGCTTTCTGTTTGTCAGCACACGAGGAGCCTATGAACTCCCTGTGTCTTGGCAAGATGAAAAGGCACTTCAGGGAATAGAGCATGGTCACAATACCAGGCTCCCCACACACGCAGTCACATTATTGAGATCTGGGAAATTTTATCACAGATCTCCAAAATCACACATCCTGCCACTGCACATGCACATCTGGCTGGCAGGATGCACAGTTTGGGGGATTTAGGATAAAATTTGTCAGATTCCAATCCTGTGCTAAATTAACATCTGCCAGGGGCCTAAAATGACGAATTTATTGACATTTTAGGAGGATTCAGTATGCTGCTACGTTTCTTTTCTTGTGGGAGTTATTTGATTCCTGTGTTTTATCATAAGAAGGAATGTATATGTGAAATAATGTAATGGCTTAATAACTAAATGAGAAGTAAGGCAGTGTAACTCCTGTGTGCTGGCCTCTTTACACAGTAGAAGAATTTCATTGTGAAAGCACAGAACAGTAATGAACTGCATTAGGAATAGTGATCTTCCTGTGATTCCAGTTAAGAAAATCTGTAAGCAGTTCATAAGATAAGAGTGAAACCAAATGCAACTGCTGTCAAGTTTTACAGTCCACAGATACTAAAGTTGCATCTTGTGTTTCTCCTCAGATTCCTAGAAGGGAAGGGTATAATTAGAATATGAATTACTGAGCCCAGACCTGGTATTGCTCTATGCATAATGGATAACCAGAAGTACCAGAGCAATTACTGGTGGTGAAGATTACATTATTTGGCAGTTGATATTGTTGCATATTTACTTTCTTGACTACTTTCTTGAGACTTCCATCCAACAAACCACTTCAGCTCATGCTCGTTTTTTATGTTCCCCTTGAAGTCAGTGGGACTAATGCACATGCCTAAAGCCAAGCCTGTGTCAAAATGCATTTCTGGATCAAGTCCAAGGAGCTGTAACAGTAAGATAATAGTCCAGTACTGAAATGTAAACTTCTTTGTTCCTTAGTTAGCTTCCAGTTCTGCAAGGTACTTAAGCATGTGTTTAAAAGTTATGCAAACTTAAGTAGCTTGCTGACACTTAAGTACTTTGTACCTAAGTACCTAAGGACATATCACATTCCAGTTTGCTCTTCAGATTAGTATCTGTGCTTCACATGATCCAATAACTAATATTTATTATTATTAATATTTGATGAACAGAGTAATCTATTATGCTGAGCCTCAGAATACCTCAATTGTTGGCATCTAATTCAGTTGTATTTGGTAGCATATACTACATAGTCTATAAAGTTGAAGAGAGTAGAGGTATCATAACACCTGTGTTTTCCTAGCATAGTTACCAGTATGTGGAGTGGAGTAGAAAATGTGTTCAGCTGTTGGTTTTTTTTTAAAAGGATGTGATTTCCTGATTCCTTTTAGAATTGGATTTATTAAATATATATATTTTTCAGGTTCTTGTGTCATCTTGTGCTTTTCTCTAAGTCTTGCTTACAGTGAGAACATGTTCCATCAAAGATGAATATATTACTGTCCTCCAGTTCCATAGGGTTAATTACAGGATTTTTAGGACATAGCAACTTCTCACTAAAATAGATTTTAAATGAATCCTATTATCACCCTTCCATTTTTACAGTCATACAGTTTATTGCTGATTGCATGGGCCTCAGGAGCACAAGTTCCCACTGACCAGAAGACTAGTTGTCATACTTTGGCCCAGCATTACCTTCACCTTGTCTACAGCTGTGCATCAGGTGTGGAAGGGAGCCCCATCCCACATTGCCTCTGGGAGCAGCAAAGGTTTTAAAGTGCAGATACAGAATAAATATGTCTCTCTCACATTTCTCAGGTCCCTCATTTAAAGCAAGCAGCTTGAAAGCTGATAAAAAACTGGAATTTGTTCCTACAAATTTACACATCCAGAGAATGAGAGTCCAGGATGATGCAGCATCAGGTACATCTCTCTCATTGTCTCATATATTTATGTTTTCCCCTTTTTTTTTGGACTTCCATTTTCCCTTCCACAGCTCAGTTTCTGCAAACCAGTGCAGCTTCTGTGCTGTGCTAAACTAACTAACATTGCATAACACCTACCCTCCTTGGACCTCAGAACACTTTTACTAAAAAAAAAAAGTAAGTATCATTATTCCTGTTTTTATTTTATGGTAAAATTGAGTGGTGGAGTGCCTTCCTTCTCCTCTCACCAGATTTGCAGTCCTTTTCTTTTTGTGCTGAATTAAACTTCAATGTCCCTTTTTAGGTTTTAGGATCCTTTCAGATTGTGTCATGATGTCAAAGTCCTGCCTGTTGGATTTTTTTATGTAGTTACTTTATTTCACTGTAGCCAGGACAAATCCAATATTTTGTATTAATGTATAAGGACCATAATACTTGCAAAAAAGTATTAGTAGTAATAACCAAAAAAAAAAGTCTAATTTTTCAGCCCCTTTCACCTGTCTCCCAGATGGGAGAGATGCATAGTTTGGCAAGTATCAAGGTTAATCCCTCTTCCTTATATCCAACGTGTTTTGCATTTGTCAGTCTTGTAAATCAAGACAGAGGGATCTAGGTTTGTAGGACTTGGCAGCTCCTTAAGGCCATTAAAACAGTTCAAGCTTACTGTAGATCTCAGATCTGTTTGGAAGGGCCCCAATTTTGGGGAGAAGGGAAGGGGAGGGTTGAGAAAATTATGTTTTGAGTAGTTTAAATTTCCACAGATATTCAAGCAAAGTGAAGAGGGTGAACTTTCATTTGTAAGCACTTTTTGTCCATCCCAGATCAGAATTACGACATAGTGACCATAGGTGCGCCAGCAGCTCATTGTCAAGGCTTTAAATCAGGTGGCCTACGGAAAAAACTGCATAAATTTGAGGAGGCAAAGAAACAGTAAGTAGACGAATTGTTATAAAAGTTGTCACTTGATTTTATCTAATGCTCCATGCTAATGATTTGGACAATAAGCTCACCATTTCACCTTTTTGTAATATCTACATTTAGAAGTTCTGCTATATAAAGTGAACATTATCGTATGTCTTTTATAAAGAGGGAGAAGGAAAAAAGTTTCCCTTTTGTTCTTTCTTATTGTTATTAAATTGAAAAATCATTATGATTTCTTAGAACTTTTAATATTTCAGGATAGTTAAATTATGGTATTTGACTTTTCTAGTTTAACTCTTGAAGGTACTTTAGCTGAGTTTATTTCCTCTCTGATTACAGGTTTGGGAATTGTTGTTAAGCTCTCCCTATTTTTGGTAATGGATAGGGCAGAGGTCCCAAGTGTGTTGACCATCAGATCCTCAAATGTTCTTTGCAGCCACAGAAAATTAAAAGTGAGGTTGACAGGGAGAGCAAAACATAATGTTGCCAACAGTGTGTTACTTGCTTGATTTTGTTGTCAGTCACAGAAAACTGGGGACTACAGAAGCAGGGCAACCTGTAGTGCCACTTGAACTTCAGAGTCAGACCAGCATATATTTTGGTAGTTAGACTGGTACAAACCTCTGCTTCCCATAAATGTCTGACATACAGGATGTGGCAGGAAGAAAAAGCTGAAACATCAATAGAGTAGGCTGACGTTTCTGTTGTTGTTGGTTTCATAGTCCTGTATTGGTCTACTAATGTACTTACATGGACCTGTCACTCTGGTGTCTTAAGTAACTAAACCACCTGTTGGTGTGAACAGACAGACAAATTATACAAAATTAAAGTACCATGCATCGGTTGACCTGCAGTAGTTATTCCTTTCATCCACACTTTTCCACAGTAAGTTAAAGCTAGACCAGGGCAATTTACCTCAATTGAAATAAATACTAGATGAGCCTAATTTAGCTTCCACTTAGCATGGGATGGGATGACTAACATAATAGTTATCACAGAGAAGATGACAGATAATAATTCACACCCCACCAAAACATCTGCATTTAATTTGGTACAATTCACTCAGCTCTACACACCCAGTCTTGTATCTCAAGCCTTCATTTCCAACCAGCGTTTTTCTCCTGAGACTTTACAAAGCAGCCATCTCTGTGCATATGAAAATTGCACGTCTTATTTCTGAGTTGAAATAAGCTTTTCTGCCAGTAATATCCTTATCAGGAGATAGCACAGATTACAGGCCCTTCTTCTGTTTATTGATCTCTCCCCCTCCAATGTTAATTTAGAACAAATGACAGCCCACAGGCTGCATGTGGCCCTCAAATGGTTAAATCATGGTTCACAAGGCTGAAAAGTCTGCAGCAGGGCAGTGATGGCATTAACATCCATGATTGTCGGAGTCTCTGTTGACGGGGCCAGCACTCAGGAAGTTAATGCTGTTGCCACTTGCCCCACATTATTTTTTTTCACGTTGAGATCCTGCTTTTTGGTGGCAGTAGGCAAGTGGCAGCAGTGTTAAACCGATGTATTTACAGATTGAGATCCCTATTGAGGATGCCTTTCGGCAGTAGGGCAAGCAGTGATGGTATGGTCAGCACACAAGAGTTAACACTGCTGTTACCTGCCCCACTGCTGGACATGGGTTGTCTGGCCCAGAAGAAGCCTGTTGGTCCAGACCTGCCCTACAAACCCAAATGGATTGGACAGCCCTGATCTTAAAACATTTTGTCAATTTTGTAACAAACCATATAATGGTGAGCAAGGATGAATACTATACCTACCAAGATAATTGTAAGAGGTATTAGATCACATGAATGTCAAATCAAGCAGGCTTCTTACACTTCATCCTCAGAGCATAACCAGGCATTTTTGGCTGTGCTCACTTGGGGACATATAAGTCAAATAAAAAATAGGATGTCCTGAGGCTTGGAATAACAGCATGTATTGACTCAAAAGAGCTTGTCCTACTTATTACA
This sequence comes from Alligator mississippiensis, assembly GCF_030867095.1. NCBI lineage: Eukaryota > Metazoa > Chordata > Crocodylia > Alligatoridae > Alligator > Alligator mississippiensis. The sequence continues at coordinate 342,432,908 of NC_081824.1, read as the reverse complement.
TGCATCACATCAGAAACCCAAAGGATAGAACCAGAAACATAATAATTGTTCATAACACAAGCAAAAGAGCCAGAAACAATGCAAAATAAATAAAATTAGTAAAAAAAAATATATCCCCGCTTTAGTAAGCGCAAAAAATACTGCAGGTGCAAGGCAGTGGATAGTGGCTAGTTGTGGAATCCTTTGATTTTTTTGATTTTTTGATTTTTTTTTGGCTAGAATTAGCTCTATGGCCTGTATTGTCAAAAAAGGAGGGCTAATGATCAGAATGGTTCCTTCTGACCTTAAACATGTATTCATTTACAAATATAATGATATATACTTAAGAGTAGCAAGATCCCATCACTTGAATGCTGTATGACATGTTTTGTAAAAAGAAAGCATGCTTTGATAACTAAATAAAAGTTGTGAAGAGTCTAATCTCTCCTTGTGTATAAACTGCTGAAGTGATATAAATGGAATTTTATCAAATAATGTAAGATTATAATGTTACAAACTCCTTAACAAGCAGAACTCCCTTTTTGTGGATTTGTTCACTTTGATGCAAACCAATGTAACAGAAAAGAAATAGTCAGCCTGTAGCATGTGTGCCATAACTGGCATGGGCAGCCTCTATGTGTGGCATGCAGCACAGTTCAGGGAGGGGACAGGCAGCACAGTAGCAGACAGGGCAGGAAGCAGAAAGAAGAGCAGCAGATCAGGCAGGGAGCACAGGTTGGGGAGCAGGAAGCAGACCTGTAGATTGGGCAGTGGAAGGGTACTGAGTGGCACTTGGAGAGGTGCCAGGGCTAATTTGTAGCACACCTGCCAAAAAGGTAGGCCCCAATATAGTAGAACTTTATTCCATCTTTCTTCATTTTCATTGCTGAGTAAAAAAAGATTTTATTTTTTCCTTGCTTATTGGCAAAACTGTTCCTCGCACATGTGTAACACTCTAAATGAATACCATGATCATCTGACATTCTTTAGTATGTGCATTTTTTTGCTTCCAGGTTTAATCACATGTACATGCATTATTGAAAATATTAAACAAATAAGATATTTTCCCAGACATTGCTTTTTTCTGCTTTTGGTATTTGCTAACAACCTGCTAATTTTATTTTGGTTTTTGTGTGTTTTTTTTTAGCAGTTATGAGGAATGTTGGTGAGTTTTCTGTTTCTGGGAGTTTGTGGAGAGAACTTTTTTTTGTTGTTTTTTATTTCCCTTTCTTTGGCAAAGATCAGTGTGCTTTAAAATGTACAGGGTGTTTTAGTGTCACGAGTCATGGCACCACTACTTGTGCGTCAAGTGACTGTAGGTGCTTAGTAGAACATGATGTATGAATGAATTTGTTTTTTCATCTGCAATGTTTATTTTTAATGAACAGCTAATTTTAGAGCTTTCCTTGATTACGAGACTGCAAATTTGAACAAAACAATATTCTCTATTTCCAGTGAGAGGAGGTTGCACTTAGTGGAAGAGAGATAGCTGCACAATATGTTTTTTTTAACATTCTCTTCTCCTAGTAATGGAAGAAAGGTGACATAATACATTGTTTTCAGTTCTTACGATGTCACAAAGATTTACATTTTTTTTTAAATTTGTACATTTAAATGTGTTCCTAAGTCTTGTGCATTTTCCCCTTTAATTTTATAGCTACTTCATAGTATCATCATAGTTTCATAGTAGCTAGGGTCAGGAGGGACCTGAACAGATCATCTAGCCTGACCCCCTGCCAGGCAGGAATGAATGCTGGGTTCACAAGACCCCAGACAGGTGATCGTCCAACCTCCTCTTGAATTTGCCCAAGGTAGGGGCGAGGACCACTTCCCTGGGAAGTTGGTTCCAGATTTTGGCCACCCTAACTGTAAAATATTGCCTTCTGATCTCTAACCTAAACCTATTCTCCATCAGCTTATGACCATTGTTCCTTGTCACCCCAGGTGGTGCTGGGGAGAAAAGGGCTCTGCCTATTTGCTGTTGATCTCCCATGATGAGTTTGTAGGCAGCCACCAGGTCCCCCCTCAGCCTCCTCTTGCTGAGGCTGAACAGGTTCAGGTCCTTCAGTCTCTCCTCATAGGGCCTGTCCTGCTGCCCTCTCACCAAGCGGGTGGCCATCCTCTGAACCCTCTTCAGGCTGGCCACATCCCTTTTGAAGTGCGGTGCCCAGTACTGGATGCAGTACTCCAACTGCAGCCTGATCAATGTCGCGTAGAGGGGGAGTATCACCTCTCTGGACCGGCTTGAGATGCACCTTTGGATGCATGACAAGGTATGGCTGGCCTTGCTGGCTGCGATCTGGCATTGGCGGCTCATGTTCATCTTGGAGTCAATAATGACTCCGAGATCCCTTTCCGCCTCTGTGCTTTCAAGAAGGGAACTCCCCAGCCTGTATGCATGCTGTGGATTCCTTCTTCCAAGGTGCAGCACCCTGCATTTGTCTACGTTGAACCCCATCCTATTATCATCTGCCCACTTCTGTAGTCTGTCTAAATCTAGTTGCAGCCTCGTTCTCCCTTCAAGTGTGTCCACCTGGCCCCACATCTTAGTGTCATCAGCAAACTTGGACAGCGTGCTTTCCACCCCCTTGTCCAAGTCGCTGATGAAGACATTAAACAGTGCGGGCCCGAGGGCCGAGCCCTGGAGTACCCCACTGCTCACATCTCGCCAGGTTGAACTTTGTAAAGTTCAGTACTATAAGAGAACAAAATAAAATATAGGGCTAATGGCACAGCAGTGCTCTTGCTCTGAATTAGTTCTGTGAGCTAGCTTTTCTGGAGCCAAGTAGAAAGTCCACAGATATCAACTGAAGGCTCACATTGATTTTGATGACTTTTGGATTGGGCCTTCAAATTGGACCACATGTAACTTCCAGAAGTACCACAGCATGTACATGCTGCATTTAGCACTTTATACAGCAGGCGTTACGTGACTGTGGTTTGGTTTGGTTTGGTTTGGTTTGTGGGGGTTACATTTCATATATCAAAATCTGTTACTTGGGCAGTATAGCTTACCTTTATAAAACAACAGCTGTTCATTTGAAAGCACAATTGCAGATTGGAAACTGAATATGTGTGAACTTCATACCATAAAATTTCTTTCCTCTGGCATTCCCAGTGAATGTTTGCTGGTTTTGCTTTAAAACCCCCCCAACCAAATAATAAGAGTCAAGTCTGAACATGCTGCATGGCCTTCCTCCCAGATACATTACCTTGCTGCATGATAACCCCACTGTAGTGGAAAGAAATTGCTCAGAGGCATTGTCACTAAGAGCACTGGTCAATGTGGCATAAAAGTCCTAAAAGAGGAGATCTGTTTCATGTGAGGTGAGGAGTGTTGAGGAATGGTTTCCCTCCACTCCTTGCAGATAGGTGTGTGACCAGAGGAACACAGATAATGCAGTTGGTTCAGCAGTTCCTTTTGCATTGAAACCTTCAAAAGGGAAATCCATCTCTTTAAAGGAGGTCAGACTCTGGCTTTACAAACTTATCAGTCTATGAAAATGCCTTCAAATTGATTGACCTTTGTGACAATTGTTTTTGAAGCGTGCCCCCTTAAGTATCACCTGCATTATCTCATGGACACTTGGTAAAAGTGAACCCGCATTACTGCTTTTTTTGCAAAAATTAAAAAAAACTCATGTAATGTCTCCCTAGTCAGTGGCTCAAAATAAAGTTTATATCCTTCCTCCTGACCCCATCCCCTTAGAGCAGAATTCATACTTCTCAAAAATACTGATTTGGGCCTAATGAACCTCGCAAGTAGTTTCTGTGAGATGCTAAGCATGGATTTGTCCAACAAACAATCTGGGTTTTGCACCAGCAGTAATTACTGTTCTTTCCAGTGGCTGTAGAGGGAAGCCAACAACGTTTAAAAGAAATTAGTAGAAAGAGAAATGAATTAAGTTCTCAGGCACCTTTTGATTTGATATTTCATCCTGAATGCCAAATTATGCCTGTCAGATTCTGAGCTGAGACAGAGGCCTGGCCTCAACACAAGTTTGTTTTCTTTTCTTTTTTTTTAAGGGCCCTTCTAGATGTTCAGGTAAAGGCATGATAGGATCTGATGCATGATCCACACAGTCACCTCCTGCCATGCTACACATGCATGGCAGGTGGTGTGATTGTGGTATCCAGCACCAGATCCAATCACACCTTATTACTGGTGCAGGGGGAGCCTGGGATTGCAGTCCTAAAATCCCTGTGCACAGCAAGTAACAAGTTCCCATGGCTTCAAGCCTCATCAGCTGCAGGGCCCGCAGCAACACACGGGATACTGCCACAGCTATTGCAAGGCTCACAGTTGTGGCAGTGTGTGGTACACCCCTGTATCTGAGAGCCCCATTAGCTGACAGGGCTCCCAACCACAGTGGTGGCCACACGTTCAATTAATGGCATAATAAGAATGAGCCACAAAATTGATACACATTTTTTGTGGAATAACTTTGTGGCTTATTCCTTGTTTTATCGTGCCATTCATTGATTGAATGTGTAGCTGGGTCGCAACTTAAGACATCATTAACTGGTTAATCATGTCTTAAGTGTAATGTGTAAATGGAACCTTTTACTGGTACAACTCCAGTGTGGATGGAGTTGTACTAGTATAAAGATGCAGGTTCTCTTTTTTAAAAAGTTTATTACTCTTGTATGGGAATAAACCGTGCGCCCTGCAAGGAGGGTACCACTTAATTATTTCAGTGTAGTACAGATTTTGTATGCAAGCAAGGTCAAGGCCATATTTCCGTAGATTGGCAAGGAGGTATCAGAAACATAACCGAGGCTTGCTACACTACAGCGACTTCACTATCCCAGCAACACGCCCCTTGCAGCAATTCATCTTATGCCACCAAAAAGAGCATCTTTCCTGGATAGCTTAGACTAGTCTCCCAAAGCAAAATAAGTTATATAGGCAAAAGGGTTTTTTTGTTTTGGTTTTTGTTTTGGGTTTTTTTGGCAGTATAACTAATTTTGTCTATACTAAGGCTTTTATTAGCCAAGTTGTGCCATTGAATTGGTGGGGTGGAGGAGGGTGACATTTTCCTGCTCCCAACTAATATAGCTAGTAAAGCTGTTGTGTAGACCAGGCCTCAGTAAAGTATCTGTGTTGGGAGAAGGAGGGAGAGTTGATCAAGCAGCTTAAAGAAGCAGGAGATCTGTCTCTGATAGCAAAATTTATCACACATATTCTCCTCAGAAAATTTTCCCTCTGGCGTGTTAGCTCTGTGCAAGTCACTAGTCGTAATCAGTTAGTAAATCTGCATTTAAATGCTTCCATTAAATGCAGAGGTGCTTAGGTATAGTGTTCCAGCTCAGTAATCACCTTTTCACTGTTGATTGATAGCGTAGGTAGATTCTATTGTCTGCAGTTACTTCCTCAGCATGAAAAAAGTGTGACTGTAGTGTTTATATATATTTTCTTTAAAAGCCTTCTTTCTTTTTCAGCACTTCCATGAGCTCCCAATCTATAATATACATCCCACAGGACATTGTTAGAGCAAAGGAGATTATTGCACAAATCAACACCCTCAAAACTCAAGTCAGTTACTATGCAGAAAGGCTCTCAAGAGCTGCCAAGGATAGATCAGCTAACGGTCTGGAAAGAACACTTGCCATTTTGGCAGATAAGGTAACTAAAACACTGGGAAAAATTATTTCAAACATTCAGGTATGGTTCCTTCAAGGCTGTACTTGACCCATACAGGGTGGTAAATTCAAGTGGGATTTGTTTTCCATCATGTATTTGAATACTATTAATACAATACGAAAAAGGAATATCAGTGATATGACCCTGGGTCTAACTATAGTGATGCATTCAAAAAATACTTTAATACTTTTTAAAAAAGCAGACTGGCAATCAAAATGAACCTTATTTACTGGGCCAGGAACAGAAATAGTTGTATTGAGCTTTGTTTTATTCTGTTTGCTGAGCTCTAAGAAAGTACACAGAATAAGATGGCAGTATCACATGACAATATTTGTATCAGTTTACTGTGTATATATTTGGAATGTTTATGTACACTTTCCCATAATGCAAAAATTAACATCAAGAATTTAGAAATAAAAAAGAGTAAGCACTTATACAAAGTATTAGTCTATGGATTTCAGTGCTAATGCATAATGATGAGATGTGTAGTTTCGTAAGGTTTTTTTAATTGACATATGAATAAGAATAGTATCTGAAATTATATTGTCTAGAGGAAATCGTCATGCTTCAGTGAAGCCTTGAATACTTCACTAAGTGGGCTAAGTCCTTTCCCCTATGATATTCTGTTGGATCATGAGGTTTGCTGATGCCTTCCACTCAGCATTCATTACTTGTCTTCTGAAACAGCATACAGAACTAAATTAAATATTAGTCATTTTAGTTTGGCAGTTTGTGTCTACTGAATAGAGATGCATGAAAATAGATAATCAGAGCTTTAAAATAGAGAATGAAGAGCTGGTTTTAGGTGGAGACGCTCAGAATTGTAGGTTGTTGTTAAATATGCACTAAGTGCACATCTAGAATAAACAAATACATTTTGAAAATCACTCTCTGGACATTTACATGTGATCCTTTCAAAGGTCCTTTCAAAATACAATTTTAAAAGTAGCCCAAGCCTTTAAACCAATGATAGTTTCCTTTCATGAAAAAGTAATAACACATATACAATAATTTTAAAAGGAAATGCTTTAAAATGTGTTTTGTATCATTTTAGACTCGGCAGCTTGTTACTGTCTGTGACTGCAAGCTTCTGGCAAATTCAATACATGGACTAAATGCTGCAAGGCCAGATTACATAGCCTCAAAGGCGTCTCCAACCTCTGGAGAGGGGGAACAGGTAATGTTAAGGAATGATCAAGACACTCTTGTGGCAAGATGGACAGGAAGAAACAGCCGATCTTCTCTGCAGGTGGATTGGCATGAAGAGGAATGGGTAGGTTTGCTGAAGGGAAGGATGAGTCCTGCACCTGCCATCTGCATTCTCCTCCTTAGTTCATTCTTTACTCTGAGCCCTTTAGTTTGAAAGCTATTAACCACTGGCCAGAGATCTTATCTTGGAGCACATTACTTCACACCTTTGTCATCTAAAGGGTTACTGGTAAGCAGTTTGAGGCACTGTTTCCATGCTCTTCAGGCTTGCTACTTGGTCTGGGGAGCAGAAGCATTGAATAACAGCAGTCAGTGACTGTTAGACCAGATAGCTTTCTTGAGGTTAAGTCTGTATTGAAAGGTAATTGTTTTTCATAAAAAAAACCAACTTAAGAACCAGCTTGCAGGGTGTTCCTTTCTCAACCACTGTGCTGAAGAAAAAAAACAAACCCATGTACAAAATCTGCGTATTTAATAGATCTCTACATATTCATATATTTTAACATGAAATATAAGCTTTTAAATTATTTTCTGGTTTTCCTGATGAAAATATTTAAACATGGTACCTGTCTGTTTTGGTAATGCACTACATTTTAAAACAGGCCAAAGTAAGAATTAAATTCAAATAATGCTGCCAATTTAAATAGGAATTGCCTTGTCATAGTAATATAATTACATAATAGAGGGTGAAACAGGAGTGGGTACCATCTTAGTTAAAGTTGTTCAAATTAATTATAGTAATGGTGACAAATACAAGAAAGAAACAGTGTGTAAATATATTTCACACCCGGCTCTTTTGTACCTGATGCTTTAAATCAAGTCCATAGTTAATTCAGCACCTAGTACTGCAAGTCAAGAACTTATTTTTTTATTCCTTTTCATGTACATGGGAGCAAGCAAAGTTTTCCATCTCTATGTGATAGCTTATTGATTTGACATTAGTGCTGTCAGAGTATGTGTATGTACAAGAATGGCTGCTTATATGTACATTTATATAATTTTTTCATAATATTAATGTAGGAAAGATATGATGCCATGCTTTAAAGCAGGGGTGGTCAATTATTCGGCTGGAGAGCTACTTAAGAAGTTTGGGTGAGCTGTTGTGGGTTGGGTCAGCATTTCCACACCCTCCTCCCCCATCCTCCTTCTGTCCGCAGCAGTTCACCAAAACTCATAAGTGGCTCCATCCTGGGACCTGGCCCCATGCTGTCACCACCCAGTGATCCCAGGATCTCCATTGAAACTGCCCAGGACCTGCACAGGCAGGATACACCCAGCTGGGTGGATGGGATGGGGTGGCAGGGAGTGGTGTCCAGCGATGGGTATGGTGCAGACAGGCTGATGTTGAGGTGCCTGGGCAGTGGGGCTGGGTCCAGCAGTAGTCGCTACACTGGCAGCAGTGGCCAGAAGGAGCCACCGCTCCTTCAAGTCCAGCCACCATACTGCTGCAGCCCACACCTGGGGGTGGCAGCTCCACAACTGGGGATGGCACAACTGGCAGTGTGCACCACAGCTAGGGCTGCTCAGGGACCCACCGCAGGCCACAAAATTCTTTGGCAGGCCGTATTTTGCTCACCCCTACTTTAAAAGTTTTATCAGCATAGTCATGTCACTCATGAATGGCAGTGACACAAGTCAGATGTAAAGGTCATCTTAAATGAATACTAACAAAATCTTTATACCAAACTACCTTAAAGAAAACCACTTTTAGGAATGTTTTAGAATTTAAAATTTGTAATTGGAACCATTTTTGGTGTCCATTTGCTTATAATGTTAGATTTCTTATTTTGGCTAATTTGTTCAAAAGTAAGCTTTCACCTTAGATAGCTCAGTTATTGGGTGTCCTGGCTGGGACATATTGAGGCTGATTTTCCAGTTAATTTAACACAGATCGCACCTGGGATTGTGGATTCATGTTCAGCACTTATATAAGGTGTCTAAAGTTGGGCAACAAAATTAAAAGCCAATTTTAAAAATATTGACCCCTGTGCCCATCTGTGCATGGCTCAAAGGGGCCAGTTCTGTCTCCCCAACTAGGAAAAAACTCCACAAAATATCTGTAACCTAAACTAAAATATCCTTCCACACCTACAGTTTTAAAGAATGATCTACCATACCCTTTTAAGTCTAGAAATGAATGCTGAGACCCAGTGGGAGTCTGGCAATTTTCTCTGTCCAGAGATACAAGTTACACTTCTAGCCTTGCTAGGATGTAGGGCATTGATTCTTAAAATAAGAATATTTTTAAGGATGGAAAAGGGGTCTTGGGCCTAGAGCTGAATCTTACTTGCTATGGGTTTCAAGCAAGTGTCATTTTTAAGGAGAAAATTGCACATTTGTCAGGAAAAGAAAGAAACACTTCCTTGTCACACTGATATTTTAAGGTTAAAATATGTTACCCATTTGAAGCTGGAACATTAAAAAAATCCTGGAGAAATGGATTAATGTGTGCAGGGCTGAAGAAATGGCCAGAATTGTTTGGCAGATTTATTACATGGCTCTGCAATTTATGCATGAATGTTACTTGCACTGTTGATATATATCCAGTGTGTGTGTGTGTGTGTGTATAAATGTAATAGCAAAGGAAGAATTTACTAAGCAAGTGTGGTTACAACCACAGCAGGCAATGTGTCTCTAGTGTGCAGAGGAACTTGTTATCCAGTGTTGGTTTTTCTTCTTTTTTTTTTAATTGAGAAGGGGACATTTTTCTTTTAAGGAAAAAGTTTGGTTGAACGTTGACAAAAGTCTGGAGTGCATTATACAGAGAGTGGACAAACTTCTCCAGAAAGAGCGTTTGCAAAGTGACAGCTGTGAAGATGTTTTCCAGTGTGACATCAGCTGTACGAGTAAGAAAGGTAATCGGGATACTCGTGCATACTGGATAAATCCAAAAGACTTAGATGAGACTTCATCTTCATCTTCATCATCCTCACCACCGTCTTCATCCATTTCATCTCCTGCATGCCATTCTCACAAAAACACAAGTGCGTATGACAGAAACTGCTGCTTTACTACCTCTGCTTTGCTGTACATTGGTGCATTTCTTAAACACCTTTTCTTTCTGTCATGCTTAAAGTTTTATAAATAACTACTTATCAGGCAGTTAGGACCATAGATGAATTTGTAGTTTCTAGGGTTTGGGACAGACAAGGTTCTTTGGGTAAATCCGATATCTTCTATTAGACCAACTCAAATAGTTGGAAAAATTCTTTTTTGCAAGCTTTCGGGTACAAATACCCTTCATCAGGCTGAGGAAGCAGCTGCACTGTGCTCTTCCTGGATGGAATAGTAAAGAAGCTAGAGACGAGTATGCATGAGAGAAAGCCAGTCAGTGAAAATGTAAATTGAGGTAGTCAATGGGTGAGAGACAGGTGGGGGTGAGGGGGAAGGGGAATGAATATATCTGGTAAATAGTAGAGAGGTTACCTGGGGAGTGAAATGTTAAGTAGGTTATAATGTGTCATAAATCCAATGTCTATATTTAGTCCATGATTGTTTGTATCCAGTAGGTTGGTGAAGTGAAGTTCGTAGGCTCAGCTGTGAAAGGTGTTTTGTAAATTCTCTTTGAGGATTAAAACAGAGTTTGGAGAGAGAGTGGTTTTCTTGTGAGAAATGTGCCCCCGCAAGTAATTGGGTATTCTTGTCTTTGATAGATTTTCAGTGTGCGTTCATTCTGGTACGCAGTTATTTGATTTCTCCTACATATTTTCCATCAGGGCATTTGGTGCACTGGATGAGATGTATTACATTTCTGGAGGTGCAGGTGTAAGATACAGGAATGGTGATGGTTCTATTGTGGGATGTTATAATTGTGGAGGTGGTGGAGATAGGTTGGCAGGTTTTACATTTCTTGTCATGGCATGGTCTGGATTCATTCAGTGTGTTTTGGGCCATAGGAAGTTTGCTTCTGGTGATGAGGTTAGCAAGGTTCGGTGCTTGTTTAAAGACTAGGATGGTTGGTTCTGGGATGATATCTTTAAGAATTGCGTCTTCTTCTAGTAAGGGTTGCAGTTGTTTGAGGATTTCCCATTTAGGTTCCAGGGAGGGATGATATGCCATAACCAGTGTTGTGCGATTCATGGGGCTGGGGAAGGGGGGTTCTTTCTGTACTGCAGTTCTTTATGTGGTATCCAGATGGCTTTTTCAAAAAGTATGATCTATCTGGAGGACTGTCTTTGTTGAGTGAAAGCCCTTTTGAGATTTGTGAGGTGACAGTCACAGGTATTTTCCTCAGTGCAAATTCAGTGGTATCATAGGGCTTGGCTCAATATCACAGCTTTCTTGGTAAGTTAGGGTGATTGCTGGTTCTGTGCAGAAATGCGTGTTGGTCCATGGGTTTCTTGTATATGGTGGTCTGTATTTTACCATTCTGGATAGTGAACATCATGTCTAAAAAGGACATGGAGTATTCAAGAGAGAGTTTGATGGAGGGCTGATGATTTTTGAATTTCTGATGGAAATCAATCGGAGATTGCAGGTTTTCAAACCAAATGATGAAGATGTCATTGATATATCTTAAGCATAACTAGGGTTTGATGGTGCAGTCCTTGAAGAATTCATCTTCTAGGTGGCTCATAAAAAGGTTGGCATATTCTGGGATAGGGATTGGGGTGAAATTCTAACCCCAAGCAAGTCAGTGGAAAACTACTGACTGCAATTTAGGTAGCATTTCACTCCAGATGTTTTAAGATCTGGGAATCCAAAATATAGGTTAGGATCAGTCAGTTGTGCAAACATCTCCTTTCCATGTACCTTTTTAAAAGATCAAAAACCCATGAAATTGGCATATGTTCAGGTTCATGCTAATGAACACAGGTGAACTGCCAAAATGATTCCAAGTGTAAGAGGTTGGATGGAGACGAGAAGTCCTAGCAGAGCGGCCTGTGAATACTCAGCATACTCTGGAGAGGCACATAAATGGGCACAAGGGTGCTCCAGTGAAGGGCTAGCTGGCAGGCACTGAAGCACCCTTGTGCCTCAGTCAGCTCCATTAACATCTACACATGCATTGCTGTGGAGTAAAGAACTTCATTGCAGGATAGTACTTGTAAATACAAGTATTGTCCTGTGGCAAAGTTAATTAGTTTACTCCATCCTAATAGCACCACATATGTAGATGGTGATGTTTTACTGCAGAGCTAATTAAGCAGCTTCACAGTAAACATCTTATGTAGACATGCCCGCTAATTCAAACCTGGATGCCTCAACTGAGATTTATAGGAGTCTATCTGTAAATTTAACTGAGTCTAGATTTCAGAAGTGCCAAACTTGTGTTTCCCATTTCAGTCAAGGTGGGTGCTTAGCCCCTTTGGAAGTTCACGCTGCTTTAATTTGGCGTGTAGGCACACAGCAGATGTGATGCATGCCTCCTGCCAGTGTAAGTTACTCTCAGGAAGTAAAGAATAGCTACACACCAGAGTTCATTACACCAAAGTACCAGTCACTTGTATGTTCCTCTTGCCAATTCCTTGCCATGTAACCATTTGCTCAGTGCAGATCAGGTTCCCAACCCTTAGTGGCCAGGTTCTATAACAGCACCTACTGCAAGGCCCGCTTTAGTGAGCTGGTCATGTGTCTGTTTACTATAGAATAAATGTATTACAGAGTTAAATCCAAGGTAATTTCATGATCTGTAATGATCGTGCCATGTTGTCCACAGGCTTAGCTGTTCAAATATGAATGTACGCACTTACGTGTAGGAATCTTTGTTGGATCATTTTGGCTGTAATTTTCTTGAGCCTGTTTACTCATAGTGCAAGAACAAGAAAAATGCCTTCAGTGGCACTGTGGGTGAGGGAGGGGCAGCTTGCAAATAGCAGCAGCCACTGCAGCACTGATTAAAAAGGTGGACCATTAACTCTTCCTTGTTCATCTAGGCATACAGTTCTCCAAGCCCACAGCTAACCCAATGTGTACTTAACCTGTAGACTGTCAGTGTCATCAGAAGTGCTAGCAGTACTCCTACTGTCCTCGGCATGACCTCAGTTGCTTCCCATGCAGAAGCATCGGTAAGAGAGGGGCTTTCGTGCACCTTCTTTTCTTCCTCACTCATTTATATGGTCTAGTCCAGCTCCCCTGGGAGACTTTTCACTGAGTTCAGTGAGAGTTGGATCAGGCCTTGAGTTGCAATTTTGAGGTTGGAAAGGAACGTTGCAGTCCATTCATGTGGCAGAGTAACTATAAACTAAATATAAAAAGTGGGAGCAAAATTGTTTTATAGTATAATTCTTATATAATAAAGGGCTTAGCCCATCTGTCTGTCTGTCCATAACGCTCTTGGAGCACTCTAGTTGGTTAGTGAAACAATCAGTCAGAGTGCACCGCACTGCCAAGATTGTGGGGATGAAGGGGAAGTAGTGGGGGGTGAGCCCAACTGCTGGCATCGCCCACCCCCCCCGGCCCTGCTCCTCGGAAACTTAGTCAACCAGTCCTACTCTGAAGCTCCATTTTATGTTCACAAATTTTCTAGCTTGCATGAAATTTTGAAATGGCTTTGTTTCTGTGTGTATGGCTTACTTTCTCTTTCCCTTTAAAAATACCTGTTTTCATGATTATCACTTCATATAAGAGATTATGCAGTATTTAGCCTTACAAAAGGTGATTTGGGTGTTTACTTCCATGGTTCATATTCTATTCTATTATTTCTTAGCTCTTCCTTCCAGTATTTGTGTGTGACTTCACATTCATTCCATTGTTGAACATTTTAACATCATTTAGTATAGATTTGTATGTCTTTTTATATCTGATTTGCTAAATGTTCTGTATTTTCCCTAGAACATCCTGACTTTTAAGACATCATATGATGAGCGTTTCAGAATATTAACTTTGTTGATCTTTATGATCAGACACAACCTGCCTCAAAACAACAGTTGCAAAAGCTGATATTCGTTTTCATTATTTATACGAAGGGAAGGTCTGAAAATATATAAACTTAATATCCGTGGATTCGATGTAAATTGTAAATATGTTTAAAAACTGCATTTTACTAGAGAAGATAACTAAGTTCACTTGTGGATTACTTAGTAGTAGTTGAATTTTATTTAGTATAAGAATATAATATTAGTATAAAAAGAATACTTATTATAATTTGGCTTCCCATACGGTTGAATTATAATATGTTGTAAAAGGACTGGAACATGGAGTCTTTAGTATATGTGTTAAATAGTAACTATGTTAATAGGAATGTATTGCACTGTTTTAGAGTTAGCTATAGTAACACCATGTGAGAGCAGTATATTCTGTTGGTCCACACACCATATCTTTTGTGGTTGCTTACTTGCTGAGAATAATATCACAACAAATCAGCAAACCTGAATTTTTCTGATACAAGATTGAATTTTTAACGAAAAGCCGTAGGGAGAAACTGGAGCAGCTGTGGGGAGGATGCCATCACAACTCCTGCCCAACAAGACAATTTTATGTTAAAATACTTCTATGTTAAAACATTTTAGAGCAGCCTTTTTATTTAAAGTCAAGCCTGCAGCTTTTAAATAGAGCATTCGCTATACTCAGGATCTTAAAATTTATTTCATATGAAAATGAGCCCTAGGCTATAAACAGATGTCACCAAATGAAGTGGATCAACTGTGCCTAGACAAAGAATTGGGTCCTAGCTACACCTGCTCAAGAGTGGCAGGGGCCTAATCCTGGGCGACAACACTCAGAGTGCACCTCTGCAAGCAAGGAGAACCCGGGTTCCTCACTTGCAGAGGTGAGCCCAGAGATTCTGACTTGGGGGGCACTGCCAGGGCTTCTGGGGCCTGATCCTGTGTTTGGATTACCCTCAGAAATGAATTGGAAGCCAACGTAAACCCAAGTACCTCTCAGAGTCGATTGCTTGTTCCCATTCCATTTGATGGGATTAGGTTTGGCTCCTAGCATTGCTGTTAGGGAGGAAATCCAAATATCAGATAACATCCTGGCCTTGTTGAAGGTAGTGGGAATTTTGCCATTATCTTCACTGGGGCCTAGCTTTCACCCATGGCCTCTACATCTTATCCAGCCCTGGCTGCTTCTTCCCTTTTCCTTGTCATAAGAAGCTGTTGAAAACTAATGGTTCTGAGGTCCAGAGAAAGGCCTGATCTCAAGGCTTAAGACCATGCCCCTTTGAAGTTCTTCCTCCAGTGATATTCAGAGCAGAAATACCACATTTTCATAAGCACCTGTCAGCAAGCAAAGCAACTCTTAGTTTGATTAATAAGTGGCCATTGATCAGAGTTTGATGAAGTTAGTTAAAGAAACTTTAACAAAAACGTTATGCAGTTCCATACTTGTTAAAATTGGTATAGTGATGTTCTATTGAAATGCTTTCCCATGTTGTTTTGTGGTCAAATTGTTCTGAAGGGGAGATGTTATTCTGACACAGTGAAAAATTTATCAGAAAGCCTAAGAACTATGTTTTTAAAATTGTATATATATAACTATATATAGATAGATATATATAGTCTATAGTCATATAATATATATATATATATATATATATATATTTAATATATAAATTTCCAAACTGAATGCTAGGAAGTTTTATATTATTCTGAGCAATTCTTCCAGGTTAGATATTAGTCCTCATGTGTTTTTTGAATTGATGTTTTCTTCTAGAAGTTGTATATTTCCTTGACTAATAAATCTTGACATGAACACAGCATAATTTTCAGTCTTATTAATCTAATTAGCTGCCATTTGTTATTGCACAACATGTTGTAACTGTGTTCGGTAACCTTTTACTATGCGCATCGCACGATATGTTGTTGTTGAGGGCCCAGTCCTCCCAGTGAAGTCAATGGCAAAGTTCTCAGAAGCTTCAGTGGGGAGGTTTTGGTCTTTAGCATACACCTAATGTGTAGTATGAACTGGCTTGTAAAATGTGCAAGGAACTAAACATTTCTAAATTAGCAGCGTGTTGATTCTAATCCTTGCAGTCTGAGTGCATTAATGTCACTTTCTGTTAAATGCTCTGGTATGTTACACTTCTTGCTAGTCTTTTGCTATTCTGTTTAGCTGCCTTTATTGCAAGCTTATTCTACAGTTGCACTAAGGCAGTGGTTCTCAAACAGTGCTCTGTGGATTGCAAGTGGTCTACAGAACACCTGCTGGTCACATGGTATTGGCTCCTCCTTGCTCTCAATTGTCATGTCACTTTTAAAAGCAGCTAAAATGTTCTCAGTATTGTTTCCCCACGTAAGTGATGGCTTTAGTTACTACATAGCAGTTTTGTGATCTTGAGTAGTATAGGAGGTGGTCCACACAATTGGCAGTCAGAGGAGAGACGGTCCATGAGGCATTACCTCTGTTATGGTCCACTTTGTCAAAGTGTTTGAGAACCACTGCAGTAAGCATTTGAGTTGCTTATGTTTATACTGTGTTGCTGCTCCTTAATCATGCATGTTGCACCTCCATTTCTGTGCAGATTGCAGCCCCCCTCCTGAAGAGTCCAGCCCAGGTATGTGCGTTTTCCATTCATGGCTTCCGCTTCTGAAAATTGCAATTTCTGTTTGTATTCAATAATTGAACAAGTGTTTTGCTGATGAGTTACCTGACGTTACATTGGAACAATGCCTTCCACTGTACCAGTTAACTTCTATACATACATAGCATCTTACCCTGGAATTCAGAGTCATTGTTTCCTATGTTGAAATGGGACAGGTTCGCTATAAACAGTGCTAGCTTTACATGTTGAGATAAAAGGAAATATTCTGTGATGTTCTCCAGTTAACAAGTTTTAGTAAGTTGAGATGTGAAAGTTTAGGACTTGTTTCAAATGTCATTGAAGTCACTGGGGATCTGATTACTGATTTTAGTGGGATTGTGCCTTTTTCATATTAGGTGCTACACTTAGAATTCTGCATGAGCATTTGGAAATGAAGCAACCAGAATGATTAATGGAGAGGCCATTTGTGGGTGTGTAACAGCAGTGTAGGGCACTATAAACCTAACTTTCCAAATAAAAGCTTTGAAATGGTTTAATCACAATGTCAGCCTCTTCTTCTCTCACTTTATAACTTCACAGACTCACAGGATATTTACTAAGTATAAATCTTAAAGATCTTTGTCCCACCTAGACAACCGTATATATTTTGTCTCATTTGAGATCAGTTTTGGGTGGTAAAGGTTTCATTTCTAACTAAGCCAACTTAAAATTCTCTTGGGATGAATAAAATTGTCAAGGGATCACGCTCTTAATGCTGATCTCTCCACCCCACTAGTAGGCTGTTAAAAGTTTCCTCTCCTCTGCCCTCTGTGTATGTGTGCCTTCATTCTCTCCAGTAGGTAGGTCTACATGATGATTTTCATTTTTAAAGTGCAATACAAACATGAATTCTCATAAACTAATGTAGGAAGGTGAGTGTCACTACTTTTTACAGATGAGTAAATAGAAACAAATCAGTTGGCACAAATGCATTTAAACCTGAGTATCTAAAGATATGTGGCTAAGGCCCTTCTTTAGCATAATATGCATTTAATTGTCCTTGAAGTTTGTTTGATCTGTGTGCTCAAGCATGTCATTAAATATGTATGAAATTAAGCAAATACTTTTGCTGAATCAGGAGCTAAATACTTATTTCAACATCTAAATAAATAGTCTAACTCTCAGGGGTGCTACATACCTGAAGCTCTTGCCCAAGTGGAACTAGCAGCAGCAGGTACTCAGCACTTTTATTTTTTGACTTCAGGCTCCTGGGGTTTTTTTTTACATTCCAAGTCTCTTTCTTTCAGTCTGCTGCTTCCTGTTCCGGACTGTAAAGCAGTTGTAATTTTTTTCCTTTAAAGGACTTCACATGCCTTATTGAAGCTGGAGAGATGTTATTACAAAATTCATTTTTAATTACTCTGGAAAAAGAAAATGCTTTAAAGGAAAACTCGTAAGTCCATTAATTCATGTAAACTTTACCATACCATGAGCAATGGGACCATCCCACTGTAGTCCTTTCTCCTCATCTTGAAGAGCTGCATAGCCTGAGAGTCCACTATATGACTTATTTTTTTTCTTATGTCTGTGATATGTGTCCCAGTAGCATAGATAGGCAGCCATAGAAGCCTTTTTTCCCTCCCTTATGCAGACATTTTTCTGCCTCATCTGCTTTATTTTTGTCTCATCATTTCTGGAGGCTGCTGCTTGCAGGAAGGACAGTGTATTTCCAAACTCCTCTATTCAGGCCTTCCTTCTGGTTTCCCAATAGAAGTAGTAAGAATGGAGAAGACCTCAAGACAAATCCTGCCATCTTCTGCTAGTGATTGCATTGAATTCAGCAGGAAATGTCTTTGATTGAGGACTGCAGGATTTGTCCATCAGCATATAACATGCTTCTCTAAGACCCCATAAATCCAATAAAAAAATTCTTCTTGAGCTGTGATACCTGTCCTCTCTGTCAGAAGCAATTTTTCATCAGCTAGAAACTCTGATAAATACAAGTATTTAATGTACAAATAAATCCAAATGCAAGTTTGAATTTTAAAACGAAATCCTCAGCTCTTGTCAGTCATCACAACCCCATTGACTTCAAAGCTATCATTGGCTCTGTGGAGCAATGCCAATGAACTCTAGCTCTGGATTTGCCATGTATAGGGTCTGTAATTTTATTCAAGTGTTCCAATAATCTCATAAAACATAAGAATAACCCTCAAAGTGGATCATATTGTCAAAATAGAATTAGCACAGAGAGCTTTAAAATGTGTTTCATTTGTTATATAGAATATATGGCAAAATTCTAGTAAGAAAATTAATAAGGACAAAAGAAGAAGTGAAAAACTGCCTAAGTGTTGGTCTGGTGCTGTCAATAGACTGTTCACTTCCGATTGTGAATCTGTTACTTATTATCCCATTTCTCTTTGATTATAATCAGTTTCTGCTCCTGTCAGGTTTTTAAAAATGTATGTACATGGTAGTCGCCTTTGAAATTAAGGAGAATATGATGTCATGCTATGAATTAAAAGATTTTATTTTTATTACCAGTATTCTAAGCCAATACACTATGCCAATACAGGGAATTTTAGTTCAGTGTTACAATGGAGCCATGAGAGTTCACTTTACATTTCAGTTGAACCCTGGCAAAAAGTATCCAATAATTGCATTATATTAATGGATTCCAGTTTTATAATGTTACTAGTTTACTTTGTGATTAAATCAAATACATTTAAAATGACTTTGCTGGCGCGCACAGAATTTTGAGTTTTAATTCCTCAGATTACTTTTAAAAATTTAAATGTTTCTCTGTGTTTTAGGATGATAACATTTGAGAAGATATTTTTAGTTCTTTGTCATTCTCATTCCTTTATATAAATATCTTTAAAGCAGAGAAAGAGAAATGTTTCCTTAAAACCCCCTCCATTTTTCTTTCTGAAGGCTTTCAGATACAGGTTCTGAGTATTTTGAGTTCTGATGATTTCAGAGAAGCTAAAAAAATGAGTATAAAGGCAAGCTATAATTCCTTCAGTTTGCTCTTCTGAGACTTCCTGCTATTAGCATATGGTAGTGAAACAGAGCCAAATAACTTCCCCTCACTCAGTTTATTAAATTATCTGTCTAGTGCACAGGGCAAAGTTTTAAAGCACAGTACTGCTGGATTTGTCATTTGTGATGTTTCTGTTAGCAAGTTTCTGTAACCTCCCTCTTTGGATGGTTATCAAGGAAACTTTTGTTGTCATTGGCTCTTAGCTGTACACTTCAATGGAAGTCATAAACAGCTTCCTGTCCAAGGCTTGGTGTGACCCTGTTCTTGCATAAATGTGATCTGTACTTCACCTTGTATGGTATGGCCAGTTAGTTTGGTAGTGGCATGACTTCCATTTTTGGTCTGTACTGAATTTAAAAAATAAAAGTGATGCAATAGTTTCTTCCATTTTAAATTTCTATTTTTTTTGAAGACCAGTAGCTAAATACCTTCTCTTATACTACAGGGAAAAAGTGGTGACATGGTGTCTAAGTAACTTTTTTTTCGCAGAGTGCTGAAAGTCACCTTAAAAAATTGGAGGGTGATTAATATAGGTAGATAAAAATAGGAGTAACATAACATAAATTGAATTAATTGAATCTATTAAGGTAAATGAGTATCATTAGAGAGAAAGCATAGTGGAGTTGGGAGGATTCTTGCATGGAACTCTGGAAACCTCGGCTCATTACTTCCCAACTCCGCCATAGGTGTCCTGGGTGACCTTTAACAAGTCAATTATGTCCAGGTCCATTGATTTCAATGAAAGGTAAGCACCTAAATAGGAGGATCTGAGGCTCAGTCTTTGTTTGTTCTA
The DNA here is from genome assembly GCF_030867095.1 of Alligator mississippiensis. NCBI lineage: Eukaryota > Metazoa > Chordata > Crocodylia > Alligatoridae > Alligator > Alligator mississippiensis. Next base: position 342,412,834 of record NC_081824.1, on the reverse strand, counting down.
GTTTCCTATTCGTAAAGTAAGAATAGCAGTAATTCCCTGTCTCTCAGAGGTATAGTGTGGATAAAGGCTTTAAAGATTGTGAAGCACTTGGATACTATGATAAATTAACGTAGACCATAAGTATCTGAGGTAAGTAGACTGACAGATGTAGGAGACGTGCCATTGACAGAAAGGAGCAGAACAGTTCAGTATCCATTAGCTTTGTATATATTTGTTGTACAGCTGATTTTTGTGCTCTCTGTCCCTTTATATGCATATGTATATTACTGTGCAAGGTGTTTTTAATATCCTGGAGCTTTACAAAGCAGTTATTTTGCTACCTATTTGTATAGGCAAATATGCTCAGGAACATTTCCTGCTGCACCTTACACCATAGAACCGTCTTTATTTTTCTAATATGAAAACTCTTTTAAAGCTCATTTGTAGGGTAGTAAATGAGCAGCACTAAGAATAAACAGGTGAGCCAGGAAAAATAAGCTGCTGTTAGAATATGCTAACCACTAATTATAGCTTCTACTTGAAGTTGCAACTAAAAATTTTTAGGACTTTTCTCTACTTTTTGAAAAGAAGAGTATTATAATGTCTGTTTATTCTTTTTTAAACCAGGTGAATGGAGTGAGGCTCTTTATCCCTTGCTGACAACACTCACAGACTGTGTAGCCATGATGAGTGACAAGGCAAAGAAAGCCATGGTCTTTTTGTTAATGCAAGATAGTGCTCCTACAATAGGTCTGTGCCTGAGTCTTCAGTATCGCAGGGATGTTGTCTTCTGCCAAACTGTAAGCAAGAAAGTTGTGTGATCTGATTACAGTTGGACTTGTGATGGATTTCAAAAGAGTGTGGGGAGTTAACCTGGTTGGACTGATTATGAAACTTTTTAAGTATCATTATGACAGTGTACAAATTAAATACAATCGCTGATGTCTAGTGCTTTTCTTTTACAGCCATCGTGCAGGGGCTTCAAACTGAGTGGTACGAGGCTAGTCTGTGGGCCAGATTGGCCCATATATAGCCTCACACACCAAATCCAGTATGCAGGGCTGGTTCAACACAGACACTGCATGCAGCATATGTCCCAGACCAGCCATGTGCAGCATGCGCTGTGTGCAGCATATGCTAGCCTCATGCTGTTTGCAGTGCATGCTAGCATGTCACATGCAGCACGTGGGTCCAGTTTGAGACCTACAGGCATCACTGCAGGCCAGATGATATGGCTGCATAGGCCAAATTAGGCTCGTGTGCCATTTCTTTGACACACCTGCCATAGGGATAAAATGCAACACTTGGGTTCAAAGCAGTAAAATGAAGTCTGACACATTTCTGCTATGTATATATATTCATAGTTTTAAAAAATTATGACAAAGCAGGCAAAATAATGGCTGTGTGATGAAACAAACAGGTCTGTGGAAGAAGAAAAATAATTGACATTTTGGAATTTTGCCCAGAAATATATTGGAAAACACTACAGACTCTGGGGCACTGGAGTTATATGCTTCTGATGACCTATCCCTGTCAGAAGCTTGCTGCTAGTAGCAAGCATGAAATAGTACCTTATAGCAACACTTTAAGATACCAGAGCATGAAAGGAAAAATGTGGGGAAAAAGGGAAACAACAAAGCATAATGGTAATTCCTTGGAGAAAAATCAAGCTCCCAGTTCCAGATGTTGGGATTTCTTTTAATGTGCTATCAATGGACCTGTTGGGGGCTCAGTCTTTCATGTCAGATTCCAACTACTAGAAGTCTGATAAACTCGAAAGTGTTCCATACCTCCATCTTCCAAGGATGCTCTTTTCAAATTGAATACAGGTTTGCATTCTCTTCTCCCACTTCTGAAAATCCTGACTATTGTGTCTCCACTATGCTTCCGCCTTGACATTCCTCCTCAAGTTCCCATTTTCCAGCACCACTTCTTGCTCTGAATAGCTTCACTGCCTGTCTTCCAGTTTTCTCAGAAGGCAGCAGAGTGGAAGTGACATCATTCTTGTCAGCTGTTTTGCTGCCCACCGGGCTTTGAATAGTAGAAATGAAAACTTGGCAGTACTGAGTTTTCTCTCTGCAGCTTGGCAGTGGTTTGAGCAACTGCAACACGGGTACTAGACGTGATCTGCTGACTCAGGAGGACATTGCCAGACTGGTTCAGGATCAGAAGGATGGGTCTTGGTGCAGATTAGCTACAATTAAGATCCATTATCTTTTATTTGGAATGAAAGCTTACTTTCTATAAAAATTGATATTGAAGGTCATCTGGTTTGCCAAGGAAAGGCTAACAGGTTGCCCTTGGTTGATAGTAGCCCCAAGACCTGGCATAGCTCAATGCCTACTGTAGTCTTTGCTTAAGCCCATCAGTGCTAGTTGATCTCAGTTTGACTGGAAGCTCGTTTTGTTAACTTGCTACTCACTGGAGAATAATATGCCCCCAAATTCTCCTTACAGTGATTTCTTCTGATTTTAAATCTTTGTGTTCTAGTTCTCTTTTGTCCACAAATCAATGAATTATTTGTTAAGATACCCACAATCTGGTTTAAATATTTCAAACAGCTCACCTCTTCCTTAGTCATCTTCTCTCAGGGCGAAATGATTACCTAAAGTATTTCTTTTATGTTTGTAGGGATAAATTTAGATAATATTTTGTTCAAAATCAATATTTTGAGTATTTTTATATCTCATAACTGCTCTTTACAAGAGCTGTTATCATCTCATCACAAACTGAACTTCACTTTCTTCTGTTTAATTTTGCAGTCCAGCCATAACTGTTCATTTTAAAGTCAGTCACCTTGGAAATGACTGTTTTCAGAAGTTAAGTTTTCACTGCTATATTAGGGTCTAATACTGAGAAATGCTGAGTATCAGCTGCTTCTACTACATTATGTTCTTTAAACTTTTTAAAATGTCAATTTTAAGTGTGTGTGGGTTTTTATTAATATTAAAATCTAAATTCAGGACTTAAATCTCTGTGGATTCCTTTTACATCTGTAAATAAAACTCCCTTCCAAGCAAAGCATTTTTATGTTTGATAAACCTTAGATGGTATAAACAACTGACCAGGTCAAGAAAAGTAGTAAACCTGAAATCAGTAGGAGTCCCATCTAGAGAGACCTTTCAGGAAAATCCTTGTGTTACCTTAAATTGGAGAAAATATTTCCTAATTTTTTGGTAATATTTCACTTCAGCTGCAAGGAAGAAGTGTCATTAAAGACTATTAGTCTAACAGATTGTATAGCATCTCCTTAGGTACTCTGTTGCTTCCTCTCTTTTTTTAATTGTCACATTGTCTTGACTTATTTTACTCCTTTCTTTCTTGTTTCTCTAGCTGACAGCTCTTATTTGTGGTTTTATTATCAAACTGAGGAACTGCCTGCATGATGATGGATTTCTGAGACAGCTCTATACCATCGGTCTTCTGGCACAGTTTGAGAGCCTTTTGAGCACATATGGTAAAGACAATCACATTGGGCTTGTGGGTGATGTTATTTATGAACTGTCATATTTAGCTTAATGGGTTGCAAGCGCAAGATGAATGAATAGAATTTGGAGTCATTTGCAGTTCAGTAGAGAGAGAAATTGTAGAATTGATGCAAAAAAAAATGTATGCATTTAATCGGCTCATAAAACAGTAGCTTTTCTTTTCTTCTGTTTAATAGACTTACTTCCCGAAATAAAAAGCCATAGTTACTTTATCATACCTGTTATTTTCTGAAGCAAAATATAATAAAATTACAAACAAGCTAGAAAGTACTGCCTGAAAGAAATACAATTTAAATTACCTTGAGGTTACTTAACTACATAATAGAAAGAAAGGCTGAAGAGATTGTGTTACAAGTAAACTGATTTCACTCAAGTTTCAGCACAACCATCTGAATGTCTGTAGTTGAGTGACCCTCTAATTAATCTGGTATTCATTCCTGCCATACAGTATAATATATAACCAATCTTTTTTGAATGTATGAAGAAGTAGTTTATTAAATTACTTGACATGACAGGCCTCTAAAAAAATTATTAATGTTATCATCACTGGAAAAAGAATACAAAATATACCTGAAGATTATAGGCCTGCGTGCATTAAATAGTGGGTGCTCTTACTAAAACTCATAAAGCCAAGAGAGACCCTGCTCCTTCCATCAGATCCGTATTGTCTGATTTTTGCACCTATGGAGGAGGCCTGTTGATATCAAGGGGATTTAACACGGATGCAAGGGTCTGCTCATGTGAGACTTGGATAAAAGATCAGGCTTCCTAATTATCTCTACACAATTTCTTTATGAGAGCAGTGAACTTTAGTCAGATCATGTATGTGTCTGAGAATGGATGAGGAAAAAATGTATGTACACAAAAAAATTACCGCAATTCACTTTTCTCCTTGATTTAGGTGAAGAGCTGGCAATGCTAGAGGACATGAGTTTGGGAATAATGGACTTGAGAAATGTTACCTTTAAAGTAACTCAAGCCACATCAAATGCATCTTCTGACATGCTGCCAGTCATTACAGGAAATCGGTAAGAACAGGATGGGTGAAGCCTTAAAGTAGGGGAGATGAAGATACTGTATTTAATCTCAAAAGGGACATGGTTGCTCTCTGGATATGTATTTCTTTATCTCAATACTAAAAGATGTTTTGAAGCTGCTTTATTGAGTATTTACTGTTGCTTTACATAACAAAAAGCCTGAAAGATGACAAAATTATTCTCTCATTATTATTATTATTAAGTTGTTTTGGCTATCTATAATCATAGGGGTTTCAGGCATTTTAGACTCTGTTTAGGAGGATCAAAAAATCTATTAGAATTAACAAAAGCAGTATACACTAGAGTGGAAGTGATACAACTTTTAAGCCCCTCACCTTGCCTGCTAACCAGTCATTAAACAGCTGAGTTCTCCTGCTGTTACACAGCACAAGCAGGTCCTTGCATCTCTGCAAAGCTCCACTGACAACTGATCTTCCTACAGGGTACCATTAGCTCCCTACATAGGGATGCAGCTGTGAAGGGCAGGATCCTATCAGAACTGAGTGAGCTTCTTCATGTTTTAGTAATCATTTTAACTAATATATATCAATCAATAAGAGAAAAAAAATACATAAATTGTATTAATTTAAACCAGTGCAATAATGCAAGGCGTTGAAGTCATTAAATTTAGAGAAAAATGTCATGAATCATTTTTTTTAAATGTCATTTTTGTTTACTCAATTTTATGTTGAGGGGAGATCATTCTCTGAGTAACTGATTTACTAAAATCAGTAAATTTGCTCCCAACCGCTCTGTATCTTTCCCTCTACTCCCTGTAAGGGGGAGGCAATTTGACTTTTATTGAACTTTTGTAAACTCCTTTGTACTGTGCTGGAGATCTTCTTAAAGTATTATTGGGAGCAGGAAAATGGCTTAAAAATGCCATATTCATTCTGTCTTGGATCTTGCAATCGAGTATCCTCAGTTTACATAAGATGATTTCCACAACCCCTTTACCCTAGCTGCAAATACCTGCTCTGAGAATTGTGGGTTAAATCTGGTTCTTTCTTGTATATCATCATCATTAACAAACGCTTTGAATTCAAGCTTACCAAATGCTGGATGACATTTTTCCCCCAGAGGTGTGTTAGTGCTACAGTGCTTATTGCAATAAAAACTGATTTTATTTTTTTTTTACAGCATATAAACAGATGCAATTGAAATGTACCCAGGGACCTGAGTTGAGTGCTTCAGGGTTTTTTTTTTTTACTTGCTTGCTCTTCTGACTTGTGCCAAGTTCAAAGACACTTAATGTCATAGAATCATAGACACGTAGGGCTGGAAGGGACCTACAAAGTTCATTTAGTCCAGACCCCTCAGCCTGAGGCAGGATTATCCCTATCCAAGTTATCCCATACAAACCATAATCTAAATTCTACATAAAACTACCATCAACCCCTGACACAACACAGACCTAACATGCTACAAGTAAAACAGGATAACCACGACAGCCAATGTCCTGCTTCTAGGAAATGTTGCCAACATATGCATAAGAGAACCCAGCTAGAGGGCCGCCACCCCCTCCCCCCCCCCCGAAAGGAAGGCAAAAACCCCCACAATCCATACAGAAATGACCTGGGGTAAAATTCCGACCTGACCTCAAATATGGTGATCAGTTTGCCCCTGAGCAGAAGTGCAAGACCTCTAGCCAGGAACCTTCAGCTTTGTTTCCAAGAGGAGCATTGGTACACCTCAGTCAAGGTCCCCAACCTTGGTTGTAACCAACACCAAATGCCTCTGGGAATGCCCATGTAGCAGAAAAAGGGGTGGGGCAACCAGCAAAGCCTAGAAGCCTGAGAGATACCCATGGTAAAACATAAGCATAGCTATGCTTAGATCATCTCAACATTAGGAAAAACTACTTCACAACTAGGGTGTCCAGACTGGAATAACCTCCCTCCAGAGGTGGTGCAATCACCTACCCTGGAAATCTTCAAGAGGAGACTGGATGGTCACCTTGCTGGGGTCACCTGGCCCCAGTTGTCTTTCTGGCCTAGTGCAGGGGACTGGACCTGATGTTCTTCCGAGGTCCCTTCCGGCCTTACAATCTATGAATCCCTGACCAGTGGTTGTCCACCCTCTTGAACACCTCCAGTAATGTAGAGTCCACAACTTCTCTAGGCAGTCTATTCCACTTTAGTTTTAACTGTTACCTTACCAATACATTTCACATATTATCCCTAGTTAAAAGAAATAATGCATTTTGTTAAAAAAAAAAAAAAGAAGAAGAAGAAGAATGCTAACTGATCTGTATGCTTCAGTTCTAATATTTTCTGGTATTTTTTGTTGGTTTGTAGTGATGGCTTTAATGTGAGGATTCCACTGCCAAGCGCCTTGTTTGATATGTTGCCCCGAGAGATTCAGAGTGGCATGTTGCTGAGAGTTCAGCCTGTTCTCTTCAACGTGGGAATCAATGAACAACAAACCCTGGCAGAGAAGTATGTATCAAGGTACCCCAACTTGGCTTAGCTGCATTTAGATAATTTCTTATCCTGCTGTGCAATTGTGTTGTGGTTTTTTTGTCACAGAAAAAAAAATGGAGAAGCATCACTCTAGCAAAATAGAGAAAGGGCATAATATTAAAGATAGTTTTAAGAGACAACAGACAAGTTCATGAAGTGAAGCCTTTCCCTGTTGTGAGTTTCATCATATAAGAAACTTTGCATGTGCATATTGAGCCCCTTAAGACAAGCATATGGGCTTACAGCAGTTTATGGAAATACTGAAACTTAGTTTATCCATATGATCATGGCTTATGGGAGTTAGTGACCTTATTAAGAGAGATTCTCTGAAGATTGATCTGTGGCTACATAAAAAGTTGTTGTGGTCTCACTCCCATTCCTGCTGGTCACAGAAGCAGTCACCAATTGCCTCTAAACCCAAATATATTCCTTCATCATTGTGTAGCTATTGCAGTAATATTGAGATCTTAACCTCTTCTTGCCCATATCTCCTAATCACATGCTACTGGTCACAGCCACCTCCTTTATTCTCTGTTTGAAGTCCTTTTATAAGCTTATAGCAAGAGAATCAGAAGTTTCAAATGATATTATAAATACCAAAAAAATTATTTTTAGACTTTTCCAAATAAGTTAACATTTAATATTGGAAGAAATATAGAGAAGCCAAAAGAGTTTAATGTTAATTGTTTTTATCCACACCTACACCCATGCATGTAATAAATATCACTGGTTTTCATGCTGATCTAATCACTGTCCAGGTGGAAATCTGGACTTTTTGGAATTTCTTAGGATGAATCTTTAAGTCTCCTGCTCAGACTTACTTGTCAAATGAAGTCAGTTGTTGCAAAAGATGTCTCTAGCTAATGTTATACCCCTCTTCATCTTTAAAGGTTTGGAGACACCTCATTACAAGAAGTAATTAATATGGAGAGCTTGGTTCGGTTGAATTCATATTTTGAACAGTTCAAAGAAGTTTTGCCTGATGATTGTAAGTACTCAGAGAAGACTGATATTTTTTTGAATTGCTGACTGTTTGTATCAAATTAGTTGTTTGATATTAAAAATGAACCAACATGTATGGAACAAGAGCAGTGATAAAACTGTGCTTTAGTTTCAAAGAATTAAGAAGTGTTTCATAATGTAATCTAAATCTTATTCTTACTGACTTTTTATCCTATCAACACAACCTAAAGCAGTATCACTGCAAAGGAAAAAACTATAATAGTGACTGTTTTCACAGTATTACCAGGACAAGAGCTCTGCCTCTAGCTCCATATATGTGATGGCCCATGTTGGGATAGCAAATGACCATACTTTCAGGAACATGCCTCTGCCTCATCTTTTAAACTCTTGCAGAATGATATAATTTGCAGTCAGTGAGGTGTTACTAAACAGTTGAGAGCCACTTTCTGGTATAGGTACCAAGACTACAATGTTGTCTACCCTGCATACATGGGCAAATTTTTGTGCATTATTCTTTTATCTGGGACAGTAATATAATATAGTTGCACACAGCAGAAACTTTAGAAATCTTTCTGCACCATTTTGAAGGAGGATCCTTCTTATGCCGTTATGCCCCACACCATATTCATGGGTTTTCTATCAGAAATACACAAAAACAAATACAAAAAGCATTCAAATGGCCATTCAAATGCTTCCTAACTAAGGCATGCTATATACCTCCTTCAAGTCAGAGCTACAGAACATAACATATTTTTGTGTTGGTAAAATCGTTTTACAAAAGGCAGAAGTACATATTTAAAAAAAAAAAGATGCTGTTTGCCACTACTTCCACTTCTCCTTCCACAGCAGCATATGTGTATTTCTCTTACTTGAGAGTTGCTTATAGAAACAGTGTTCTGAGTAAGTAAATCATGAAACCCTGACAAATGTAACATGCACCCTGAGCAACACAAACAAACCAGAAAAACTCCCAGCTTTGAGAGCATCTTGTAACAGTACTTCATCACATTAAACTTCCTGTCACTGGCGTGTTTGTTCCTGATAAACACAGCAAATTCTAATTCTTATTGTAACACAATTTGAACAAATGCTTTATGATAATATATAAACATTTTGTGTAGCAATATGAAAGATTTTTCAGGTGCCCAGAAAAAATTTGGAGTATCCTATAAAAAGCTAGGGTGGTTTGAGTTATAAACAGTTATATGCTTGTTGAGGGAAAGTTCCAAAGGGTGGTGTTTGTCCTGCTTTTGTTCCCTGCAGGAGCCCACTGTGGCAGTGGTCAAGGAGGGTTCAGTTAAGATAGATGCTTTTCCCCATGGGCCCATGTCAAACTTAGATATAGCAAGCAGAACATGTACACTTTTTTCCAAGGTGATCTGGAAATGCAGGCTACAAAGCAGGTGGTTGGTATCAGCATCTACTCTAGTGCAATGGGACAAATAGCCAGTGGGTAAGGTGCCGGCTGCTTGTTTAAGGGAAGGAGTGGAGAGACAAGGTCACTTAAATAGAGACTCGGGAGGCAGCAGCTAAGGTGATTGCTTCATAAAAGCAAATCCAGTGTCAGAAAACCCAAGCACCAGGATTTGTATGGCACAAGTTACACTCTCTGTTGTAAAGACAGACTGAAGAATGTTTCCTTCTCTATTTTATCTTCTTAGCTTGTTGAAAGACATTTAGTCAGACGTTAAATGCCCACCCTATGGCAGGCCTTTTTGTCTTGGTGTAAGGAACAGGCAGGACATACCATAATAGGAAACAACTGTGTTCACGTACTGCTTTTTGCTGCCTTGGTACCATCTGAGAGAAGATACATGGTCAAAAATCTCAACTATTTATTTCACTAATTGTTTATTTTGTCACATAATAATTCTCTGAACAGTATATATCACTTCATTGCTTCCTAAAAGCAATTCCAGTGTTAGAAGACCCAAGCACCAGGATTTGTATGCCACAAGTTATACTATCTATTGTACAGACAGAGACAGAGTGAAGACTGTTGCCAGTAGGTCAAGGGAAGTGATTATTCTCCTCTATTCAGTACTGGGTAGGCCACATCTGGAGTACTGTATTTGGTTTTGGGCCCCCACTACAGAAAGGATGTGGACAAATTGGAGAGAGTCCAGAGGAGGGTAACAAAAATGTTGAGGGGGGTTGGGGGACATGACTTATAAGGAAAGACTGAAGGAACTGGGCTTATTTAGTTTAGAGAATAGAAGACTGAGAGGGGATTTAATAGCAGCCTTCAACTACCTGAATGGGGGTTTGAAAGGATGGAGCTAGACTGTTCTCAGTGGTGGCAGATGACAGAACAAGGAGCAACGGTCTTAAGTTGCAGCAAGGGAAGTTTAGGTTAGATATTAGGAAGAATTTTCTCTTCCTAGTAGTAAAACAGTAGAACAGGTTACCCAGAGAGGTGGTGGAAGTTCCATCCTTGGAGGTTTTCAAAACCCAGCTAGACAAAGCTTTGGCTAGGATGATCTAGTTGGGGATGGTCCTGTTTTGAGCAGGGGGGTTGGACTAGATCAGTGGTTCTCAACCTTTTGCACCTGACATCCCACCTATGTAAGGTCAAAAAATCCTGGTCCCACCAGCTACCGGGGGGGGCAAAGAAAGGGGAGGGGGTCCCTCTGCAACCGATCAAAGTATACAAAAGCGAAACTGGAAGTATTGCCGTGGCACTTCTGGTTTCACCGCTGTGACTTGAGTCCCACCTAGGAACTCTGGACTAGAAGACCTCCTGAGGTCCCTTCCAACCCTAACTTTCTATGATTAACCTAGTCACAGTTTCTGACTGTGTACACTGTAGTTTCTGCTTTAAAACTCTATTGAATAATATTTGTTAAGTCCTATGATACTTATCTGGCAAACGCTATATTGGATGTGAGGAAGGGGAGAGGAAATTATTGTTGAAAGCTCTGTGGCATTTTGAACAGCTGCTTGTTACCTTCAATGGGAATCTTATCAAAGACCTTAATTAATTTTGTTCAGTGCTAACAAGTAATCTATCAGTGTCTTTGGGTGACGGTGTCTCGTTTTACTCAGAAATGACTTAGCTGACTGAGTAACACTGTCAGGAACGAGAGTTTCTGGAAGCTGTGATATCATAAACTAAAGGGGAGCAGAATGTAAAATGAGATCTCTAAAGTTTCTATGGGGAAATGTACAATTACCTATGACAGGGCTGACCAACCTGCATGTCACAAGTATAAATAATGGTATTTGGTAATACCGTGAAAACAGTCACTTTTATACTTTTTCTCTCCCTGCCTCTCTGTCTGACGTGCAGTAGGTCAGGGAGGGGAGTGGCAGCACAGTGGCGAATAGGGCAGGAAGCACAAAATAGAGCAGAAGATCAGGCAGGGAGCATAGGGCAGGGAGGAGAAAGCAGAGCAATGGATTGGACAAGGGAAGTGGATTGGCAGGGCTGTCCCCGGGAGAGTGAATCGGGGGAATTGCCTCGGGCCCTGTGCTTTGGGAGGCCCCACGAACAGTGCCGTACAGTACCTCTGCCGGCTTCGGCCACTCAGCAACTCCCCCTCCCCTCCTGCCTGCTGTTGATGCTGCTGCCGGCTTCTGCACCCACCCCCACCCCCCTCCCCCTGATGTGCCCCGGGCCCTGCATACCCCTAGGGGCAGCTCTGGGGATCAGAGTGGCACTCAGGAGGGCATGGTGCTTAATTTGTGGTACTCTGGCCAAAAACATTGGCTCCCATTACCCCATGGCTTCTGGAAGGAAGAAATATGAGTGATTTTTATTATGCTGTATAGTATTTAAGCCAAGTACCACCTTAAAATATTTGTTAAATTGAATTTAGCTTTAAGTAAAGTTGTATTTCAGTTTGCTGGTAATAGACTTAGCTATTATGAAATTCTGATGCATTGTAGAGATCGTGACACTATTTCTAGCTGGAACACTATTTCTAACAACTGAGATGAACCTTCCATGTGTAGAAACTGAGCACACCAGTAAAAGAGTTGTTCTTATTTTGTAGGCCTACCTCGATCTCGTAGTCAGACGTGCCTGCCTGAGCTGTTAAGATTTCTGGGACAGAATGTACATGCAAGGAAAAATAAAAATGTTGATATTCTTTGGCAAGCTGCTGAGGTATTCATTATTCTAAATATTTTACAATCTTATGGTCTTTTAAATGTGTACAATACATACTCCCCTTTCTTTTTTCACATGTGTATTTTTATTTTCACTTGTATTTCCAAATTTCTCCATTCCCTTGCAAGTAAATTTGAAATGCTCTTTTCCTCACACCTCCAAGTTGAGAGGCAGAAAAGGAAAGCATCTCCTTTCAAATGCTATCACTGCTTTAGTATGGGGTAGTGCCATTCAACACCAGCCCTGAGAATAATAGCATTGTGACAAGATGATGTCAGGAAAAAATGGATTGAAGACTCCTAAAAATATTTACTAAAATTTAAAAAAAATGGCTATTCCCATCTTGGTTGAATGTATCTTTTTCAAAACAACTTTAGGAGAAATTTTTCTTTTCCGTCAGACTGACACAAGTTATAGGGGTTTTGCTTTCTTCTATAACATGAAGCGTAAGATAGGAACTTCTGAGCACATAGTGACCAACTACTTCTGTGTCATTGCAGTGGCAAGGGCTCAGTAATTTCCTTCTCTCTCCTGCTTCTACCTAGGGACTATTTATATGGGGTGTTCTTGGTATTAGTGCTATCAGCCCTGGTAATTGTAAAGGTTTGAATTGGGGATTCCTCTGGTTAACGATTACCTGCAAACTCAAGGGACTGGTCTCAGTGGCCCAGGAAATCCCGTCCAGTCTTGTGTTCCTTTTTTCCCACACCACGAGTGACTAGAGACACATTCATCTGATCGTACTGGCTGTAGTAATGTGCCTTTTGACGTCAATAAAATGAGTTGATCAAAAATCTTATTGGTGTTACTCCAGAAGAGGGAATGTGTTCTCTTTGCCAGAGTGTTTTTCCATAAAGAAGTGATGAATTGTGTATTCTATTTCTAGGTATGCCGCAGACTAAATGGTGTTCGATTTACAAGCTGTAAAAGTGCCAAGGATAGAACAGCCATGTCCGTGACCCTAGAGCAGTGCCTGATCCTGCAGCATGAACATGGGATGGCTCCCCAGGTTTTCACCCAGGCTCTGGAGTGCATGAGGAGGTAAGAGCTGGACTGCTTGCTAGTCACTTATTCCTAATGCAGGATCCATGTAAACTGCAGATGGGTGGCTCTCTTTTTTTTTTTTTGGATATGGGTCAGTTCTATCAAAAAAATAAATATAAAGTAAAATAAACCCCTCAGAATATAAATAGCTGCTTCTCTGATCTTTTTCTTTCTGTCAGAAAATAGTGTTCATTGACCTGCGCAACATAAAACCGATTGTTGCCAAATTTGTATGATATGCTCTTTAGCAAGGGCCAAAAAAGGTTTGTGCCATTAGTTTTCAGCAGTGTATTGGAAGTTTTCAAAGGATTGTGTATGAAGGAATTTTCAAGCAGACTCGGTGCTGAGCTGCTAGTTGACAGCAGAAGGCTGATGTCCCTTCAAAAGCTGCACAGTCCTGTTGTTTCTTTAGCTGCCATGGTGCTGCTGCCTTTTAATCCAGTTTTGACCAGGTGGTTTTCTCAGAGGTGACCTGTATCCTATTGCTGCTCTATGAAGGATAAACATCTGCAGGTTGCACTGGTTTGCTATGCTTACTTCCTTATCAGTGAAACAGTTTGCTCACTAGGCAAATTGTGAATATGAATGTCTCATGATACAGCAACCAAACTCCATCACAACCTGTCAGTGTGCTTTTGTCATATCAATCTAACAATGTTCTGTATTCTGAAGCAGCAGACGTGTTTGCAGAATCCAATACTGTACTAAAAAGAAAACCTGTTTACTGTTGTTCAATGCCTTGTTTCAAGCACTGCTGAAAAACTCCGTATTTCGCATACCAAAAGAAAGGATAAGAAACCCAGTTTTAGTCTATCGATGTAGTTCAACAATGCTGTTGAGTCCTGCTTTCAACATTCACTCTTACTGAATGTACTGTACTGTGTGTCTTCTCACCAAATTCTCTAGAGTGTTCAATTCTCTTATCCTTTCTGTATGTTTTTGCTGTTTGACCCTTTCTTAATCTTCAATTGCCTAAAAAGAATATACCTTGCATGAAAGAAACTACAGCCTCTTAACAGTGGTAAATTTTGTTTTTGAGTGTTTTCGCTCCTAGGTCTGCCAGTAGCCTTTAATACCCTCATTTGGTTTAAGGGCTTTTTGCTAGTGGACATATAAATAATGGATGTGAAAAAGGGACATTCAGAAAGGACTCATCCCTTGCTGTTAGAAACAAAGATACCTTGGCACAGCATTATCAGGGACAAAATTATCTATTTAGAAGCAGTGCTAAGTGGTTCCCAAATAATTCATGTAAGTACCTTTGCTTCTGAATTTTCAGCTCAGTTGCAAATGTGAAAGAAAAATCAGCCCTGTATGATTTTGATAGATCTTTATTTAAGAAACTATTTAAAAGGATAATCAATGAGAAAATACAATATTAGACAAATGTATTGTGTTAGCTAAATCACTATCATTTCCCCAAAGTAGTAAAAAATGAACAATGCAGTTATCAAAACCGTGTTACAGTTGGGGTTGACTCAGTAGATTAGTAGTTTAACGATGATTTTTAGAACATCAAGTTAATTAAGTAAATTATCCAATCAAATGAGGAGGGGAGACACAAGAAATAATTGAAATTATTTTCTGTTGATTTTCTACTTGGGAGACTGTTTTCCTTTAAGATGCTGTCTGACATGCCAGCCACAACAATCTTAACTTCTGACATACATAACTGACTGTCTACTCCTATCTTAGATCCTTGGCCAAAGGAGGTCGCTTAAACGAGGGGAACAAAATTTACTTTGTTAGTCTTCAGGAATTATGGAGACCAAGGTACTTATCTTCATAGCTCATTAACATAAATCTCCTTAAATTTCATTGACTGTTTCACATGAACTACTATTTTGTTATTCTTGCCCCCTCTCCTCACAAACACAATAGCAAAAACATTGACAAGAATAAAACAGGCATATTGCTGAACGGTACACAATAGAACAGCTCTGGACAACAACTTTCTAACCTGGATAAAACTTCCTGATTTAGATAATTGACTTGAAGATTTGCTTTCAAGGACCTATTAATGGTTCCATTTTGACACATGCACTTCACACATTCACAAACTCTAAGACAGGTGTTAAACTTACGTGGTCACCCATCTGTATCCAGACTGCACAGCTCCTTCTAAGCCAGATCTGCCATAGAGTGGTGGGTATGGCCACCACAACGGTGGCAGTGGGTCTGGTTCTGCAGGGCAACCAAAGGCTGTTTCACAGTGTTCACTAGTCCACTGGTCTCCAAGGGCCATGTCCACCAAGGCCCACAGCAAGCCCCACCCACCACTGGCTATGCTCCCAACTTCTGGGAGCCTGCTGGTAGGCCAACAGGCTATGTGGAGTGATTCCATGGGCCATATGTTTGATACTCCTACTCCTCTAAGGAGCCTCCATGAGTAAAACAAAAATGGAAGAGTCCACACCTTATTTGCTTGCTGTGCCTAGCTTCCTGTAATCAGACCTGAAGAAGAATGTCTTATATTTGAAAGCTTGTCTAACTTTATCCCAACTACATAGTTGGTCCAATAAAAGATCCCACCATAAAAAATTCTTGCCTCTTTTGAAATCTTTGGCTCTTCTATCTATTCCATCAGACAATGGCAGCTTGCTTAGGATTGAATTCAAAGTGGAGTTTCTTAGACAGTCGCCATAGGCTGTGACTGAAGTAACTTTCTGTGGAATAGAGAAGCCCTAGGGAATAGAGAAGCCCTAGCTGAGGGTCCTGCTGATGAGCAGGGATCCTGGTTCTCTGATTTTAAAAAAATCCCCAATTTTGGGGTTAAAGAAGTAACTTCCAAATCCACATTTTTCCGTTATTAAAATGAAACACCAAGAATTCATAGATATCTTTGTAGTGGTGTTTCATTTTAATCACGGAAGAATGTGGATCTGCGCTTACTTTTTTAAAACCAAAAACGGGATATTTTTAAATCAGAGAAAACCAGGATCCCTGCTGATGAGCATCCTCCTCTTCCTGATCCCACTTGCTCTGTCCCAAGGACCTCCTTGGTAGTTTGGGGGGACCTATTAGGATTGGGACAACTTGGTACAATCCTCTCATAATTGGTAGGATTTGGCCTTCAGTCACTGTGGAAAATCCTGTTTATGACTTACTGCAGCCAAGCAAAATAGAGAGGTGTTTTCAAAAAAGCACAAAACCCCAGAATTCATTAGGGTGTTCATACTGAGAAAATCTACTATCAATTTTTAATTTGGGTAAAGGACCTAGGGTCTCATGTTTAGCAGCAACTTTATTTCATTTTAAAATTCTTAATGACTTCAACATGAAATTACACCACTTTTCTCTCCTTGACATGTAGTAATCACCACATCTTTTCAGTGAGAAGGGAAGTTAAAGAAATAACCTAGGGTTAATTCTAGGTATAGTTTTATAACTTTTGCCTTAAAAAAGAAGGAATTGTTTCTCTGTTGTTCTTAGAATAACTACCCCTTTCTTTAACACAATGAGAATTTCTTAGACCCTAATCAAATCTGGCAATCTTCCACACAGCAGACAAGAAATAAAAGTATGACTACATGCCCAGGAATTGTGGACATATTATCAGTTAAGAGGCAAATTAAGCCAAAAAGCTCAAAATGCAAAATTCTGACATTCATGTTTGGATTGAATCACTCTCAGCAATGCCTTTTAAGGTGGTTTTGTTGGATCTCTTCAGTGTTGCTTACCTCCATTCAGGGTAATATATTGTTTTTTGAGAGAAAATTTGCAGTTAGTCCAAGATGCAAAACAGTTCTTTGGGACATTTAGGAAATTAAACAAAGTTGTTCCCTTTTCATTCTGTTTGAAATACATCAGGAATGTGTCTGATAGGTGAAATATTCCCTAAAACTCTTTGTACAGTAATTGTTGCTGATATATTAATTCAGGAAACAAAACATTTTACTCCACCAGGGAAAGTGCAATATTTCTTACTTCTTGAAGCAGAAAATGATAAATCATCTCAAAATTTAATTATGGGTATAACATTTATAACATAACTCATTTTCACATAGTCACGACTTCCTCGTATTTGTTTTCCTTTTCAGCTGACGCTTTCCATTCCTGTTCTTATCCCAAAGATTAATATGTTTTAGTTGTTAAATTCTGAGCCAGAGCTATTCAGCTGTTTTTGAGTTAGGCAGTTAAGGAAATATCTCTGTCTCTCAAAAAATGTGTATTAGTCTTTTCTTACGCATGGACAACTAAAATATAGAATCTGTAAAACATCACATTTTGCATATTGCTGATCTCAAATAAGCAAGATGCTTGTAAGATTTATTTTTCTTTAAAAAAAAAACTGGTGAGTTAAAAAATAACTTTTCAACATGCACAGTCAATATCAATCCTTTCAGGTTTTGCAAGAAAGCCATTTGTTGCAGTACTGTGGGTTTTGGTGACTACATAATACCGTCTTATTAAACTTCAAAGTTCTATGGACAACTTGTTCCTGTATGTAGGCAGGGGTGTGGTTTAAAGCCTGTCAATGGCATCAGTGGCTAACTCGGCTCGGGTGGGGATCAGCCCCATGTGGAGCATTACAGGGGCTGAGCCCCACC
This sequence comes from Alligator mississippiensis, assembly GCF_030867095.1. NCBI lineage: Eukaryota > Metazoa > Chordata > Crocodylia > Alligatoridae > Alligator > Alligator mississippiensis. The sequence continues at coordinate 342,395,200 of NC_081824.1, read as the reverse complement.
CGGGCAGCCTGTGCCTGCACTCACCCCGGACCCAGCCAGCATGCAGCTCCTGGTGGGATTGTTCCCAGTGCAGGTGCAGCCAGCTGGATGTTCCTCTGCTCCCGTCACCTCCAGTGGGAGCAGCCGGGCTGAAGCTCCCCCCCATCCCTCCCCACCTGCCCAGAGTGTGCAGCAGGGTCAGGAGTGGGAGGAGGAGTGGCTGCTGGAGGCAAGGTGAGCGCAGCAGCACCCAGCCAGCTGTAGCTGCACCACGAACAGCCCCACTGGAAACTGTGCTCACTGACCAGGGCCAGTGGGACTGTTCTTCTCCCCTCGCCTCCAGCTGCAGCTCCTGCTGTGCTGCTTCAGGCAGGGTGGCAGAGGGAAGCTTCACTGTGAGGCTCCTGCCCAATGCATGGAAATCCACTTCCAGCTCCCAGCTGCCTTCCACCCACTCTGCCTACCCACAGGGGCTGCTCTTTAAACTGGGCAGGTGGAAGGCAACCAGAAGCTGAAGCTGGAACTCCATGTGCTGGGCAGGAGCTTCCCACTGAAGCTTCCCGCCTGCCCACCCAAAGCAACATGGCAGGGGTAGGGGCAGAAGCAGCAGCAGCAGCCTTGGTTGGAGCCAAGGGAAGCAGAACAGCCCCACCGGCCCCAGCCAGTGCACTGCCTGGCCTGGCACAATGTGGTTCTGGCTGCAAGGCCAGGCACCAGCACCACACGGTGCAGCACAGAACCAGTATGGCCCAGCCCAGCCCAGCCCAGCTGTGGCGCACAGTTCCCCGCTGCAAGGCCAGGACCAATGTGGCATGGCATGGAGGGAATGGGCTGGGCTGGGCTGGGATGCCTCCAGGCCGCACTGCATGGGTCCCAGCCCCCAGCTGCAACTGCACGCCACAGCTGGGATGGGTTAGTTCTGTACCACACCGTGCGGTCCTCAGCCTTGCAGCTGGAGCCGTGTTGGGCTGGGCTGGGCTGACCCACTGTAATGCCTTATGGGTCCCAGCCTTGCAGCCAGGAACTCTGCACTGCAGCCAAGACAAGGTGGGTGGGGCTGGCTCCCAACCTCCTACCATACCCGCAACACACATCCACAGCCCTTCACACACACACTCCCACCCCCTACAACAGCCCCCACACAGTTCTACATACCCCCACCATAATCCCACGTACACCGACACCCCCCCCACACCCCCCACTATACCCTCAAACACACCCACACCCTCCCACAGCCTCCACACACATTTCCACCCTCCTACAGCCTTGTCTCTCTCTCCCACCATTGATCACCTTTTCCATTTAGCACTCAGTCTTCATTCGCTGCCTTTCTTGTTTGCACTCTTGTCTGTTTAAACATTCCTTTCACGCATCCTCAGCTTTCTCCCTCCATTAATTTTTCCTCTCATACACATTTATTCCCAGCCACTTTTGCCCAAATTGGTTTATTTTTTCATATAATAATTTCCCAAATGCACTCTTCCATGTACCCCCAACACTCACCAACAGGTCAGGGGAGTGAACGGCGAGGATTTTCCTCTTCCTGCTCCCATTACAGGACACTGGAGAAGAGATTCCCTTACCCACCTTATTCCTTCTCACTTGAAGGACCTCCTGGAATTGAATGTTCTTCTCCTCCCCCATCAAGATGTCTCTGAATATTAATTACTGCTAGTGTGACCCATAAAGATTACTCAGCACTTTGTATGGAACAGAGGCAGTTGGTACTTCCACAATCAGGCCTACGAGTTGTATGTGTTTGTAGCATATTATATCTAAAAAGGAATAGAGTTAGGGGCATAATAATAGTGAAAAATGAAAAGCTTTGTGAAAAACCAGGGCTAGCTTGGACAGCTCTCCTCTGTTTTTGGCCCTCTTTGCTCATCAACAATCTGGGAAGTGGAGACACGGTTTGAGACGGTCAGTGGTTTAAGGCATGGAGATTATCCTGCTGCACATATCTATGCGCATTAAACACAAATTAAACACTGCAGAACCATGTATTTGAAAACCGTTTAGAGAACAATAAAAATTTCATGAAGCAAAGAACCTGATAATTCCATTGAAACAGATAGGTAAGAGGTTGTTTAATTAATTCAGTGCAACTGACATTGAAGCATGTTTGAAAGGGTCAAATATTCCAATGGTTATTCATGTTCAAGCTTGCTTTTCAGAGCTCCATTTCTTTGCAGCATGTGGAGGCATGGCAGAGCAGCATGGAATATGGCTTGGCCAACTGAAAGAATGAACATGGAAAACCATTCTTGTTCAACCTACATGTATTTATTTTCAGTAGACTACAGTATTTTTCTTATTTTTCTCTTTTATTCTCTTTCTCTCTCCTGTTATCTGTATTTGTGCTAATTTTTTGGCATTACTCCACTCTTCCTTTACTGCACATTCTGGTTTGGTTGTGATTCTTCCATGTTTTTCTTTCCCATTTCACGGTCATCTTGTTCTCCCATTTCTTTTGGTACTTTCATTGCATGTCCATCGTCCTTTCTCTTTTATTTTCCCTTCTCCCAAACTTCTTCCTTTTCACAGCATTGGAACACGGGAGATAGTCACCCAGAAGAACCTGAGTGGCTTGGTGCCCATCCGAGATTTCAGGCTAGATCCCAGTCTTCTCTACTCCATTCCTTTACTAGCTCTGAGCCCCAATTTACTGATTGTGTGGCTGTTTCTGAGCGTAGCATACCTGGTGGCCAGATTACGTTGCAAATGAAGACCAGTTTAAAAAAAAAAGAAAAAAAAAAGCAAAACACAAAAAATAAAGTGCTTGAATATGTATTGCCACTTGGTACCAACTGGACAAAGGAATGTCATAGCATTGTCTGCCAAGAATTATTATTATGCCTTACAATATTACGTTTATATTGTACTAAACTGTAAATAATACATCAAATTATTTTATCAAGAGGAATTGTATTGAAAGTTTAGACTGTTGTTATGCTTTCAGTGCTTGTAACATACTCTGACATTGGCCTGTTACCTCGTTACTTTTAGTCGGCCTAAAGATCAGTTTCTCTTACCAAATACTTCTCTTACATTCGGATATAAGAGTCTGTCACATATAGTTTTATGTTACTTGTTTCATGTATTCCAGAGAAAGAAACTCTGTCTGACAAGAATTTGTATCTTTTTGTACATTCTTTAAATGTATGCTAATCTTGCCTTTCATTTTTACGAGGTATGAAGAGAAAAATTTAAAAAAATAGGTTGGGTTTATAACAGGTTTATCTAAACAAATATATCTAACACCTTTCTACCTTCATTTCAAAGTATAATCTCTAAATTATAGTAGAAAACAGTTTGTAGAGCCATACTCTTGTTCCTTTCTCACATTTAAATCCAATAGTATAATGTACCCATGCCAAAAATAACTTGAATTGCAGTGTACTGCATGCAATATTATATATTTATAGGTATACATTTTTGTAATATATTAAAGAAAATGACTGTCAGAAAGAGGAAAGAATGTAGTTGAAATAGGCTGCTAACCATCCATTATGTACTTGTTCCTCTTTGAAGAGATGCTCCATTTTTAAATTATAAAAAAGAAATCCCAAAAGAGGATATTATCCTCTTAGACATGAGTGGCACTTGAGATTTCAGGTACAAAAAATGATGCATCCTTTGGAAAGTGATTATACTAAATTACAAAGTGAATGGGTTTTGAGGCAGTGACATGAGACCAAGTGCTAGCGGTAGCATTTTTTTTCTTAAATATTTGAGAGGCACTTGAACATTCTTGTCTTGGAAATGTATAAGGGCAAAGACAGATAAACAGCTAGGACCAAGTTAATATGCAATTACAAAAGGAGACCAAAAGAGCTTTACTCATTTCACCAAAATGAAGGCTTATAGGAAATTTGATCATTGTCTAGAAATATTTAATGGGGTAGGAGTAAGTACCAGGAAAGGAGCAAAGCAGTTGAAGCAGAAGGACAATGTTGACATAAAAATAAACAGATATAAACTGCCACCAACAAATTTAGGCTGGAAATAAGGAAAAAGCTTCTAGTCAACAAACAAATAAGGTTCTGGAACAGTCTTCCAGTAGAAATAATGGGGGCAAGAAATCAATCTATTTTTAGGATGGAGCTTGATAATTTTATGGAAAAGTTTATTATGAGTAGCCTACAGTAGCAAGGCACTAGACTTGATGACCCATCATGTCTTTTCCAGTCCTCTGTTCCTAATTTTTACCAGGATTATTCCTGTTGGCTCAAATAAGTCCATCTCAGCATTCAGAAAGGTAAATTTAATAAATTTTGAGAAGAATTTCTGACGGGTAATAATTCAAGATAAAAAACAGATGAAAGAGCAGTTTAGGATCTTAGAATAGAGTCCTAAATTCAGGAAATATTTAGTTTCCTATTAAAACTAAATTGGAAAGTACATGGCTGTAGTTTTTTTACTTCACCAAATCAGATTGTGCAGTACACTGTCTCCTGGTTTCACTGTCATAATTTTTCCCCATGTTAGCAATACCAAAACTGAATCTTTTTTTTTTTTTAATTGGAACAAATGTAAGGAAAGCTTCAGGGCCAATGACATTAAAACCAGTACATGATGGCACTGGAAAGAACTAAACTTATGAAGGGCTGGTGCTCTGAAGGTGTCAGTTGCTCTCCCACTATGTCCAATGATCACACTTTTCTGATTCCCGCCTTGGCTGATCCCTGAATAACTTCCTTGGGTGCCAGAGTCTATGTTTGGCAGACAAGGTTCCTTGGGTGAATTTGATATCTTTTATTAGACCATAATAATAAAAGATATCCAATTCACCCAAGGAACCTTGTCTGCCTATGTCCTTAGACCAACACGGCTACAACCTAAACCCCTGCAAAGTCTATGTTTGTATTATGTGAATAATAAAATAGACCAAGGCAGTGGCGTAAAGTGGGGAAGAAGAAAGGTGGCATTCATGATCACAGCAGCAACCAGAAGCTACTGCCGCTGCTTTGCTTTGGGCACCCAGCTGCATTCTTTTCCTGCTGGACCAAGGACTAGTTCGTGCAAAGTATTGACCCCACTGGTCCCAGTGTAGCAGAGTGCTTATGTAATTTTGAGTATGTGCACTCCCCTCAGAAGTCACTGGAATTATTTGTGTGCTTAAAATGAAATATGCATACGTACAGGCACACCAGCCCAAGCCAGCAAAGTAAAGGCAAGATCAAGTCCTACATTATAATTTCTCATGATGAAAAAACTTTAGGTCATCAACATCAATGTAGAGTTTGACTGCAGCAAAGCCAAGATTCCATCCTTTATTTGTGACCTAAACTGTATTTTAATTCAGGTCTTCAGTTGAAATGCTATGTGCATACTTCCCTCATACCTCCCCCATAGGAAATTAATCCTTCATAAAAATATCCCATAAAAGTGATTTTTTATGAGAGGTTGAGTCTTGCACAGTGTCAAGTACCTTTAACTCCTAGTGAAAATGGTGGTAGATGGTCAACATTTCATGGGGTGCTTAGTTCTTTGTGGGCACATCTACACGTTGCCTTACAGCAACGTTGTTACTGTGCGCATATGATGCAGTAACTGTCCATACTGCACTGTACATGTGGTGAATAGTTATTTTTAGCAGCTACTTTGCTGTAGCATTGCACCATAATGGGGGGAGCACACCACTACAGCGAAGTAGCTGTTGGTGACGTGTAGACATCTGTGGATGCTACGTTGCCATATCACATTGCTATGGCGACATGGCATCATGTGTAGATGTGCCCTACAACCCAAACCATTATGATCTCTGAGAAGATCATCATTATGTCACAGGAATTAAATTTATTTAATAAGCTTAAGAGCTGAGCTCTCTTGACATTTCAGAATGCTTTTTGTTGTTTAGTAGCTTGGGTTGGCGGTATAAAGATACCACCAGTGAGTGTTGGCAGATACTAAAGGAACAATATATTTTAATTAATCTAAGGTAAAGAGAACCTCTACATTTAAGGTAAAAATAATTACTGCTGTGCCTTTGTTTATCATCACACATCAAAAGATATTTTGTATCACATTTAGAATTACAGTAAAGCAGTGGTTCTCAACCTTTCCAGACTTGAGGGCTCCCGCAGAAAAAGCCAGCACTTAATTTTCACTATATTTTTACTACAGAAAAGTAATAGAGCCATTCTTCTATTGCAAAGAACTTAGAAAGATCATAACAGTTCCCAAAGATTTTAACACTATGAATCCCTATTTGAAATTCTTAGGTTTATCTTGTGAATCATGTTTGCACACCTAGCAGTGCTAACATTTCATGGCTCCCCACAGCATCCTTGAAAATATCTTAAGTTACCCCAGGATGCCATTGCACCCTGGTTGAGAATCACTGCAATAAAGGTTGAATCAAAGCCAATTAAATTAATGAAACTTTACTCCATTTGAGATTAATACATTGTTATCAACTCATCTTCATCGCATCTAGGAATCTCAGTGGTAAAGCAAGGATCTGTTCACAGTGAGATTACCAAAGAATGTGTTACTTAAAGGATTTTAGACTGTTGTTTCTGGTCAAACAGTGACTTCTGGACAATGAGCTATAAGCTGATATATGTTGACATGGCTCCATTGAAATGGATTGAGCTCAGCTGATATATGTCTCAGCCAAAGATGTAGTACATAGTAAGATGTTGGTATCAGAAGATGTTATGCCAAAAAAACCCCAAAACAGAACAGCAACAAAACCCCTAAAAATCCTTGCAGGGGTGACTGATGCCTCCTAAGTCTGAGGGGGGGGTCACAATTTGTGGGCGGGCCCAAGGGCGAAAGCGCCATATCCACTCCTATACTTCTGTGCCATGGCTTAGTGCCTCCCCCCCAACACACTGCAGGCCTGTACAGCAAAAAAACTGCCCCGTCCTGAACGGTGCTGAGTCGGGGGCCAATCTTTGGCGGGGGGGGAGGGGAGGCGCGCACATGCCCCCCCATGCCTCCCCTACCAGTTGCCTGTGAATCCTTGCATTACTATTACAGTGCTTCACTTCATACATGTGCAATAACTAGATATGATAGATTGAATTCTGAATGGACACTTAAGACTGAGTACCGTAGCTTTCTGGTGTGTGTTCCATGTTCACTTAACCTTATTGTTTAATGAGTAATTAAAAAAAATATGCATATATGTATATAATTTGTTCTAAATAACATAAATATTAAAAACAAATCCTGCATAGAAATGTATTTTACACCATAAACAGTAATGGTTCCTTTGAAGCAGAATAATGCAAGACAAATAGCAGGATCCATGTTGTAAACATATTTTTTTGTTCATGCGTAGCAGACATTTCTCAAACTTCAGTAAGGTGTTTTAGAAGAAAAAGCCAAAAGAGTAAATGAAGTTAAACCAGGCAGCAAATTCTTACATAACCAATTTGATTAACAAAACTCAAATAAGCCCAGCAATTTCCTGTTAATAATGGGAGGTTTTCAAATGTCAAATCCACCTTCTGAATGAAACTATCAAGGGGTTAGTTCAGGGGTGGGTAAAATGCGGCCCGTGAGCCGGATGTGGCCCCCACCAGGTTATTCTATCCGGCTCGCAGGGCTCCTAAAAAATTTAGAAAATTAATATTTATCTGCCTCTGGCTGCCTGTCATGCGGCCCTCGATGGCTTGCCAACACTTGGTAAGCGGCCCTCCACCGAAAATAATTGCCCACCTCTGGGTTAGTTAGTACTATCTTTAAAATAGGAATATCATAGCATTTCCACCACAGACTAGTGTACTGTACATTTAACCATCAAATTATAGCTTTAAACCATTATCATTGTTCATTTTTATATTATGTTGTTAGAAAGGAAAATGAAAACACTCATGAGTATCTAGAAGAATTTGTAGTCTATATTAAAAATACTGTGCTTCCACTTTTTAAGACTGTTTTTGGAATACTAGAATTTTGAAAAAGGAACTTTGCAGTAGATTTTAGAATTGGAGTACAGAAGCCTTATAACTGGGGTAGTCTTTGTTATCGCACAGAGCCTCCCCACAGTATAGGACAGCTATTTCACAGTATTAGAAAAGTTTGCACTTGAAACTCTGTACAGCTTTATATGATTGGGCAAATGACTGCAAATGATGCCAGTCTCTCTTTAGCATCCATATAAAGCTGCCAATTCAGGATTGAGATTCTGTTAGTAGAATATGTTTACTTTGTATGTATAAATGGATATGAAAACCATTTGGAAAATCATTATTTTTGTATTAGCTATAACCTTTAAGTAAGCTCTGATAATATTGACATACAAGGAACAATAAAATTGTTTTAAAACTTTTGTTCAGAGATCAGCGGGGGGGGGGGGGGGGTTCTTTTTTTTTTCAAGTTAATTTACTAACAAATTAACAGAACTGTTTTTAAGCAATCTTTTGGGATTCTTTGTGCAATCTAGTGGCATTTAAACTTCACAGCAATGTACCCTGAAATACATGAAACCATCTTAAATATAAAATATTTGTTCCACCAGATACACTGCTGCTTTTTAGAAATGCAAAACAAGCAACCAAACAGCATGTTTCCATTCTATGTGCTTCTCACTAGCATTGCTTGATGATTCACCGTTTTTAATATTTGCTGTGGCAGATGATTTAAACACCCATTAAAACTAACCAACTTTTTTTTAATGTTATGAAATAACCAGTTCATTTCATCTTAGTTTAAGTCGTTTGTTTATTTTTTTTTCTTTTTTACTGCTGTCATTTTTTGTGCTTGTTTTTTTTCCCCAGTGAGGGTTGTCGACGGGAAAATACAATGAAGAATGTTGGATGTCGCAAGTATGCATTTAATTCCCTGCAACTGAAGGCTTTCCCAAAGTATTACAGGCCTCCAGAAGGAACTTATGGAAAAGTTGAAACATAAACATACTGTGTCCTGTAGTTGCTGTTACATTAAAACATGCGGATACATTCTAGTTTAATATATGAACTTGTCATCAAAACCAGATAAATAATTTTTTTGTACATTTCACTAGATCATATTGAGCATGTTACTTACTGAATTGGAATCTGTAGCAATGATTGTTCTGACACCTTAGCTTGAGAATAGCGTGATGACTCTCTGCCCATTTAAATAGCCTTCAGTGTATGTAAGGTGAATAAATACTGTATCATTGAATTATTGCATATATGCAAATAGCTAGGTATCTCCTGGATGGCAAGGACTTTCTGAATGGCACTTAGGCAGCTGTTTCACCTAACATCTTTTTATACTGAGTTGACTTGAGATTGAACTTTTCATAATACTTTTTAAAACTGAGTGTGAAACCTCAAAGTTGTAAATAATAAAATGACTGGACCCTACACAGTCTGATAATTGCAGAATGCATTGTTACAATCCAGAAACAAAAGTTTAATTTTAAGAAAAATCTCAGCACAATCAAAGTCAGGCATTAAAATGCTTTACTGTATAAATAATGCCACCTTTCCTGTAGGAAGCCATTAGTGTATAATGCCAGATGCTTTATGTGAAGCCTTGTCCCATTTCAAATGAAGCCAAAATTTCCATTCCTTTCACTGGGAAAGGAATGGGTTCTCAGTTGCCTGATTTATTTTCAGCATTTTTTTCAAACATTTATGTTATGGCACTTTCTTAGCTGCTAATGCCAACAAACAAAATGCTAAATTTCAAATGCATTCTCATTTTCCACTACTGTAATTTATCAAGCAGCACAAGAAGCAAGCTGACAATGTTACACAAAAAATGCTCAATAATATCTGCATTATTGTACAGTCAGTAACACATTTTCCCCAGGGCTTTTTATATCACTTCCAGGTTAATAGTATCTGATTTTTTTGGTGTCGTTTCCAATACCTGCCAGTGCAGCAATGCTGTATAAATGCCCATTGTTCCCAAAAATTCCACAGAAAAATGCGTTTCTGTTTAGTTTTGCATTTTACCCAGCTGGGCTCTGTCAGAATGACAGGCAGGAAATAGGAGTATCTTGCAATATTTCTGATTACGGTAGGGTTGTCCTGTTTTGATACAAAATAACTGTTAATGCTTTTAAGGGCATACTTGTTCCATCTCATCATGACTAAGGTGATCAGATAAGTATTTTGAGAAGAAATGTATTTTGAGAAGAAATGTTCAATGGATCTCCTTGGAAACAGACTTTGCCAGGTTATAGAGTCCAAAAAAGAAGAGGAAACATGAATTTTCCAGAATTAACAGAATTCATCCTCCCTATTGTCACTGATCACAGCATACAGCATTTGAAATGTCTACCTCTGTCCTTTTGGCTTTTAACCAGATAGGCCTGAGAATGAAAAATCTAGGGATCACTTCATTCTTAACAGAATAGCAACAGCCCAGTACATATATGACATTTTCCCTTCTCCCTGGTGTTTATGTTCATGCTTTTGCTGTTCTATTGATCATGTTCATTAAGCTCCCAAAATGCGACCTGTGGGCCAGATGCGGCCCACCAACCCATTCTATCTGGCCCGCAGGGCCCCTAAAAAATTTGGAAAATTAATAGTTATTTGCCCCTGGCTGCCTGTCATGCGGCCCTTGATGGCTTGCCAAAACTCAGTAAGTGGCCCTCCGCCCAAAATAATTGCCTGCCCCACCTTAGGAACTCTGCAAACTCTGTTTTCCTTAATAAAACAGCCTGGTGGGGTTGTGTTGTGTTATATTGTTTTGGTTTTTTGACAGGATGTAAAAATGTGTGGTGAAAAGCCTTTCAGTTAGATTTATGTGGATTCACATTATTTTCATTCATTTTGCTAAACTTGCTGTCCCTCTTCCATTATTAAATGCCACATTTATTTTGATGTAAATTAGACACTATAGATCTCTTAGTTTCTCACTGCTGACACGTAGCTGGCCAGTTTACATTCATATATTTTGATTATGTGGTTAAAATATATATAACATTTTAGCTTGTTAAAATCTTCTTCCACAGGAAGGAAGAATAATACAAGAGGGGCTGTTACAAGTATTGCTGATCTCTTATGTTTTGTAGCCAATAAAAAAAATCCTCTCTAAATTATAGTTATACTTAATTTTGTAAATGCATATATTCTGAATTCCCAAATTCTTTACATGCATGCTTTTTGATCCCCTTTTTTAAGCAGTGGAGCATTAATCTTCTATATTGCATTATTTTGCAGAGAATACTTTGGTTTCCATATACTTCTATATACAATATTGTTACTACATGCACATAAATAGGCTTGCTTAAAGGGCATATTGAACAATAAGATCTTGAGCAGTTCATCAAAAAGAAAAAATTGAAATTTTAAAATCATAAAGGAAACTTTACAGGAGAGTTTAAGCTTTTCTGTTGCACAGGAAAGGCGATCTTAAAGATTACTGTAAAATGGAGTTCTGTCTTATGTTCCTTTTAGTACATTTTTAAAATTATAAAACATACTAAGGTAAAAACCTGTTGCCAGGTATGTTCTGTGTATGTTCTGTGAAAGCACCTACAGCACAGTTGCCTTTTGTTTCATTTATATATGTAAAATTATTGTATAATACAACACTGTTTTGTCCCAACACAGTTGTACTTGCCGAGCTTTGTGCATTAAAATATTTTTATTTATTTGTTTTTGGGCAGTATTAAAATATCATAAACATGGCTACCTGTTTTGTATATTCCTAGTTCATTCAATCATGTATGCTGTAAATGTGCTAGTCCTTAGAATGAGAAACAATAAAGAACTGACAAGAACCCCATGATAGTGACTTATTTTTAAATGCATCAATTTGTGGTAAACCAAACCAGTTCTTGACCCCAAAACTGGCCTTTCTGATAATATTTATCTGACGGAGAAAGTCTTTACATTTTTACATGAATTACAAAGTATCTGCTTACTTTAAGTCCTGCTAAAACAGTGGTGAACCATGCACTGTAGTTTACAACACAGTTAAACCAGGGATGAATTTAATTCAATATTCTGTGTCGACTTCACAGTGACGTTTAACAGGTAAGTTACATGAGTTATGCTCTCCCTCTTTACTGCACAGCTTCTCTCAAAAGTTTCCCAAGGCCATCTTCTCTCTGCTGATTGCTTCCCTTCCATTTATAACCCTTTCTTTCTCCAAGCCCATTCATAGCATCTGACAAAGTAGGCTGTTGCCTATGGATGTCAACCAGCATTCACAGGACCTGGTTTAGGTTTAGATGGTTTGCTTTAAGGTAAGGATCGGTTGATTAACATGGTTAGGTCACTCTAAACGTAATGCTTGTAGTACCCTATGAAAGCACATGCCTCTCTGAACCACTTTAATTATCACTAAAGTACCATCCTGCTCTACCTTCTGCCTTCCATTTATAGAATCCCTTCTCTTTCCCTACTTTTGCAGCAGCACGATCTCTACAAGTTTGGCTTTTTTGATTCCTTGCTGTTTTCTCTGTTTTCTACCCTATGGCTGGCATTCGTTGCTTACGCGGTGTAAACCAGTGGTTCCCACCTTCTTTATACTGCGGACCAGCAAACTCACTCAAAGAATTTTGGTGGACGGGGTATAGAAACAAACCAATTTACATATTTAAATTTGTAGGCATTTAAATATGTAAATTTGCACATATTTAAATTTGTACCCGGATGCGGGTTGAGGCATCGCTGTCGCGGCCACTGGGGGACCTTGCAAGGGAGGGGGCTGCGCAGGCAGTGGCCCAGGGGGACCCCCCTGGGACTGCCCGGATAGAAGGGGCTCTGCTGCCTTCCCTAGGAGCAAGCAGTGGAGCTGCCTCCCCACCCTCTGCCCTGGGCATTTCCCCACCCACATCCCCCTGCTCCCAGCTGTGGGTGGGGCTGGAGGGACCTGCCCAGCCTGGTGTGGGTCCTGGTAGCTGTTGCGCAGGCAGTGCCTCACTGGGCATGGGTACGGCCATGGTGGTGGGATCAGGACAGGGCACACAGAGCCATCTGCTTTCCTCCCAGGGCTCACCCGCTGCCCAGCTTTAACCCTGCGTGTGACTGCCAGTAGCAGAAGCCGCTCACCCAGGTGGACAGATGGGGATATGAGGAGGGGGCTCATGCCACAACCTGGCAGCCAACCCTTCGCGGCCCGGTACCAGGTCACAGCCTGCTGGTTGGGAACCTCTGGTGTAAACGTTCTGCTTGCAAGGCCCTTAACTCTCCATTTGTGTGAATGGGAGTTACTTAGATCCTGAAGGGAGTGGACCCCTTTCTGAGTAGGTGAACGTCATTTTGATGTCAGTTTGATTAAATTCTGTTTGATGTTATAACAGACCTTAAGCCAAACTTTCCGGGTTAATTGCGTTATTTTCTACTTTGTTGTTCTTGTTTTAAGAATGGCAAATGTTTTGTTACACTGAAAGAGTATCAGACTACAAGCTTACTGCACCTAGCAAGGATACGATAAACTCGCTGACACCCAGAAACTCGCTGTGTTTCTCTGCATGCACTTTTGTTCTGACTGGAAGCAGCGTAGCTGCATTTGTTAACACTAGAGGCCAGCTAATTGGCACTTTCCCTCAGTGGTGCTAATGAGCTTACCCCTGGTGCTGCACAACTACAGAAGTTGCTTCTGATTGGGGTAGCATACCAGAGGAGTGCCGAATCTTTGCAGAGCCACCTGCCAGGTATGGAAAATTTGCCATGTAGGTGTAGCCTTAGAAGATTTCAGGCACAATTAAAGATAAATTGCAAAGTAATGCCCAGGAAGGAGATGATTAGTTGCAAATAAAAAGGAACTGCACTTCTTCACTTTGATATTTGTACCGGAGTTTGGCATTGAATTTTCTGGTTTTTACAAATATGTCTAATGTACAACTGATTGAGAGAACAGTGGAAAGATATAATTCATAGATTCATAGATGTTAGGGTCAGAAGGGACCTCAATAGATCATCGAGTCCGACCCCCTGCATTGGCAGGAAAGAGTGCTGGGTCTAGATGACCCCAGCTAGATGCATATCCAACCTCCTCTTGAAGACCCCCAGGGTAGGGGAGAGCACCACCTCCCTTGGGAGCCCGTTCCAGACCTTGGCCACTTGAACTGTGAAGAAGTTCTTACTAATGTCCAGTCTAAATCTGCTCTCTGCTAGCTTGTGGCCATTATTTCTTGTAACCCGCGGGGGTGCCTTGGTGAATAAAACCTCACCAATTCCCTTCTGTGCCACCGTGATGAACTTATAGGCAGCCACAAGGTCGCCTCTCAACCTTCTCTTGCATTGGCTGAAACGGTCCAGTTTCTCTAGTCTCTCCTTGTAGGGCTTGGTCTGTAGGCCCTTAACCATACAAGTGGCCCTTCTCTGGACCCTCTCCAGGTTATCCGCATCCCTCTTGAAGTGCGGTGCCCAGAATTGCACGCAGTACTCCAACTGCGGTCTGACCAGCTCCCGATAGAGGGGAAGTATCACCTCTTTGGATCTATTCGTCATGCATCTGCTGATGCACGATAAAGTGCCATTGGCTTTTCTGATGGCTTCGTCACACTGCCGACTCATGTTCATCTTGGAGCCCACTAGGACTCCAAGATCCCTTTCCACTTCCGTGCCACCAAGCAGGTCATTCCCTAGGCTGTAGGTGTGCCGGACATTTTTCCTCCCTAGGTGCAGCACTTTGCATTTCTCCTTGTTGAACTGCGTTCTGTTGTTTTCTGCCCACTTGTCCAACCTGTCCAGGTCTGCTTGCAGCTGTTCCCTGCCCTCCGGCGTGTCCACTTCTCCCCACAGTTTTGTGTCATCTGCAAACTTGGACAGAGTACACTTCACTGCCTTGTCCAAGTCGCTGATGAAGACATTGAAGAGTATCGGTCCAAGGACCGAGCCCTGCGGGACCCCACTGCCCACACCCTTCCAGGTCGATACCGACCCATCCACTACGACTCTTTGGGTGCGACCCTCTAGCCAATTCGCCACCCACCGGACTGTGTAGTCAACCAAGTCACAGCCTCTTAACTTGTTCACCAGTACGGGGTGGGATACCGTATCGAAGGCCTTCCTGAAGTCCAAGTATATGACATCCACCCCTATTCCCGTGTCCAGGCGTTTCGTAACCTGGTCATAAAAAGAGACTAGATTAGTCAGGCATGATCTGCCTGCTACGAACCCATGCTGGTTTCCCCTCAGCATAATTTGTCCTGCCGGGCTCTCACAAATGTGAGCCTTGATAATTTTTTCAAAGACTTTGCCAAGGATGGAGGTGAGACTGACTGGCCTATAGTTGCCCGGGTCCTCCTAATGGCTGCCATATTCTGGTTGGATGAGATTAACTTCTACTCAGTCAGTGAGGACAAGACTAAGGAGCTAAATTGTGCTTATGCCTTGTGCTGGCCTTCTGCCCAGGGATGAATTTCACTCACTGTACATCAGCATCCTGCATAGTAGTAATATAGTAGTAAAGCAAATTCTTAGCACAGCTTATCAAAAGAATAGTGTATATATGTTATATGTGGGACGGGTTATATAAATGTGTAAAAATATGTTGATATGATGCAGAGTACAGCTTATATTAAACTTGTTACAAAAACTATTAATCGGTGATACAGATGTTTTATCCATTAGATTTTGTGCACTAACATGATAACCTGCTCTTTCAGGAATCATCAGGAGCTGTTTTCAGACGCAATAAATGTCTTTCAGATCAAATACTTGAGCATCTCATTCTGTTTATTAAAGCATTGTCACTTTGTTCCCTGCTTCATGGTGTTTAGAGGTGTGGGGATTCTGAAATCATGAGTTTATTGTGACTTCTTAAAATATGTACTAATATTTATGTATCGTGTTGCCTGTTTGCAGCTGCATATATTCAGCGTCTCCATGTGTGTCTTGTTCGTTGTCAAGAACAGGAGATCTGTGGGAGGGCCATGAAACTTCAGGTAGATCAAGGAATACCTCTTGAGACACCAAGCCCCTTCTAAGAACAGTGCTCCTGTGCTGAGTAGGGCATGGTAGGAGCAACTCCAAGGTTTGATGAGGAACCAGAATCAGTAACATTGCTTCCATGTGGTTTTCCTCAGTAGTTTTTTTTTTTATGGGGGCAAATAGCTCAAAGAGAGGTATTTTTCTTCACTATAAGAATGTTTATAGCACTTCAGAAAGGTGTTATGGTGTTGGAAGTATGAACTACTTAAGAAAGCCTTGACAATTAAAAACACCTTTTTAAAGTGCTGATGAAACCAACCATTTTATAAACTGATACAGTATAGAAAGGCCCAGATAAGAAGCCATGAAAATTAGGTTTAAAGAGAAACTGCAAACTACTGGGGGGGGGGGGGGGGGGGGGGGGGAATGAAGGAAATATTTTGCAAACTTCCCAATCCAAAGAATGTGTAGCTATTTTTTTGGTAATTTATATTGTGTTTAAGAAAGCATAAAATAAATAGTTAATTCAGTCTCTTAATAATTAAAATTCTGCTTGCCTAATGATTGTATCATTTTGGGGGGGAAGTAAAATGCTTCTCGTTCTCATTACTTTATTTTCAAAAGCTAGATATTGTGCCTTAGCTGGGAAATGATCATGACAATTTTGCAAGCCTGGGTTAACTGAATTAACAAGGGTGAACTTACTGCAAAGGAAAAATTATGTCCTAAGGCTGAAGATTACTCCAGTATGGTAAATGCATAGTAAGATTGCTCTCAGATTTTTGATATATCATCTATTTATGTGCATCTATGTACGTTATATAGATATTTCTCAGATTCCTGGTATTATGGCATGTAGTTTAAGAGGGCTTTGAAATGGCTTAGCTGGCTGATATGGATGGATCCAAATTGTATTAAAATCTCTTTTGGCTTTGTTTGAGTTAAGGGTATTTCCAAGTACACTGGTCTGGGTCATAGACTTGTACGGTCTTTTTAGCTGTGACCTATGGTACTTTTTAGTTATATGCTTAGTTTAGCAGGGAATGTGGGAATACCAATCTAGATATAGTCAGCTATTTTTATTTGGCATTCTGGCACCTAGAAAAAGCATCTTGATTTGATATGTTTGCCAAATTTGTCTTGTAACACAGCATGCTTTCTCCGTTGATGAGATTTCATTGATTGATTACTATGAGATGAACTATTGTAACCATCAATCTATTCTCAAGCAAAATAGATGAACAGAAGGATCCCTAAACTGTGACAGCAAAGGCTTGTCACAGGTTACATCTATCTGCACTGATTAATTTGTGGGATGCTACACCAAACATGGCCTGCAGGCTGGATCTGGCCCACAGAGCTGCTCTATCTACCTGGCTACTGGCAGGCCACAGGAATTTGGGAGGTGTGTCCAGGGAAGAGTGTCCTGCTGCAGAATCTGGGGCACTAAAATTGAACAGATCTAATAGGACCAGCTGAAGGGCACCCACCCTGGAAAAGCCTGTAGCTTTATTGTTAGGGTACACCAGAGCCACGGATTCAACCCCAGGTCTCCCACATCCTGCCCTTGTCGTCATCACTGGGACACTGGATGTTCTAGCCATGGTTATTTCTCTTTTTTTTTGTGACTAGAGGTTCCTGCCTGGGCCCAAGAAGCCTCTGTTGAAATCTGTTTTTGCATTGTTTCAATTGAGAGACATTTTTCTAGTGAAAAAAAGATATTTTGGAAAATTCCTAAACAGCTGTAAGTGGGAGTTTAATCATGATAGTAGGAAGTATGGAGTTGGGATGCAGAGGTATCAATTACTTATGCAGATATGGAACCTGCTATGAGAAAAAGCAGCAGATCCTGGTGTTGAAAGCCACCTCTCATATGTCTGTGACCTCTAAACCATACATGTGTAAGTGTATTTACTGATAATGAGGAGGTCACTTAGTTGCTGCAGTTTGCTGATTTACGCAAGCTTGGAAAGATTTTTGATCTCTATATAAAAGCATCAGTAAGAAGATTACTGCTGAATTGCTAATTCAATGGGTTTGTCTATTCCTTCAGAAACTGTACTTACTTTATTGACATGTCCATAGTGACATGTTCATAAATGTTCACATTTCTACTTATGATAATTTATCATGAACACAAATAATCTTACCCCTCATTCAGTATTTATTGACTCTAGACAAATGTCCTCTTTCAACACCTGAGTGTTGGAAACTGCTTTTGAAGAATGAAGGATTGTAATCCAACAAGAGAATGGAGAAGAGTCCTGCTATTGGTACACCCCTGAAACAATTGTACTGTACTGCTATTGTTTGTAATTTAAACAATGCTGGTTCCAGATTCAGATCTTTTTTGCCAACATGTGATTTGTCTTTGTTTCTTTTCTTTTCTTTTCTTTTCTGTTTCTCATTTTGTCTCAGCTAGTTCTTAGCAGAGATCTTTGGTCTTTTTTTTTTGAGGCACAACATAGGTTTTCTTTTTTTATTCTTTTCTTTTTTAATCTCTGCCTTATGACAATTAAGCTAATTTCAAACTCAGGGAGTAAGCAACTAAGCTTTCCTTTGAAAAGGAATCTGTAAGTGGTCAAAGTTTGTACCTAGGCCATGGGTTTCAAGTGAAGTGACGAGACTGTAAATAATCTACATTTAAATTTACTGTGACGCACTGAATATGAGAGCTATCCAAAAGTTAACAAACAAACAAACAAAAAACATGCCTGTAACAAATGGAAATACAAAAAATACTTTGATTTAAACATTTTGGCAGTAAAACAGGATGCTTTCTCTGATTTGATATCCCCCTACCACCACCATACGCAAGTTAGATATCTAAACTTATTCATACAAAATTCACCTGGATAATACAAAAAAAGTAAACCAATCTTAACCTCCCAAAGGGAAGGACCAGAGAATAGAAACACTGAGATGAAAAAGAGCCCAAAGTTTCTTGGGGCCTGTGTACACACAACAAAACTGGCCTTTAAAGCAGCTTAACTGCCCTTCTGCACTGCCTTAACGGTGCTGCTATTTATACGCTTGGAGACATATTCCACTTTAAATGACTCTGTTACATAGCAAGGTAAAGCCCATCTAACAGTGCTGGGATGTGCTCAGGGAAGCTCAGGCTTGGCAGGCTTCCAGCACCCCCGGCAACATCCCTGCCACCTTTTCCCACTGTCAGCACACCCAGCTGCCCGCCGCCTTGTGCACTGCCCCAGGGGGCAAGCCAGCTGTTCCTGGGCAGTCCCAGGCGGCAGGAAGGCGGTGGGGATGGTGCAGGGGGTGCTGGAGCTTACCTGCACTGGAGTCCCCCATAGCTCAGGGGCTGTGCAACCCAGTGGCAGCCTGTGAAGGCAGGCTCAACAGAAGAAAAAAAAAAAAAGGCGAGGAGCCTGACCTCTCTCCCCTACCTTCCTGGAGCCTGCCTGAGCTGTGGGGTGCCTGGTGCCTCCCTCTGCAGCTGCAGTGCCCCCAGGCAGCTCCCTCCTGCTGGCAGCCCATCTGGGAGCTTCCCTGTGGATGTCGCCACCATGGGGGAAAGCACGGGGCCTGTGCAGCTCAGGCAGGCAGATAGGCTCCCAGGGGCAGGGGGGAAAAAAGAAAGACTCCTCGCCACTTCCCCCCCACCCAGCTCAGGGACCACTTGGCCCACTGGCAGCTTGCCCCCTGCCCCATGGGAGAAGCAGGCAGGCTCTAAGGATTGGGCCCCTTAACCCTTGCGTACATGTGACGGAGGTTTAGTTCGGTTTAGTTCTCCCTAAATTGAAACGGAAACTGGGTTTTTAATAACCCACTGTTTCAATTTAAGGAAAACAAAACTGAACTAAGCCCCTGTCGTGTACAAGCACCCTCAGTCTCTCATTATGGGCAAAAAGATAAGCTGATTCGAGTTTGTAAAAAAAAAGTTTGGCACTTATCACAAAAAAAATGTGTTTGTAAGTGTTGTCATCTGTCATTTTCTTTTATAACAAATATTTCAATCAGCATAGCTAGTTTCTGATTTAGCATTATATCTAGTAATGTAACTTCTGTATATTCTTGTGCTGACACAGATCTTCAGAGTACATTACCATGGCAAGTGTGTACATGTGCCTGTGCCTGTGCTTGTGCGAAAGAACAACAAACCTCAGAGAAGAAGAAACAATTGAAAACCCAGAATTAAAAGTTAAGATGGGTCTCAGAACATCAGGCTGTTTCAGCTGGACAAGCACTCAGTATTCATAGACAAATATTCATAATACATAGGGTACAAGCTTTTGGCCTATGCTTACACTGTGAAAAAATAATGCATTAAAGTAGCTGTTTTGTATCATGCTATATTCAGACCGATAATGTGTTAATACTAATGCTGAATCATAATAATTTCAGAAACTTTGGAAAGATGAAAATGGTGTCAAATTGTAATCCCTGTTTACAGATAGAAAAACTAATGCAGAAATATTAAGTGACCTGAGTTGCCATCCCCACCTAGTGGGGGTTGGAGTACTACTCCAACCAATGCATCCTAGTGCATGAGTACTACTCCAACCAATTTTTCAATTAATTTGAGCAAACCCAAGACAATTTAAGAAGCCTGAAAAAGTAAGGTAGCCCCTAAGGAGCCAAGTACATAGATATTAGCTTTAAGTATAAAATGCTCTAACGTTTAAAATAGAATAATTAGGAAATTTATTAAAACTGTAAAATGAATTAAAATGAAGCAAGTTGAAAAGTTCTTCACATACATAACAGAAATATGAAATTGTATTCTAAACAGTTTTATAAGTACATCTGTAGAAGATGGCATATAATAATGCAGTTAATAAGAAGGCTGGGGGATGAAGGCATTTAACTGGGAGTTGCAAGACAGGTTCTATTCTGTTGCTGTTTTTTCTGAATCAGTTTGGGCAAGTTTATTTGGGTGTTTCCATTCTCACCCTTTTTCTTCTCATCGTTTAGATTTATGTGCCCTGAGAGCAATGACATAACTCTGTATGCTTGTAGTGGCTGATACAATGGGGCCCTAATTTTAAGTGAGGTCTTTAGAAGGGATCCGTCAATAATGGCCTCTGCATACCCCTGACAGCATCCCTCTGTTGCCTGGACCAGGTCCTGCTGAAATACAAAGTAATAATAATGAAAGGGTGCAAGGTCAGATTCTGAACCTGTGAAACCTTGAAAATTATAGGCTTGATTATTTTTTTATATCTATTTTTATAGTCCTGGAAGGTTGAGTGTTCCAGGATTAATTTTACAATTGCAGACATATACTGATACATTTAGAGTTAACTTTATAAATACTTTGAGCAAGGGGGAGAGTCCCAAGTTCAGCTACAATACTCACTGGTGCTGGTGAGCTTTCCCTCCAGAAATGCTCACAATGAATTAGTTATGAATTAACTGGCATGTTATTTAAGTCCTCACCTTCAGGTCAAATTCTAAACTTAGAAAGCAGTAAAGGCACGACCACGTTGAGTAAAAAGGAGTACAGAACATACCAGGTAAGTGTGACAAATTAAACCTCAGTTATGGGATATTATTGGGAATTTGTCTAAGATCCTTTTGAAAGCATAATGGCTGTGCTGGACTCATTTACTTGCAAATTCTTAAGATATAACTTGCATTTTAAAACTGCCTTCTGTAAGTTTCCACAACACTCACTCCACCTCTGTACCTATCCACTTGGCACTACTGGTGTAATGTAGAGTTGGGGGAAAATATAACTACTTTGGATAAAAACTTTTAAACTAGAGCCTCTAACTCAGAAGCTTGACACTTGGGTATCTTGTTGGGTATTAGTTTTGTCCTCGGAGGGGAAGATCTGTTCTTGGAGAGGGCTGGTGTCTTGTTTCTCTTCCATGCTTACTAATCAAATGTTAGCTAAATATAGACTCTTGTCTACAGTAGTGGGTAACAACTTTTTCAGACTTGAGGCACTGCTGCATAGACTTGCTTTCATAGACTGCTGCATAGCTCTTAGCTTTCTTTCACTCTTTCTGACTACCAGAGCTGATTTTCTGCTGCGGAGAGCAGAAAAACTGTGGATTTATGTTTTAAATCTCTGGGTTTATCTTGTGAATCCTGTTTGTAAACAGTGCTAACATTGCATGGCACTCTTGAAAGGCTCTCAAGGCATCCCATAGCCCCCTGGTTAAGAAGCACGTGTCTAGAGGAAGCAGCCCAAGACTCAGCTACCCCAAACCATGCTCTTGAACCTAACCTGGCCTGTCTCTTCTTTTTATTTCTTGTACCAGGCTTTGTACCAGTTTAACTATTTTGGTTGTGGAGCTAGGATTTTATGCAGGTTGAGTTAAACCAGTACAGCCCCTGTGCTGGAGACTTAGTGGTGCTTCTTTAATTGGTGGAGATGAGTCATGCTACTGTTAACGCCTTCCAATCAGCAGAGCTGTGCTCCCATCCAGGTGCTGTCCTTTTCTAATTGCACTTTCCCTGGACTGCTGCTGGGGGCCAGCAATGCACGGGCCAGCCCTCCAGCCAGGTGCAGCGAGGGGATGGGGGAGGCTGGGCTGGATTAACCTTTTAGTGAGCCCTAAGCAGACAAACTCATGGACCAGTCAAGACCCCAATCCCCACCCTGGTGCTGCTGTCCATGAGAAGCAGGGCTTGGAGCCGCTGCTAGTTGTTAGGATGACAATATTTGGATCTTGGGGAGCACTGGATTTGCAGCTGAAACAAGGCTTTAACCTGTGGCCTAGCAAAAGCTGCTAACCACAAGGCAGAATGATATCTAAGCCAGCTATCTGCTTATGCTAAGTAACTGTGTGCTGTGAATGAGATGAAGCTTTAGGAATGTGGAAGATGGTACAAATGGGACAGAAAAAACAGATTGGAATGTGAAAAAACAACACATAATTGGTGACAGAATCCAAAAGGGAAGGTCTTAGAAAAGATTATCAAAGAGGCCATCCTTAACAGACTAGCTGAAGGCAATATCCTGAGGGATACCCAGCATGGGTTTGTTGCGGGTAGGTCTTGCTTGACCAGTCTCATTTCCTTTTATGACCAGGTGACTTATCACCTGGACAAGGGGGAAGAGATCGACGTTGTATAACTTGACTTTAAAAAAAATCCTTTGATCTGGTATCCCACGATCACCTCTTGGCTAAACTGGCTAACTGCGGCCTCGACCTCACCACGATCTGCTGGCTGGGGAATTGGCTCCGCTGTAGGACCCAGAGGGTGATGGTTGACGGGAGCCAATTGTCTTAGTGCACTGGGACCAGTGGGGTCCCTCAAGGCTCTGTCCTAGGGCCTATACTGTTTAACATCTTCATCAATGATGAGGACATTGGTGTCAGAAGCGGACTGGCCAAGTTTGCCAACAACACCAAACTCTCGGGTAAAGCATCCACACCTGAGGACAGGAGGGCGAACTAGGCAGATCTTGACAGGATCAGCAAATGGGCAGATGAGAACCTGATGATGTTCAACATTGAAAAATGCAGGGTTCTCCACCCTGGGAGGAAAAACCTGCAGCATGCTTATAGGCTCGGTAGTGCTACACTGGTTAGCACTACAGATGAAAGGGACTTGGGGGTCATGGTTGACCACAAGATGAGCATGAGTTTTCAATGTGATGCTGCGGCTAGTAAAGCGAGCAAAATGCTGGCTTGCATCCATAGAAGCTTCTCAAGCAAATCCTGGGATGTCATTCTCTTGGTGAGGCCACAGCTGGAGTACTGCATCCAGTTTTGGGCTCCACAATTCAAAAAGGATGTGGAGAAGCTTGAGAGAGTCCAGAGGAGAGCCACATGCATGATCAGAGGTCAGGAAAACAAACTTTATGATGAGAGGCTGAGAGCCATGGGGCTCTTCAGCCTGGAAAAGCGCAGGCTCAGGGTGATCTGGTGGCCACCTATAAGTTTATCGGGGTGCTCATCAGGATCTGGGGGAACGGCTGTTCACCAGAGCGCCCCAAGGGATGACAAGATTGAACGGTCACAAACTCCACTGAGACTGATTCAGGCTGGACATGGGAATTAACTTCTTCACTGTTTGAGCCCCCAAGGTTTGGAATAGACTGCCGCCAGAGGTGGTTCAAGTACTCACTTTGAACGCCTTCAAGACACATTTGGATGCTTTTCTTGCTAGAATCCTATGATCCCTGCTGACTTCCTGTCCCTGGGGCAGAGGGATGGACTCAGTGATCCTCCAGGGTCCCTTCCAGCCCTAATGTCTATGAAATCTATGAAATAAATATATGCGAAAAGGTGAATGGTGATTGGTGAAGAAGCTTTCAGGTTTTGATCAAAGTCCGCCCATTGACCAAAGAAGAGGAGTCAAGGTCTTAGACATGCGCTTATAACAAAAAGGCATGTAAATGAATGAAACGAATAGGCAGTTCCATGCTAATGAAATGAACAGTAAACAGAGGCGGAGCTTGAGATAGGAGGAGAGCTGGGTGGAACAAAGGAGTGAGGGTGGAGTGAATGTTAATGAGCATGAATCAAGGTGTATAAAATGGAAAAAGAACTATGGTTCACTGCAGGTCCCCTGGTTCACAGGCTGTGTGTCTGTGAGGGACCTTGTCCGAAGCTGTCTCCATTCTAAATAAAGCTGTGGCGAGCAATGCGTGCTGGTGTTTGCTCCCTGCTTGCTCTGGCTAATGAGTAACAGGACCCATGAGCCATTAGATCGTCATCTCCCTAGTCGTTGGGCGCCACATGGAGTCGGAGTCTAACACTAGGAAGCAGCCACTGCGGTGGTGAGGCCAGAGGAGGGGAGTGGAAGGGAAGAGAAGTGGATGGGACCATTTGCACCCCTGCCACCGAGGGAAGGACCAGGGCCCCCACAGCTCAGGGCCCTAGGCATGTGCCTACTTTGCCTATATGTTAATCCAGCCCCAGGGGGAGGGTCTCTTTTCTTGTATTGGCTTTATGATAGAGCTGGGAAGGAAGCTGGACAAGTCCCCTGCCCCTCAGGTCTCAGAAAGGAGTGCGTGAGCCTGGGTCCTGCCCCATCCCGATTGCTGAGGTTACCAGCGGATGCTGCACAGCCAGCCCCAAGCCCCCTCCTCGCCCTTCCCGAAGCACCATGGAGCCCCTCCCTTTCGTGCCAGGGCCGCGGCAGAGATGCACCCGGCGGTTGACTCGCACACTGACGGGCCATTGGTGCCCATTGGGGGGGAGAAGGGTCCTTGCACAGGGGGTGGGGAGAGGGCCCGGGAGCCAGTGTGAGGGCTGGGGGGGGTGTATGTCTATGAAGGAAAGAGTGGGGGGAGGAGGGCCATGGAGCCCAATTCAAAGTGGGGAAAGAGTGGGCAGGGATCAACAGGCAAATGGCAGGTCTGGGGAAGCCAGGGGCATGGGCCCTGGCTGGCCCCAAAGTGCAGGAGCTTGTGTGAGCAGGTCAGAAAATGCAGTGGGTGCTGTCCAGCCATGTGCAACTCTGAGCGCCCCAGTTCATGGGTGCAGGGCCTTGGCACCCAGTGCCTGGGGCTGGAGGGGGGGCAGCAGCCTGAGAGCCACCTTCCCCGCTGCCAACTGGCTGGAACTGGTGGGGCACTCCCCTCAGGCGCAGTGTTGCTAGGGGTACAATAATTATTATATTTATTATATTATAATTATTATATTTCTAAAATAATTTCAACCCATGTGCAATCAATAATAGTACAAGTGTTCAAAATGTACAATAATTTTGGAGGCAGCTAATTGATGCAGCATATGCAAAACCCAAGTCACTCTCAGAGACGATGCTTTCTTCTGACAGCTTGCCTCAAAATAAAGATATGCTTCAACTTTGAGGACCCAGTTATCACTCACTCACTGGAGGCTCGTACTGAACAATACAAAGTAAATAAAAAGACTTATTTGCATATTTTTTCAGTGTAGGATATTTTTTCAGTAAATACAATAATTTTGAGCTTCCAATACGATAATTTCATATTTAAGACCTGGCAACACTGCTCAGGCAGGATGCTGTGGGCGCATGTGGTGGGGTCAGCACACAGGGTCACTCCATAGCCAGATCTGGCTCTGTGTCAGGCCATACACAAGACCAGGCTGGTGTGTGTGGCTGATGTGACCCATGCAGCTGGGCTGGTGCGCTGGATCAGGCCCATGCATGCACCCTATGACTAGAGGCGAGAAGTTTCTAAAGGGTTTGAACTCTCAACCTTGATAAAGTCATGACCTACTTTTAAGGTCTTAGTATGCACAGTGTATAATGGTAAGGCAACTGTTTATCAGTGTTGATATGTTAATTATGATAATGTTGCTTGTTTTGAGTTGGAATAGTTTGCACTGATTGGTCCTTTTAAGAATTGCCCAGGTTTGAATTTGATTGGGTATTGTGCAAAAGGCGATGATTGGACCATTGGGTGAGTGACAGGTGGTGTGATCAGAAGGCTAGAAATCCTGTCCGGAGCAGCCAGCTCGGGGCTCGGCCTCGCTCTCCCTCTGGCTGGACAGTCCTGACTCCGGGCTCTCAGGGTGCGGGAGTTCATTAAGCGCAGGATCCTTGCTGTGGCCTGGTTGTTGGGACTGAGCTCTCTGAGGCTGACCCATCTCGCACTCTTTCCTTTGGGCTTCAGCTGCGAAAGCTGCAGCTGGGTAAAGTATCACCCTTTCCGTATTTGAGGCACTGAGTACCTAAGCAGGGAAAAGCTAGAAATCTTCAGGGAGGGTCACAGGGTTTCTCCCATGGTGTTGCTGCCGTCTGTGGTTTTTGGGTTGTCTGTGAAGTTACATAGCAGTTAACTGTGTAGTGACCGAAGCTCATTGTAGCGTGTAGTTGATTGGTTGTGTGACCAGGGACGTTGGGTTATTGTCTTGTTGGGTGTATTTTATTGTGTTGCAGCTCAGGTGTTACAGGAATATTGTGTTGGGTAGTTGTTGTGTGGGTTTTGTTGTGTAATATAGCTTATATTGCTCAACCTACCTGTGTTGTAGTGTGTAGCTACTCTTTCTAACTCTAAGTGGGGTCGGGCAGTAGATCAATGCTCAGGGAAATTAATTTACTTTAATGCCCCTGAACATGACTACCTGTGGGTCATAAAGTATTAATGACCTTCTGGATTAATTAATTAATGGGCATCCCCATGGGCGGTCCTTCAACCCCACCTGCAGGGTCTGGCTCATGGACTGCCCCTGTGTCATGCCTCTGGCTCACTGGGCTAGAAGTTTTGAGCATCACTGAGTTAGTTTGTAATGTGCAATTGCCCTGCCTTCTTGCCTGACTTCAGGCTAACGTGGCCAACTACCTCTGCAAAAAGAAATGGTTGGTGCTGTCTGGATTGGCAGTTACAGTTGCTTACCTTCCTAAGATCATTGCAGCAAAAAAGTTCCCCAACTGTTTTCCGTTTGGCAGAACTGCTTTGAAGAAGTTGTGTGCTGGTTCCCCAGTCAGGAGTGCAGATAGATGCCTGCAGGTGTTCCCCCTTCACCTTCTGGTTCATAAGCCACCTGGTTCCCAGTTGCAGGGAATCTGCATAACTGCTGATTTCTTCCATGTTGCGGTAGCATTGGGGTGATGTTCCTCGTGCTCCAGGAAATACGAGAGGCAAGGATTTCTGGTGAACATCTTTTATTGGGCCAACTGTGTGGTTGGATAGATTTGGAGAAGCTCTCAAATGCAGGTCACCAGAAGAAGAATGCACTGCTTTCAAAAGCTTGTCTAAGTCTATCCCAACCATGCAGTTAGTCCAATAAAAGATATCGCCCACAACAATTCCTACTGACACCTTTTTGTTTTTGTGGGAATAGAATAATTAAAATGAGGCAGTAGTGTATAATAGCTTCAATTATTTTGATCATGGATGGAGGAATGTGCAGTGTAGGATTTGATCTTTTTTAAATTACTGCATAAAGGTCGTACTTAAATGAAGTTTAAGTTAACTGGTTGATATATGGCATCTCTGCTTCTTGATATTTTCTACTGAAATAAAGGTGAATGATCTTTAGGTACATTTCATGTTACAAAACATTTGTAAAATGGAATAAAGCAGAAGAAGTCTGTAGAAAAAGGTTTTGTCAAATATATTTTAATATATGAATAGAGACTTATTTAAACTTTAGCCATATCTTTAAAATTGTATCTTTTCCCATGATCTACATTCTCTTTATCTTAGTTATAAGTCTGCTTGTCTAATCTATTCATAACTTTTTTTGTAGGGACTTAAAAAATGGCAAAGAAGCTGTTGATTGACACAGACTGTGGGACTGATGATGCTCAAGCTATAATGATAGCCCTGGCATCTCCCAGCGTTGAAGTTCTGGGGATAACTTGCTGTTATGGAAACACTCAGTTGGAAAATGTCTGCCAAAACGTACTTCGTGTGTTACAAGTTTGTAATAGGCTTGAGGTAATCAGCCCATTAAATATACGCAAATGGCATACCATCCTTAATAACCACCAACTGGAGGGACCCCAGGCAGTTTCTCCTCTATAGAGAATTTTCTTACTGATGCATGGCCATTTCTGCATTGTGCCCTGTCTTACCATGTTGATACCTGGAACGGAGGAATCAGAGACTCTTGAAACTCTGTTTGTGTATGGACACACCTGTCATTTACAATACAGCTAACTCCTCTTCGAGTGTTTATCCACGTAAATTTTACACTCGGTATACATAATGCCTGCTGTATGAGATCAGGTTCTTTTGGCTAACTGTCTATTGAGACTGAGCCTTAGGTAATAGCTTATCCCATGGCAGCTCACATAAAGGACACAGCAGACTGACTATCCCCAAGTTCTTTCTTACCACTTGTGGCAGTGAGATGAACTTCCTTTAGTGTCGGCTTACTCTGAATGCTAGATCGATCTACTTAACTTTGGCTAGAACGTAGTTTCTTATTTGGTAAGAGGAAGTATGTGTGTGTGTATATGTATATCTATTAGACAGATTTCAGTTATGCTAGAGAAGTGTGGTGCTCAATCTACAGCCCATGGGCTAGGTCTGGCTCCCCAAAATGACTAGATCCAATCTGCAATATGGGGGGTGGGGAGAGCCAGTAGCAAGTACCTTGATCCAAAGTTCCCTTCCCTCCCTCCTCTGTGCTGGTCTGGGTTACATCCATTTAGAGATCCCATTTATCTGCTTATCTATTCGTTACCATATGAGGAAGGTTATGTCTGCTCATCTCTTGGTCTAGGCCCAGTTTACTGAAGAGACTGCATTTAACAGGAAACAGAATACAGTATGCTAGCTTCCCCCATGATAGCAACTGGTGACTGTCTGTCATATATATACACTAACCATATTACTATCAATATAATGCTGTTATTACTTGATCTAAACATAACCTATTCAAATGCCAGGCTGTTTAAGCTATCATGTTCTGGCCTTGTGTTACATGTTATATGTTGCTAAAATTAATCATAAGAAAAACATTATTCAAACACACACTACATATGTCCCCTTGCTCTGGCAGCAGGGAGCTCCTGGCCCTGGCTCCCGGATCAGGGGCACAGGACTTGGAAAGAGCTGCAGTGGAGGGGCAGGTCCCAGACCCCTGCCCCGATCCTCTGGTGGAGCAGCTTTCTAAGCCCCATGCCTTGATAACCCACTCAGGGCACAGGGCTGGGACTTGCTCCTGACCGCGACAGTTCCTGGTCAGCCCTGGGCTATGTGGAGAAGTCTGCATGTGCAGTCCCCGGATCGGGACCGTCCCTAGCCACCTCCAGGCTGCACGTACTTCCCTGCCCAGCCTGGGGCTGGTTGGGAACTGTCCCAGTCAGGGGCAGGTCCCAGCAAGCTCCAGGCTGGACAGGGAACTGTTGCCATGCAGGGAGGTAGTGATTTCCCAGGCCGAGCCCAATGGTTGCAGAGCTCATGCTGAGAGAGAAGGGTTTCCCAGCTCCCTGCTCCCCCATCACAATGGTATAGACAATCTCCTAGCCCCCACTCCCCAATTGCGATCTGCTGCTGGGACAAGGGGGGGCATAGTCCCTGCCCCGGCTCCTGTGGCGGAGCCCAGCCCAGCCCAGCCCAGCAGCATGCAGCTCCCGGGGGCAGGGGGCTATCTCTTGCACCCTGGTGGACTGCTGATGCCAAGTAAATTTGCTACTTGCATTTTTAGGTAGAAAATTTACTTGGGATAAGGGAGATTTACTGTGAAGTAAGCCTGTGCATGTGTAGATGCACAGGCTTACTTCACAGTAAACTATACTAATTTGCCATTAAGTGTCTTGTGTAGATGCACCCACAGTGTTAGGAGATAAGCAGCTAAACTAAACAAGTACGTGCAGGCCCCAGCTCATCCCTGACTGAACCATCATCCCACATTGCCACAGCCTGGTCCCTCTGCAAGAAAGCAAGCACTATAATCTATAAATTAGTTTTTGAAATCAGGTGCTACTCAATTCACAAAAGTTATGGAGGGGTGCCTGGAGTCCAGTGAGGGTTGCCTCATGTCCAGAAAATTTGAGAACCACTGTCTTGCAGTATGTGACATATTTATGAGGTTAATACTGTAAGTAAAACAATATTGGTACTTATTGTGATAAAGTTAAATTCAACAAAGGCAAGAAGCCATTAAGTGATACACATCCATTATGCATTCAGTCCATGTTAGTCATTTATATATTTTTTTTAGATTCCAGTTTATCAAGGTGCTTCTACCCCCTTACTTGGTGCTTCCGCAAAAAATGATTACTTTTATGGCATAGATGGCTTGGGTGATGTTCCTGATCCAGATGCTCCACAATTAGACCGTGTACAGAAAGAACATGGTGTGATGGCAATGCTAAGAATGGCCAGTGAGCAACCTGGTCAGGTGAGAGTATGTTCTTTATTTTTTTTATGTAGCAACAGTACAGCAAGCTTCTTGAAATGACATGAGGAGAGTCCGGATTGCATTTTCTTGCAAAACTGAAAGGACTATGCATGTGGCTTATGATATTTGTCATATCATAGCCTACTTGTATAGCATACTTATTAAGGATAGTATGTCATGTATAGCATACTTTTTAAGAGGGTGCTTTCTTTGTCTAATAAGAATCTTAGGTACAACTCCACTTCGCTCCTCAATCTTCCTCATTTCTTTGGGATAACCAACAGTAGTTTTTCTCATGCTTCCCTTTAGCAAAAGGATGGGCAGTTATTTTCATTGAAGGGCCGCTTAATGAGTTTTGGTGAGCTGTTGAGGGCTGCACACATAAAATTAATGAAGATATTTTAACAAATTATAGATTAAAAAAATCATATGCTAAAAATCAAGCATCTACTATAACACATTTTAATTGTATTTCAAAAACTAATTTTGTCCTGTTTTATGGTTTTTAGGGTAGTATACATAGATGCGATTGCATAATCGCTCAAAATAAAGTCTCTCTCCCAAGGGGGAACCAAAGCCAGCCAAGAGGACACTCAGCCAAAGAAGGATGCCCCCACCCCCAGCAGAGCCCTGCCACTGCCCAGCCACCCCCCTCCGAATCACAAAGGAGTTCCTCCCTCAGTCTGTACCCCAACACACCCCTCAAGAGCTGCCTACACCCCAAACCCACCTGCCTCCCACCCCTTCCCATCCACACTTGCCCCACAAAGCCTGGGGAAGCCCAGCAGCCCTTCCAGCCTGCCCTAGTTCCCTGCCAGGGCCATGCAGGCTGTGCCCACCTGTAGCCCGGGGGCCCCTCTTCTCCCAGGAGGAGCCCCAGCCCCAGGGTGCTGGAGGCAGCTTCATCTGGGCAGATGGGATGGGAGCCACGCTGACTGTGGCTGGGAGATGGCAGGTGGCTGGGCTGGCTTGTGGCACTGCATGAGTTAAGGTGGGGCTGAGCCTGGGGCTGGGACCAGGGCTTCACCTGCTGGGAGGTGCCAGGGAAGCTCTGTCGCCTCTGGGCACAGGTGCAGAACACCCACCGCACAGCCCTAGCACCTGGGGCAGCTCCCGCCAGCTCTGAGCCGCAGGCAGGAGGGGCACTGCTGTCCCAGCCTGAGTGGGGGCACCAGGATCCGAGCATGGCTCGCCCAGGGCCTTCCACGTGGAGCTGGGCAGGTAGGTAGGCAGGCAGAGCTGCTTCTGCCCAGCATCCCCTGCGGCACCAGGAAGGGCTGGAGCCAGCGTTGGATGGAAACAATTGGCAGGCCAGATACAACACATAGGCCATATTTTGCCTACCTCTTATTTTAGGATGTATAAAAGTATTACATCACATTAACCACAGTCTCCCATTTTTGCACCAAAATGGATGATTTTCTCAGAGGCCCTAGATAGACTAAATTTTCTCATATTCCTCCCTTTTCTTGTTCATGTTTTTTAAGGACTTCTATTTTCTCATAGATGGACCATAATTTTCATAGTTGGCAATGATAAAGGATATGTTTAGTTTTCCTTCCCAAGCCCCTATATTTTCCTTTTGTTTTGCCCCACTAAACTCCTTGCACCAAAGTAGAAATAAAATAGAAAAACACCTGAAAAACTGCTGTATCTAGGTAGCCATTTTTGAGCCAAATTAAATTTCTGTCACTCTTCTCTGACAACTGTTGGCCTGCCAGCTTACAAATTCTAATAGCCCTCTCTTTGATTAAAGTGGTCAATCTGTTGTTCCTAATTTTAAATGTAAACTTCTTAATTTTAAATTCCTTCTTTGATTTCTCACACATTTGGCCAGTATGGAAAGTCATTTGATGTTTCTTCTCCAATAGGGGGGGCCTTTGTAATGTACAAACTTACTCTATCAATAGTATCCGTGTACAGAGCGGTGCAATCAAATTTTCCTGCTTATATTTCCTGGTACTGCAATATGACATTTAGCTCTAATTGTCATGCAGTGCTTGTCAAGGTCCAACTCTAATACATCTTGCTGGTTATTTTTGGGTATAATTTCTTGCCACTGTACAAGTCTGTCTGTATCCTTATTACTGATAAATTCCTAATTGGAATTTGATATTTTGGACATATCTTTTTCTTTTTATACACAGTATCCCTGAAAAGGTATTATCAGAGAAATACACTTGATTATGTGACTTTACAATGAACTCTTAAGTATTATCAAGACAGGTTAAAAAAATTTAAAAATGTAAATAAAATTTGTATGTACAGCTTTTAATCTCATTTAAAAATTTTATTTAGTAACACAAAAGCAAGGAGGAGCTCCACAATCATATGACTGTCCAATGAGAATATTATGTTTCCAGTCCCTAAAAGTGTACGTACCAGGACTGTCAGTAAAAGTATCTTTATCCAATTTGTGACATAGTAAAGATGAGTAAGGAGATAGGAACTGACTACTTAAGAAAAAACACTAACTTACCTGTTCATGTATTGTTTAAATAAAAACCTTGAATTATACATGTTTGAAGCCCATATAATAGGTAGAGCACAGGTACAATGTGCTTTTGACAATTCACACTACCTTGCAAATGAAAAGCATCGATTTGGGGTACTGGCTTAGATTTTCATGGATAGCCACTGTTAAGAGTTTGTTCCAATATTCTGGTGTGAAGGTGTGAAAACTTTTTTCCTTTGTTTTTGTAACCCTGGCGGCAGCGCTACCTGCAGCCATGTCCAAATTTTGGGGATCCTGGGATGCCAATAGGTCTTGGTCTACTCCCACTCTGTCTACAGGCTGGGAGCACTACTCATTGGAGTGCTCTCCTGTGGTCCTCCCCACACCAGACCACGCTAAATTACTATTTACAATAATTTATTATTTACAAAAATAACTGAGAGAGTGACAATTTCAACATCTCATAAATAACAAACAAAATATTTTCAATGAGCTCATTAATAATCTATACCAGGAGAAAAAAGCAAATACTTATCATGTAACAAAAGCAATTATGTTATCAACTTTAATACTCAGGCAACTTATAACAGGTATAATTTTTTTCCAAAATGTTTTTTCCCCCAACTATTTAAGTTGGTCTAATAAAAGATATCAGATTCACCCAAAGAACCTTGTCTGCTTATAACTGGTATAGACACTTAATCAGCCAGCTCTCCACAAAATCACTCTGCCTGCAGCAGTCGCACACTGTGCAGTGGCTGCAGCGGAGCCCTGGGGAGCAGTGCTCGCTCTGCCTCAGAAGAGGGGTGGCGATACCGTCATCTGGACAGAAGATGGGGGTGCCTGTCAGGACCTTGGGTGCGGCTGCTCTGGAGACCAGGGTTTCTTCCTTTTTCCAGTCTTTCCTGGATGTCTGCAATCAATCACACCACTCCCCAAGGCAGCTCCCCTGTGTTTGGCACCTGGAGTGCCCCTTCTCAGCTGTACTTTCTTGAGCTCTCTGCTGGAGCTCCCACAAAACCACGATTCCCTGCTACTTTCCCTAGCTCTCCCAGAGAAACTCCTTTAGCAACCCCTGTCCCCAACTCCCTCCCAGTGACTCCCTGCACCCAGGGAGCTTAAGGGTGGGGAGAGGAACCCGTTTGCACAACCCCTGCTCCTTCAGTAAAGGATACCAGGCGATCCTTGGTACTCAGTAGCTGGTGGCTCCTCTGCCCTTGACCTGGTAGCAGCCCCCTCTGAAGTAGCTCTTCACCGCACAGCTTCAGCTCCCCTCTCCCCAGCTGGTCTCCCCTGTTTTCCCTGGGCTTCCCGCCCTGGAGGTACAGCTGTCCAGTCATGCATGCATTCTGCGTGCACTGCCGATCCTTGTCCCAAGAGTGCAAACACCCTGGTTGAGTCTGCAAGCTCGGAGGAAACCCTTCAGCACCTTTACACTTTATTTTGGATTTTATATTATTATGGCTATTTATTTAAAATAGTATCAAAAGAAACTTAGCAGAGGCTTGTTATATTTTGTAGGTTTCCCTAGTTGCCCTTGGTCCTTTGACTAATTTAGCTTTGGCAGTGAAGTTGGATCCAGCATTTCCTAAGAAGCTTAAAAGTCTCTTTCTAATGGGAGGAAATACAGAGTGTAAGTAATTTATAGAACGGCTAGTAGGCAACATTTTTAACTAATAAGGCTAAAATGATTATTTCAGAAACAAATTTATCTTTTGTATATGATTGCTAGGTTATACAGGTGATTGTATGTTATATTAGGGATGTGAAATGAAGCTGAAATGCAAGTTGTTGTTGCCTTAATAGGTGATTTACTGTCTTTTTGCAGTCAGGAGAATAACCCTTAACTGAACCAAAGTTAAATCATTTCTGAGATAAATTTTAAAAATTAACTTTTAAACTTGCCTTTCCATGTAGTTTTAGCTCTATGAGGGTATTGTAATGCATGCTTTTCTACCAAAAGTGTTTTGATTTGGAGGGGGGGGAGGGTGTTAAAAAAAAAGGGGGGGATAACAAGCAATAAGTAATATGTTCAATTATACAGAAGTGGGTGGTTTTCTTGTTTACTTTTGTTTTCTGCTTTTTTTTTTCTTAGCCAGAGGAAACATTACGGTGTGTGGAGAGTTCAATTTTGTAACCGATCCAGAAGCTGCCTACGTCGTCTTAAATGAGTACACTTGTCCTATGTATATTGCAGCATGGGAATTTGCATTTCGCAGTTCATTGCCTTGGGTAAGACACCTAATTTTATTATGGGTTCATATTAAAGGTAGATTTGGTCATGGTCAGTCTTCTGCATTTCACCAAAGAATAAGGAACCATGTCCAGTTTGGTCTTAGAAGAACCTAAATAGGACTTAGGTGTAATTTATGCACCACAATTTCAGAGGGTAATCTAGCTGGCCCTAGTCTATAAGTCCAACAATAAGAAAGAGCCTAAATCCATGCACTGTGAAGCCTATATAAGGTCCTTTGCATTCCAGGTTAGTTCTGGCAGGTGAGATGCTTGAGTTCCTGGAGGAACCAGGTCCTTAGCTGTGCTCTGACAATGCCTAGCTCATATAAGCAGCATCAAATGTTGAGTCCATTTTGGTCTGCCAAGTTCTATCGATGCCTATGCATGGGCTTCTAAACTTGTCCAGAAACCCAGACACCTGGTTTGATCCCTTAGGCCCCCTCTACATGTGCAGGTAAAGTTGCAATGGGATTTAATGCATAGTCATGCATCCTGCCATGCCACACGTGGAATTGTGCATTAGATCCCACTGCACCTTATTGCTGGTGCAGGGGGAGCCTGATCCTGTGTTCCCCTTGCACCAGCAAGAACTAAGCTTCAATGGCTGGGAGCCCCCTCAGTTGAGGGGCTTTCAGCCATGGGGGCACCTCACGCACCACAGAGCCTGGGGGCTTGTAGTAACTACTGGGCAAAAGGTGAGCAGAAGGCCCACAGCGAGCTTTGCCCCTACCCCATCACTGCTTGACTGAGTGCCTGGATGACCCCTGCTGCTGCACCCTGTGCCCAGGTGCCCTCACCGTTGTAACACATGCAGGGTGCTTCCACCGTGCATTTGCGCCAGGGTGTTCCCCTGCTGCACCAGATGCCCCCCTGCTATTCTCTGTTTTTCTCTGCTGCACTGTGTACCCGTCCATCCCACTGCTGCTCCTTTGGCTCAGACAGAAGTACAGCTCCCTGCTGTAACTTTGCAGGAAGACTTCTGAGATGCAACGATTCCCCGGACCAAAGAGATGTTCACTGTTGGTTCCTGGGGGCAGGTGGAATTTAGCTGCTGGCTGGAGTCTGCAGCCAATTTCCCCTAGCAGCAGCCCCTGCGCTCTCCCGGCCTGTCCCTGTTTTCAGAACGGGAGAAGGGAAAGGGAACAGAGGGAGCTTGTTCTAGGGGTTCCCCAGTCACTGCTGGAGGGTGAGGTGGGTGAATTGGAGCCCCCCCCACCTCAGGAGCTCTCCGTGGGGTCTGAAAACCCCCTAGACTGAACTCCCTCTGCTCCCTTTTCCCACTTCCATTCTGCAGGGAGAGGCTGAGAGGCTGCACAGACAGAAATGACAGAAGACACTGTTTTGAAATGTCTTCATCTCAAAGGATTGGATTTTCACCCAATCAGCCATTTTGAAGCAGTCTGCAACCATGCACTTGTTTGGTCACAGCTATAAACCACTTTCTGTGGCCAGATCAGGCACAAATTGTCACTTCTGTCTGCATCCCTTGTGTCTCCCTGCTACACTGTGCACCCAAGCATCATGAATCACCTTTAGCTTTCTGGACATTAACTCCCACTCTGCACTGTGTCACTTGGGTACCCTGGGCTGTGGGCTTCATCAGCACTGAAGGCTGCAGCATACTGCATCCCCACATCCGCTGGA
Organism: Alligator mississippiensis; assembly: GCF_030867095.1. Classification (NCBI taxonomy): domain Eukaryota; kingdom Metazoa; phylum Chordata; order Crocodylia; family Alligatoridae; genus Alligator; species Alligator mississippiensis. Next base: position 342,358,391 of record NC_081824.1, on the reverse strand, counting down.
GTAGGGGCAGGGGCAGGAAGGGGAGGCCAGAGGAAGGGTAATATTGCAGCCAGAGAAACAGGGGGAGCAGTGGCTGGGTGGGAGTCCTGATGGGGGGGAGGGGAAAGGCTGCAATTTAACCCCTTGTGGGCTGCATGAGGCCCACAGGCTACCAGTTGTACAGCCCTGCATTAGACACCTAACTTCCCATATAAGCTCCATTACAATTTAGGTTAGTTCTGGTGGGTGGGATGCCTGAGTTCCTGGAGGGGTCTGATCCTTAGGTGTGCTCTGACAACGCCTAGCTTATATAAGCAGCATCAAAATCAGTATAAAGTTAGAGCGGGCCTTCTGCTCACCTTTTGCCCAGTAGTTTGACTGTTAGAGCACTTGCCCAGAAAGTGGGAGATTTAGGGATGTGAAACCACATGTCTAAGCCAGGGATCCTAGGATAGGAAGAGCTCTGGTCTGGAAGCAGAGATGTGGATCTCTCACTGAGCAAAGTAACTGTTCGAGGCCCGAGTTCTGAGAGGAGTGTGCTAGGAGGGGTGAGAGGTAGGGCCGTGCGAAGCTGTAGTCGTTGATTCGATTTGGAGGAGATTCGGCCAGATTTGGCGGCCAGATGTCCAAATCCAATTAGAATCAGAAGACTCATTAATCTCTCTGAATCGAATCGGAAGCCTCTGAATAGATTCAGAGAGATTTGATGATTCTGCCATAGACACAGCTTTATATGTTTTTTCTACATACCTTGAGGTACCAGGCATGGCTTATGAACACTGAGATAGTGGGGCAGATGGAGCATCCCATGGGAGCATGGAGGGGGTGGGAGGGGCCCTCTGCTTGCTCAGCGACAGACCCAAAAGTAGACCAGGAGTGCTTCCAGTCCACTTCTGGGTCCACTGCAGAGCATGCAGGGGATCCCCACTACCCACCTTGGCTCAGTGACTGGTGCCTCCTGGGTCTGGGGGGGCACCCATGGCCAATCACTGAGCCAGGAGGTGCAGGGGGGGTTCCCCTGTGCACTTGGGGGCAGACCCCCCCCCCAACGCTCCATCCGCCCCACCATCTCAGCGTTCACAAGCCGCACCTGGTAGCTCATGGTGCACAGAAAAGACAAAGCTGTGTCTATGGCTGAATCACTGATTCTCCAAATCGGAATCGAATCTTCAGATTCAGCCGAATTGAATTGCGGCAGTGATCCAAATCAGTAAATCAAATCACTTAAATTGGGCCAAATCCAAATTGAATACTGCCTGCTTTGCACACCCCTAATGAGAGGTTGATCTAAGCCTGCAAGCTGATATCCTTGGCATTCTTGAGTCTGTTGCAGCGTATCAGGTAGAGGAAAAGATAACAGAGCATCACTACAGCTAATTACTGCCACCTCGTGGGAACAACTTAAGAGAACAGTCATCTTTACAATTAGGAGCAAAAATCTCAAAATTGAGACAAGGACAAGATTCCAGTCTGGGATTGGGAAGAATTTGTTGAGTGTTAAGGTCTCTGCAGTGTGTTCAAATAGGTCAGCATTTTTAGTAATCCAGTGCTGATTGAGACATAACATGGAACCACATCTGATAAAATGAATTAGAAATCTAAATAGAAAAGCTTTATTCTTGAGGTAAATTAAATCTTCATAATTCAGGTTTGCTTTGATGAGTATCATCCCAGGGCCTGGACCACACTGATGGACTCTTTTACTCACTTAGAATTAATTGGCAGCAGTTGGCTTCTGTACAGTCATTGGGAACTCTATCTGCATGACACATTATTATGATCCAGTTACATTACAAGACTTGGCCCTTAACCAGACCTTCCTGTTTTTGAGCCTATCAATCTAAAGCTGTGCTGTATTGTTGAACAATCCTGGCTTAATCATAAAAAGAGGGATGAAGATATGGCCCAATATTTCTTTTCATTTTTTTTTATTTTAATGACAAGCATCATTCTTTGTCTTGCAGGAATTCTATCATGAATGGATTAGTCTGGACACCAAGAAGGCTAACTTCATGAAGAAAATACATGCTTACACTCTAAAATTGGTGCAATCAAAAAATCCAGACTTCTTATCTGCAGGATTTGTGTCTTGTGATTCCTATGCTATGGCTGCTGCAATTGATGAGAGCTTTGTCACAGAAGCCATAGAAACTGCTGTAAGCGTGGAGCTGAATGGATCACTAACTAGAGGAATGATGGTACTGGACATGAAAGATCACCTTAAGAAAAAGAGCAAAGCTTTTGTCATGAATAAGTGTGATTTAGAGAAGTTCAAGGCTTTTCTTGTTGCTGCTTTAAAATAACTCCCAGACAGATGCATCCTAATCTTATTTAGGTAATCCACTTAGATTAGTACAGGCAATTTTAAATGTATGGTTATTGTTGAAAGTTACTAACTAAAATAATTTTGCCCTGATATGAAACTTCCAACAAAATGCAGTCAGGTAAATAGGAAGGGCCCCATTTAAACTACCGCAATGAGAAAATTCATAGCTCAAGGTACAAGAATTTTTTTTTACTTTAAACTCGTTCTATTTGCTTGGACACCAAACTAGTTTAGCATGTAAATACTTAGACAATAATCAATAACCAGAAATGATTATAAAGAAGTATTGAGATCCAAAATCATAACTTCAAGTAACAAACCTGAATGTGTTCTAAAAATGGAGTGAATGAAAGTTTCTAAAATCAAACATCTATTTTGTGCCTTATCTGAAATACCTGAGTAACCTCAATCAGATCACGAAAAGTGCTCTTGTTTTTAGCTACTGAAGCAATGTGAACAGTACTGGTAAGGTAGATGCTTAATCCAATCAGCAACTGGTGAACTATATGACAAATTACAGATAAATTAGTTTATCACACACCTTTGCCTTCTTCATCAGTCATTTGGTAACTCGTACATATCCTTGGTACTTGTTTAATTTGACAAACCTGAATGGCTTCAAAGAGCTACTGTTAAAAAGCCCTAAGGGACTTAATAGGACTGTAGAATAGGGCCTTGTAACTAAGGTTTTATAGAGTTCACAAAACAATAAACAGTTTTATAAAAGTACATTTTAGCTGTTTTAAGGTGCTTAGAAAATACTTTATGAAATATATGCACATGTATAATACAGAATTATATCATATTACAAGTTCCATTAGTTCTTGGTCTTGGTTGCTGCATAATCTTACAATTGTGAAAAACATGCTTGTGCTTAACTTGTACATCAGTAATACATAGAGTTGTATGAAAGTTTTATAGAAAAGTATTTTTAAGAAAGCTAAGGAATGAGAATCGGTATTGGACTTTCTTGCTTGTACTATTAATAACCAATTCCATAGTATTTAGACCCAGAAGTACATACTTGATTTGTGAATAAAGGGGAAGATGATACAGTCAATCAAAAATAGGGTGTTTTACAAAAACTATATTAAGATATTAACACTGAAGATGTTTGAAAACCCTTCATTTAAGCAGTGTGTCTGGTAGTCCTTTTGTCCTTGAGGAGGAATGCTGGGTAGCATGCTAGGATTCACTTTATTGACCTCAAATGGCAGTTTTTCAGCTTTATAACTGCTACTGTTGGCACTTACGATATGCATTGTTTGTGATCCTGTTCCTGAGCATGTGGAGTAGGCTATATTGTAGGCATACCACACTGGTATGCGGCTCCTTTCATGCATGTGCTGGGCGAGCACAAGTAACAAAACAAAACCAAACCTGCTGAAACCCCTTGACTAATTTTAGCCCTAATTGCTGAGTGATAACAGCACTGGCTTAGGAAGTGAGAACCAGGTACTACACCCACACTCTCCACTTCTAGAGGAGATTTGACCCTGCAGCTGTCAGACTTCCTAGCACAGTTCTACACAACAGGCTACCAGTTAAGCATTATCTAGGCCCTTTTCCAGCCTCCTCTTCTTTTTTTTCCACAGGACTTATGCTTGAGTACATCCATGTGGAACCATGCAACTGCCAGCAGAGCTGTCCGGGGGGGGGGGGGGGGGGGGGGGGGCAACCGCCCTGGGTCCCGCACTTTGGGGGGGCCCACAGAGCCAGGTGGAGTGGCCATGGTGACTCTGCGCTGCTGGCTTTGCGTCCGGCCATTTGCTACCCCCACTCACTGCTGGTGCCACCACTGGTGGTGGCGGCAGCTTCTTTGCATCCAGGGTGCGTGGGATCAGGGTGGGGGCAGGGCCCTGCACAAGCTGATTTGCCCCGGACCCCACACCCTGCTCAGGTCGGCTCTGACTGCCAGCCATGGTGCAGCCTACTGCATATGCTCAGTAGCTATGTGGGCAGCTCTGCATTTATACTGCACAGAAATAGGATGACAAACTGGGCATAAATGCTAAAAATGTGAGCATTCTGACCACACTGTCTTGAACAAGCAATTTATTGATCAACTAAAAATCTTTATTTTTCCCCTTCCTCAATTCCAGAAGCTGCATATTTGAGGTCTCATCTTATTTTTCTACTTAGCATTTTTCTCAATGCATAGAAAAGAAACTCAGCACAAGCTTCTGACAAAAGAATATAGACTTAGCAGAAAATGAAATAGCAAGCCTCTGCAGGATACCAGCATATTATATTCTGATCATCTTAGTGATGAGCAATAATTGTTTTTGGTCATTTTGGCTCAGTCTTAGGTGTAGCAAAGCTGCATTTAGCATTGAACCAGAGACAGGGTGGTCAGGTCACTTTTGCATTGTGCTGGGTCTGAAAGTGGTTCATTACTGATGCAAATATATTTTTGCTTTGTTTCCTTTTCTCCGGGAAAAGCATAGCATTGTATAGGTATACCTACTGTATTGGGACAAGTCTAAAAGGTACAGACTTACTTGGTTGCTGCCTGCACAGTATCAGCAAAAGAACTGAACTTAAGACCATATTCATTCAAATTAAAATGAAGGTTTTTTTTCCTCCATTCAACACGTGGATTGGATTTCAGTATTGGCTTAGGGCAGGCAGCTGCTGTGACTCTGGCCCCAACCTAGGTCCAGAACCAGAGTTGGAGCTACCGCTGCAGCTGTTGCCAGGGCTGAGGCTGCCACTGCTGCCTAGAGTGAGCAGCCATGGTCTCAGCAGCAGTTGGGTCTGAGGGTGATGCATGGAGGTCTGGGGCAATGGTGCATGCCTGAAGGTCAGGGTTAAACACTCCTTCCCCTGCTCAAACTTATTGCTGGCTGCAACTGTGGACTACAAATCCCAGAGGCACCTGGAAGTACGAAGAGGAATTGCTGAGCAACCCTGCAGAGTCCTGCTGCTGTAAGCCTAGACTGCAAAACCCAGAAACCTCAGGAGGAAGCAAATACATACAGCCCATGCTGGCTATGTGCCAGAGAGCTGTGCTCTAGCACCCCCAGCTTCTGGCCTGAGCCACTGCAGGCATGTGGCTGCATTTCTGAATCAAAGGTCTGTTCACTTATGTTTCAATTTAATCTGTGCATCTTAGACTAACCTGCGAAGACTGAATCAATTCAGCCATGAGCTTTTTGACTGTATCTGTACTTAGCCACTCTGTACTTTGTGCCCTGAGCCAACGTCAGAGCCAGAGACACCACATAGGGTAAAAAGTAACAGGGAGGACAATGGGGTGGAGAGGGGAGGGAAGGGGCTGCCTGCCTTCTCACCATCTGCCCCCTGCCACTTCTTTCTCCTTCAAAATGCTGGGGTGGGGTAAGAATTAAAGATGACCCCCCTCCCCCCCTCTCAATAATTACATTTTATACAGGGAACATTATAAATTTATTATAATGTTTCCTATATAGAATGTAACTGGGGGGAGGGGGGGATCATCTTAAATTCTTATAAATGTATTATAATGTTCCCTGTATAGAATATAATTTTGGGGGGGTTGTCATAATCTTGGATTCAGGTAAATATGACTTTTCTAAGCAATTTTGTTCTGCTTCAAAAAATTCCTGAGTCCACCAAAAGCACACTTACTTACCCATTGTATCTAAGATAAATAATACTTTACTTTTCAAGTACTTGATTGCATTTTCAAAGACTTTGAAATGTTGTACAGTCACTAATCCTGGTAGCTGGTGACATATTGAATGTTTTAACAAATCCTAAGAAGGCTGTTAAAAAATGTTTCTGAAATCAAAATAGATCTCACTTGAGCAGATGTGTGTTAAAAGTAGGAGTGTTTTTCTTAATTTGTTTCATGTCATTATAAAAAATGTATTAATTGGCATAATTTAATAAAATTATTTAGATATCAGGAAGTCTTGCATCTGTTCATGGAAAAAATGTGTAGCTTTATTTTTCTTGCATTTTAATTAAATTAATTGGATGTTAATTTTTAAGTTGGCAAAAATAAGAGGGATGAGATTTTTGAGGGAATGGTACTAACTCGCTCCTCTTCCCAAAGAAATGGAGAGAGCACCGAGCTACCTGATTGACAGTATTTCAACTTTAGCAAAACTAATATGTACAGTTGATGGCTGTCATTTTTATGTCCTTTGTCAATCAAGGGAACAAGACATCTAAAATATGGTAAAAAGCGAGGGTGATAGCTAGAACAAAGTGAGAAAAGTTCCAGATATCTTCTGATATGATTTATGAACTTTATTTGCCGTCTTCTGGAGCAGTTCATTCTTCAAAGAATTATAGCGTGCTTGTGTCCAAAAGCTTGCAAAGAACATTTTCCCAACTACTCAGCTGGTCTAATGAAACATATTGCATCTACCCAAAGAAGCTTGCCTGCCTATGCCCTCAGACCAACATGGCTATAACCAAATACCCCTACCACAATAGAGTAAATTGTGAATGTTGACCAGGCAAATTTTTCAGACAGAGTAAGAGAAAGTTCTTGCCCTTGCTGCATATTTAGAAAATAGCTGCCAGCAGTAGACGACAAGCTATACTTCCTGAACTCAGCATTGTGGAACATTTCTTGGCGATATTAGGCACTGCACTGACAGATCCCACAGAAATCTATTCTTTGTAACATATTTATGAAGAACCCAATGCCAATATCTTTAGAAGTGGCAATAAAAAAGTTAGTGGAATAAAAAAGTGGAATAAAAAAGTTAAGTATAAATGTTTTTTAAATAAACTTTTGGTGGCTGAGGGATCTAAAGGTACAGTAATATCAGCCTGGAAATGTCTGACTGGATCTTGGGTTGTGCAAAACAGCCCTGAGACCCCTAAGGTAGACCTGCCATAGATGGATCTGCACGTTCCACCAGAGCCCAGGTTACTGCCATAGCATCTTTGCACAGTGTTCCCGTAAGTGAGATTTGCAGTGCAGCCACATAGAGGTTTACCTTTGTAAACCTTTACCTTTACCATACCTTTACAAAGCATTACACCATTGTGGAAACGTCTAGAGCAGGTGTTATGATTGGCAAAAGAGTCCTACTATCACTGTTTGCCTCCAGAAATGTGAGCGCTGCTCTGGAATTGCCCACAAATGAGAATATTGAGAGAGAACTAAATTACTACCAGCAACTTAAATTCTTTGAGAAGTATTGTCCACATATACATTTGATTTCCATTAGTCTTTCCCTCTATTTCAGAGTCAACATAAATTCTGCATCAAGAGGAAACTGAGTAGCAGGAAGTGCACGTTGCTATTTATTTTTTGGGGTGGTACACAAAGAGAAGCAGGGCCAGAGTATACTCAATGGATTTTGCTAAGGCAAAAACAGTCTTCTGTCAAAGCACAGGGAATGGGATATACCCACAAGGGAGAACATGTATGTAGCTAGTACATCCCTGGTAAGTAACTTCCTGTGTGAACACTCTTATGTTCTACCATGAGCAGCTTTGTGTGGTGTAGCTTGGTCCACAAAGGGGATCATACAAAGACACTCTCAAAGAAGAATGAGTATTTGGGCAACTTCCTCATGTAGAAAAGTCATCTCTTTTGGAAAAAGCATGATCTTTCAGCCTGAATGTTGTCTGGTGTTTCTATTTGGGTGGGAGGGGAAAATATTGTTTCTAAATGGTTAAATTCCTTTTTCTGAAACTGGGGTTAGTCTCACTTGTCACTTGCTCATACTAGCATATACTGAAAGTTTTTTTTATATTAGTTGCGTGCGTATAATTATTTGAGTTCTGATTTAACAGGCTCTGGGACTCCTTTCATTTCCTTAATTCTGCATTCTTGCTTCATGATCATTAAGTGTGCACAGTCATTTCTCTAAAGCTGAGTACATTAGCTTGGGACTCTCTTCCCTTGTTTTCCTTCTTGCTAATGGTTTGCCACACTGTTGAACTTCTTCTTTCTGAGAGTGAGAGTTCATCCATTTTTTTTTTTTCTTCATCGATGCCATGTCTGATCACTTGGGGCTACATCCAGGAAAGGATTTTAGGAGTCTGGTACTTGGAGTGGAATCCAGAAATCTCAGGAATTGAAAAATCCAATGTGCTTAACCAATTGCTGCCTCAAGTAACCAATAGGAAATGCTGAGGACAGGATGTTTTAAAATATCACTCTTCTCAGCGGCTCACTCTCAGCTTCATGACAATGTCTCCGTCTGCTCTAAATCCTTTCCTGCGGGTAGGCACTGAGCTTTTCTTCCAGAGAACTGAGCAGGGTTCATGCTGTTCTTTTAAAAGGTGGCTGGAAAAGGAGATGTTGCTGCTGCTATTGCAAATCTTTCAATAGCCTAGCAGGCTAGAGCACTCACACAGGTTTCCTGTTTTCTGGGATCTGTGGGTGGCTGCAAAGTGAGGGGTGTTACTACGTAGAGCCACCTGCCTCACTGTGCCAGGCCCAAAAACCTCACTTCAGGAGTCTCCCACGGGGTGCCTACTGCTGGCTGTCCCGTTTCTTGGAGAACACCCACGAGCTTGGGGTAACGCTGCCACCACCTGGGCACTGGTTTTGGTTAGGGCGCTGTGCAGCCCAGGGCACACAGACCCTGCAAGCCTTGGCAGTGCTTTGCCCACTGGTAATATTTCTGGGTGCTTCTTTCAGCCTGAAGCCTTCCAAGATAACCTTTATTGATCAGGGGGAGAGAGAGGGGTAGAACAAGGAAGTCAGAATATACTTGGAGGAAACAATCAATCAGAGTCTTGCACCGACTTGGACGTAATAGTCCTTTTAAAACATGTCTGCCTAGACAGAATCCTAACTCCTGGCTAATTTCCCAGTTTTTACTTAAAGGAATTCATCCAGGCAGCAGCCTGGAGGCACTTTGCTTGTGGCTTTTCAAAATGCCTGCCAGAAAGAGGTTCTCCCCTCCCGTTAGAAATTTATCTGGCCTGGCCACCTGAACCAAAAGAAAGCAGAGAGAGAGAGACTTTACACCGTATCTATGGGAATACAAAATGATATAATCTATTTGCCAGGAGAGCCCCCTAACCACTAAGCTATAGGTTAGGCTGAGTAGTTGCTGGGGGGGGGGGGGGGCGGTAATTGGGAGGCACTCTCTGCCCCACTGTTGAATGTGTGCCACTTTACAGAAAAGAATTCAAGATTCATTGGGCCGGACAGAGGGAGTGAGTTTCTGTTGTCTGGGCAGTGGGCATCCTGGGTCCCAGTTCCCTCTCCCGGGCTGTTACAATGGTTAAAGTCATTGGATAGAATAAATAGTAGAATAGAGAATAGTAGGTTATAGCCACGTTCCCTCTGGTGTTCTTGGGTGATGTCGCTTTGAACTTCCTTGGGAGGTGACAATGTCACTATTTAAAGTGTTCAGTGTTGCTACCTAGGTTATGAGTATTTGGTAGGTTGCCTATTGATAAAAGAGGGGAGAGCCCAGTCCACAGCCTGACCTTTTATTATTTGCACATTCAAATGAACACTTATTCCAGTACTTACCTAGCTACCCCAAAACAGCACGATGTAGATTCTCACCCATGTCAGATGAGGAGACAGCGTGGAGGAGGAAGATATCACATAGATGGGCAGCAAGTCTCCTTGGGTTTGCTGAGTTCTCCAGTGTTCCTTACAACCTATACGCCATACTTATACATGGTTTACTCTGACATACACTTTTACATTTAAACGTTATTTACGTTTCATTTATATTTTATTTAAGTTTCACTGAGGCTTTAGAAAGTGGGCTAAATTAGGTTTTCTATTGTCTTGGAAAGTGTTAGTGTGATAGATTTTATGTACTTTTGAAAAATATAGTAGGGAGGAGTCGTTGTTTCCTTTCTCCACCATTTTGGACTGCTGCTGGCCACCGTCCAGTTTTCTTTTCACCTTGGCTTATATTTTATCTCTGACCTGGGTGCTTCTGTTTTTACAATTTATCTAAGAAACTTAACAAAAATATATGGATTATAACAAAACTGATGCAACCAAATGTATTATAATTACGACAAGTAATCTTAAACTAAAACTATAATCCACTATCTTTATATCAGGGGATTCCAAATTCCTCATTGTGTCTTTGGACCCCACCACCCTGTCCCCAGACCCACTACTACTTCCAACCCTACTGCTGCTTCCCTGGATCCCCATGCCACTGTGGTAGCCAGGCAGCTGTCCCCATGACCTGGGCTGGATCCAGCTTGTGAGGAGTCCCACACCGCAGACCTGGGGCCATGGGTGAGTTTGACATCCCTGGTTTATATTTTATCAGCCCTGGGCAAGGAGGTGGCAGTGGGCCATCTTGTTATAAGGTTTCCTCTCATGCCTTTTGCTCTGTTTAATTTGATTTTACTACTGTTTTAGCTGGACATGGTAATTGCTCTCTTCACTTTGCTGACCAGGTGAGTTGTAATGTCTGTAAAGGTTCATGCTGTGGTCACTCAGAAACAGGTCTGGGAGACTTCTGCTTTAATCATACTTCTGCAGCATAACCTATGTCCCTTGAAAATGGTGAAGACTCACAACAGCATTAGGCATTCTCAGAGCATGCATCCCGTATCAGCTTGCTAAGGGACTTGGGCAGAGGAATACCTACTTTCTGGCCTTAGGGAAGAGAGAGTCACTGAGCTGCTCAGATTGGGGTATTTCTGGGCATCAGCAGAAGCAGAATTTGAAGGAGCAAATGAGTTTAGAGTGGCAGCTGATTTGGGGTAGCCTGGATTTCAACAGCCAAGTTGCATATAAGTCCTGCTTCTGGAGGCCAAGGTAATGTCTAGACTATAAACCTACCACGCTTAGCCAAGGAGCCTTGTTGGTTTACTTTGTATGTGGTAGTTTTGCTAGAAGCAATCTAGTCATGTCTGTGCAGCGCTGGAGCTAATTAGCAGTGCATATTACCATAATATTATAGTGAAATTTAGTATACTATTTAAACCTTGAATAGTGCTTTTCAGCTATAGAGCTTAAAACCTTTATGAGGAAAAGAGCTCTTAAAACTACAACTTCTCGGCTTGCTTCCAAATTGTCTGATAGAGAACGCTGCAGAGTAATTGCCCGCACTTCATTGCACTGTGTCCTCTTGTCAGCTGGCTGATGGAAGGCTCTGTGGAGGGCCCAAGGACTGTGCTGGAAGGAGAGAAGCTGGGAAATGTCATATAAAGGAGCACTGAAACTAGGTACACAGTTATGTCCTGCTTAGCTATTTGCAGGTGTAGGAGACTAGAATAACGACACCGGCTTGAGTCAATATCCCTAATGAGGAAGTTAGGGAAGCTCCTGCAGCAAGTTAGAAGGGGGAAACTCTGGTGAAAATTAGCACAAAGGTTTAAAGCAAAGGTCCTTTTTTGGCTGAACGACACTAATTCCTAGATCTGATCATTGTGCCAGTCTTTATGCTGTTATCATTTTGACTTCACCAAAACCACTCCTGATTTCTTCTCAGGTAAGAGGGAGAACTGGACCTTTCATTTCCTTCATTTCCTGTTGTTGCAAGTAGTTAATATTAGAAGGTGGACAATAAGGACAACACAATAAAATCATCTTGTATAAAAGATACCTCGGGGGAAGAGAGAAGCAATAAGGATTGTGGCTCTTTCTTCTGGAAGAACTGGGTGCTAGGGGACAGGGGGAGAGAGGTGGAGGGACGGTGTGTATGCACATGTGCAGGTATGTGAGAGTTTAACAAAGGAAAAAGAAAACTGAAAAAAATAATAAAAGGAAAACCAGTAACAAAAACCTCCCCAGAGCAGAAATGATAACCATAAAAATAAGGCAAGCTGGGGTGCCGAAAAGGGAACGTGAAAATTGATTTCTATGGCTATACAGAGTAAATAAAAGGACATTTTATTTTTCAATCTAAAAGGGCTCATTCAGTATTAAAGGAAAAAATTATTCTGTTAAGTGAACATCATAGAAGGAAGGAAAATGGGGGGAAAGGAAGAAAGAGTGATTTTTATTTATTTTAGTTATTTATAGTTATTTTTAAAATAGACTATTTGTATAGGAAGTGTTTTTGTTTTGCCAGTGCTACCATAAAATATTAATAGGACATAAATATAATCTCAGTGAATGGTGTTTATTTGACATTTCTTCCTCCATCTCTCTCCTGTGTGTATTAGGCATGATGTAGTGTTGTATCTTACATCTGAAGACTACTTGAACCAAAAATGCAGACATTAGCAGGCGATATTAAAATACTAACAGTCCCTGTGGACACATAAATGACTTCAGGATTCTACTTAGCTGGGGGGATGGCGGCTATTTCTGGTAGCTGCTTTTTATTTTATAGTATAGCATTTTTTAAAAGTTGTATTTTGCTATTTCTATGCTGTAAGAAAACTCTATTCCCAGAAGATATTTTTTTAATGTCTGCCAGGATATTAATATAGTGCCACAAGCAGGGCAGCCAGTTACAGGTGAAATGCTAAGACAATAAATAGCCAGGATCCTTCAGATTTGTGAGGGTCCTGAGTTTTACTTAGCCACTGGGTGGTGCTGGTGATCTAAGTTTAGGCTTCTGTAAACTCTTTGCTCTGCAGAGAGATGAACTGTATTGCTCACAGTTATTGAGTTTGGAGGTGTGTTTTCCAAATTGCTGATTTAATCACAATTCTTAAAAGTCTGCAGGGATTTCACCAGTGTGGTTTCCACTGCCCTAGGGCTAAATAGCTGAAATTTTACAAGGAAGCTCCAGCAAGAAACACAAAGGAAAGCGCAGTTAAATATTGTCCATTTGCTGCAGTTGTCTGGCAGCAGCCTGCTGATTTCAGCAATACTCAGCTTTTATTGTTCTAATAACTGCATAGCATTGATTTTTCCATGCCATTATATGCTGATTTAGTGCTGTGGTATGATTAATGGGGCCTTGTTTTCATTCTTAATGGTTGTAACCGTTAGTTGAAACCTATAGTCAGGGCCAGAGTCTCCATTTCCCAGTGTTATAAACAAATTCTAGATGATAATGACGTGGTATCCCTGGACACTGGTAAAGGGGGCACAAACCCATGCTCCTGTTTTGTGGTGTGATGGGGAAACCCATGTAGTGTGCCCCCTTTTACAATATTTGTTAGGCTTATCTGGCCCTGAACAAAGAATCCTCATCTTACTTCCATCTGTAAAAGGGTACGGTGTCATTTTTTTCCAGTTTACTGGAGAATACTGGTTTTCTGTGTCTCTTTCTGCTCCTTCAGCCTGTTGAAAGTAGTGAAGTAAATTCTCAGGGGATTTAATTTTAATTTTCATTTCATTTCATTTCATTTCATTTCCTCTCTTAGGGCTAAATGAAACATGAGATTATATCTCAATGGATGTCTTTTCAAGATGCATTTGACTTTTTAAGAATTGGGGCCTTTAGGCGAGCGACAGACATTCAAAAAGCCTGAGCCTGAATTGATTCAATCTCTGCAGGTTAGTCTAACCTGGCTAGGCTAAACCAATTTGTAACCACACAGACATCCTAGAAGCCAGGGAGCCCTAGAGCAGCCCTCCCTTCCCTTTCCTTCCACAGTACTGAGTTGAGGGGGGGTGTGGCCAGGCCTGGCAGGATGCTCTGATAGGGGAGAGGTGCCCCCCATTGATAACAGAGCATTTATCACCCCACAGCTACCTGTTGATTAGCTCCAAAAAGCCCTAAGCAGACACAGTCCTGTCTCCCACAGCACAGACCATAGCCAGCATGTGGCCTGCTAGCTAATGCTGAGAGGTGCCTGTGTAAGGCAGAGGGGAAGAGGGAATCCATGCTTAGCAGGAAGTCTTGAGGGGAAGGGGGGAGCAGGGGGAAGACAGGCAGATGCTTATAGTCTCTGCCAGAGCTTCAGCCAGGGAGCAGAGAGGAGGGGCCAGCTCTGCTGTGGAGCAGAGCCCAGCCCAGAGAGCATGCTGGGATGCTTGGGGAGTCTGGTTCAACTTAAACCAGGAAGGGGTGTGGGACAGACATTGCATAAACTGGTTTGACCCAAATCAGTTAAGTCTGATACTGCATTCAACCAGGTTTATCTCAAACTGTTTTCAGCCATTTTCAAACTGGTTTATGTGCATTGAGCATCTGTTCAGTTACAGGTTTTAACCAGTTTATGTGTAATGTCTGTCCCTAACCTTAGTGTCTATGGGGCCACTGGCAGCTCCCACTGGAGTAGGCCTGGGCAAGGGAGTCAAGTTGAGTGGAACTAGTATTCGACTGCGATGTGATGTCAGAGTGTATAAGGTGTCTTGCTGTCACAGCAGAGGGGTGAACCAGAGTTCAGTTTTGTACTTGAGCTGAAGACTGCCCCCCTAGTAAACTGGTTATCTTATCATTGGGCTGGAAAGTCAGAGCTGGCTGGATGTGAATTAGCCACATCACTCCTTTGTGGGTTATTAGCTACGGAAACTGGTGTGCCTTTGTCATACCAGCCCATGGTCTGACCTTTAACTCTTCTAGATATCCTTTAGGCTTATATTAGAAGCCTGCTGTTTGGAGTTCCTTGGACTCATCACTGGTCCATCTTCATTCTCTTTGTGCCATCCTAGCTTCTGCATCAGAACAAGAATTTCCCTACAATTCCTGAGCTGAGCCAATATGTAAATATAATTGTTTCCTAAAAGCCAGTTCTTTTTAAAAAAATTTTTGGTGGCCTTGCCATGGCAGGGCAGAGTCCAGCTTAATGTGCTCTGCAATGCTGATAGTAGGAAAGCACTTTTCCCCCTCCTCTCCAGTAAATTAAACAGCTAGGATGGGAGAAACACAAGTAGCCACCCATAGCTCTTTGGAGTGCATTAGTTATTTTTCTCTAGCTCCCAAACACTGAAAATTCTAACTCAATTGCACAATGCACTTGCAAGCGTTCTTGTTCCTTTAATTCTGCATGCTATAAAGAGGCTGGTGCTAACTTCTGACAGAACAGGGAGCAATGGTCTCAAATTGCAGCAAAGGAAGTTTAGGTTGGATATTAGGAAAAACTCTCTCACTAGAAGGGTAATGAAGCACTGGAACAGGCTACCTAGGGAGGTGGTGGAATCTCCATCCTCGGAGGTTTTCAAGGTCCAATTCAACAAAGCCCTGGCTAGAATGATCTAGTTGGGGATGGTCCTGCTTCAAGCAGGGGATTGGACTAGATGGACCTCCTGAGGTCTCTTCTAACTCTTTATTTTCTATGATTCTCTCCCAGCGGCAGAATGCTCATGGGGAGACCCTGGAATGAGGGGCAAGAACAGTCTTTAGTAGCCACTTCCAGACCTGATCACTGGTAAAACCCTTTTCTTAGAAGTTGAGTAGTCCACCCTCTCTTTCTGCCACTCCACTTCCCTATGTTTCCATTAGACTTGCCAGATTCTCCTTGCAAGATGTGCTGTGTTCCTTGTGCTGATTGCCAGTGTGAGGCATGGGTCAAGGAATTAGCAATGAGTGAAATTCAGATCACAATGGAAGAATAGGCCAAAGGAAGAGAGAGTTCAGAAACCCTCCCAGAGCCATTCCTTCTTCCCTGATGGTCCTTTCAAATGAAGGAAAGATGTTATAGAAGAGTTTTTGCCTTATTCTTTCTGCTACTAAACCGCAAAATAAAAAGGGGTGGGGGAAAGACTGGGTCAATATGAGACCATACAATACAATAGGCTTTGGCTTTTCCAAAGAAGCCTTCATTTTGCCTTTGGACTGATTTTTAAATAAAAGCAAAGGGTGATCATATTAATAAAAATATCCCCTTCATCCTCTATGCCATCTAGCACAGTAGTTAGGGCACTAGATAGTGTTTGACTTCCCTCCTTTACCTGATTCAGAGTAGGTACATGCACTGAATCTTCCTGTTGTACAGGAAGGTACTATCCTCTAGGCCACAGGGTAGCCTGAGGTAAGTATTTCAGTTTCTGTGGTTCGATGCCATTCCATTTTGTATAAATACTTAAATACTGAGTGGTACACTGAGTGCAATGAAGGTATCCCACCTCCAGGTAAGTGCACTGACTACAAGGCTTTAAAGTCTCTTTCCCTGGCCTTAAGAGTAGGTATGTATTTTATACCAAGCAGAAAGCTTAAACAGAAGAGCTAGTGGGAAGGGCCGTCTCCTGAGGCCTGGAAAACCTTAGGTAAGATCTCTTCTCTGAATTAAGAGCGATGAGCACTGTAATCACTAGTCTTTAGGATATCGAGGGATCCCACTTCTTTTATTTTGCTAACCGAGCTTGAAAAGTTAAATTGGTTAGACCTTTCCAAGGCTATTTATTAATCCTGCCAAAAGCGACCCACATTCACAAGTTTCACGTTGATTAAAACTGTACTTTGTTGATATGCTAACTGAATATTTTGCCTTGGTTTTGGCATGCCAGACTAGTCATACATAGTTAGTAGGATTCCTTTAGGCTTTCTGCTCATTTAATTTTGCACTTTCCTCACTAACTACAGGAGCTGTGCCATTATAATTTCTCTGGAGCCTACAAGTACTTAGAGCTTTTTCCCACCCTCATAGCCCTTGCTACCAGACTAACTATTTCTATGCAGGAAGAAAATATCACCCAATCCCTGCTAGATTTTATAGTTTACAGCTGCAATGGCCACCCAGGATATGTCAGCTTCTGGACTGTGCTCATGTAATTTGTTGTCCTCAGGCTGGTTTAATGCTCTCAGAAAGTCGGGAACTGTTTTGCTGGAGACTTGGGAAAAACTACATAACATCTGGAAAAACAAATGAGTGGGAGAAGAATTGATAAAGTGGGGAAACAGAAAAAGATGAGAAACGAAAGACAAAGTAATGAGAAATTGGATCAAGTTCAGGAGAAAAGAAAGTGTGGAATAGAGTCTAAAATTTTACTAAAGGGCAGGACTGATAGAAGGGGAAAAAGAAGTGGGCAGAATGGCAGTGCCATAGATCTTAGACATCATAGAAGAGCTATCTACACTTGGCTTTAATGCTTAAGGCATGAGCTGCGAGGTCCAAGTGCCTGATTCTGAAACGTTTTGAGACGCTCAGTTAAAACACACAGTGTAAAATTCTGTTGTGAATAAATGCAGGAGACTTAAAAAAGACTAAGGCATTGCTAGACCATCATCTTAGCTAGCAGAGTTGCAAGTGAACACAGATTGTCCTTGCCATTAATGGGAAGAGCTTGCTCACTTTCTATCATACTTTCCTTCTCTGTAGTTGGAAGGGCATGTAGGCCTTTTGCACCCTTGGTTTTCAAGCTGCTCCCCTAACTTGTTCTCCATCTCAGGCTTAAGTCACCCTGCTGTCCCCAAGCTTGCACACTTCTCTCCCTTAGACTGTTCTGTTAACATATACTTGTCTGATTGCAAGTTATACTCTTTAGGGCACTCTGAAGCATTCCTCTGTAGCATTCAACCATTGAGAACTTGAGCTCTATGTATTTTGATAATTTTTATTCTAAAAAATTATCTCCCAAGTTGTTGACCTTTCTGCAGAGAAGGTCCAAAAATAGACAGCTATGCCAACCTGGACAGAAGGAAGATGACAGCTGGGCGTCAGATGCATGAAGTTCAAGCTGTTGTTTGTTCTTTTGATGCCCACCTTTGGTCCATTCTTTGTATTCCTATCTGTGGAGCAGAGCATTATTCTGTAGCTATTTTACAGAATTGCCTTTGATCAGATTATTTTATTTCCTCCCCAGCTCTCTAGTCTCCCCTGATACCTCATTTAGTGTCATCAACTTATCTAACAGCGCTGCTATCTTTCATATGTAATCAGTATTAGCAGTTAAAACAAGCCAAGAACTTTTGTGGGTTTTAAATTTCTGGTTTACCTGGCTCAGTAAGTCTGCAGTTGCCACTATGTCAGATCCTTCCAGAGCCTTTTCAGTCGCATTGTTTGCTGACAATTTATCAGCAAAGAAGTTCTCCCAGGTTATTGAGGTCTAAACAGTGGATTTTCTTTGCTGCTCTGAATGTTGTTTTGATGTGAATTACAATGGGATTTCATTGGAAACAGCATCTAAAGATGTGAGGCAGTTGTTTCATAGTTTAAAGTTTCCATGTGGAATCTGTTTATTGTTCCATGGTCATGTGCTTCTTAAGCAAGATGAATTACAGATTTAATTAAGGTTGTGTGCCTTTCCATGCTGGTTTCCTGGGAAGTTTCCAACTGTTGCCAATACCTGCCTTATTGAAAGGCATGGGCATTAGTTCAAACAACCTGAATGACATTTTGGAGGCTGGCTGTCTCATTCTGTTTTAAGAGAAGTAAGAGCTTTTTCAAACAACACCATCAAAAGATCCCTCCAAAATAGGAAACTTATGCATCTGGTATCTGCTAGAAAGTAGAAAGTGACTTCAGTATTTCCACTACATAATGGATGAGAATGGTGTGTTGGGGAGATCACTAGTTCGAATATTTTAATTCTTGCAGGAAAGAGAACTGCCAAAGTCATGTGACTTTTGGAGACTCACTCTTGCTTTTGTGTAGAGAAGTTTGGGAGAAGGGTGATGAAGTTTGAGAGAAAATGGAGGCATCTGGAATGGGACACTAGGGAAGAAGCTCATGTTTTGGGACCAAAACTCCTAAGAGCTCTGTCTGTTCTCTGCACCAAGCACCTGAGATCTGAGCATGGCTCCAATGGACAGAAGTGTTAAGGATTCTCAAAGTCAGAAAGTCAGTCAAGGTTTTGGGACCTGTGCTTCTATTTAAGAGAATGCAAAAATCTAGAACTCTCAATTCAGAGATGATACCTTTTATTAGACCAACTGAGAAATTGCAAAAAAAATCCCAAAACTTTTTTTGCAAAATTGCTTTTAATAGGCCTACTTTTAACTTGATTAAAAGTAACTGAATCCATCTACAATTACTACGCCAGCTAATAGCCCATTATATAAGCCCACTACACTGTAGCAACTTCCCTTTGCTTAGTGTAATGCTGAGGCTATTACCAGCCATCCTCCAGAGGTGAAGGGGTGAGAAAACAAGCCAGGACATGTCTGTCAGTGGGTCTTGTTCAGTTAACTGTGCAGAGCAGGAAGCAAACTACCTTGTTCATGTCTGTCTTACCACCCTCAGGGTGGTATACAGCAGATAGAAAGTGAACTTGCTAAAAAGACTTAGGTGTCCACATTGATTTTAGAATGTGGAATGCTCCCACCTTTCTGCACTTCCCATCTCCATTTTTAACGTTGTCCTATAGCAGCAGAGTGAAGTTGATATGATGGTTGCTTGCTTTTCTGCTCTAGCTTTGGGGATGCATTCTGAGCAGCAAGTGCTCTTTCTTCATGAGCCACTAGGAGAGTGCGCTGCTGAGGCCACACTAGGTGACACCAGCCACACAGACTATTGTCTTCTGTTGCATTTAGTGCTCCTAGTAACAGTAAGTCTTGTTAGTCACATTTTGCAGCTCTTACGCCTGAGGAAGCAATGGCTGTAATGTACACATGACCCACTATTAGTAAAAGGCACTATATATTGACTAACAGTAAGTCCAGAACACAGCCTTTGAAGGGACAGCAAACATTACTGCTTTTCAGTGACTCTCACTGAAAGGACAGCATCATCAAGCTAGTGTTGCAGCAGCAGAAGCTGCTGTGCCTGTTAACAAGTACCGCTGTAGCTGGCTTTCCAAAGAACTTATAGCATATTGGAAATTTTACGAAATTGTTCAGCATAGCAGAACTTATAGTGAGAGCGACCTGACAAGTCCATTGCTCTGGAAATGACAGCACCTGTGATAAGTCAGCTACATTACCATTGTGCCTAGGAACCCAGGTTTAATTTACAATGGGGTTTTAGCTAATAAAGCCCACTTGACACTGGACAGAAATTGCCTAGAGCCACACCAACCAATTAGGTCCATATACAGACAAGTCTATGAACTGTTTGCAGGTAGAAAGTTACAGTACACAGTTGTTGAAAAAAGCATTATTTATTTTAAAGTACAACCCAAAGTTGTATCTGTAAGAAATGCACAAGGTATCTTGTTTCTTCCACAAGTCTTGGCTGTGCGCATTTCAGTTCAACTTAAAAATGCATTCAGGTTTACAAATGTACAAACAGCACAGAAAGTGTACACAGTCTTAACAGAATGCTCTTACATTCAGCCATTTTTGCTCTTAAGGTTTTTACATTCTTAGAACCTGTGTTAACAAAGACAGCCTTATTTTAAAAAAATACTCTGCGTTTTAGCAAAGTGCTTTTTTTTTTTGTTTGTTTAAAATTAGATCTTGGAGCATAATACTGGAAAGAAAATTAAAACCCCTAAACTGGTATTCTGATAAAAGTGGTGCATGCCACGGCCCTTTTGGTGTCAAATAAAGGATGGCAGATGGTAAAGGATGAAACCAGTGGAACTGTTCAGATGTACAGGTCTTAGCTGAAGTTTAGTTTGTGACCACGCCCAGACTGTCAAGTGTAACTGTGCTCTCACACTACCATAATTGCAAGATAGATTTTAAAAGGAGCAAGTGATGAAAGCATGACTGACAGAAGGGGGAGAAAAAAAAAAAAAAAGCAAGAACAGCCTGAAAATGATGTTTCAAAAATTGGCCTATTCAATATTGTGTCATGATCATGATAGAAGTCCCTTTGTTTTGCTAATTTCAGTTTTCGTGAGGGTAGTGAGACCAAGGATCTGAGCTTCTTCTTCCGATTGTGGGGCTCCAAATTCGCCAGGGATTGTAGGTCTGTCCCATATCTTCAGCAGGATTTGCAACAGTGGCAGCAGTAGGTGGAGGAGGAGGGGCTGAGTTTTCATTTCCCATGAACTCTATACCGGACAATGCATTTGCTGGAGTGGTGGTGAATGGAAGGGCGCTGTTGTGGTTACTCGACCAGATGGAGCTGCTGAACGGCGTGGTGGTAGACCACAGGCTACTGGAGTTGCCAAGTATTGACTGCAACACAAAACATTAATGCTGAATAAACACCACACTACAACAGTTAGCTCGAGTTTCTTTCCTTAAATTAGACTAGCTCAAGCGAGGAAGGACACATTGCTAATGAACGCTCAAGTTACAGAGCAGTTGTGACCTACACCATTCTTGCATTAGCAACTGACAAGCCATTGTAATTTGATCCAGGACTCTGGCTCTCTGCTTGCTCCCCAACAGCTCAGCTAGCTTGAGCTCAGTGTACCACTTGACGCAGAAGTGAGTTTGAAAGCTGGATTAGTGGCAAAGCTCCTCTTTGCAATGTTCCCTTGAGAAGCCCTTATTCATTTCTCTCTCTGGCAATTCCCCAATAGTTCCTCAAGCTCAGGCATGTTTAGCAGCAAATTTTGTCCCTTGCAACGTTTGAGACTGCTAATGTGCAGATGAATGCATACATTTCTGTTCAGCAGTTAGACAGACATACCAATATATTCTGCATTTGAGGACTACAATAAAGAGCCATCTTGGAAAATAAAGTAACAGATTAAACCTTGATATTCAAAATTAAAACATTTAATGTTTAGTCTCTTTCAGCATAGTTTAAACCACTTGACATCTGCAGGTAAGACAGGACAGGCACTTACTTGCAGCACTGGGCCACAATCCTGGCATACAGAAGCAAGACCTGGTGCCAGGTCTCAATCCTGGCACACATGGCTCCATCCAACTCCTGGACCAGCCCTGTACCATTCATCTGGCCCACAGGGGTCAAAAACTGGGCAATAAGCATGGAGTAAAAAAATCCTTTGGTCTGTCCTGTGTCAAGCAGCTGAATTAAGTTATAATGGTGAGTGTAGTGATAAAAATGTACACATCACATCCAAGCTGTTCTCAGGTAAGGCAAACTGCACTTAATACAGACAGGAATCTGCACACAAGGTGTTTGCTTGTGCAGGCTGCCTTTAGCAAGAGACAAAAATTAGATGGATAGAACATTAGGAGGAATCTGACATCTGGTTATTATTATTTTTTCTTTAAGCAAATCCTGGAGTGAAAGGATGAGAAAGTTGTTCTGGTTGTGCTATTGTAAACACTCCTCCTCTTTTTAGCACCAACTGTTTCATTTTTAAAAGGCTCTAGATACTGCCGGAGTTAGAGGCAAAACACTGGAGCAGGCTGACAATAAACGGTTATATTGCCCATGTCTACTTACTGCAGTTGTGTGAGTTGGGGAACCTGAACTTGTTGGCCAGGATGGTACAGAATCAGCTGCTGGCGAGTCCCAGATGGATGCAGGAAATTCATTCCAGTTCCTTTGTACATCCTGACCATAAGCAGATCGGGAAAGCCCAAGTTTGCTGAAAACCTCTGAGGAGGAAAGAAAACGAAAAACAAGATTAGTGGATAATAATGCAAGCACAGAGAGAAATCTTTTACAACAGAACAGACCTTGTCTAACATGACAGAGACAGTGAGCGCATCTACACGTGCTTTAATACACGAGCCTATTTTAATGTGCATTAAAGCATCACTAAAAAAAGTGATATTTAGTTAATGTGCACTGAAATAGGCTAATGCACACTGAGTATCACTTAAAAACCATGGGCTCCTACAGACGTATGAGGAGCCTGCTCCAACACGCTGTCTGCTGGAGCATGGGAACTGATGTGCTCTGGCAGCCTTCCACATCACGTGTATCAGCATCCCCATGCTGAAAAAATGGCAGTGGGGTGCTTTGAAATAAAACGCATTCAATGAGCTTTAGTTCAAAGTGCCCCGCTGCCATTTTTTTCAGTGCTGATACGCATGACACATAGGTGCTTTTAATTAGTGCAGCTCACTAATTAAAGCATCTAGTGCCACATCCCAAACCATGTATAAAAATACCCTGTGCTCTTTAGTTAATGTGCAGTAAGACAGGCTAAGTCTCATTTTCTTAGTACCCTACATTGGAGTTACTAGATTTAATGAGTATTAACACACATGTAGACGTGCCCCTCCAAAACTGAGTCCAGCAACCCTGGAAGCTTTTTGATTACAGCTGCAATCTATATGAAGTTATCATTAGAAAAAATTCGAAACACAATGCTCATGATTTAACAGGACTGTTACTACATATTATTGAGACCATTTGCATCAGGAGTTGGGATTCCTAGACCACAATTATGTTGACAAGTTCATATCAGAGTTCTTCAGGTCATGGTGCTGAAACAGTGGTCTCACTTCAAGATAAAAAAAATTAATGGGTATCAGTCCTGATCACAGGTAACTATGATCACAGATAACTTCTAATGACATAATAGTGTAACTAAGACCCAGGACTGATCCAGGATGGTGGCTTCTACATTCCTATGAAAAGAGCTGGACAATGTGGCAGAGCAAATGCATAATTAAGTCTTATCTACTCTACAGCCTCCATTCTTGCCATTATTTTGTGAATATCAACAGCCATATCGGACTAGATTCTTGAGAGAAGAAAATATACATCATTCTTCCCCTCCTGGTGCTTTTGCTGTTATCTCTAAATCAAGTCCATAACCAGCTTTTTGAGATTCAACATTTCCTAGCACTGAAGCAGCATGGTGTTACCTCACTTAGAAGAAGCCAATTCAGCATGACAAGACGCAACAGCATTAATTTTAAACCTCAAAATTTCACATCAGAAAGCCTATCGAGTTTGAAATCTGATTTTATCTTAGCCCTGCTTGTTCTTTCTAATAAAGTAAAGCAGCACAACTGTTACCCACAAAGAAGAATCTCTCTTTGGGCATGTCAGGAGTTTCAAACCCCAAAATTATTGCAGTTATGCTTTCAGCACGCCAAGTAATATCAAACCTGCTAACTATTCCACCAGGGATTTGACATTAGCTTAGCCTGGTATCGTTCTAACAATCTTATACAAATAATTCTTCAATTTTATATACATTTCCAATATACAGAAAGGGATGAAGTACTTGCTCACTCCATTATTTTCTTTGCCATTAAAACTCAAACAACTCACCTCCAGTTATGTTGAAAGAATGACCAAATGCCGAGAATGAATTGAGGGGCGTAAAGTCAGGGCTGCTAGGGTTGCTGATCGGACTCCAGAAACCAGAACTAAACGCACACAAAGAGTTAACACTGAATCAGTACTACTGATGATAACTTAGCTGTGCATACATACTTGTGGAATAAACAGATATAAGGAAGCTTAAGTTGAACTAGGATAATAAGCATAAAAAGATGACTGAAGTAGCCAAATATTTTAATGCAGTATTCTGAATATTTTATTTAAATATTTTAAATGTTATCTCCCTCAGCTGAAATTAAATGCATCACTCATTTGGTCAAGTGATTCATGCATGCATACCTAAGAGCTGCAAATAGCCTTTTGGTTTGTTTTCCCATGTGTACACTTCAGCCTTAGAGATTAATTATCTGAGGCTAAAGGGCCTGAACCTGTTCAGCCTCCACAAGAAAAGGCTGAGAGGGGATCTGGTGGCTGTTTACAAAGTCACCAGGGGGGACCAGCGGGAATTGGGGGAGGCTCTGTTCCCCTGGGCACCACCTGGGGTTACTAGGAATAAAGGCCACAAATTGTTAGCGAGAACTTTCAAGCTGGACATCAGGAGACATTACTTTACAGTTAGGGCTGCCAGGCTCTGGAATGGGCTCCCAAGGGAGGTGGTGCTCTCTCCTACTTCGGGGGTCTTCAAGAGGAGGCTGGACAGATATTTGGCTGGGGTGATATGATCCTGGCACCTGTTCCTGCTCGGGGCAGTGGGTCGGATCTGATGATCTGTTTAGGTCCCTTCCAACCCTAAATACTATTATACTTATAGTGTAAATAGTGCTAATTTGATAACTGATGCAATGTTCACAAGTAGCTCCTTGGCCTACACGTTTGAGGTTAAAATCTAGCATACTTCAGCCCAGGTAGATCAACTTTAAGGTCTAAATTAGCATTGTTCAAATTCTGAGCCACTGGGGCCACACACCATGAAGGCCACTCACTGGGTAGACTTCCCTACTGTGCTGCTACACCCCCATCTCCCTGCCAGGCTTTAGGCTTCCAAGACTATACTGTCCCATCCTGCCCCTGGGGCAAGGACAGGAAGCAGAAGCTGGGGGAGGAGATGGGATGCTCAGAAACCCACCAACAGCAGCAGCAGGAGGAGTTGGGGGGTAGCAGCCCCAGACCGGTGGTGTAGGGGCTGCAAGTTAACCTGTCACAGGTTGGACAGCCCTGGTGAAAATCATGAGTGGTTTCTTAATGAACCAAGTACTCAGGCTGTAGTTACTGAATGAATGTATTGAAAAGCAGATGGGTTCATTGGGATCAATGAATAAATAGCGTAAAATAGAATCTAGCTCAAAACAGTAGAACCTCCGAAAGCTGACATCTATTTCCAGAACAAGCAGTTTTTAGATGTCAGAGGAAAAAAAGGACATTGCGTCCTCAGGACTCATTTTTCCCTCTTACCCACTCTTTCTACCATTACACTGATGCAGATATTTATTCCCACTACTGGGAAGTATCACTTCATGTGGCTATACCCTGCTTTTGCCCTTAATTCCTGAACTCAACCTCAAATTAGGGGAGAGAGCGTGTTGCCCTTTGCTCCTGAACTGAATGGTTCACCTGTAGACTGTATCAGGTGAACCTAGCGTTCACTACTCAAGATACCAAGAAAAGCAAATGGTTGTTTGGAAAAGGGGAAAGGCAGAGATGGAGAAAGAACAAAAGACCATGTGTGATAAGGATGCCTACCCCAACTTGCCAATCAGCTAAACAAGTCTCAGATTTGTTCTAATGATGCTCTTAATTGGGTCATTTTGAGATATTCACCTCAGAAAATTAAAAACACTGCCTCTTGGAACTAGAATGAATGCCTCCAACTAAGAAGAAAAAGGCTCCACTGGCTTCCTGCAAGGGTTGGGGTTTCAAAAGGGGGACTTTAGTTACCTGTCAGAGCCATCGCTGTCAACAGGTACATGGGAAATGCTGATATTGCCAGAAACATCTGCTTTGTTTGGTGAAACCTTTGCTAATCCACTACCACCTGCAACAATACATTCAAATTGAATAAGGCAAACAAAACAATGCAAGAACAGCATTCACTGCTATTCAGCAATAACTGGTACTCCAAATTGATTTAATTACCTGGGCTCTTGTCATAACCTGCAGCTACAGCAGCAAAGGTGGGGTTTCCATTTCTGCCAGGGAGAGAGGCCGTCTTTGCCAGCTTGTGTTTGGTACCATTTGGCTGTTTGCTCTTTGTTTCACTAAAAATAAGTTAACAAAATAAGACTTTGAGATTCAGTGTTTTAATAAAAGAGCAGCTATTAAAAGTAGTATTTAACTGGACATGATGTGATACAAAAGCAGCTTATTGACACTGTAGCCCACAATACTGTACCGTACAGTATATTTCCAATGCCTTAACTCACAGTTTAGATCTCTGGCTAAAACAACCTCATGTCAACAACTGCTCCACTTAGTCAAGCTAATTTTTATTACTAAACAATCACAAATGTGATAGCTCCTAGTAGCAGCACTTCTGGGCTTTGAACGGAGACACATTTAGTTTTGTTTTGTTTTTTTAATTTGAAAGAAACTTTCTGGAAATAAAAGCAGAGGTTGGGGGTGATAATGACCTCCATAGAGGATGAGCTAAACTAAGGGTGGGGTACAAAGAGAGGAGGAAGGTGGTTGTTACAGATCACCCGGCATGAGTCTTAGGCTGCTAGCAGCGTTGCGATAAACTTTCTGTAGTTAGATGTTCTCGGGTCAGTGGTTCCAGCATGAAGCATCTCCCTACAGAGGTACCAGGCAACCATTTGCAGAAAGCTATGGCTCTCTTCTCATTAGCTCTCTTCTAAATACATGTGTGTGGATTTGCAAGCAATACTGGTCACACTCCAGTCATGGGAGCACAGGCTATTCACCTACTCAAACATTCACTTGGTTTCTTGAGCAAATTTTGTAGCCCAGGTGAAGTTCTGTAATGCTATGAACAGTCTGCTACTGGTACTGGAGCCAGGAAGGTTAAGACAGCTTGGGTAGGTCTATGACAACTGCAGCCACAGCAGGGATTTCAGTGAAGACTTGCTTTTTAGGGCATGGAGACGCATGTAGATGGAGCAGTTTCAAAAGGGGAGGAGAAGCTCTAATAGTTATGTGTGCATAAGCCTGCAGTGACACAAGGGAGGCAAGCTGCATTGACTCTAACCTTCAGCTGCCTGGAACAGAAGCTCCCCACTCCTCTGTTGAAGCTGCTCCAAGTGTAGGTCTGTCCATGCCCTTAGACTCTGGCCACAGCAGTAGTGACAGACTCTAAATTTAGCTACTGGATTTTTAAAACATTTTTGAGGAGAGCAAAAGTAGCAAGTATGACATGATGTTGTACAGAGATCAACAGGAAAGTCCATATAACAAACAAAATGGAGAGAATGTGCACAGGAATTAGTTCTAGGCAAACACATCTGACCTTGTATATGGAGCAAAGGACAACAAATGACTTTCAGAGCATATGTATTAGACTCAGCAAAGATGATTGACTCTGCCCAAGTAGTAAAAGCCTAATTTTTATTCTTCAGGGAAGGGGTGTCAAAGATATGACCCATGGGTCTGATTTGGCTTGCCGAGCCCCCCATCCTGCCCCCAGCACTGCCCCTTGGTCTCACAGTTGGCCCAGATGGTGAATGCTAGATCAGCCTTGTGTGCAGGGCCCTGGGATGCACATGGTGCCCATTCCAACTTGTGCAGCATGCATGCTGCACACAGCCCCGCTCTGGCTGTTTTGGGGCTGCACACAGACCCTATTCTAGTAGGTCTAGGATCTGTACCACACACAGCATCCACCCACTCTGTCTGGAATGGCCCTGCATGTGGCACCTGCTCTGGCCTGAGACACATGCATGTGTATCCTGGCCTGGACAGGGCAGGCACCATGTGTGGCACACATCTTTGACCAGCCAGAAAGGGCACCATATGCAGTGAGGCCCTGGACTGGGTGGAGCATGTGATGCATGCAGCAACCATCCTGGGCCAGCTGGAATAGGGGCTGCATGCAGCACAGGTCCCAGAGCAGGTGCTGTGGGTGCTGGATCCGGCATACGGGGGTGGGACTTAGACGAGTTTGACACCTCTGCTTTAGGGTAGTTAGCTTCTCCATGGTAGGGATGTGCCACACTTCATTGCAGCAGATGCTCAGGAGGAATAGTGCTTACACTACTAAGAAGCAATAGGAAAAGGAAAAGGCAATCAGGTGTGGGGGGGGGAGGGTGGTACATTGCTATAAGAATCAATTCAGCTTAATAGGAAAACTCAAAAATCATGCTGGCTTCTGTTTATTGGGTCCTGCATATATTTCACAGAACCTACAACAGAATGGCAGCATTCATCAGATTCAGTTCAGTCTTTTCTATATATAGTAGATGGGATTAAATATGTTGTGTGTAATTACTGATATCTGATCAGCAGACAGTTGAAATATATTACTGGACTTTTCTAAACAACTTCTAGTGAAGGTTTTTAGTAATTTTAAAGTCAGTCTCAGCGCTCTCCATGTTACATGGCCTATCCTGAGCTGTTTAAAGTACTGTGCAGTTATGAGACATGTTTCTGGTATGTGCACAGCATAAACTACTTGGTCAAGGTTTGCTCAGTATGATACCTTTAAAGCAACATTGATCTGTAAATGCACAGATTTGGAAGTATTAAAAACATGGCTGTCTTTGTAATTATGCTGTACCCTGTATACCTGATCAATTTGATAAAGAAACTGGGCAATTATTAAAATGAGAAGAACCTAGTATTTATACAAGGCTATAAATGGATAATAGTGAAAGGTAAATACTAGATTACTACAGAAGGAAGGGAGATGTGGTTGAGAGCTTAAGAACACTGGCACCTTCTGTGGTGAGAGGACATTACTGGATTTCTTCACAAAGTCAATTGGATGGTTTACAGTTCCACTAATTCCAATCCTTCCTTATGTTTTGGATTATTAAAGTTTTGACTGGAAGACTCTCAATGGGAGAAGTGGCTGTTACATGCCTCCTGACAATGTGGCTTCACAGCCAATATGCTTCACAGCAATATTTAAATAGGAAAACATCTACACATTAGGAGTTCAGTTAGTATGTCTATTATGACTCTCTAAAAACAGTAGCAATAAAACCCTGGATACAGGGGTGTCTATGGCAGCATTTCAACCTCCTGCTGAGTCCTATAAATGAAACCATGTTTGTCACTGAAGAAGCAAAGATTAGAAATCTCAGTGAAATGCACAACTAAAGCATGATATGTGCACAAACAAATTCTGGGCCATTTGAATGGGGAACTAAAATCACTTCTACAGCACAGGGCAAAAAAAGGAAAAAATACTGTCGGCAAGAGGATGGATAATATAACCAGACAGAACTTCCACATCTTGCTTGTTTTTTATGTACTACACATAAGCAACTTTTTAGTCTGCAGAAATTTCAACTTACTGGCTACAGCTGTTGTTCACAATGCTACTGTAAGTGCCTCGTGGAACGAAAGCTAAAGATGCAGGGGGTGGCGATGGAGAGGCAGGAGTTGGTGAGGTCTGTCGTTGTTTCAAGAAAGCATCTGCATTGAGGGTTTGGAGCGACAGTTTATAAAGGTTATCTGCAGCTGAGAAACAAAGCAAAGCCATCATATTTTATTAGTGTTCACTTCACCACATAGGCTTCTTTTTTTTTTTTTTTTTTAGTAAGGAAGAAAAACATTATTAAATTTCCAGCTCAAATTCTTAGAGAAAGAAAAATGGAGAATTAAATAGATATTAGTATCAACCCATAGACCTTTACAGAATATTGCCTGAGAGGCCTGTCATGGACTTCTATCAGTGACAGACCTTCTGCAAAAGCCACCTCTACTAATAGAGAATTCCTTGCTGTCTTAAAACTACGGAATACATCCAGCCTCTGACTTACCGTCAGGTGACAAAGATGTGTTTGTTAGGATCACAAGACAAACCTCTTTCTTTGAAAAATAAAATGACCCTTTACTTTGAAAAATACATTTTTTCAACAACTGCCATAAATTAATCCTCCTCCCAGCTCTAGGTCAGAGCTCTGCTTAGTAACCTTATTTTTAAAAAATCTATTGCTTGTCCATAATACATGCAGAAAAAAAACACAGGAATAGGAAGCTAGACCTGACAACCAGATTTAATCAGATGGGAGAGAATTTGAGTCATCAGTAGAAAAACTAATGTACACTGCAGCATGTGAAGATGATCAAGATGTAGCATTTAAATTAACTGCAGTACAGACAGACACTGAATGGGACTGTGTCTGGGTGCATCTTTCTAGGACAGTGAACTGGAGGAATGACTGCAATTAGTGAATTTATCAAGCAAATCAGGGAAGGAAATGAAATGCATCACATGGTTAGAAAAACAGGGCACCTTCACATGAAGTCTCACATCCCAATTCAGATCTCCTGTTTTATTAGGTTTCACTTCCCATAGAGCTTTGGCTTCGCCAATTGTCACCGAACCCCGATTCTCTCACACCCTTTATGCTTAGTTGTCTCTACCTCCACTGCCTTTGGTCCCATTCTGCTGAAAATCACAATCTATGCCTTTAAAATACTCTCACCTCAACTATTCTGGACCCTTTTTGTGGGAAAAATATACACTAATCTGCTATCTATCTGTTCACATCAAGCAGTATAAATACATTACACTCGTTTCCTCATTCATCTTATGTTTTGTAAAAACCACTAAGGAAAGGAAGACATAACATAAGGCCAACATAAGCTTTTTACATGAGTAACATTGCACACAGTTGCCCCACACTGATAGTAGCATATATTTTTACACCCAAAGCAATCTGGCTTCACAGTGGCTAGCAGGAGCTCTGCATTCTGGTTTCCACCCCCCCTACTTCTGGTACAAAGTCAGTTGTAGTTGTGTGGTCTACCTCCCACCCCCTTACTTGAAATGAGTCTTCAGAACCTGACTGCAAGACTGAGGGACAGGAGGTGTTTTCAGGTTGGGGAGAAGGCTGTCCTGGGTTTTGTCCTCTCATTATTCAGACCTATAACCTGTTGAAATACAGCTTCCATGAAATACTTGGGTCAAACTGACTCGCCTGGAAGGAAGTGGAACAAGATTCTACAGACTTGTTAAGAAGCCATATGGACAAGAGTGGTTTTAGTTCCATTTGTACAGAGCTGAGCATGATAGGACTTCAGGTGTTCACTGCTGTCTCTGGCTGCAATGAAAATGCCTACCAGTCATGAGCACTTCCACCCCAGGAGCACTCTGAACACGAGATTGTCTGAGGCTGCTGGCAGATGTTATGGAAGTCATACAAATAGTCTCAGGAATTTTATGGCTCTTTCCTGAACTGCGTAGCCTGCCATACCAGATGTGCATGGCACATGATGCAATTCTGGGAATGGGGCATAAATACTCCTGAAACCCCACCTATACATATGCCAGCACAGAGGGACACCTGCACCTGCAAGGCTCTATGCCCTGAGGCTCACCAGGACCTGGTACCTCAAAGAACCTTAAAGGTCAGGGGTTGCAAGGTAGGCTCTTTAAAGTGGCAGGTCCCAAAAAGTCTGTGTCCTGATGTAAACAATCACCTGATTGTCAGTATTGGTCCCAGCCAGGATCCAGGCCCAGGGCTGCCCAGGTCTTGATGCTGACAAGCAGCTGACTGTCCACATTGGGATGATATCGGAATGCCACATATTCAATTTATGGTGCCATATAAACCAGCCATAAAGATATTATGCATGTTGAGGAATATCTCTGTGGCTGGTTGGCCAATTAATGGCATAATAAATCTGACTAACATACAGCATGTTGCTATTACTGGTGCAATTACATTAATCACACCAGACAGGCGTGTGCACCAGAGGCCTAAGTGTTGCTTCTCTAGGACATCTCAGCTGGTTAGTTTTAATCCTAGCTGCAACTTGCTTGATGAAATGGAGCCTGCATTTCGAAAACCTGTTGCATTTTCTTTTCGGACAGCAAGCTGTCTTATTCTCCCCACTGCCTCTATTCTAATTCTCAACTTTTGCTGAATTTCAAGCATTACTGAAGGACCCTCAATTTTTGGCCTCTACACTTGCACTGGATGTTATCAGTGCGGAGGGTCACTACAGGAAAGAAAATGGGAACAGAATTCTTTGAGGGAAAGAGGATGGGAACGTTCTGCATAAGAAAGCTACAATCCCCCCTCCTTATTCTGTACAACAGTAAATCTCTTTCTGCAGAGTAACTGTACTTACAGCTGTCTGCTTTGTGAAGTGGCACCGAGTCCCACTCTGGTGGTGGAGAATCTTTTTCCCCTTCTGAGCTGCTGGTGTTGCCCAGCTCCTGTCCAGAACCACCTGGGAGAAATTTTGCTAATGCAGATGGCCTGTTGTCCATTAACTTATTGTTTGGACCTACATAAAAAACAAACAAAAGGCCAGCCATGGCCAGTTAGGTAAGCAGCTCTTTTCCCTTGTAAACAGGCCTAGGAGTTAGAACTCAAAAACCTGAAAGATGACTCAGAAAAATTCTTGATAACCAAAACACAGTTATTTACCCCAAAATGTATGATAAAAACTGCTGCTGTACCTCTTGTTTTCTGGAGGTTTCTAGGTTTGCACCCATTTGTCAACATGTGCTGTGTAGACATCTTGGATGAAAAAGTTCTGCGCTGTTTGTTTTCCAGAGGGGGAGTATATGGCAAATCCAAAGAACTAAATGAAAGCACAAACAGATTTATTCTTTCCTGGTGCTTAAAGTGTTCTTCAAATATGCTGTGTGGGTTTATACAGGCCTGATTTCCTATGACTTGCCTCACTCATGACTTCTTTGCCTTTAGTCTATCCTGCCTGCAGTTGTCAAGATTATCTCTTCCTAGAGTTACTGCCAGTGAAACAATGGTGGTGAACTTACAAAATCCTGCAGCAACAGCCAGTGTGCATGCTCTTACCCCACAGGAAGGGTGAGGTAGCTTATTCCTCAACAGAAGTGGGGTGTGCGTGCACTGGCAGTTGCCATGAAGCAGCTGACACTCTTAAGTTCACAGGTCTACCTTATGATCTGGTCATCTGTTCTTACAACCAAACCCTAAGTTTCCTCTTGCCCATGAATCTGTTGACCTAAAAAAAAAAGAGAGGCTTCAAACTTCTCCCCCCCCCAATCTCCCTAGTTGCCTTTGTCTACACCTCTGCCATTATCCTCTTCCTACAAGCCATTACGCCCCACACACCCACAAATCATCTTACAGACTATCACTTCCCTCTCTCTCCATACCCCTTTGCCATATTGTCCCTCTCATCTATAATGGCCTCAACAAACTGTTTCCTCCAAGAACCAACTGACTTTCACACTAGCTCTTTAGGATAACTATAAAATGCTATCTGATGATCACAGGCAGGTACAGGGGGTGCAGTAAGTACCCCTCTTCTGCCTTCTTTTTTCTATTCTCTTACTTTTATTAGCTCAGGCATTTGTATCACTGCTATCACCCACTCCAACTGCCTACACATTATAAATTTCACCTGGTCTAGGACTAATTTGCTACAGTACCTGGATGAACACAAGTTGCATTCCAGTCCTGTGTAATTAACAGGTGTGGCATCAAGAATTATAAGGCTCCTCAGTTCATATGAACTGGGTGTAGCAAGACTAAGCCTCTCTGACAGCACAGGTTATGCAGAGGCAAATAAGCACCATGGCAGAGAAGAGGGAGTGGCTTTTCAGGCCACAGATCTGAGAACCTGACCCATAAATTATATACACACAGAAAAGGAAAATTATGAAGCTATAATAGTTAAGGGCATCTGATATTAACTGCCTCTGTTAAAAGTGTAGCTTGTTCTGTAGCTGTCAGAAGCTTTTGATGAAGTGGTAAGCTTCAAATAGATTAAAAAATAAGGATGCAACAAAAAAACCTGTGCGTAATCTAGGCTGGCTTGCCGCTCGAGATCTAGTTCTTATCTCAATGTGCTACGTTCTTGTCAAATTCCTTAATTCCTTATGTTTACAAAGCTGGAATAATTCCCCAGCATTGGGAAGACAGTCAAGCTTAGTTGCTGTTGTTGGAGATGGGCTTTCCTGACCCAATTAGCAGTCCCAAAACATGAACATATGAGGTCCTATCTTCTTCACATCTCCCCATTAAGCATGATGCTTTCTCAGCAAGGAAACCCTTGATATACTAACCTTGGTTTCACATCTGCAGGGATTTCCTTTTTGATATTTGATAGCTTTTTGCTTTTCTGTTTTACTGGAACTATTTCACTTTCATGTTTTTCTGGCATAGCTTGTTTTCCCTTCAGCTTTTCTGGTTCCTACAAAAGGCAACAAAAGTAGCATAACATTACGAAAGCGTTAAATAAAGGATTCCATTTCATTTAAGATATGCCCCCAAAAAAGCAGCAACAAGGAGGAAATGCTATTAGCAACTATGAGCAACTTGCATTGTGAAAAATACTTCTACTTATTCAATAACGCTTACCTCCTTCAAACCCTAGAGTGAATTTAATGCCTATCATAGGTTTTTACGTTTCCCTTCTCTAGAGATTTCAGTCTGCTTATCCACAAACCCAGTACAGAATGGGCAAAAGCACCAAAGCACTATACTAATGTGCTTCAATCAATGTTTCAAGGGCCACTCTATGAGCATTAGGATACCAACAACTTCAGGCTCATTCACACCTTGGATGACAACTAGTTGTGGAATGAGACTAAATAGATTTGATAGATTACTTAAAATGGACAAGGATATTGTAGCTGAAAGAAGAGATTTTTTTTTTTAAGCAAAGAAAAAGTTCTTGCTATTTTGTCATTCAAGTTATTTCTTTTAGTCTTATATAGCATCCATGTGCTTTATAAATATGGTATCATTACATTGCCCTATTAATACCAAGTAACCATCTGGAAAAGCAAAAAAGATCAAATTCAGTCCTAAATATTTTAAACACACATTGAAACTATTGTTTGTAAAACAGTAAAAATCTAGCTACAAAAAACCCCAAAAAAACAATCACCAGCAAATTAAAAAAATGCCCAGCTTGGGTTCCCCCCCCCCCCACCCTCTTCAATTAAATTTAGTTTGGTTTCAGAGTGCACATCTTGAGAGAGAACTATCATCATGGCCACCTGAGCATGATGCAAGTAGTTGAGATGCCCAAATTGATTACCTAACTTGAAATAAATTGAAGTGACAAGCATGCTCTACTTTCCCTCACCGAGGAAGGAGGAATCTGGAAGTGAAAGAGAAATTTGGAAACATGTTGTTTATTAAACTGATTTGGCAGAGGCTACAGTATAAAAACCTGCTCACTCTACTAACAAATGTCTTTCAAAACTCAGTGCCATGCTTTCTACCTGGGTGGCCACCAAATAGATAAGAGTGTTTCCCTGTCTAGCAGTTCTGTACCTCCTTCAGAAGAGGTTCTGTGTCTGGGTTAGAGGTTTCTGTAGTAGTTGAAGAACTGTCATCATCTGCCAAAGAATCCTTCAGTTCATCTTCCTGTTGTTTTCCCTTTCCTCTTCTTTCTTTTTCTTCCCGCTTCTTCTGTGGTTTAGACTTGCGTGGATATGTCTTCCCTTTCCCTAAAGAGATGAGAGCAATCTCCTGATTATTAGCAGCTACGTACAAAGACCAGGAAAGTTTTGCACTGGAAATTAATCCTTCATCACCAGGCCTTCCGAGGCACGTGGAAACAATTAGATTGTCCTCAGAATTTCATTTTTCCTTGCTAAAAAAACCTTTATGCCCACTTCACACTATCTGTACCAGTGGTATCAAACTTGAAGAACTCTGACCAATACTCACACACTTTTACAATTATGTCATGGGTCTTAGCACCATTACATATCTTCTACAGGCACTAGCCACTTCTTTACATACAGAGCCCTTTTGGAATTCCTTGTTACCATATGACCTGAGTTCTAATTCATATATTTTTAAAATTTAGTACTAGTATTTCATCACCTCAGATTGGATTTGAGCAACAATCACTTGGGAAAGTCATTATGAAGTTCTAACATTTTAACAGACAAATGAAAATTAGGAACTGCTTTGTAGAGCTGTCAATTCTTTTTAAAAAGCTACAATAAATCAGGATTAGGAAAGAGGATTGCAAATATTACATTGTTTCTATGAGGTGTAAAACCCAAGAACTACAGATGCTATCCTAAGCCAACACTTCTCTTCAGCATATTTTTCTGTATTGTAATAGGTATATCTAACTTATACATTTTAAGCAAAAGTATTTTAAAATAATTTATTACAGGAAAAGCATATGCAAAATATTCAAGTGGTGTTCTATCAAGTTGGCTGTAGCAGTCCAGATCATCTAACAGTCTCCTCAACTAACCTATACAAGGAAAATAAGCTACTTACATTCAAACCCCCTTTTTCTCTTTGGCTCCCACCATTTGCAGGATGAGGTACTTGGGTTTGTTAAAATACACCACACAGTCTGGTTCAACAGTGCATGGATCTATGAAATACTGCCCAAACTCCTGACAGACTCAATACTATGATCTCTGTTCAGCTCTCAGGGAATAAGATCATAAATAAGATAAATATTATCAATATAGAACAATTCAACAGCAAACATTTTTTTTTTTTTTGCATTTTTGCTTGATATTTCTTTTCATGATATTGGTTATACCAAATATTTCTTTTTATGATATTTCTTTTCTTTATTTATTTTCCTAATATCCTGCTCCACAGGCTTCTCTTACCATCATCTCCAATAATTCCACTACAGCACAGCTGGCCACCTTTAAGAACACTGCTTAACAAAATTCTCTATAGGAATTAGCCCCTGAACAAAGTATAGTCAAAACACAAGACAACATCTCCATACTGCTTTTTTTTCCCTAAGGAATACTTTATATGCAAGTGAAATTGAAAAATAGCTTTGCTGTGAATGGCTACAAGTTGAATCTGGTGCATAACTTTTTCTACCAGATTCGATTCTAGAAAACATTTTTTGGAATAAAGTTTGTACAAAACGCTACACACCAGTGGTGGGTTAATTCATTTGGCCCTGTGGGCTGGGTAAGTTGTGCAGGGGTGGTTCAAAGGCTGGTTCTCATATGCGGGGTCAGAGCAGGGGCCTGAGCAGCATGGGATTAGTCCACAGAGGTAACCATGTGCCAGATACTACCATCAAATAACCCGGTACGCTGGCCCAACTCCATGTGTGGCTGCATGGGGCCAAACCATCTGGCCTACAGGACTCCCAAAGGATCTGGAAACACCATTACAGCCTGGCTTAATTTCAGTGGTTTTCTGTACTGGGCATAACTTAATGACTTGTGACTTTCTCCCCTTCTAAATCTGGTTATTCATAATCACTGCAGTCAAGAGAGACTGAAAAACCCCCCGATTGTGTCAAACAAGGCTCATTCGAGCATGTGGCAAGGATTAAACAAGACACCAGCAAGCATGAGGCTTCTTGATAGAATTTTCCCCTCTACTGTATTTTCTATAACTAAGATTTACTGAAAAACTAGGGAAAACCAGGTTTTTTTTTCCCCTTTTCATTTGCTTGTAAAGTATTGCTTGTAAAGTATGGCCAAATGCATAAAGCAGAATCAGATTTTCCAAAGGTATACAGGCACATAATAATAAAGAAAAATGCTTAGTGGGATTTTTTAAAGGGCTTAAGCCCAGTGTTACTTTTAAAAATCTGGACTAAGGTATTAATATACAGATTCTTTATGAAAATGTCAAAGTGCAAAAGTTAGTTCCCTATTATGGACTAGGTATTGAGTCTGAAACTACCCTTATAGTTCTTCCAGTACATTTCAGGTTGACTGTTACTTTAGAAGCTATCAGAATAAATCTCTGAGATTACATTATGACATGGACACAGGCTTTTTTCAAATGGATGATTTAAAAAACTTGGGCAGGGGACAAACCCGACTCAAAATTTCCTTTTTCCATGTTATAGGCTACAGGCCTATTCTGACACACACTTAAACGTTGAAAAAGAATATAAACAATTACTTCTTGAATAAACACTTGACATTTATGAAGCATCTTTTATCCATCCAGATCCAGAAGTGCCTTAGACTTTATGGACCTCCCTGGGTGCAATTAACTGGTTAACTGCACAATAAACATAACATGAGGGACCTCAGACTGCTCCTGACACTGATAGGAAGCCAACTATCCAGGTGATTATATAGGCTTGTACTCCTTGAAAAAACAGGTGGTAACGTATTCCCATAAGTGGTGACAATCCCTGAAAACAGCTATTTTTGGACTTAAAAATGTTAAGGATAAGTCTCTAATACACAAAATACTGGAAAGTATTATAACTAGGAAACTCATCTGCAATTATGTCATTTCTACAAAGATGCATTTAACTTTTAACAAAGCGATACCTAAATAGTTTGTGTAGAATTCTTTCAACTACAAGGCACCTTTGCTTTCATGATTACCAAAAAAGAAGCAACATGCATCCTGTCTGTTACTGGACCGGGATACCTTTCATATTCTAGAAGCATCTTGTTTAAAAGACCAGTCAAAGTTTTGCATCTATTAAAAATATTTAAAATCCAGTCTGGAACAGTTATTACTATGCTGTAGCTTTTTAATAATTACAATTTAATTAAAAAATGCTCCTCTCTTGTAATTATGCAGATACTTCATCATTTATAAATCTACCCACTGTTCTCTTCCCTCATTTATAGGTATGAGTTTTTGGCTATTATATGCAAGTCGTCTGCAGCCATAGTCTATGGACACACAATGATTTTTCATATTTTTCTGGTTTTTTTAAAGACAAAAACACTGAAAACAAATTCAAATTTATATTTGGAGAGAACCCTATGAGTTGTACAAGTTAGATCCAGTTGGCTAATTTGCAAATGGCTTTCAACAGCCAAGCATCATCAAAAATGTTAACAGTGCTAACAGCTTCACTTTTATATTCATCTTCATATTTTAGCTAGAAATCTAAACGCATCTGATATCTATACTTCAATAAGTTGTTGGGAGCACTAGAGAAACAAAAAGGTATATGCATAAACTCCTCTAACAGGATTCCAGCTTTATGCAAAGATGAATGCAATATAAATCAAACAGATACTATTTAATAACAACTTTCCAACTATGCAACTTCAAGGCTTTTCTGCCACAACTAAAAAGTACTAGTTAAGAAGAATTCCATGACAATATTACATTGACAATACTGAATTAGATTTAGTGCTCTCTTCTAATTTGTGTTATAAATATACTGGCATGATTTGATTTTTATCAGTAAACATCAATAAATGTCGATTTTCACCTCACACAGACCAACAAAAAATATTTTCTATTGTTAATAATCGAAAGGGGATGCAATAAAAATGATGGCTGATGGAGTACGCAATTACAGGGGCAGCAGTCCTACAGAACTGTGCTAGCTGTAGTTTGGACTACAA
Organism: Alligator mississippiensis; assembly: GCF_030867095.1. NCBI lineage: Eukaryota > Metazoa > Chordata > Crocodylia > Alligatoridae > Alligator > Alligator mississippiensis. The sequence goes on along the minus strand of NC_081824.1, from coordinate 342,318,945 downwards.
CTCCCAGAAACCCCAAGGGACTGGGAACAAAGGAAGAGGAAGTGACAAAGTGGATGAGGGAGCTATGGGCCAGCGGAGCCAGGACAAATAGTGGCAGTCCTACAGTAGTTATGTTTGTCATTAATAAGTTGTCTGCCCCCCCACACCTCTAATTTCATCTAATCCTGAAAATTTAAAACAATAAAAATAGAAACAAATGCTTAAAAATAAATATCAATCTTATTAATTGAAATATATATATAATTGAATTCTGCCAAGCCTAGCTACCAACTTTTCTCCCCTCTTCATCAAAAATTGTTAACTGTAAGAATAATGGACACAACCAGAACAATAAAGCTAAGAGTTAGATTCCTTAATAATCATATTTAGTAAAAGCTTATTTCACTAAAACTTTCAAAAGAAAATACATCTATTGCTAAGCAGGGAATGCCAGTACCATAAAGATGGAGAAAGCAAGTATTTTAATTGTATTCAGGGTCAGCCATGAGGACCTGTGACAGCTGAGAACATAGCAGTGTCCATACTATGAAACTATTATCTTTCCACTTGCTTTTAAATCTCATTCCCTGGTTTACATATAGCCCTCCTTATTATGGAAAGCAGAACTTTATTACCTTTGTTTTTTGCTACTGGAGATGGGGGCTGCTCTGTAAACACATCTGGGGAAGGGGATTCTGGGTGGTCAAAGTCGTTGTCCATGGTTTCTATAAGAGCAGTGATATCTGAATCTTCTGAGCTGTGCCTTGTGTTGCTGGCACATTCTGAATGTGAAGGGTTAAGAAGTGGTGGTTGTGGTGAAGAACTTTCAGTCTGTTGCTCTTGTTGCTGAGGCACTGCTGGTGGTGGCTGTGGTGAGGGCTGCTCTAATAGAGCTTGAGCATTTTGTTGGTTTGTTTGCTGGTTCTGTTTTGCCCCCTTGGATCTTCTGCCCACTGTGTGATTTTGAGCTGTAGCATTTGAATCCAAGACAAGGGACCCTGTTTTGTTAGCGGACTGCGTGGAAGCTGCCTGCGTGCAAGTCCTGTTAGCAACATTTGAACTGTTTTTAGATTTGATGTTTTCAACATCAGCTGAATTTCTATTGCTGTGAAGGTGCACTGTTGTATTGCATTGCTTGTGACTTCCTGCACTGGATCGTGATGAGGAGCTGCCTGCTCCATAGAGTCCTCTGGAGGATCCATGGTTAGAATCTGATCCAAATGCATTCAAGCTGGAAGAAGAAAAGTATTTAAGTCTTCAGTCCTTTCCAAAAGAAGCACTACACCAAGCAGAAACCCTTGATTACACAGTCTTTGGCATATTATCATCAATTTAACATAAAAACACCTAAAGCTTATGACAAGTGAGTGATATTTAATATCTGCTATTCAGAGGCTCATTACATACATAGACAAGTCAAAGCAATAAAGCACAAAACATAATTGTGATTGGGGAAATTTCCCTTTTAACTGAGAAGGCTTCAAGCAGGGATATCTGGGCCCAAATCAGGAGTATTATAAAGTGCTATATAGTTTTACTATGTTTAGTTTTACCAAAAGGTACGACTTTTCCCACTGTTGTAATGCTGGAAGTTAGTGTGTCTGAGGGAGAAATCAAATTCTCCAAGAGGCCTTATTCATATCAGAGTGTGCACTTACTTTCCATCAGATGAAATTCCAACTATTCTCCTGAGATCAAATGGCCTTCCCATGTCGAAGGGAGGGTTTGATGCCTCAAAGGACAGGCGCCTCCTGAATGGCTCCCAAATTCCTTGAGCTTCTAAATAAGCAGTTCCAATTACCAAGAGAAAGAGTACGCTGTAGAAAAAAAAGGAAATCAAACAAGCATGACCCACTGGATCTGGGAAGAAAGATGCATTTTCTGTTAACAAATCAAAAGCTAAAAAGGGGAAAAGCATCCCAATATGCTGCTAATGGAAAGATAAGCAGCAAAACTCAGAATCATATGCACACACCTATTACAATGGGAACTGCAATTAAAGAGCAAAGACTTAAGTTGCTGCCCAGAATGAAAAAAGCTAAAGAAAAGCAGTTAGGTATGTTTAACAAGATGGCTAAGGACAAAAATTACACACAATTCGGTATAAGTGATCAGAAACTAATTCAAATCTGTAACACAACAGAAGTTCAGTAACATAAACCACTTTGAAAATGGCTGAAACTGGTTTAAGATAAACCTGAATGGATGTAGTATCAGACAACTGATTTAAATTAAACTGGTTTATTTATTATTGTCCCAGATCCATATACACCAAAAGCTCTGTTATCCATCACCCACAGGGAATGTGGGGTGCTGGATAACCAAATATGCTGGTTACCTAATAGGCCCAAACAGCTATCTTTGCCTGTTTGGGCCGCTGCCCCTCTGCCACATCCGGTGTGCTACCACCCTTCCCTGGCATCAGTGTACAGGGGCACAGGGAGGGAGGCCCCATACAGGCTGCTTTGCCTTGTGCCGTGGGGGTGTGGTAGCACAGGCTGCTTTGCCCCAGGCTGTGGGGGGCTTGGCGAAACCTGAAGTGTCAGGCTGGGGACTTCTGATTTTGCTTCCGCCACGTTGACTGGCATGCCAGCTTTTAAGGTGCCGGATAATGTGGCTTTTGCTGTATTTAGCTGATCAGTGGACCAGGGCCCTGGCAGACTCCCACTGCAGCTGCACTCCAAAGGCAGAGACGCTTAGCAAAGCAAGTCCTGTTGCTATACAGGACTTCCCGAGAGAGAAGAACAGTCTCTCTCAGGAATTTCCCAACTGAATTGCTGAACTGGGATACTGGATAGCAGGGAAAGTCTCTCACTGTGTTTATATGCTGCTTATCAAATGGGACATCAATCTCTGAGCCTACTAAGCAAGGCCACAATAGAAAATGATAGTAGGTTAGGACAAGCATTAATGAGGAACACCATGTCAGCTGGAAAATTTTAGGGAGTGGAACAGAGCACTAGAACAAAGAACAAGCACATACAGTGGAGTCGCATCATACGCGCATTTAACTTACGCAAATTCAACTATACGTGGAGTGGGAAGGGGGTCAGGGGCTTGAGTTTGCACGCAGCACTGCCGCTTACCTGGAGGCCCATTATGGCGGTGACGGCGACTGCCTCCAAAACCTCCTGCTGTTGCCATGGAGCCGTGCCCGGAGCCGTGCGGCCAGCTGCCGGGCGGCAGCGGCAGCGTGGTGGTGGCTGGGCAGCACGCAGCCATCCCCACCACCACCCCACACTGCACTGCACCGCTGCTGCCAGCCACACAGCTCCAAGCATGGCTTCGTGGTGGCGGCGGGAGGTTTTGGAGGCAGAGACAGTCACCACTGGCATGGTAATTTTGACTATACGCAATTTTCGCCTTATGCTCTGACTTTAGAACCTAACCCCCGCATAAGATGCGACTCCACCATATTATTTAATCACTCAAAATGCAATCTGACAGAGAGTAGGTCTAACATTGCCACTTATGCAAAATCTTATAGGATGTTTAATAGCTATAAGTAGTCAGAATTGAAGGTTTAGATCTCATCTGAAAAGTATGTACAGTCTTATTTCATTCTTGCAGCCCTTCAAATGAACTAGAACATGGAAGTTAGGCAAGAAAGAGTTAAAAGTTATGCTAAAATACCCTCTAGTTCATTGAACACAAGGCCATGGGCAGTCCCACTGATCCTTCTGTGATGCTAGTCATATTAGGATGTTTTCCGCCCTCACTGGTGACTAATATATTTTGTGTTTCTATGCGGATGAAAGAATAAATGTGTTTTGTAACTCAGACTAACTAAGCATTACAGATGAAATATGTACAAGATTCCCACCCTCCCCAACCAATTAAGATGATGGGTAGAACAAAGCACTAGAACAAAAAAGTATTATTTAATCACTCAAACCTTGTTAAACTGAAGTTCAGATTGCAACTATCTAGGGATGGAAAATTTGAAAAAAACAACGGGCTGCTCAAAACCAGAATGATGCTTGAAAGCCTAAAAAACATTTCATAACATCTCATCTTCTCTATCTATTCCTTCTATTGCTGTTTTGTGAGCAAGATCAGGGTAACCAGAGAATATTTCTGTAGTGAAGTTAATGCCTTAAAACTGAATTTAGGAGTCAGTGTTTCAATGAAACATGAATAAATGAACTGCTACAAAGGCTGAGAACAACACTCTAGAATCACAGGCCACTGTTATGTATCCTAAGTACCTACTATGGCCCAGTACTTCTTGCCCAGGGCCCTAGTTCAATATTAATTCAAAAGCAAAAAAGCTGATTACTGAATTACCAACACAAAGGTTGTCCTGGGTAAAAGGGCAGAGAGGAAGGAAAGTTTCATATTTAACAGCTGACCGGGTATGATACTGTTTCTAATGTTTTCAGATTTCTCAAAAGAAACTGAGGTGCCGTAATTTATGATGTGGGAGAGCGAAATGAGCTTTCAATTTAAAAGCCAACAAAGCCTAGTTAGGGTAAACTCTTCTGTATTTACTGAGAGTGTGTGCATTTGGTTCTTATTAGACAGAACTTATTCATAGGCTACTTGTAACCTCTCTCACCAATGCTGCACAGTACTTTAAGTGTTTTACATACAAATGAACAATGCCCTTGAAGTTCTTAGAAATTCCATGATTAGTATCACCAGTTGTCTGTCACACGTACAAGAGTCACCAGAGTTAAATGATCCAAAGGCATTTGCTAAGCTCATCTAAATTATTGCCTCATATCTCCCTGAAGTATGACAGTGTGGAGGTCATGCTTAACGCTGCCTTTCCATATTAAGTTAATTCAGTTTTGACTTACTTACATCTATAGGCTCAGACACTGTCATGGATAATAGGTGTACATACATGATCTTAGGAAAATGACTCAGGACAAGCATATACTATATTCCATACTAGTTTTGACAGGAAATAAGAATTCTCACCGCTATGGTATTCACATGAATTCCACAGCAGTTTGAGTCAGCTTGTTCATAAATGTTTTTAAATTTACCACAACTGATTTTACACAAGCATATCATGTATATGGTAATTAGCATATAAAATGTCTTCCCCCATAACTTGTATTCAAGATGCAATAACTCCACTATGTAGGTACAAGCAACCCATATACAGTACCTCATTATTCCTGAGATGATTATGTACAATGCCAGCTCCCAATTGGGCCTAGGCAGGGCTTCTGCACAGGTTGCTAACATATGATATGGAAGGGATGCATTCAATACAAATATAAATTCAGAGCCTCCTGCTGTAATGAACTTCAATTCACGAATGACTCTGGAGGCAGTGAAATCTGGTGTAAACCTGGGAAGGCAAATTATGATTGTGATGACTGTCCAAAGTCTAAGATTAATACATGCCACTAAAACAGCTCTACATAATTTGCACTATTTGTGTCTCTTTTGTTCTGAAAAGGCAATAGCTACTGCAATGACTGACATTTGTTGAAAGTCCTCACTAATTATCATTACTGGCTTTCTGTACACACTAGCCAAATAGTACCTACGGGTATCTTTCAATAACTCAAGGCAAAGAATCAACCTACAAGTACCTACACAAACCACATTTGATACAACCCATAAAGACATAATGAAATGAAATTTAAGTTCAATTATATTTTTAAGAAAGCAAATTAGAAAGAAAATGCAAAATTTAAAAGCAACTGTAATTAAGCAACAAGATGCATTAGCAAGCAAAGTAGAATATTCTTTATCACTAAATCAAGACCAGAATTGTGTTCTCTATCCTCTAGTCCCATCACAACTTAAAGGTTGATGCACAAATAACCAAGTGAAATACTATGGCCTGACCAGATGATTAGATTAGCCCCATCTGGTTTTAAAAAGTATGAATGTTTGATGACTAGTCTTAAAACATGCAAGGCCCAAGGATCACATCTGGGGCAGAAGGTTCTTGTACTATATATTCAAACAAGCGTTTTAGACAAAACATCCAAATTTAAATTGAAGCACATTATAAAACTCGTATGCAGAGGATGCCTTTCACTATACACAGTAATGTGCCAAAAGGATATGAATAATTATGTCCATTACTAGGTCTATAATCCATCTGTATCTTGAATGAAGGTACATGTAACTGTATCATAAGACCAAATTGCCAAATTATTTTTATCGCTGCCAAACAAAAAATACCATATTTCAGTTATGAAAAATTTTACAATTTCTTTTAAACAGCTTGTTCCATTTTTAGACTTAAAAAAAGTATCTTAAGTTTGTTTGTACAGAAGGAACTTAAAAACCAAACCTGAAGTGAAAAGAAGCCAAGTGCATTTAGCCAACACTGGTTTCCCCTCAATAAACCTTTAACATACAGAGTTCTTAATATACGACTCCCACCAGATGTGCTATACAAGAAAAAAGGCCACATCTTTCTAACAACAACATACTTACAATATGACAATGTCTTTAGAGGCATTGGCACTTAGTGCAAACTCTTGACAGTTAACAACTTTAAATCCATAGCCTTCACAAGTATAACCACTAATTTCCATAGACTTCACATTAACTTGCAGCTGCCCTGTGTTCTCCACTCTGAACGTTCTTCTCAGTGTGAAATTTGGTTCTTTAAATTTCATCTCTAAAAGCATACAGAATAAAGCTATTAGGATTGCGTTAAGTCAAACTGTAGTAAAGTCATAGTCTAAGAGAGACTGGTATAGTTCTGTTAGTACCATCCTCACCTGAAGCCTAACAGTGACAACATGCAACAAAAATGTCAGGGAGATCTCTGCTTAGACATGCTACCTTTGGACAAAGTTAACATTGGCTCTACAACAGTGTCTGATAATCGTTATGGTAAAATGCTTTGTTGTCTATTTTCACAGCAAGGTAAAGCCAAAGTACTGAGACTAATATAGTTTAGCAAAAACCCTCCAATGTGCGCAACAGTATAAACTCTTTTTACACGTACTGGCCACACAGAGTACACCATTACTCTACTAGCAGCATTTGGTAAGAGCATGATATAAAACAAAACCCTTTCTGTTCTAAGATCCAATCTTAAGGATTTTGCTAATTCTTTTGAAGTCACTGCCTCATCATCATCTACCTGGCTAAAGAAAGCCTTGGCTGGGATGATATATAGTTGGAGATGGTCCTGTTCTTTGAGCAGGGGGTTGGACTAGATGACCTCCTGATGTCCCTCCCAACCCTCATATTCTATGATTAAAAATAATTCAATTGCAGACTATGAGCAATATTAAGCCTGATATTTTATAAAGAAACAAAGACACAAACTAAGACTTTAAGGTGCATATTTACAGCTGAGACATACAGTAGGCTTCAACTGAGGTTTTAGATATCACAAGGCTTGTCTGATTTTAGAAAATACAAAGGATACCTTGGAAATATGCCTCAATAATTATTAAGAAATAAAAAAGATCTTAAACTAAGGCCAATTTGTCCTTATCAGTTCCTGAGCCCCCATTACTCTAGAAAGCAGTAGGCAATTATTTCAGCTTAATGACTTTTGATGAGCTATTGATTGTCCCCCAATCACCATCTTGAGACTGGAAGTCCCACCTCTAACCCCTGACTTTTGCCACTGGAATTCTACCCCCACCCTCCCTGAAGTACTCCTTTTGGGGTGGGGGGAGATGCCATTTTTGAACCAGAAAAAAAAACAAACCCAAATCATATACTAAAAATTAAACATCTACCATAACATATTTTAATTTTATTTCAAATAATATTTTTGCCCTGTTTAACTTGTGTTTGTGTAGCGTATATAGAGTTGATTGCATAACTCAAAATAAAGTCTCACTCTTCTATATTGTGGGTGTGGGGTGTATGTATGCAGGTGGTGTTTTTTTAGGGGGGGCTCCCCCCACATGCCCTCCCCCCCATGGCGCACATGACCTCCTGACCCGCAGCAGGCCAAGTCCCTGGGCAGTGTGTGGCTCCAACTGAATCCCGGGGGCTGCATGTGGCGACACAGAGCCCACTCAGCCCAGCCCGCTGGTGCGTACCTTTGAGCCAGATTGGGCTTCCAGCACATGGGGCTCCCAGAACTATAGGTGGGAGACATGCACCATCAGGTTGGACTGCCATCCGTACCTCTAGCCTGATGGTGCATGGACTGGGGGCCAAGGGAGTGGTGCGCTACCAGGCCAGGTGGGCTCCATTCCTCCACATGCGGCTGGAATGCTGGAAGGCCCATGTGGAGGCACAGAATCAGCCTAGTCTGATGGTGTACAGCTCCCTCCTACAGTGCCAGGTGCTCCTTGTGCTGGCACAGAGCCAGCTCGACCTGGCTTGAAGGCATGTGCCAGCAGGCCAGACTACGTGTTGCTACATGCAGCTCCCAGAACACACTGCTGGGGGTTTTGCCTGCATTGGCCCAGGAGTGCCCTGAGGGCCTGTCTGCTGCTGCTGCTAGTGGCAGGGACTATGTGCTGTGGCAGGGGGCCCATGCCCAACCACAACCCCATCACCCCTGCAGGCAGGAGCTCCCCTCCTTATTCACCAGCTGTCCAGTTGTGTGCCATCACATTCAGTGCCTCCACATGGGGCTCCCAGATGGAGTGTCAGCAGCCCCACAGAGATGGAAGCACAGAGCCCACCTGGTCCAATGGTGAATGACTTCTGAAGGCTCACCTCCTGCCAGCTTTCAGAGGGGCAGCTGCAGGCTGGTAATAATTGTTTTTAGGAGGGGCTCCATGGGTTGGATAGAATGGACTGGCAGGCCACATCCTGCCCACCCCTGCTCTGGGGGCTCAGGAACTGATTGCTTCTTTCACAGGCAGGCAGACAGGCACTGAGTGCTCCTTTTACAGGCAGATACTTCCCTCAGATCCACTCAAACCCCAAAATCTGATTTATCAGAGAAGTGATTTTTTTTTAAGGAGAAACGCTGTGGAAACTATCCTTTTCCATACGTCCATGCAAACTGTCTGTGTAAAGACCTTCTGACAGATGGAGAACTGTTAGTTCCATTCAATTGTCCTCCCAGTGAGGAGTTTGGTGGCATTAAAATGTGCTTTCTACTACTTTAATTTGTCTTCAGTCTCTTCTTTTTAATGGGGGGTGGGCAGGGGTGACGACAGCTTTCAATATGAACTGTTTTACAACTGGATTAGTAGAGCTTTAGCTATGATTTTACATTTCCTAATTTACCCTTTCAAAATGCCCAAATGTAAAAGACTTTATACCAATAAAATGTTTTTGCATATGTTTACAGGTCTATCAACCATCTATTCACATCTTAACCTTTTTTAAAGGAGTCCATGATATCTGCACATGAATACAAGAAAAAATCTTCATACATAAAATACCAGTAGATTTTCTGTTTAGCTTAACAGTTTTAGGAGTACTCACTTTCTGAACAATCTTTTAATGATGCTTCAGTGATTTTAAAACGTAAAGAACTTCCTGGACCAGGAGGTTTGCCTGCAACCCTCAGACTTTCAGTTGTTCCTTGGCCTTGCATCAAGATGGCATCTATTACAGTCAGATTATTTCTGTGTAAATAGAACACAGGATATAAAAACACTTAACAAAAAAAATGGGCATTCTGCTGTTCTTGCAAGTGCCTCCAAAGCAAGCTAATGTCAGGTCCCAGTCCTGCAACACACATTTGTGATAAGTCCCATTGATTACCATCAAGATGTAAGAGTTTGCAAGACATGGGCCTTAGTAACCACAACAAAGCGTGCACTGACCTTGCCTGAATAAAGCTCCAAACTTATTTAATACAATATCATAATACTTAAGACAGTGAAGGTGCTACTATATTTCATGCAAATAGTAAACACACTTATTTAAGGTCCTGACACTCAGTGCAAGAACATTTTTGGGTAAATAAAAAATCTGGATTTGACTTGTATTTATCCCAGACCCTAGTCTAAATGTAAAGTATGCGTGCATTTGGGAAGAAGGAATTTAAACTTCTCAATCAAAGCTGTCAATTTCATTCGGTGCTGCAGGCCAGATGGGTGGTGTGAAATCAGCCTACAGACTGGATCTGAAGCACATGGCCAGCTGGTAGGTTGACTCTGGAGTGTGGAGCTGTGTTATTTGACCCATGAGGCAAGTGGTAGCAGTGTTAACTGCCAAGGCTCCCAGAGCTGTGGCAGCCAACACTTGTCCTGCCACCAAATCTGACCCACAGGCACCACCGTAAGCCAGTTAACATGACTTCATACTTGGAATCTTGCTCACAGGTGTGCCTGTGGGTCAGAAATAGGCAGCAAGACAAGCTGTGGCAATTACTGTTGCAGCTGCTTATCCCATCATGAAACACCGGGCCTTGCAGGCCAAATAACACAGCTCCACGCTCCAGATTTGGCCCACTGGCCATATGTTTGATGCCCCTGCTCTAAATGGATAAAACAAACTGATCATAAATAAATTAATAGCATCAGACAGTATCTACTGACTGCTATTTAACCACTGCAAATCACAGTGAATTTGTTTCCTATCCCAGAGGTCCTAAAATTAATATTGCAACAATGAGAACTTCTTATTCAGAACTAGTGAAATAAGCAATGTGTGTGTAAATAAGGACCTCAAATACATGCAAACCCAGAGACTTAGACAGCGTACCTGATCACAATTAATGATGACATTGTCTTATTAAAAACTGGAGTAAATTTCACTTTCACAGATTTTCTCTCTCCAGGCTTTAAAATTAGATTTAAAATGGACTGTCGAGACAGACCCTCTACAAATCCTGTGGTGCTCTGCAATGGATGAACCTTAAGGCAATGAAAAATACAAACCACTTTTAAAAATAGGAAATGTTATGCAAATTTAAGAGTGGCTATAAGACAGTTTCTAAACAAATCCAGAGCCATATTACAATATGTTTGCTCATGAAATTGTTGATTTGTCTTGTTCTCAGAAAAAATGTGAAAAGGTTTGGGTTTTTTTAAATGCATGAACACTTATGCAAAGAATCTGATATGAAATGGAACTTTCCTTTAATTAACTAATGTTATACAGGAAGGCCTGAAATAAATGGGAGTTCGATCAGGCAAAAATGAGCATATTTCAGCTGCTGTTCTGCTACCAGTTGAAATACAACACTTATTTTTGTCTGCAAAACTCTTATTTCTATACCAGAAGGTTATTCTTCATATTACCCAATTAAAAAAAAACAAAACTCTTTTCACATAAAAAAGACTAATAAAAATTATATATTTATTGCCAACCTTAAAGTGGCATACGTGGATTACTCACCAGGATAACGAAGACTAGGAACACATATGGCATTTGTCCTGGAACAGAAAAGTCCTGGGATTGGCATGTACGCAATATGGGTTTAGTAAGCAGCTGACTACACAGCCACTTTTCTGCCAGTGCTTCCATGCTGCAATTTTGGAACAACCATTCAGACACTTTGTGATGTCCTGGGACAAACCATTAGCACTTCTTATCAGATGAACCTTTTTGGGCCCAGGACCATGAACATGGATGTCCAGATGACAGCACTTTGTCCCAGGAGAAAATAGTGTGTCCCAGGAGAAATGCAATTTCTATTTGTAGCCAAAATAATAGCGACACAGGATATACATTGGGCTAGCTAAAGCCCTCAGAATAAGAGTGCTCAAGATTTACTTCTCTAACACTGAAATTACTACTAAGCATTTATATAGGACTGCACAGTTTCAAAGTGTTCTATGATTATTAAATTGTCAGAATACAATTTGAGGTAGTAAAAGGAGAACACAAACCTAAAATGAAAAAAGCATCCAACGACATGTTTTCTTAAGCTTGATCTTACTACAGAAACAGAATAGATTTGCTAACCTATGAAGTAGCTAGGGGTTGGGTTGTGGGGGGAAGAGAGGAGAGGGAAGCACACAAAATGAATGATAGGAAATGTGGGCGAAGGTAAGAGTAATAAGGAGCGAATTAAAATTCAGAATATAGGAAATACATGGAAACGCATGACAAGTAGATAATGAAAAATGAAATGATGTAAAACTCATTTCTTGTGCAATACAGATCTAGCAAAATTGCACCGTAGGGAACAACACTGCATTGACAAGGGTATGAATAAAAGAAGCCAATACAGAGTTAAATTTCAACTTCTATGAATATACAAAGAAGTAAATATATTTTGAGTGGTATAATGCACTGAAGCACTTCCTTTGTGCTCTGTATTTCCTTTGATACATCCAATGTAAACGCTGCATGTCACTTGCACTGTGGCTACAAAACTTTGCAGAGTTTTTGGCATATTTAATAAAATATTTATGTGGTGATATAAAATTTGATGAGTAAAAAAAGCTTATGAAACACTTACACAGTTTCTGAAAACCTGGAATTCTAGAGTCTTCAAATTGAAATTTGTTGGCTTACTCAAGTTAAACCTAAAATAAAGATATATTTTCCAAACTGCATTAGAGAGAGGTACAGTGTACAGACATTTACAATATTTAATGTTGTACAATATGACATGTATAAAACTTTCAATCAACAACAATGATAAAGGGGTTGGAAGACAAGCCATGTAAGGAATTTTGAGTAAGTATAATTAGTTTAGTGAAAAGTTGATTAGGTGGGGTGAAGACATAATAGCAATCTTTGTATATGTGAATGGGTACCACTAAGATAATGGAGAACAACTGTTCTCCTTTGCTGCAGAGGGCAGGATGAAAGGAGTAGCTTTAAATTGCAGCAAAGTAGATTTAGGTTATATCTCAGGAAAAACTTCTCTACTGTTAGAACAGCGTGGCAGTGGAATAAACTGCCAAGGGAAGGTGTGGAATCTTATTTACTGGAAATTTGCAAGAGAAGGCTGGATATTAGGCTTTGCACAGGGATGATTTAAGAATAGCATTCCTGCATTTGTGGAGAAGTTTGGGCCAAAGGAACCCTGAAGTCTCTTCCAATCATATACTACCATGGCTTTCAACACAAAGCAAGAGCACAGAATTATTAAGACTTTGATGGAGAAGGTGCATGTAGTGTAGCCACTCATTTCCCTTGGACTCCTCCTTCAGCCTCCTTGCTAAGGAGAAAATGTAAAAATCAGATTACCTAACCAGATTTGCCTAAATTTATGGTTCTAATTAAGAATACACTAAAATCTCTTCGGTCTATTAATCCAGAGTCTATTCCCAGTATACTAAAGCTCTAAACTCTACTATACAAAAATCTTGTTAAATACTGTATCAATTTTTTCATGAACTGCATTTTGTCATCAAGTGGATGTCTTTAAAGTTATCAAACAACACTTACCGCTCTAGTAGCTTGTCTACAAAGGCTGAGGGATTAGAATACAAAGCTAAAGGAAGGAACTGAACATAGACGGGAACATCTGCTGGATTTTCAAGAAGAATTTCTTCCTCCTAATTAAAAAAAATAATTTAGTAAAAGTTAGTATTCCTATTTGTTATGTATGTAGCAAAGCAGTTGCAAAAAAAGCTAGTCACTGCTTGCGATACTGTTAACAAAAGGACTTACTGATGAGCTGTTGGTATTGGTAAGTGGAAAATTTAAATAGCGTGGCGAACTGAGTATGGAAGGCCAGGATAACTCTGCTGTAATTTTCAATTCGACATCCTTCTGGAGATCCGTGTCTACTTCAAACATAGCACTCAGTCTAGATAAAGAGTTATAAAATCCACCATATAAGAATGAAACATCAACAGCTTGGCAATGAAAGCAGCAGTTTAAGCTTACAGACATTCTGCAAAATGTATGGTTTTGGAATATAACACACTCGATTATATTTTATTTTTATTTATGTAAAACATTTGAGCTCTCCCTGTACTTATTGTTATTTTAGATCCACCACATTTTTGTACTGCCACACCCACAGCAAATATTCTGTGCTTCCTGTTTCTTTTCCTGTCTTCTCCAGTTACCCAAATGTTCTTTTGTTAAGAAAGTGTTTTCTGGTTGTAGAACCTAGACTGAGGCCCTGACTAGTGATACGAAGAGTGACTAATGGTAAACAATTTCTGTTGAGCCATTTTCCAATGCTGATGGTTCAACAAACATGAATGAGACCCAACTATAGTAAGGAAACTTGCTTCTAAAACCATTAACTATTTTAAACATTGCCTCGGTATGATTTAGCTCCATCTATATCAGCAACACAAATTGTGTTAAGGCCTTGAGCATTATAAAATAGAGCAAAACAAAAAGGTACTGTTTCCCACCATTTTATCACATATCTTGCAACATTAGGTGTTTTTCTAAAAGCAGCAGTTCCTGGAGTCTACATTTTCCACATAACCCTTATGTTAAAAGAAAACTTTTTAGGTCTTAGGGTAAGCAGAGAAATGCTTGGCTCCAAGTGAACCATAAAGGATTAGAAGTCAGAAAGTAAAAATGAATGACTCAAAATTGTAAGTAATAAATGAATTTAATGTACCATTGGCTTTCCAAGGGCTGGGTCATGATTTTGCAATACTTACAGATGGCAACCCTGAGGATAAATTTTCAGTCTCTGATCCACTTGCAATCTGGCTCCCGTTCAAGACAGGGGAGTAGTCAATTACTCTAACTGAAATAAGAGGCCGAATCTGTCCATACCTCCCACTACGGGCCTAGTCTATATGACAAAGCTCATCAGCAAGGCTCTAGCTCTGGCTAAATGCTGAGTGTGTTTACACTCAAGGCCCTGCTGTGGTGGCAGAACCCTCTGCTCTGCCAGCAGTTACCCCAGCTCTGACAACCAATGCGAGGTTTCTGCTGTTGTCTGGAAGCTGTCTTAAGGCACAAGCAGACACTCCTGAACTTTCAGTCTCATGCCACGGTCCATTTTGGAATGGATGCCTTCCCAAAGTGAGCTTCATAGCACCAGCTTCTGTAGTGGAGTCACATAACACCATCAGAAACATATGGGTGTGCACATGTCCTGCTGCTTGATGGAGGCTACTGCTAGAGCAGTTTGCCACTTCCCACAACTTTTAGGGGTGATGTTGCAATGCTCCTTTGTGTGGAGATGCTACTCAGAGCATACCCACACTCTTCAGTACTTTTTCACTGCTGGAAGGAGCAGAGCACAAACTCATGGAAGAACTGGAACCAAAGTATAAGTACACTGAATTGGTCAGGACAGGGCAGAGAACCTTAGGGAACGTCTACATGGCACAGACTTACTGGCAGGACGCTGCTCTTCATACTGCCTGGCTGTGTTCCTGGCCATGTGCATGCTGTGTCTGTATGCATGCATGAGGCATTTATCGGTGCCCATCTGATATGGACCAATATACTGGTGCACTTCTATTCAGTACTGGAGTCAGGTTTGTGTTGTATTTAAACTTGCCATACTCTGTCTTGTCTTACTGCTGCTCTACATGATTAGTTTGTTTTACTTAAACTTTCTAAATTTGATATATTCACTATATCATTTCATGACTACATTACATTTCCTGTATCTCTCTCACTCTGTCCTAAGTGTTACATCATTTGCTCTCAGCTGCATGCATGGGTAATGGAGAATTCTGACAGTGTCTTATTTCCCTTGTTTTGACAAGTACTATTGCTTTCTGCAAGGGAAACTGTCATACTGTTGGTATACTTCTACTAAAATACTGTTTTCTTTAACTTATGCAGTTATTTTGTTCTATGAAGTCCAAAGCAGTAATAAAATGAAAGTTAAAGTGAATCTTATCACAAAAAGCAGGCTCTCAGCAGCACTTTATGAATGACTAAGATCTATAACATCACTCACCACTGAAACTGTAGCCAGATCCTACATGAAATACAGCATATTTTAATAGTATTTAGGAGCACTACACAACAGTTTGACATCCTTACCAATGAATCAGAAATAGTATCTTTCATATAACATCTTTCAAAGAGTAGTATCCCAGAATGCTCTAGACAGTGCTACAGGATTATATTTCAGCAGTGAATGAACTAGCACTCTCAAGGGCTGTGGTGATGGGTGACCTTAAAATTTCAATGTAGGATACAGAAACCATTCTATATAAACAGTATCATAGACTTTAGAATTCCAGTGCAGGACAAATTTTCTTTTAGATCATGGACATATGAACAAGGTACTTGGGGGAGGCAAAAGGGGGTAAGCAGGGCTTTGCCATACATCAGCTGCTCACCCAGAGCTTTTCATGGGCTTGCTCTTATCCCATAGTAAATGAAAACATACCCATTTTAACCTTAAAGGCCACTTTCCATTCACACAGCTAAACTGATGGGGCTTTGCCTATGTTTACCAGAGGATGCAAGTGAGCACATGGGTAGTTACAGTACAGCAGCTAACATGCAATCAAGGCCTAACCTCCTTTGCTTTGTAGTAACCTGGGCACATGCCAGTGTCTTCAGGCACCTTATCAACAAAAGGTGGCCATTTGCCATATTAAACAAGCCCAAGAATGCACCTGAGAGAAGTGTTAGTTTTTTCTTTTTCAACTGATTTTGTGTACAGACTTAGCCACACTTCCGTGCCCTTCTCATCAAATACAATGCAAAAGACTGATATTATGCAGAGGCAAAACAAAAAGAATCATATAATGCAGCGGCCTTAGAAACTGAGTAAAAATACACCCACCTGTGACCCAGGTTCTCTGTTATTTCTGTCCAACCTCTGAATAAATTTTCATGTAAATCCCAGTCTGTATCCCATGCATCTTCTTGCATTGTTAAGCTGTGCTGAACTTTAGGTTCAGCTAAAACACAAAGATTGAGCTTTTTAGTATAAAATTATCAATGTTAAGGAGGAAAATAATTTTAGTTCTCAATTAGAAAGATGACAGTCACTTACATTTAGATAAAAAAGGCAATCCAACGTAACAGTGCTCCCCACAGTGTAAAGCTGGATCAAAATAAATATTTGCTATCTGCAAAAGGTATAAGAACAATTAATATAATCAAGAATATGCAAAGTAAGCCTGATGATTAAAAAAAATCCTGATAAAAAATAATCAGTATGCTCTGTGTAAAGAAGAACTGTGGCAGTAAAAAGAAGTAACAGAAACCTTTGATTTTTTTCCTGGCTCTAAATCTTCTTTATTGCTCCTTAATCTCTTATAATAAAATCGCACATCTTCTGTTAGGGAGCGTATATGTTGTATTTTCACTTTCTGAGAGAAGGAACTCATAATATTTAAACTCTGATGAACTACTTTTCCCTAGAGGAAAGGAAAGAGAAAAATAATACTGTATGCATTCCCCTCACCTAGCATGTCCTAGGCATAAGGCCAGACATCAACCTACACAGGCTGGCAAGGATCAGAGAAGACTTGGTAATTTAAACAGAAATTTTAATTCAATTATCTAAGCAAGAAACATCCTAAGCATTTTAAGGCAGGCTCGGAGTCTTCTTTTTTCCCCTCCCACCTCCTCCCAAACATAGCCAGCTTCTCTCCCAAAATAATCAAACCACTACGCCATTACCTGCTCTATGGCTTTATGAAAAATAGGAAAGAACATTTCTGAGATGCATCTGAAATCTGTCTTATTTTACATTAGAAATGCCTGGAGATGAAGAAAACCTGCTGCTTGTTTGGGATTGGGGGGCAAGGGAAGAATCTCAGACAGTTGGTTTCTGGGGATGTGAGAACTGCTAATTAAGAAATACTTAGGAATAATTACAACCTCCAGGACAGCAATACCTAGTCATATAGCAATATATAGGGGAAGTTGATACTGAGGAAAAAAGCTAAGAAAATTTTTCAAGAAAATATTGTAAACAAATGATCTTACTGGGAAGGATGGAGGAAGGATAATTTGTTTAGGGGAGCAAGTCAATGACCCCACAGCAATTACAGCCTTCACTGGAATTGTTAAAATCTGGAAGAAAAAGGAAGATAAAGCTTAGCACGGGTATAGTTATTTTCAAGTGAACTTTCATCTTTACCTTCCTGCTTGCTTTTAATTTTTCCAAGCAAAAATTAAAAAATGAATTGCAAAGTTCAATAATTCATGTTGTTTCAATGTAGCCCCCCCGCCCTGCCTGCCACCTCTTCCCCATGCTCCAAGACTCTCTGCTTGCCAGTCTTTTTTTGTTTTTTGTTTGTTTGTTTGTTTTTGCAGCGAGCCTACCAAAAATTGTGGAGCCTGCCTGAATTCAGTTTCCATGAAAATCACGCAATCACAAATTTGGTAGGTCCCTACCAATGGTATCGTTTTAAGACTGTACTTGATTACTGATGCTGCTTCAAGCATAAATTGCAACAGTTTATTTAAGCCTAGTTTTTCAAAGTTGCTTTTATTTTAACTTACAATATAGCACAAAGTACCACTCCACACTAAGATAAAAATACTTTGTATAAAACAGTCTAGATAACGGCTTTTTCCATAAACCTACTTCATTCATTTCACCTGTTTCACTTCTTAAAACAAATAATTGATCCACGGTAACACCATTCAATGACATCATTTAAGTATGCAAAACATTTACCTCATAATCTGTTGTGATTTGTACAGCTCCATCATGAATTCCTTCAAGCTCCTTCGCTATTAATTTTACTCTAAACACAGCATAATAACCAGATGTTAATATTACCTGAAAGTGATAAATATAGACAGACATTATTTATGGTGTAAGCCACATTTTTCTATCATGTTTAAACTGAAATGTTGATTTAATTCAATGTTATACTGAAATTTTGAAGTGGCACACCTAACCCCCCATCAGATGATACCAGTGAAGAATGTTTATATTGTATATGTTGATTGCAATTTTTTGTTACCTTAATTAATAACATATCATAAACTTCCCTAATCCACAAACTGTCTTAAATTTGTCTGCAAACTGACTGGAACAAACACAGGGCTACATAAATAACTATTTCTAAAAATTCCCACTAATTGTCCTAAATGGAGCGCAACTTCCTAATGCAAATATGTTCTCACAGTCTTTACTTTAATGAAACTCCTTTCTGTAACACAATTATCGTGAAAGGAGGAAAAAATGAGTTATTTGAGAATGTAAGAACCATAGCTTGGGACTTGTGGCTACCCAAGATTAGCGTTAAAATGATATTAGGACTTCATAGAAGTAACACAAGAAATAATGTTATAATAAGCTGCCCATAAAAATACAACATAAAACATGAAAATAATTCTTGCCATCAACTCTGCCTTGAGCCCATGTGTTGCCAAACCTAACTACTACTCTCTCAAGAAAAGCCTGGTAAGTAAAACTTGCTGCAATTTACTTGAATCGCTGTAACTTCCCTGAACAGCTGATTAATGGCCAAGTCACAAAATTCATTCTGCTCTAGGACATGAGCATGACAACCCCCCGCTTCCATTCTGTAAAGATTCAGGCAGGAAGCGTGTATGCTAGAGGCCTTAGGTTTCTGAAAATTCTATCTTTGAAGTTTAGGCTACAAATACCATTCACAAAAATATGCTCTTTTATTATCCTGCTAACCAACTGACAAAAAGTTATGGACGATCACAAAAGGCTACTTTATTTATTATTGCTTGTTAATGTGCTTGATACATGCAACTTTTAACTAAAGATTAAAGAAGGTTTACATACTGAAGATTGGTCTGATGCACTGGTATTTTCTAATTTTGGAAGGCTTGCAATTATTGTGGTTCTGTTTCCTTTTTCAGTGGCCAGGAGTTCTATGGTTAAACCGTCCCCTATAATATGCCAACTTTTTATAGCCAGCTTAAAAAGAGAGAAGATGACAATATCAGTAATGACACTGCTGCAGAAAGGTATTTAAAAAAAGAAAGGAATTTAAAATAAACCAGTCTTTACCTCAATCGGGTTACTGTTGATGATAGCAAATAAAATGCTAGAAGCTTCTGTGGCACTCATTATCCCAAAATCTATGAAACGCTCTTCTTGTTTTGGGGGCAATACAAAATACTAGAAAGATTAAGAAAAAACATTAACTCCAAACTTAAATATATATCATGTCCAATTGAGAGGTCATCAGCAAATGTGTTAAAGTATAGTATTCCTCTAACAGCCCCAAAAGCTGAAATTGGATTTCCTATTCTACAAATTGGATTTCTTATTCTACAAATACACTCCTCAACGAGTTCTTTGCCTCAGTGTTCCTAAGTGAGGGGCATGACAAGTCTCTCACTGGGGTTGTAGAGAGGCAGCAGCAAGGCGCCAGACTTCCATACGTAGATCCTGAGGTGGTACAGAGTCACTTGGAAGAACTGGATGCCTTTAAGTCGGCAGGCCCGGATGAGCTCCATCCAAGGGTGCTGAAGGCACTGGCCGACATCATTGCAGAGCCACTGGCAGGAATATTCGAACGCTCGTGGCGCACGGGCCAAATCCCGGAGGACTGGAAAAGGGCTAACGTGGTCCCCATTTTCAAAAAGGGGAGGAAGGAGGACCCGGGCAACTATAGGCCAGTCAGTCTCACCTCCATCCTTGGTAAAGTCTTTGAAAAAATTATCAAGGCTCACATTTGTGACAGCCCGGCAGGACAAATTATGCTGAGGGGAAACCAGCACGGGTTTGTGGCGGGCAGATCGTGCCTGACCAATCTAGTCTCTTTCTATGACCAGGTTACGAAACGCCTGGACACAGGAGGAGGGGTGGATGTCGTATACTTAGACTTCAGGAAGGCCTTCGATATAGTATCCCACCCTATACTGGTGAACAAGTTAAGAGGCTGTGATGTGGATGACTACACGGTCCGGTGGGTGGCGAATTGGCTAGAGGGTCGCACCCAGAGAGTCGTGGTGGATGGGTCGGTCTCGACCTGGAAGGGTGTGGGCAGTGGGATCCCGCAGGGCTCGGTCCTTGGACCGATACTCTTTAATGTCTTCATCAGTGACTTGGACGAGGGAGTCAAATGTACTTTGTCCAAGTTTGCAGATGACACAAAGCTATGGGGAGAAGTGGACACGACGGAGGGCAGGGAACAGCTGCAGGCGGACCTGGATAGGTTGGACAAGTGGGCAGAAAACAACAGGATGCAGTTCAACAAGCAGAAATGCAAAGTGCTGCACCTAGGGAGGAAAAATGTCCAGCACACCTACAGCCTAGGGAATGACCTGCTGGGTGGCACAGAGGTGGAAAGGGATCTTGGAGTCCTAGTGGACTCCAAGATGAACATGAGCCGGCAGTGTGACGAAGCCATCAGAAAAGCCAATGGCACTTGATCGTGCATCAGCAGATGCATGACGAATAGGTCCAAGGAGGTGATACTTCCCCTCTATCGGGTGCTGGTCAGACCGCAGTTGGAGTACTGCGTGCAATTCTGGGCGCCACACTTCAAGAAGGATGCGGATAACCTGGAGAGGGTCCAGAGAAGGGCAACTCGTATGGTCAAGGGCCTGCAGACCAAGCCCTACAAGGAGAGACTAGAGAAACTGGACCTTTTCAGCCTCCGCAAGAGAAGGTTGAGAGGCGACCTTGTGGCTGCCTTTAAGATCATCAAAGGGGCACAGAAGGGAATTGGTGAGTATTTATTCACCAAGGTGCCCCCGGGGGTTACAAGAAACAATGGCCACAAGCTAGCAGAGAGCAGATTTAGATTGGACATTAGGAAGAACTTCTTCACAGTTCAAGTGGCCAAGGTCTGGAACGGGCTCCCAAGGGAGGTGGTGCTCTCCCCTACCCTGGGGGTCTTCAAGAGGAGGTTAGATGAGTATCTAGCTGGGGTCATCTAAACCCAGCACTCTTTCCTGCTTATGCAGGGGGTCGGACTCGATGATCTATTGAGGTCCCTTCCGACCCTAACATCTATGAATCTATAGAAAACTGAAAACAACTGGGAAAACAACAGCAATTAGAAAAAAACAAATTATTTTCTATTTTTGAAAGCTTTTGTCAGAAAATGATAGCAAAAATTCAATTCCTTTTGTTAAATCATAGTAGAATTAAAAATTGGTCCCAAGGAGAAGAATCAGGGAAATCAGATTAGTCTCAAGCATTCTGCTTGTAGCTAGAGTGGAATTTCAAGGGAAAGGTAAAATACTTACATCTAAAAAACCTGTGTATGCTCGCACGGGTAAGTGAAATTTAGAAGCGTTCGTAATAAGTAGTATATTGTTATCTATATGCATAGATGATGTGGAAGGCATAAAATAAAGTGTAAAAATATATCTGGATTCATTAGGTGGAATTAAGACTGGTTTGCTGAAGTTCTGGACCTGTATTATTGAAGAAATAAGAGAAAAGTTAAAATTTAACAAACTGCAGTGTTGTTAAAGTTATATTATTAGATAAAACCGTTTCACTGGCACTAGACTTACTTTAAACATTGTTTTTGCTTCTTCTGGTAACACAACATCATGAACAAGGACTGCAAAACTGAATGTGTTTGTAAAATAGATTGGCCTTTCCACAGAATCAGAAGGACTCTCACGGATGTGAAACAATGTGGCAGCATGATCAAATCCTAAGTATCTATTAATAAACACAAACATACACACATACCATAAGACATTTTCCACAAACAATCTGCTTTTTACATAAAGTCAGATAGTCTCATGTAGAAAGGAATGGATATCCCACTGTATTTTGATCCTTTATTATAGCAATCACACACCTTGAATATTCAGTAATCAAAATGAGATAACATATTCAATGCATCACATCAAACTACTTTAAAAAGAGTGCAAAGATATTTTGCAAAATCCCTGTAATATTAACCAAAATGAAAGGACTTTAGCTACAAATAAAAGTTCTAATATGTAACATTTTGATTGTTCTTGTTTATTACTGAACTCCAAGAAAAAAAATGCTTGTTTGCTATGGGGAAAGGCTACCAATTTTAATGGTGACAGGTCAATACTTCAGGTGAACTATTAGCAGAAAGTGAACTTGTATATTAATTGCTGAGTAACAACTAATGATAGAAATAGTTCTGATACCTTTTACAAAATTCTGCTTAAAATTTGGTAAAGTCCAAAGTTTTAAAAATGTACATTTTCTCTTCCCTTGCTTTAGGTTACAGCAGCAGGACAACTCAAATGATACAGTAGTGAATAGTCATATGTTTTGGAACAGGAGATGTAAGTGATACAAGTTAGCATTCTGAAAATATGACACTGTCAAATGACTCAAAGGGCCGTTCTCAGTCTTAATCTTGAAACTAAGCTTGTGTATTACTGAATATGACTTGCATATCTTCTATCTCAAGAAACAAAAATGAGGAGCAGCAGCTGTGCTCTTGGAAGAACTCCACGGTTAGAACACACAAGCAGTAACCTTACATCACAAAAAATATAAACAGGAGAGAAAGACCCAGTTGATCCTCCGTGTTTAATTTTTAATCCCCACACATTTGATGTAGACTTACCCATCTAAAACTTCTGCTTGATATGGAATTTCAAGTTTTGAATAAGTCTTCTCTTTTGCTTTAACAGTTATTTTCCCAGAACACTGTGATGCTCTTTTTGCTTTTGATGCTGTACACGTAAATATAGAGATATTACAGAACTTCCTTTACATGGAAGAGTATAACAGCTTTTTATTCATGCTTAGGATTTCACTATTAAGCAGATACTCATTAATGCTCATAAAAGTTACTTGCTAAACCAACAATAGGACCATTTTTGTCATCTCACTACTTCTACACAGCAAGATCACATTTTTTTCCTCTGCATACCTCACTAGATGGGTAATCACCAAGAACATGCCAGGACATGTTGAAAAGGCATGTGATTCTCCATCTTAAACATTCCTGATTTTAACTGTCCTTTTACCTACTACTACTATTGAAGATGATACTTTCTAGGGAGATATTTACTATTGTCAGTAGATTGCAAATGGTGCAGGTGGAGAAATTAAGGTGCCTTTTTTTAGGCAAACTGAATCCATAAAGGGTATCTGCCAGGGTGATTCCCCCCCAATGTTCAATCCAGGCCTGCAGATTTAAGTAGACAGTGGCAGGATGGTGCAACATTTTTTAGTCCCAATCTGAGCCCTGCTGAAGTAGACAAGAAACAAGCCAGCAGATTAGATTGGTAGGTAAAGAAAGGTTCGTGAAAAAGCAGAAGCTACTAGGAGTTAAGGTTCTTACAGGGAAGAGACAAAACTGTCTTGCCAAAGACAGTTACAGGGGCTCCTGGATGTAGAATAAGCATTCAGGCAATCCAGAACATATAATAATTTCTTATTTCACTCTTCTGGAAAAGTTTTAATATAGTCTCTTAAAAGTTGCAATTCAACTGAGCAGCCTAACTTTAACTTGATTCACTCAAATGAAAGATGTGTGAACAGGAAGTCTCAATTATGAGCCATTACCGTATGAGAAAGACTACATTGTGTAGTATTTTAACTAAAATAATTTTTAAAAGGTGAAATACATTCTGACAAACATAAAACTGGTATACTTTTTTAAATTTGTTATGTAGGGCAATACCATCCAGGTGAGATTAGGTCAGAAAATGAAATGAACCAACACAAATCTCTCTCAAGGACTGTAAAGATATAAATGATAGCCACAATGAACAACATATATTCCCCTCTCCTTTGTTGACAGAATAGTAGTGGATTTTCTGTTATTTTGCATGCCAGTCTTTTAAAAGTGAAAAATGCAGGAAAAAGCATGCTAGTATAAGAAACTGTCTTATATCCTGGGACTGCTTCAAATGGAAGTTTTCCTCTTAGATGTTAGAAAACTGATCTAAGAATGATCTGCCTACATTCCCATGTCAGTGGGCTAGAGTGTAGTTGTAGTCATGATGATTCAGGAAAAGTACTAGAGCAGTGGTGGCTAACCTGTTGCATATGTGTCACAATGGGGCATGGGAGCCTCTGTATGTAGCACTTGATAGGGGAAGAGACAAGCAGCACAGTGGCGGGTAGGGCAGGGAGCAGAAAGTAGAGCATTAGATCAGACAGAGGGCACAGGGGAGAAAGCAAAAAGCAAAGCAGCAAACTGGGTAGGGGAAAGGGACTGGAATGGTACTCGGAGACAGTGGTTGCATCTATATGAGATGCTTACTGAATGGTAGCTTGTTACTATCGCACAATAGCATCATGGGGCACTAGCTGGGCACTGGGCATTTAGTACTTGGTTATGACCGGGCAATGTCTTGTGTAGACGTGGCTAGTTTGAGGTTCATTTGTGGTACCCTTGCCAAAAAAGGTTGCCCCCCACTGTACCAGAGCAGTAGCTGTCAACCTATGGCCTGCAGGCTGGTTGTAGCCAGCACAGCCACTGGATCTGACCTGTAAACCTGAGGGCCTTGGCAGCATTTGGCAGCGAGGAGCTTTTTGCCTATACCAGGACTGCTTAGCAGGGAGGAGTGGCAACATCTGGGTCCTAGTACTATCCCACAGCCAGAAAACATCAACCGCTGTACTAGAGGCAAGGGGTTTTGTAGTATCTTTTACTGGATCATTGCATACTCAGTGGTGTAGAGAATGTCATGATTAGGTGAAATTCAGTAAAGACAAAGAACCTATTTGTACCATTAATAATTGTTTTATCTTTAGCAGAGAACTAAAACAGTGACAAACAGAATCATCTCGGGAACTTTATATCATAGGAACTTTATTATTAATGTTTTAATATTTATACAACAGAAGGCTTAAGAATTCATCCATTTCTACTACTTCTCATTAATTCAAACTATTAATTTGCAGTTTGTGACACCTTGGCAAACTTCCAAAGGAAACAATTTGTAAGGCATAAGAATCCTAAATACTTTGTGTAAGAACATGTTCCATTTCCCAAGAAAATATTTTTCTGAAGAGGCTTTTTAATTTTTTTCCTCAAAATATTTTAAGTAGCTTTTAGAAATATTTATATAGTTCTTCAAAGAAAGAAACAATACTTACCATCAAAGCTAATACTTGCAACTTTGGTATATCTACTCTCAGATGCCTTTAACGTAACTGGCTTAAAATGTACTGTTATAGCTTCATTTTGTGGTGTGGGTCTAACACTCTGCAAACAAAAATAAATGAAAATATTAAGCAGTAGTTAATTTGCTAATGATTTACCATCACTTCTAATGCAGTATACGGTTTTTACATATTCTTTAAAGTGATTAAACAACAATTTTAGTTTTTTGAGGGTTATTTTTAAACATACTGACATTCCCCATAATGAAATAGCACTCACTTTAAGACCATGAGGGTTAGGAACTTTTTGAATTCCTTCAATTTATTTAAGTGATCAACATTCAGTAATGTAAGTTATATAAAAATTCTGGGTGAATTCAAATGAGCCTTTGAGCAAAAAATAAATGTGAAACTGGTATTTGGTTTATTAGAATGCATATACCAAGAGAATGAATTTTTATTTGCTTGCGTTTTTATTAGCTAATACTTTACTGATTTTTATTGTTAATATTGCAGAATTGATGCAGCTACAGATATTACTGTGTAGAGAAAAAAATTCTTGCTGTACAAAATCTCTTAATTACATTTGTAGGTTTTATTTCCATCTTAGGTGATATATAGAGAATTTATACCAATTAAAACAAATAAGCAAGTAAAACAGACACTGAAGGAAAACAGAACATTTTCCTCACATTCCTCAAACACCTTGTTAAATGTGGATAAATGCCTTACGTCCCTCAAATAAAGCCTGAGGAAACACATTTCTTAAGATCTTCAAAAATTCACTAAATTTGGGCTTTAGCAGAAGACATGCAAAATGAATTCTAGAGCTGAAGACCTCATCACTAACATGGGGCTAACAGAGCATGCCTATTTAGACCATTAATTATTCAGTCTGGGACCACCAAAATACAACTGCTGTGTCACCATATGAAAAAGACAAGGGGCCTCAAAAATCCTAGCTATTGGCAACACACAGTCCTGCCATGGACTGCAACGTTTAGATTTTCATGCTAACATTCAAGCTTACTGCTCCAACTTCACCAGAAGGCAGTAATGTTTGCTTGCTGTTCAACCAATAAGCAAATGATTTATTTGAAAGTCTATCTTATACTTTCTGGGGAATGTCAACAAAGAAGCCAAGTTATAGTTATGAGGAAAAAAAAAATGAAGGATTCCCACCCCTGCCTTACAGTTAACCTTGGGATTCATACAGCCAGACATATCCTGGCCTGGATGCTCAATCTAAATGAAGACATAACAATCTATCAGCTTTCATAGAAACTAGAAGCGCACCGATATATTGGTTGCCTATGAGAGTGGTGCTGATAAAAGGGGAAATGACATTACTGGTTATCGGCTTTATTTTTTGGCCATTGCAGCTTATAACATTTACTGATAACTATGCCTTCTGGCTGGGGCTCGCGACACCTGGGTTCCCTCTCCCCGACAGGGCCAGGGCCCTCAGATGCCTGGGCTCCCCTGAGAAATGGCGGGTTTCCCCTTGCAGGTGGGCACAGCATTCTAGCCTGCAAGGGGTCCTGCTTGAGGCTGCTGGGAGTGAAATGCATGGGATGCTGCATGCATGTGCATGGCTGCATACATGCACATGGCCAGGACTACAGCTGGGCAGCATGGAGAGCAACTCCCTTCAGGTAAATCTATGGAGGTGAAGGGGTATGGGGGTGCAGATTGAGGCCCCCATGGTGAGGGAGGGAGTGGGGCAGGAGCTGGGGGTGCTGCCTAGCCAGGGCAGTGCATGGGACACAAGGCCAGGGCAGGGAGCAGGGCGGAGCCACGGGAGGCTTGTCTAGGGGGTGTGGGAAGGGCTGCTGCACGCACCCCTGAGATTTGTGCGCAGGGAAGATGCAGGCTGCTGGCTGTGGGCTTTGGGCTCTCCGCTCTGCTGCTTTTCCCTTGAGAGCCCCGTGCTGGCTGCACTCTCCCTGTCTGCCCAGCAGCAGTGGGAGCAGTGAGTTGTGCCCCCCACCCCTGCCAGGAGGACAGAGGGTACATAGGGTGCAGGGCTCCTGGGACAAAGGCAGCAGAGTGGAGAGCCATGAGATCTCAGTGGGCAGCCCGAATCCGCCCTTGCCCCGCTCAGCTCTACTCCACTTAAAAGTGTCCTTGCGCTTAAAAATGGTGGCAGTGGCGCTTGAACTAAAGTTAATTCGATGAGCTGTAGTTCAAGCATCCCTACTGCCATTTTAAAGTGCCAGGATGCTGATACATGTGGTGCAGGAGGCTGTTAGCGTGCGCCAAAACAAAGGTTTATTTAACGTCAATAAATGAGTTATCGGATTGGCATCAGCTGATATGGTTGGTTAATAATCAGCTACCTGCATTGGCCAAGAAAACCTTTAGTGGGGGAACCCCTAACAGGAACCAGAATTGTGACACAAAACAGCTTCCAGGATGACCACAGAATTAAATCTTTCAAATTCATTTTTTTTAACTTTACTTTCCCTCAGTTACATTGTTTTACACATTACATCCACTTACAAGTATACACAAAAGGACACCTATAAATTAAAGAAGTTATTTTTATACAGCTTGGAAAGCAGAATGGTATTTCTATTTTGAAGCACTTAGCAAGTAGTGATATTCTACTCTCAGCCCCATGATGGAGTCTGCTTCAATATGTTGCTTTGTCCTACTCAGTTAAACAAGTTCCAAGTATTTTTGAACAAAAAGCAAAATGTTTATACTAAGATAATTTTAGTTCTGATCTGAGAACAGAATTTTGGTCCTAGCAATTAAATGGATTTAAGAAAGAGATTTCCTGTGTTACAGAGCTGTTAAGTGCTGCTTCTAGAACATGAAAAAGCAGACAAAATAAATAACCAATGAACTAAGTTTACAGGGCTTTAAATATAACAGTAGAACCACCAGAAGTTGTTAATGTTTATCCAGCCAAAAAGTAAATATGATTCTCTCTAACAAAGGAAAACACTGCAAACAAATGAGAGAGCTTTCGAATTTTAAAACTGTTCAAATAAAGATGAAGTGATTCATAATCTTATTTAGCTTATTATAGACCTCTATTACCAAGTAACGTGTTAGATCAGCAATATTATATTCCTCCTTTAGTAAGTACTTAATAACTTTGGCAACAATACTTTTAGCTATCTCTTGTGCATGGATGACCTGCAGATATTTAATCCCACTGGTACCCAGTTTAGTTAGATGCATGCTAAATATAGTCTTGGCCTTTTATCATGACATTAAGATGAAATTTGTGACAGACTACTTCTTCATTTCTAGACTGCTTTTAAATATTACCTCTTGTCGGCCAAGAAAACCTTTTGTAAACCTTTTTAAAAGTAATCCCATGAACAGGAATCTTAGGACAGAACCTGTATCTATGCTAATCATTTTGGAATCAAATTAATTTACATTAAGAGAAATTCAATAAAATGCCAGAAGATTACACTGTCCATAAATACAACACCAACAAAGCAGCTAATTTTCATGAACAGAGCATACTTCCAAATTATATATGAGGAATAAGGTACAAAACAAAATGGAATTGTGTGTGTAATGCCCTGTGTGATACCTTGGAAAACATCCTACACATCATGACATTTATTCTTACAATAGTAAAAAGACATGATAAAACAAAAACATAATGTAAACAGAGAGCCAAGAAAGTACTAGTTCAGGTGACAATCATTTGAAATATTTTTATTCTAATTTTTAAAATTAAAAACGTAACATAAAAAATTCCATACTGCATCAAACCAATGGTCTGTCCAGCCCAGTATCCTGTCTCACACGGTGGCAGGGATGCTTACTAAAGAAACTTTCCTAACCCAATAACTTTCAGTACAAAGGGACATGACTCAGACAATGAAGGAAATACACCCAAGAGGTAAGCACAGGAGAGGTAAAAGTGAAAGAAAGTAACGAACATCAAGATCATATGGTCAAAATGATTATATGCCTTGTTCTTGATGTAACCCACCCCCCGTCCCCAAATATGGTGATCGGTCTGACCTTGAGTGGAGTAGCAAGACCCAGAAACCTCCAGGTTTTAGTCCTAGCAGAAGCACTGACACACTCCAGTCAAAATCTCCAGCTTTGACTACAGCCAACACCAAATGCTTCTGAGAAAGGTGAAAAATATCCCCCGACACACAGCAACAAGGAGGGGAAACAATTTCCTTCCAGCCCTATTTGGCAACCAGAAAAGCCCTATGCAAGGGAAGTACTCATCGCATAGCACAGGCATAGCTACTCCTGACCAATGTTTATCCAACCTCTTCTCAAACACTTCCAATTATGCAGATTCCACAACTTCCCTGTGCAGTCACTGCTTTACTGTTTTAACAGTCAAGACATTTTTCCTGAGATATAATCTAAATCTACTTTGCTGAAACATAAAAGCTACTGCTTTTCATCCTTCCCTCTGCAGTAAGGGAGAACAAGTGTTCTCCCTTTAAAGCAGCCCTTTAGATGTTTGAAAACTGCTATCAAGTCCCCTCTTAACCACCTCTTCCATAAGCTCAACAACCTGAACTTCCTTGAATTAATTCCCATTTGAACCAGAGGGTTTTTGTTTGTTTGCTTGTTTTCAAAAGAAAAAGCATCACATTTTGACTTAGTGATTGAAAGCCCACATATAACTGCTGCTAGATTTTTTCAGTGGTAAATTATCTTCATAATTAAAAATACGAATTGTTTCTATTCTGAAATAATCTAGTTTCCAATTCCTGCCATTGGATCTTGCTATATTTGATTAAAAGGCCTCCATCAAATTCTGTTTCTTGTGTTAGATCATTTCTTAACATTTTCTTTAATAAGTGAAAAAGAAATGGTACAACATGTAATCTTAAAAGACTGGGGAAATATGCAGAAGAAAGACTGGCAAAAGAGTGGGAAAGAAAATAAGAAAAGAGACAGAAGCAGAAAGACAGCAAAAGTAGTGCAAAAGGAGGATGAAAACAGAGCCAACCACCAATGGAATGTTAGAAAATAGAGGAAATCCAGAAGACAAATTTCCAAACCGAATGCTTCAAGAGAGCACCATGCTGTTAGTGAAGTCTTCTACAGAGGCAGCCTGGTGACCCTGGAGCTTTGTCTCTTAAAGCTATTGTTTTTCATCCTGCCCTCTGCAGCAAGGGAGAAAAGTTCTTTTCCCTTTAGAGCAGCCCTTCAGATTTTTGAAAACTGCTATCATATCCCCTCCTAATCATTTTTTCCATAAACTCAAAAAGCTGGACTACTTTGAACTGATTCCCATTTGAACTAGAAGTTATTGAGTCAGGAAAGTTTCTTTAGTATGCATCCCTGCCACTGTAAGGCAGGATACTGGGCTAGACAGACCATTGGTCTGATGCAGCATGGCACTTTTTATGTTATGTTTTTAATTTTAAAAATTATAACAAAAATACTTCAGAGGAGATTGTCACTTAAAACTTGCTCAGCCAACTAGAAAGTGAAGGTAAACCTGGGGGGCTAGGCCCTTTCTGAAGGCTGATTTTGATAGCTACTGTTTCTGCCCATGTGGCAAGAGTGTGCAGGGAGACATACTGGATGGAGTGCACAGCATGCAGCAGCTCAGCACTGCCTTGAACTGTATAGATAAGGAGTCTGCAACCTGTGGCCCATGGAGCCATGATTTTGGCTGCATTTGGCAGCTGAGGGCTTTCCCTCTGCTACGCCACAATTGGGTGCCCAGGGATTCAGTGATGGGGGGAGCTCTGCCTACACTACGCCTCACTAGTCAGGCAGCCTGGGTTCTGGCAGAGGGGGACTTCCACTGCCTGGCAGCTGGGAAGTTAGGGAGAAGTGGTGGCAGTAGCCGGGTCCTAGGTGCCTGCTTACCTCCAATTTGAGCTGGGTCATTCTGCTCCTCATGCCCCTCCTCCTCCTCCCAAAACTAGAGATTGTTGCTGACCCCGATATAGACACACTATGAGAGGCAACAACTGTATTTTGAGAGAGGACAAGAATTTCAGCAAGCTCTTCTAGTATTCCCCCTACTTGGTCTGCCTTCTGAAGCTACTAATTGCTGGCTGTCGAGTGTCACAGCTTTAAGTGGCCAAAGCATTATAGCAGAAATCTTAAGACACATTGATTTAGTAAGCAGCTGAATGTTCATAGAGAATGGTGGTATCAGGCTAATACATTTTAACACTTATACAGAAGAAAGCATAACAGCAAAAAGAAAAATATTTTCACCCTGAGAATGAAAATCTAATTTCGGGTCACTATAAATGGTTTCAAGGAAGGCTAAAGTCAGGCAAGTTGTGTGAAATGGGAATGATAGTAAAAAGGATTAAAAAAATATGTTATAAGGTTTAGAGTCAATGTCAAAAAGATGTCAAGCTGTTCCTTGATAATGAGCCAATATACTGTTTCAAAATTCAGGACCACTAGTTCAGGGAGAGAAACAAAGCTGGTTTCCTAGAATTCAACCTTGAACCTCACCTAGTACAGGTGTGGGCAATATGTTTATTTCAATACATGAAAGTTTAGACAGAACCTTCTTCCTCTTTCATTAAAGAAATCATAACTTGTCAAATTAAAAGGAAATAAACTTACTGTAATTGGCACATCTTTTGTTCCTGAATTTAATAAATGCAGATTTAAAATTTTTGGCAGATCTGTTAAAACAAAGAACATCAACTATTATGCTTTATTACTGTAAAACCCATTATACAAAAAGGAACCCACTCCAGCCAGATTTCAACACAATCAACTATTATTCAATAATTGAAAATACTTTATAAAAGGTCAACCTGAAAATCAAAAGAATATTGCACTGAAAACTATATTTTCATGAATTAACTAGATTTTGTGTACTTGAACTGATCTTGGGTTCTGAGTCAATAAGAATTCAACACATTTTTAATACTAGCGATTACACCTGTTGTATCAATATTCCCCAAATAGTGACTACATTAACAATCCTTGCATATAAAATGAAATAACTCAGTAAAGCAGCGCCACCCACATCAAAACAAGACATACTGAACTAATTTTTCACTTTGACAATATTATATGTTATTACAATGTCATAAAATAGACACCTGTATGTTGCTCTCTCCCAAGTATATCCTTCAAATTCTCTGCTTACATTTAATATTTACGTATCTTCCTAGACAACCTTCACTGAGCACCTTTGCCAAATATTTCACTCATAAATAGCCAATATTTTGAAGTAGAAAAATTAAATTACAAAACAAGCTCAATAAAGTATTTATTATTTGTGTACAGCAGAGGTGCTCAATCCTTTGGCTCTGCAAGCCAGATGAGTGGTGTGGAACCAATTTTTGGGCTGGATTGGGCCTGTATAGCAGGATCAGGCCATGCCTTGCTTCCACCAGCCCTGCATACGTGGATTGGGCCCTGGGGCCCTGTGCTGGCACAGTGTGCTGGGATTAAGCCCAGGGCTGCCCTGCATGTCCAATTTAGTGTGCAGAGCCATGGCCCATAGGGCTCCCAATGGACTCATGGGCAGCCCTGCAGGCCATATGACATAGCACTGGGGGCCAAAAATCCATGGTATGTAGTATGTCAATGTTTGAGTCATTTAGATTTACAATAAGCCTTAAAAAAGAAGTCCAAAATTTTATCTTTATTGGGTTGGTTGGTCTACGTTACTACTATCATCAAAACCGCGCAGTAACGTTCATCTTTCTTTAGAGAAGTGTGGAGGAGACTTTCTACATGTATTCCCCACTACTCAATTATATTTTGTATTTTGGTGTAGTTTTACATTAGACTTTGAAATCTTGTACTTGCCTTGTGTTCGTAGTGTACCAAAATCTAGCATTTCTGTTGATGAATATATTCCCGGAGCTTTATAAAAAAGCAAAAGAAAACAATTAGTACTTTCTTATCTTAATACACCAATCTGAGATGTATACATTTAAACTCTTCTTCTACAAACCTGTTGTGACTTCTACCTCAACAGGAAGAATGATAAATTCTGTGTTGTCCGAGGCATTTGTTTTTATTCTAATGAAGGCTGTGTGATTATCTGCTTCTCTTGAAGAAAAACTAGCTCTCATTACTCCCTTTGTTTCATATGGAGGAATTTCCTAATGAAATAATCAGAGACAGGTGAGAATGCAGTAACTACAAGAAGACTTAACAGCAAAACATTCTTTTAAGGAGAATTAGAATATTATAATATGATTACTTAGTAGGCAATGCTATAAAATAGTATGGGTGGATTACTAGCTTTATATTTATTTTAAAAAGAAAGGAAAGGCTAATTCAGCAACTTAGCGAAAGTATGAGACAAGAATACAGATATCTGCATCACAAATGTGTCACATACTGCTTTCTAATAGTGCCATTGGTGGATTTATAGAATCAAAGAAACAAGAACATGAAGGTTGGAAGGGACCTCAGGAGGTCATACAGGCCAAGCCCTGCTCAAAGCTCATCCCCCAACTGTATCATCCCAGCCATGGCTTTGTCTACCCTAGGTCTTAAAAACCTCCAAGGATGGAGATTCCACCACCTCTCTGGGTAACCTGTTCCACTGCTTTACTACCCTCCTAGTGAGAAAGTTTTTCCTAATATCTAACCTCAACTTTCCTTGCTGCAACTTGAGACCATATAGTAAGTGTTCTCCCTGTTATAGTAAGTGTTCTCCCTGTTCACCAGAGCTCCCCAAGGGATAATGAGGATTAACAGCCAAAAACTTCAGGAAGGCCGAATTAGAGTAGACATAAGAAAAAAGTTCTTTACAGTGCATGTGTCCTGGGTCTGGAACAAATTCCACGCAGAGGTGGTGCAAGCACCTAACTCTGGACTTTTTCAATAAACAGGTGGATATATTTCTTGCTGGGGTCACTAGATCCCAGCTGACTTTTCACCTATGGTGGGGGGGCTGGACCCGATGATCTCATGAGGTCCCTTCCAGCCCCTAATGTCTATGAAATCTATGAAACCATTGCCTCTTCTCCTGTCATCCGCTACCAGTGAGAACCATCTAGCTCCATCCTGTTTGGAACCTCCCTGCAGGGAGTTGAAGGCTGCTATTACACCCCCCCCAGTCTTCTCTTCTACAGACTAAATAAGCCCACTTGCCTCAGACTCTCTGACCCAAGTCATATGCCCCAGTCCTCTAATCATTGTCACTGCCCTCTGCTGAACTCTCAATTTGTCCACAACATTTCTGTAATAGAGGTCCTAAAACTAAGCACAGTAATCCAGATGTGACCTCTCCAGTGCCAAATAGAGGAGAATAATCACTTCTCTCAAGCTGCTGGGAATGCTTCTATTAATGCAGCCCAGAAAACTAAACCCCATCAAAAAACAAATTGAAGCATAGTTTTGTTCTTTATTAAATGCAATACATGGCTCTGGGTCCCTTCCCCAAAAACCTGAAGAAATTTCTTTTTCACTCAAGACAAAGAATTGAGGGTATTTACAGAGAACAACCATTGCACATTTAAAATGCTGTATCTTGCATCCTAAAGGCACAGTCAAGCTACTGAAACACGTTTTTTCTTTTATCCTGAGGGATAAAAGAAAAGCACCTTGTAGGAGTTCCTCCCACAGAAGCATGTTATTCAACTCCTAACATGGGAGAAGGGAAGAATCCAGTGTACATTACACACATGGAAGAGATTTCCATAGTTAATCAACTACAGAATGGGAGTGGTGAAGGATCATCTTTTCCTCCATGGAAGCATGAACAATGCACATGTGGAAGCCCTATGAAGCAATCCTTCATTCTGTAATTTATCCATGTACATGTTTTGACAACTAAAATATGACTATGTTCAAATAACATCATGACCTTAGCACAAGTCACTGTATTTTCCCATTTTTCTCCATTTCAGAAAAAATGCAGCACTATGTATGCAATCACTTGTAGCTTAATAACTCATCCAATTCCCTTCAAGTTAATAATCATGCACATTGCTTCAGATACTTATCTACTCTCTAAATATTTGCAGGCCAAAAAAAAAGGTCTATCAAATTAATAAGCATGTAGCCTGTTAGAAAACACTGCCACTCACCCATAGTTTTCTTGTACCCCCCTGCTGGCCTGTTGGAAGCTCTAGGTGGAGATCACCTCCACTTGAATACATTTCTACTACCTGGAGGGAAAAAACACACAAAAACAACCAAACAAAAAAAATTAACTGGAGTTTTCCATTAGTAATGCAAAATTTTACCTATGATGTGATAGGCTACTGGTTATATCCTGTATCTTGTGATGAAGCCAATCCAAATTTTGATAATATTAATTTTGCTACTCCATAGATCAGTATTATGCTTCAAAACATCTTTTACCGCCTGTCATAATTTGGGAATCATGAAGCGTCATGTTTACAGAAATCATTTCATGACAGTAATCAGAGGCTGATTTTGTTTTTCTGAAAGGACACAGCTTGCACTTCTAAAATGCATTATGCCCGAATGTTAGAAATGAGCAACTCTGTCCTCAAAAGATATTTGTTTAAATTAAAAAACACTATATGCAATAAGATAGTTGATGTAAACGTTTCTTAAACAAAACTTAAAAGGAGAGAATAAGAAAATTAATTTTATTTATTGCATTCAAAACAATACTGTTGGCAGTCTTCACCTACTAATTAAGGGAACTTTTTCCCTTCTCTTTATTTATGTTAGAATATAGATTGTATTTTTCATCCATAAATCTCAACAGTTTACGAAGGTGGGTTAAGAATGATCATCTGCCCCCCACCTTACAGATGAGAAACCAGCACAAGGAAGTAACATGCCCTGTTTCTGCTTACACGATAACTCAACTTTATACTCTGCTTAGAAAAAGATCTACTGTATTTTGCTTGCTTTAATGTTTCTTCCTTAATTACCAGTGAAAGCAACAATTAATCACATACACTCATTTCTATAGTGGATTGTCAAACTTACTTTCCTATTTTTACACTAATTATGAGAAATGTTTTTAAAATAGCTAATTTAATTTTTTTCTACCTTTTTATTTTCAAAGCAGTTTCAGAGTAAGGGTGCAATCCTGCTAACTTCTACGTAGTTCTCTGCATACAAATAATCCCATGGATACTTGTGAGTTAAGTTATGCAAGCAATCAAATAAGAAATTAATGCTTTCATTTTTGTGCAGTTAAAAGAAAGCAAAATTAACCATGTTCAAGGCACTAAAAAGGGATTCAGATGGGGAAAGCTGGAAGATTTTTAAGCAGTAATAAAACTCACTGTTTTTATGGCAGTTTAAAGTAGATATTAAACACAATTTCAATTATTACTCTAAAATGTAAGTGTGCATAGTAAACTGCCATTTTATGCTCACCTGTAAAGGTTCACTGTGGGGATTGTGTATATTAATTATAGGAGAAAAACTGCTATTTACAGGAACTCTTGCTCCAATAAAAGGGCGCAATCGATAGGGGTTCGGGACTCCAATGCCAAACACCTGTTTCAAAGGGGAGAAAAAATGTTAAAAAATGTCTGCAACGAGCATATGCATCTATGCAGGTTAATGTTACAGAATAGCCTAGCTACTTCTTCAAATAAAAAGCGTGGTTCCAACTGAAAATTAATTTAAGATAATAATGTTTAAATCAATGCTTTTATATTAATTTGGCTCAGCCTACGTCTAAAGATGCTGCTTTTACCTGCCATTCTATTCAGTTCTGACAACTGAACACACAGCATAAAAAGTCAAAAGCCTTGTTAGACCAATGGTCTATCTATCTGGTTCCAACATTTGTTTCTGACGTAGTAAGTATCAAGTGTAACAACCCATAGAAATACAGCTACAGAACAGCTCATTCATAAGGGAAGTTTTCTCCTAGCTCTATCATGTTGGTAGCTGTTTTACATCCTGAAAAATAAAGGTTTCTATTTTTCTACCCCATTTGTTTTACCTACAGATGTGCTTATCAATATGACTTATCCTTTTCAGAATCCTGAAACTACCTTTGTTTCCATGATACTTCCTGGCAATGAATTCCACAAGGTAATTGTGTGTCAAATAAAAATGTTTTGTTATCATTTAAGCTTTTTTTTTTTTCTTTTTTTGAAAATGTCATCGTTTCATAGTTGGTAGGGTCAGAAGGGACCTGAGCAGGTCATCAAGTCTGACCCCCTGCCATGGCAGGAAAAAGTACTGGGGTCAAACGACCCCAGCAAGGTGTTCGTCTAACCTCCTCTTAAAGACCCCCAGGGCAGGAGCCAGCACCACTTCTCTTGGAAGTTGGTTCCAGATCCTAGCCGCCCTGACTGTGCAGTAGCGCCTTCTGATGTCTAGTCTGAATCTACCCTCTGCCAGCTTGTGACCATTATTTCTTGTCACTCCTGGGAGTGCTCAGGGGAACAGGGACTCCCCCAATACCTGCTGGTCTCCTCTGACTAGTTTGGAAATGGCCACTAGATCCCCCCCCTCAGTCTTCTCTTGTGGAGGCTGAACAGGTTTAGGTCCCTTAGCCTCTCCTCGTAGGGCCTGCCCTGCTGTCCCCTGATCATGCGGGTGGCCCTCCTCTGAACCCTCTCAATGCTGTCCACAGCTCTACTGAAGTGCGGTGCCCAGAACTGGACACAGTACTCCAACTGCGGCCTGACCGGTGCTGCATGGGGGGGGGGGGGAGGAGATCACCTCCTTGGACGTGTTAGAGATGCATCTGTGGATGCATGACAAGGTGTGGTTGGCTTTCCTGACCGCGTCTCCACACTGTCGGCCCATGTTCATTTTGGCATCAATAATGATTCCAAGATCCTTTTCTGCCTCTGCACTGACAAGAAGGGAGTTCCCCAGCCTGTAGGTATGCTGTTGGTTTCTTCCTCCCCAGGTGCAGCACCTTGCACTTGAGAACAGGATGGGTTTCAATGCTGACATCTGCCCACCCCTGTAACCTGTCTAGGTCCAATTGCAGCCTATTCCTCCCTTCTAGCGTGCCCACATCCCCCCCACATCTTAGTGTCATCAGCAAATCTGAATAAGGTGCTTTTTACTCCCTCGTCCAAGTCGCTCATGAAGATGTTGAACAGCACGGGTCCGAGAACCGAGCCCTGGGGAACCCCACTGCCTACATCCCTTCAGGTCGAAAATGACCCATCCACCACCACTCTCTGGGTGCGGCCCTCCAGCCAGTTAGTGACCCATTTGACTGTGTAGGTGTCGACGTCACTGTCTCTCACTTAAAAAACTAGGGGACTGTGTTGAAGGCCTTCCTGAAGTCCAGAAAGACTATGTCCACTGCTCCCCCTGCATCTAAGGATTTTGTGACCCAGTCATAGAAGGCCATCAGGTTGGTCTGACAGGACCTGCCTCTAATGAATCCATGTTGGTTGCCCCTAAGCATAAACTCCCCTGCTGGCCCCTTGTGGACATGCGCCAGGATAATTCTCTCAAAAAGCTTACCCAGGATCAAGGTAAGACTAACTGGCCTATAGTTCCCTGGGTCCTCCTTCCTCCCTTTTTTTCAGTTTTGTTGAATGTTCCCTTCTTGTATTATATGGAAATAAAAGCCAAGCACTTTAAACTCACTATCCTCTGCATTAATTTGTATGCTTCCATTTTTTCCTCATTTCTAGTGTTGCTCTACTGGAACTCCTGGCAGCCATTACTTTTGTTATGCATTATACCAGGGGTTGGCAATTAGTTCAGCTTGGAGGGCACTTAATGAGTTTAGTAAGGTGTCAAGGGGCACACATGCAAAATCTTTTAGAAGATATCATTTTAACAAATTATAGATAAAAAATGTTTTAAAAGTCAAACATCTACTATAAGATATTTTTGATTTTACTTAAAAAATAAGTTTGGTCCTGATTTATGTTTGAATAGGTATACAGAGGTGATTGACTAATACCTCAAAATAAAGTCTTACTCTTGTATATTGTGGGGTGGTGTGTCTACGTGAAGTGGGGCAGGTGTGGGGGGGCTGTGTGCATGTGTGCAGGGAGCTGCCTGTGTGCTAGGTCCTGGGAGCTGGCCAGTGGTGCAGGGAGGTTGGGACAGGGGGCACATGCAGCACAGCTTGCCTGAGCAGTGCAGGTGCCAGTGTAGTTCCACACTCTACCCCCTCCCCACTTGCAGCTGCCCCCACAGTGCTCTGCATGGGGCTGAGCCCTGCCCACTGCGGCCCTGGGCAACCTGCGCTGCACTCCCGCCACCACCTGCTGGCCTTGGCTGGTGTACCTTCCCTGTGGGGCTACTCCCACTGAGGCTGCAGTTGCCTAAGTGTTGCTCATTTCCCCCCAGCTTCCAATGGCTCCTATTCCTGCTGCATTGCTCCAGACTGGGGGGAGCTGCAGCCATGCAGCTCCTGCCCAGCACATATTGCTCCAGCTCCCAGCTGCCTTCCACCCATTCAGCTACACACAGGTGACTGCTCATTGCACTGCGGGGGTAGAGTGGGTAGAAGGTGGCTGGAACCCCATGCGCTGGAGCAGAAGCTGCCCATCTGCAGCACCCCCTACACCTGGAGTGGTGCAGCAAGGGCTGGAAGAGGAGCCACTGAAGGTGGTGGGAGCCCACCAGTACCCATGCAGCTGCAGCTGCATTGGAAGCAGCCCTCCTGGGAACCTGTGTGTACTGGCTGGGGCCGGGGCTGGCAGGCGGGAGCACGGTGCAGGTTGCCCTGGGCAGGAGCAGCTGGGGCTCAGCCCCGTGCAGAGTGCTGCAGGGGTAGCCATAGGCCAGTTCCAATCAATTGGCAAGAGCCTGCCTGTGAGCTGGATACAATCAGTTGGCAGGCTGGATCCAGCCTGTGGGCCAAATTTTGCATTTTACAGAAGTCCTGTGCAACAAACTTAACAGCCAGATGTTAAACCAGTCTATCCTTTGATAAAAATGGTGAATAAGCCAAAAAAAAAAAAAAAAAAAAAGGTGCTCACTGAACAGCAACTTTTTTGTGGTGCAGAAGAAGTATCTTGGGATAATTTTAACGTGTGGCCAGCTGATGTGTTATGATTTATTGTGCAATACATTTGCCATGCATTATATGCAATAGCTGCCAGGGCCCCAGAGAAGAAGTAAAAACTCTAAAACCTAATAAATGAACTATTAACATGTTATGATTAAGCTCACTAGAGTCAGAGGTCTCCAGAGCAGCCACTGAGGGATGCCCTGAAGCAGCCTCATTGGTTTAACACAGGTTTGGAGTGTGCCTGATGGATTTGGAGGGTGCTTTGGGTTGCTTTGGCAGGGGTATGCCCCTGGTATGCTGTAGCCAAGCCCTAAGTATTACATTCAAATCCCCTTGCTCACAAAGAAGATCGCTTTATTTCAGAAGCAGTTGTTTTGACTTCAACAGGACTATATGTAGAAGTACTATTTAACATGAAAAGGAGTTTCAGATCTGGCTCTTGATATCTAAGCCTTCAGTACAATATGAAAGGAAAATACTATCACTGTCCATTAAAAAGCAAACGGACAATTTTGGCAACCGTGGCTAAGCCAATGCACACCTTTGTGTCTAGAAAATTTTAGGCAGGGTGCTCAGTATCCAATTTCCAACAAAGGTGTTTACATATAGTAGTTTGCAAGCTTAAGCGCTTTATGGATCCCAGCACACGCAAGACAACAAATTCTATGATACTTCTGTTTACTGTAGTCCCTCTAGGACAGTGGTTCTCAACCTTTTCTGCAGCAGGACCCATTTGTACACATTGATGGCCAGTCTCAACTCAGTAAATAGTTTAAGTAGAAAACAGCCCCCTGGCCCTGCCAATGCCCCTCAGTCCCAACCCACTCTTGGGACCCGCTGCCCCCCGCCCCCCAGTATGTGGTGCAGGGGATAGGTGTGTGGGGCAGGGGGGTATGTGCCCCCCACCCAGATTTATGAACTCACAGTGGGCATAGAGCTGCAGTCTGGTTAGAACAGCATGGGCAGGAGTCACCTCCAAGACCCAGAGGGCAGGAAGCTGGTATGGGAAGGCAGAGAGACTTGTTGCCCATAACCCCACCCCACATCTGCACTGGGGTAGAGCTGCAGCCTGAGGGGAAGTGGCAGTGATGGTCAGGCTGTGGTGGAGTAGAACCATGGTCCAGTGTGGAAACACTTGGCAGCACGAGGAAGTAAGGGCAGGGTACCTCTCCCCCCACACACATTACTCCTCACGCCGCTGGCTGCGTGACTGGCGCAGGGGTCCCGGTGGCGGAAGCAATGAGTCTCGCTGTTCTGTTCCACCCTCCTGGACTAGGCCTTGCCCATTGGGCTTCAGAGACAGCTCCTGCTCATACTGGTTCAGCTAGGCTGCAGCCCTGTGCCTGCTGTGAGTGTGCAAATTTGGGGGGGGGGGCATGTGCCCCCATGCCTTCCAGACATGTTGCCTGTGCCCTGCCCTCCCGACACACTGTCTACACTCCACCTCACAGACTTACCTGCAGGGACCTACTCTCCACACTGCCTGGCTGCCATGTGCATGTGTGCACATGCATGTCACCCCCTGCCAGATTACCATCTTCCTGCTCTCCCCAACCCCAAGACACCTCTTGCAGGCTAGAACTCTGCCAGCCTGCAAGGGAAAACCTGTAGTTTCCCATGTTCTTCTCCTTTAAAGGAGAATCCATTTTTAAAGTTTGTTGATCCATTCTTAAAGTCTGTTTGTGACCCTTTCATATATCCTTGCGACCAACAGGTTGAGAACCACTGCTGTAGGAGATGGTTAAGGCATTTGTTAAATACCTCTGTACTTCTTTTTTTGTTAATTATTTTAGAGGACGTTAAAAAAATAACCTCTAGATTCTTCTCTTACCTGGTAAGTAAATACCCCATGATTAGAAGTATTAATAAATAAAGTGTTCTCTACATTTCCCACTACTCTTGCAAGGAAAACTACATCAAAAGACGTATTCCCTCCTGGAAGAATTTTCTGAAAAATAAAAAAAAGTAAGAGAAAATAAACACAGTGGAAAACTCCACATCTTTCAAGTTAACAGCATTATCTGATCTATTCAAGGCTTCACAATACTGCCTGGCAAACTAGACCTAAATTCTACGAAAAGGAGTTTGTTACCTTTAAGGGCAGTATACTAGAAATTTGGAGTTAAATGTAGATAGAAAGCTAGAGAAAATTTAAGCAGAATTAAGTATGAATGTTTTGTTCAAAATGGCATTTAAATAAAATATATTCTGAACCGCAAGCTTTACTTTTCAGCCTTCTGCAGAAATTTTGTACTTTGCTTGGTAAAAGTTGGTTAAGGAAAACTGGATGTCTGGTAAGCTGTTAAAGGCTTTTCTTTTTTGAGCAGGGACTTTTATCTACTTTTGTGTTTGACAGCATCTACTACACCACAGATGCTACCAAAAGTTATTAAAAATAGATGGGCATTTTTGTTGAAGTGTTCAAATGTTAGATTGAACAGTGCTAACATTTAACATCATGGCATTTTAATGTTAACACTCTAGAGAGATCAATGTGGCAATTTATACCACTGTTAGAAAGATTGTTTTCGAATGACTCATGCAGACCTTTCTCTGATTCCTACTAGTTTGTTTCTGTAATCATTCAATTTACAAACTCAACACTTTTAAAACACAAAAGCTTAGATGTTATGAAGGAAAAAGAGACTTCTGGAGGAATGTCAGCAACCACAGTGTGGCACAATAAACGTGACTTTGGTACAGAAGTACATTC
This sequence comes from Alligator mississippiensis, assembly GCF_030867095.1. Lineage (NCBI taxonomy): Eukaryota > Metazoa > Chordata > Crocodylia > Alligatoridae > Alligator > Alligator mississippiensis. The sequence goes on along the minus strand of NC_081824.1, from coordinate 342,275,745 downwards.
TAAAGTTAGAAACTGAGTATCATTTCTACCCCCACATTTGTATTTTTTCCCCAGATCAGTTTAAAATAATAAGTGCATACTTAAAATGTAAAGAGGATCAATGCAGAAAAAATATAACTGAATCTGGTGTTTTGCTTTGTGTCTGTAAAAGCACAATTTTAAGCGCCATCATAATTGCTCAAAGAAGGATTTTATAATCTGAATACAAATTGTGAGAAGACTATTAGGCACTATCAAAAGGCTCTGATAATCCAGCTTTATCAGTGCCCTACCAAAATTAATTCTCTGTGCCCATTATCTTTAATTGAGGGCGGGTGGGGGGGGGGGGGTGAGAATACAATTCATTACTCCTACTCCTTTTTTTTTTCAAAATGGAGCAATGGACCATTTGTTTTTAAATATTTTCAGCATTGCAACTTTCTTTTTCAGCTCCTTTGCTGTCTATCCTTCTCCTGACAAACGCATCCAATTTATTTAAAAATCAAAAATTCAATATATAACTATGAATTCAAAGACAAATAATGGTAGGTTCCCCTTTAAAAATAAGGAAACGGTCTAATAGTGAGGAAATTTCAGCTGTTTATCCTCAAAGCATTTCAGTTCTCTCTGTTGACCTCTGCCAGTGCTGATCATCAATATGCTTTAATTCAAGATGTAGTTGGTTAGTTTAAACCTGGAAAAGTAACCCTGAAAGATCAAGCTTTAGTCTGATAAATTAAACCAGGTTGAGGATTTCAATGAAGGTTCTTTTCTCAGCAAAGTTAACAAAGCCCTTACTGAAAACTATTTAGAACATGGGTAAAGGGATACTTATAGTTAATGTACCATATATAGTACTAACCATTAAGAACAAAATAGATTCTTAAATTCTGTTCTTTACTTCTTATACTGGACTAGAAATATTGCTACTCTTCTAGAAAAGTTACCTGTTAGTAACAACAACACCTGCATCCAACTTCAAGCTAAGTTTGAATTATTGACAATGCTGCTACCAGTGGTGATAGTAAACACCCTAGAAACCTTAAAGGGTACAGAAACTTGTATATTCATCAACCTATCCTAAACATTCCTCTGCACAAATATGGAGATTCACCAATGAGCTCAAGAAATAAGTCTTTTTTGTTTCCAAGTTAAAATGAAAGTTATTTTGGGGAAAAGCTTTAAAGATTTGCACAAGTTGAAACTACTTGGCAAGCTTTGAGGGCTAGGAGGAAAACCAGAAATCACAAATGTAGCCCAGCATTATTATTTAATTGTTGTAAATACTTTTGAAAATGCAAGCTTGTATCAAATTATCCTGGTAACTGCAAACCGAAGAATCCAGAAAAAACTTTGACAGTTAAAAAAAATTTGCTTAAAGAAATTATTCATAAAAATAAAAAAAAGCAAGTTCACCCTGAAGACAGGATAACCTTAGAAGACAGAGCAACTCACCCTATTTTGAAAAAATGATGCATGAAAATGTGATGTTGTAGCAGATATTGATACTAATGTAATAGTTTCTTCTGAACTAGGATTATGGAGGTAAACTTTTTCCATTTTTGGCATCCCAACTGGCCTGTCAAAAAATAGAAAGAAAACAATATAAATTCAGAATGCTCCGCAGCATTTTATAAAATAAAAGTATTGTTTCACATGATAAAACAGAAGAGGAAATATGAATTTTCATAAGCAGTAGTGAGCACTCACATAGACTAGCTTTTTAAAATGCCCTCTGATACCTGAAAAGTATTTATTTGTTAGATTTAGATCTAACGCTAACAAATGTAGCACCCTGACAAAAGCATTTTTCCTCTACTATCATTGTTTTACTTGTTTATAGTTCTCTTACAGCACTTGATACATGAGTTCTAGAGAGTTATGAGAGCATAAGATCTTCTGATCTCGTTTCCTGAAGTCTGTTTTAAGAAACTGTTGTATTTTCACCAAGATGTGAAAACCAGCAAAATGCAAGCTTTTAGTAGTAGTGAATCAAACTGATAATTTGTTCTTCCTAGGCACTAGATTCACTTCCTCTATTAAAGCATATTGTGTGTGCCCGTAAGACGTTTCAATTTTAATATTAAGTTCAGGTTTCAATCTCTGAAAAAATATTTTTCATACTGTCTAGTGAATCTGTAAAAACATATGCAGTTTATAGATCTATAGCCAACAATTTTGTTCAATCACACTTTAAAATTACCCTCAGCCCATAGATGTGTACCCAGTTTCTTAAACGTTAGCCTGCGCTTAATACCTTTGTTCACAGACAGCATATATGCCAGAACTGCTGAATAAACTTATTAACAGGCTACCATTCAACCAAACTCAATAAAATTTTGTCTAATGACAAGTCGAATTACCCACAAGATAATTTCACCAACTCTCTACCCTTCTATTTACTCAACCTCTCTCATCAGAAACTTCCTCTTAAAAAGTTCAAATTGCATGAATATAGCATTTGGGGTTGTGTACGTGATACCCATATGTTGAAGCATCCACATTCACTGGCAGCATATATATGTGGACTCAAAAAAAAAAAAAAAAAAAAGATAATTTAGATGTGACCAGGTTAAGTTCAATGCACTGCAACAAATTCAAGGTCAAACTAGATGACTGAGTGGTATATTCTGGTCTTCTGATACCAGAACATCAAAACTAGATCACCTCAAGAGTAATTTTCAAATCCCTCTGAGGATTTGCAGTTAATGTTGAGAGCAGCCTAGCACTGAGTGCTTTGTATTCAATCAAGGACTCCTTTGCTCCTCTTGATTTCTTCATTAAAAAGAGCAGGAAATAAAGACTGCAGTGTCTTTGTGATAAGGAAACAGCTTTTATTCTAATTTAAGGTACAAGAAACTTGCTTTCTTGTATAGCAATTCTTCTCTTTTATGGAATGATAGGAGGAAGATAGAAGATAATGGTTTCTTTAGGTAAGCCCTAGTTCCAGAAAGTACTATAATGAGTTGTTGCATCACATCAGCTCAAAATAGGGATCTGCAGAGAAAAGCCAGGGGGGTTAGATGGCTCATTTCCTGGTTTATTTAGTCTTCTTTTAATCTCCAAGTGAAAGTTTGTTTGGTCCTCTATATAAAGTCAGTATTCATTCTTTTATGTACGTTCTAATTTTATGGATGAAAGGACTAGAAGTCTTGTTATAGAGGTTCTTAGAACCTTCTATTATCTCTTGATGAAGGGCAATTTTTAATTTTGGGAGCTCTATCATTAACTGCACGTTAATATTCAAATGAATCATACGACTAAGGAAGGGTGGTAATGCTGTCTTTCTTGATACTGGTTTTCTGACGCACAGTCACTAGTGATACCCAGTAACTTACAATGCCCACATAGAAAGGAATCTAACAGCCTTCATTAATGACTCAGGCATGCAACTGCTAGTCATTCTAAGGTGTGTCTACATTACCTTCTAAGCAGGACAATTGCTGAGCTCTGTGCCTCCAAAGCGATGCAAGTTTAAAACTACCTCAGACCTTTACACAAACCTGCAGTCTGCTGTGTAGACACAATCTCTTAGCGAACATTTAATTATACTGGTAAATTCCTTACGCTGAGCCCAGTTAATCCCCAACATGGCAAGTAGCTGAGACTAATCCTCGTAAGATCTTAGTTGTTGATTCAAATTTAATCATCAGAGGTATTTACCTATTCACTTAGGGCTGGTTGAAAAAATCGTGATTTTGATAAAACATCTATGGCTTCTTCCCATTCTATATGCAGTTTAAAATTTGAACAAATGCATACCTGCCTTCTGAAATTTGCAAGATTTCATAATTTAAATATTAAAAGTTTTTATAGTAAGCTCAGGAGTTTCCCTATCCAGCCACCTCTTCTTTTACTTTTCTTTATAGGAAAACTGAAAGATGTGCAGAACTGGAAAGATTCTTTACAATTCTGAACTTAACTCCAGAAGAAAGACTAAAATGGGCTGAACATATCCCTAAAATGGCTCTAGATCTGGACAAAATTTTCATACATTCTGAGGCTATAGCTTTAAATTCTTTCTCCATAATCATAATTGGCAGCTACTAAAATACTGTATTTTCTCATAAAAACACACCCCAAAACTCTTTTCTGAAAGGCAGAATGAAGAAAAAATAAGTGAAATAAGATTTTGCCAGAGTTATGGCTGCATAGAGTAGGGGCAAAGTCTAATCTTCAGCTGACTCACCCACCCTTTCTTGCTTAACTAAAGCTGAAACCTCAGCTGTTGCTGAAGACTGGTCTCCATGGGTGAATCTATGACTTTCAAGAGAGCTAAGGAGTTTCCAAGGCTGTGAAATAAGAAAAGCCAGAAGCAGCAACCCTGCAGTAACAAAGGTTAGCTTGATTAGTAGAACATCAAGATCTTTAAAAAGGGAAGGAATTAAAGCAGTGCATTCATATCCTAGCCAGAAAACCATCACCCCTTCTTGATTTATATACCTCAATTTTGAGGGGAGGATTTTTTGGGAAAAGGTTTGTGTTGTATGCAAGAAAATACAGTAACCACCCCAGAGGAATGCTTCCCAACAGAAAGATCTATTTGACAACGAGTAAAAAAAAAAATCCTTGTCCAAAGGCACCAGGAATTGATTTCTGATCTCAAGTGTGGCCATCAAGATTTAGTCCTGTGTAAGGGTACACAAAAATTTAAGAGAATTTATGTGCTAAACAAGCTGTCTCTTTTTACCAGACAGGTGAAAATCCATCTGTACCACCTCTAAAGAGATCTGTATGAAGGAAACACACTCTTTCATTTAGAATAAACTGGTTATTGCATATGTTACTAAAGGTAAAGTCATTTTTCATCTATTATTAGTGATAAAGTTTTGCACTCTTGCCTCTATTTTACTGAAAGCAGGATGTTGGAAAAGAGCAGAGTACTAAGAGATCACTCTGTGTCAGAGGTTCTCAAGCCCTGGCCTGCAAGCCAAATGCAGCTCACAGAAATTCCCAGGGGGCCAGGAAATTTGATAGCAGGGGAGTAGTGGCAATTAATATTGCCACTCTTCCCTTGCTGCCAAATTACCAGGCTACCCTGCACCCTAGCCCCCACCCCCCAGCTGGATCAGGGACAGTATGCCCCTTCGCACCTCTTCACCTGACTCGATGGGGCCCACCAGCCAGATCCACCCCAAGGACAAATTGTGCCCCGCACATATGGCCCACAGGGCAAAAAAGTTGAGCACCACTGCTATATGCAATTCCTGTTTTTCTCAATTACATATAATGGTGGTTCCAGCTGATACAGGCAAACTTTTCTGAGCAAGATAATGAAGAGACTTAAAGAGAAGGGTCACATTAATAAGGGAAAAACAGAAATCACAGAAAACACTACAGCACTATCCTAGAAACAAAGCGTTTGAATCATCTTAGTTACTGTTGAAAGTTAAGAAAAACTTGAATCCAAGTGTTCTGTTTTTCAAAGATTATATTTTTGTATGAAGATTTCTTGCTAGTCTCCACTTACCTGCACAAGTAAAAGCACGTCTGAAAACAGACAACCCCCCCCCAACACATTACCAGTCTTGTTTCAAATGGCTTTTAAAACCCTACAGCTGAAGCAAATTATTTTCCAAGCCAATTACTCAACATAGGTGAAACTAAGTCAGAAGGCAAAAAACTTTATTACTTTGCCAATGTCTCCCCTTATAACATATATAAAAAAGGATGGATAAATAGTTGATGCCAATTTAAACTTAAGAAAATCTTTCCATTCTTATCCGACTCCAAAACAGATGTGAATTAAGGTCTATAACAAAAGAAAAAAGTGTTTTATACTCTGATTACTTCTCAAATACTGTATTTTCAACCATACAGCACTACCCTGAATATAACACACAACCTCTTTTTGAAAGGCACCATAAAGGAAAAACATTTTCACTTTGTATGGAGGGCAAGTAACTGAGTAGCAGCAGCTGGGAAGCTGAGCCTACTCCTCAGCCTGCTGCCAGCCCCGCATGCTCGATGGTACCTGGGATAGATCCCTGTGTTGAGAATGAGGTTAGGCGCGGAGCCCAATCCAGCACACGGGATGCACGAGGCCCAATCCAGCACACCCAGTCTGAGGCTGTCACTGGGTTTGGTCACAAACTGACCCTGGGTGCCAGCTCAATCCAGCACAAGGGCAATGTCAACCAACAGGATGCCTCCCTCTCCCCCAAGGTTTTGGCAGTGCTCTGGTAGCCACGGTGATTAAGGCTGCCACCACTACCCTGTTGCTGTATTTCTGCAACCCTGGAGATGGGCAATTCTTGCATACAATGTACATCCCAATTTACTCCGACTAGTTTTGGGGGAAAAATGTGTGCGCTTTTTTGTTAGAAAATATAGTAAGCAATCATTTAAAGCTCTTATGCAAGCAGGTATTGACAAATGCACTGCTTCGATATTTGGTTCTGTGTAAGAGCTACCTTAACACCACTGCCTTATTTGTAAGAATAGTTTCTTAAAAATGTAATAGCTATACAGATGCAAATTAACTTCTTACTTGCTCTAGTAGCATACCTAAGAGGGGAAGGGCACAAAAAACTGTCCCCAAACCACCAGCTGCACCAGCAGCAGGGGGACACCACTGCCTCCTATTTGCATTAATGGACTGCAGTTTTTGAAGAAACAAGAATCTGTTTTGGAGTCTGATTTCTTGGCTTCTCAGACCCTGAATCTTACTCTTAAGTGGCACTTTGACACAATTGCCTTTTCTCCATGATAAAAAAAAATTATACATTGAGGAAATATATAGAAAATCTCTATGGACTATAATTGAAAATGACAGCCTTTCTATGGTTTAGTCAATCTAAAAGTATCAATGTTTTGTATTAACTCACAAAAAACCAGAATTTCCTGTTACATTTGCCTTAATTTTCTATTAAATTTCATAGGTTTTTACATTAATTTCCATGAAATGCTGTTCCTTTTCTATAGGCCCCTGGTTGGTTCCATTAAATTATATCAGAATTTTCCATACATTTCCTCAATATATCACTTTTTTTATTATGTAGAAAAAGCTGTTGTGTCAAAGTGCGTTCATATTCAGATGTGAGAAGTAAAGGTATTATACTTAATCTTAAATCACATTCTTGTAAAAATGATTCAAACAATTGAACGTTGGCAATTTCTTTCAAGTCAGAGGCCACTTTCTATACCATCTTCAGAGCAACAGCAGGCTGCCAAATGTAAGGTTTCAAACATAAAATTATATAAGAAACAGGAACACATTATGCCAGTTTGGACCCGAAATGAAACTCTCTTTTCAAAGCTATGCAAAATAGTTCTAACTTCCACTGATTAACAAAGGAAAATCAAAAAGTCAGATTTTCAGATTTGAAATACAGTAGATTTCTCAAATTAAGGGAGAAGAGTGTTTACTGTGCCACAGAAGACAGATTTCAGTAATGCTTGGAGACTCTCATAGTCTGTTGTTAATTTGCCAATCTTGATTCAACAATCTGGTTGAATAAACTGCTTGCTCTTATAAAATGAATCATAGTTTTAGTGCTTGTGAGAAACACTTGATTGTGAGTAAATGAAATGAAGAGTAGGGCAGCAGACAGCAAGTAACCTCCCTCATATAAAGGCATCAATCTCTAGAGCTGAGAGATTAATTTAATGTTTTTTCCATTCAATTCTTGGTTGCCTCAAAAGAAATTAACAAGAATTTTGATAATCGTAAGGGCTTTTCTGTAACAAACTTCTGTCCCACAGGAATTTACTTAATGTCACCAACACTCTTTATATATTCAGCTGTCTGAGTGATCACTACACATCTAAGAACAAGGGTTTCCAAAGTTTTGTCCCTGAGGGGCCATCTCAAAGGGATTGTCCTGGGTCAGAGGCCACACTTTGATAACCCTCGATTTAGACCATCTTTAAAGTAGCAATGTAACAATACAGCATTCAGAATTCTATCTAATTAGCTTTTAAAATAAGTGTAAAGAGGAAGCTTAGTGCATGCCATGGACACTATGCTGAGACCAGACCCATTATTTCATAGGACTTCATATATCTAGGTACACTAAGCATACTTGTTTGAAGCATTAGAATTGTTGCAGAAATTTGAAGTAGCAAGGAAATCCAAATTCATGAAAAACTACCCTTTTCTGTCATGACTGCACACTTCAGAAATTACATAATATATATATATATATATATATATATATATATATATATTACACCTGAGTAGCCAAGGATAGTTTCACTGTTAAAATAATCTTAGACTTTAAAGTTGCATATGATTTTAAGTGGAGTTGATACAAGACTATCAAGTATTAAGATTTATTGAAAAAAACAAACCCTTCCAAAATAGTCACCCAAATATGCATAATTAGTCTAAATTTAAAATGTCTTTTGACATTTTTAGAGCTTGTTAACTTATGAAGTATAGATGCACCAATACATTGGTCCCATATTGTATCAACACTAATAAAAGGAAATTTGACATTATCCACAAATCGGCCTTTTTTAACTGATGTGGCCAATAACGTTGCTGATAAATGCGTGCAGCTTCAGTGCAGCATGTAGGCAGCCAGGAGAGCAGCCCGGCAGCAGGTAGAGCAATGTCTGGCTGGTAAGCCTTTTTTACCAGCCGGGGGGGGGGGGGGGGGGGGGAAGGAGAAGGAGACTGAGGCCTCTGCAGTGAGGGAGAGAGTAGGGCTGGGGCAGGTGCTGCCCAGTCCCAGGGTGGGGCTGGGCATGGGACAGAGTCGTGAGCGGCCTGTCCGGGGGACGCCAGTGGGGCAGGGGGAAAGGCTCCTGCTACTGCATGCATCCTAGGAGGGCATGGGAGGCATATGCCACCCAGATCTGCACATGGGGTGAGTGTGGGCTGCTGCTGGCTGGGGTCAGCACCAGGCTCTTCTTGGTGGGGGTGCTGGGAGGAAGGCACAACATAGCGCAGGGCAGGGCTAAGGCTGTAGGGCACAGAGCCCCAGCCCTTAGCTGGCTGCCCACCTCTGCCCCATGCACAAATCTGGGGGGCATATGCCCCCCATGCCTCCCCCAGGAGTGTGTGCAGTGGCACGGAGCCACCCCCTTCCTTCCCCACCCCCTCCCCAGCACCCCTGGACAAGCCTCATACAGCTGTCCCAGAACCTGTTCCAGCCCTGGGGTCCCATTCACCCCAGCCCCCACCCACTCCCTCCCTCACCATGGGGGGGCCTCAATCTGTCCCCCCACCCCCTCCCCTCCATAGACTTATCTGTTGGGTGTTGCTCTACATGCTGCAGGGGTGCATGCTTGTTTGCATGCATGCTGCGGCTTCACTCAGTGTCCCAGTATGGCACTGATATATCAGCGCACCTCTAGTGTGTCTGTGCATCCCCGCCTCCTCTTCCTGCTGCAGCAACCCAGAGCCCGTGCTGCCCTGCAGTTCCTCTGCACTGACACCAGTGCCCCGCTGGGCAGCCTGGAGGCAGCAGTGATGGTGGCAGAGAGGAGCTTGGGTGTGGGCTCCAAAATCACATCTGCAATTAATTGACAGCTCTAGTTCTTAACTCTATCAAACTAACAGGTCAGGCTTAATTTTCCATTCTGGGTAGCTACTTAAGGTAGATTTTTAAGTTTCAGCTGAAGTGGTTCAGCTGTTTATAAGTCTAGAAAATAATAAATTAAAATCCATATTAAAAAAAACCAAAAAAAAACATGTCCCCACCAATTCTGGTGACCTTTTCTTTGAAAAACCTCTAGTATGCTAAGCTCTTAGCTGCTTTGGAAATTTGGCAAGAAAGTAGCTTTTGCACCAGGGATGTATCACTTGTTGTCTCTGTGAAAAGGCATCTAACTTTGGCCTGGTGTTGGAGGGGGTGGGGAGTGGTGTAAATCGGTTGCATGTGCACATGGCATACTAGTATACTATGCATGCTTCTAGCCAAGGAAACTGCAGGCTATGACAGGTCTGTGAGCTGGGAGCTGGTCTTTTCTGGGTTGTCAACACTGCACCTCTCCAAAGAGTCACTTGAACAAATTTGTCATCCTTGCCTCAGAGTCCCAGTCTCTTCCATTCACTTTCTCTTCCCATTCCTACCTGAATCAGTTTCTTTCCCCAGCCAGGATCAGTTCTTCCTCAGCAAAAGACTCCCTCAGAGTGGCCCATCTATCCTTTCTTCACTGGTTTCTAATCTCTTTGGCCAGCCAGACCCCATCTGAACTTTCTGCAGACAAGGTTCCTTGGGTGAATCTGATATCTTTTATTACACCAACCCAAATAATTGGAAAATAATTATTAAGCAAGCTTTCGGGTTCAAAAACCCTTTGTCAGGCTAAGGAAGTTAAAAGATAAAAGATATCAGATTCACCCAAGGAACCTTGTCTGCCAATGTCCTTAGATCAACACGGCTACAACCTACACGCCTCTTTCTGCAGACTCATTCTTCCCCGTTGTGCTCCCCCTGCCCTGTGTCTGCTTGTCCCAGCTGGTTCCACCCAAGTACAGCTCTTTTTCCTTCTGCATATAAATCAGGTAATCTTTTCTCCCCTCCAAGCTACTTGGGTATTGCTGACTCCCCTATCCTTGCTGCCAACTGTACTTGCTCATCTGATGGTTGACTTTATCTGAAGACTGAAATAATAAGAAAAAGATATTAAAACCTTATACTTTCACTTACGAAACTCACCTTTTCTACACCCCCCCAATACTACATTCCCCTCCACATTCTGTGAGTAACCTACGCATTCCTTGATCTTCCTCTTTTTTCTTACATTTATAGAAGTTAAAGAAGTATTCCCTTGCTAGCTGTGTCTTAAGTTGTGACTGCCTTTCTCATTTTCACCCTTCATGTCCACACTATACTCTCACACTTATCCTTATTCACAAAAGTATGGGGGGCAAGCAGGAGGAACTTTGCCTTCTGATTGCAGGGAAAAATCCAGACCTAGTGGGGCTCGCAGAAACCTGGTGGGATCCTACCCAAGACTGGGTGGTGGGCATTCATGGATACACACTATATAGAAGGGACAGGACTGGGAGGAAAGGCGACTGAGGGGGGAGCGGGGGGGGGCGCCCTCTCTGTCAAAGAGCAACTCACATCGTCAAGAATTAGCCTTGGGGCAGAGAAAGGTCAGGCAGAGGCACTATGGGTCAAACTTCAAGGGGGTCAAGGCAAAAGGGATCTTACAGTGGGTGTCTACTATAGACCACCCTGCCAAGGGGTTGAGATGGACCAGGATTTCTCAGTACAGCTTATGGAGGCAGTTGGGTCTAGGGAAGTTGTTGTCATGGGGGACCTAAACTACCCAGATATCTGCTGGGAGGAGCAGTCAGCCAGGTCTGACCGTTCACGCAGGTTCCTAGCTGAAATACAAGACCTCCACCTTATCCCAGAGGTGCACAGCCCCACTAGGGGAGATGCCTTGCTGGACCTGGACTTGGCCACTGGGGATGACCTGGTGAGGGGACTGCAGGTCCTTGACCACCTGGGTGACAGTGATCATCGCCTGCTGGAATTCACCATCCAGCACAGGGTGTTGAGGGCTTATACCAAGACTAAAGCCCCTGACTTCAGAAGGGCCAACTTCAACGAATTTAGGAGATTAGTGGGGGAGGCACTGAGGGCCCAAAAGGTAGAGGAGATGGGAATCCATGAGGGATGGTTGTATCTTAAGGGGACGATTCTCCAGGCTCAGACTGTGACAATCCCTGAGAGAAAGAAGGGGGGTAAGAGTGCTCTGAAACCCCCATGGCTCAGCAAAGGCATTTGAGAATGCCTGAGGGCCAAAAGGGAGGCATACACCCGGTGGAAGAGAGGGGCTATCACCAAGGAGGAATACTCCTCCGTGGCCCATGAGTGTAGGATGGCCATTAGGAAGGCCAAGGAGGGGGGTGGAGCTCAGGCTAGCAAGCAGGATTAACGACAACAAAAAGTCCTTCTTCAAATACAGTAAGAAGCAGGCACCAGGGATTGTAGGGCCCCTGTCAGACTCAAATGGTAATCTTATGGCTACTCCAGATGAGAAAGCCGAAATCTTTAACAAGTTCTTTGTCTCTGTTTTCTTGGACAGGGAGCAGGACAGCTCTCCCACCACAGGTAGGGGCAATTTTGAGGATAGCACTGCCAGGCCTCGGGTCTGTGCAGAAGTAGTTAGGGATCTTCTGGAAGGGCTGGATGTTTTCAAATCTGTGGGCCCTGATGCCCTCTACCCACGGGTGTTGAGGGATCTGGTGGGGGTCATTGCTGTGCCCCTGACCCGGCTGTACGAGTGATTGTGGTCCACAGGCCAGGTGCCTGGAGACTGGAAACTAGCTAATGTGGTCCCCATCTATAAGAAAGAGAGGAAGGAGGACCTGGGAAACTATAGGCTCATAAGCCTCACATTGGTCTTGGGGAAAATCCTTGAAAAAAATCATTAAGGAGCACATCTGTGAGGGGCCAGCAAGGGAGACCATGCCCAGGAAAATCAACATGGGTTCATCAAAGGCAGGTCCTGCCAGACCAACCTGATGGCCTTTTATGACCAGGTAACTAAATCCCAGGATGATGGTGTCGCCGTGGATGTAGTCTTTCTGGACTTTAAGAAGGCCGTTGACACTGTCTCTCACCCCATTCTCATTAACAAACTGAGCAACTGTGGCATTGATGCCTGCACAGTTGGATGGGTCAAAAATTGGCTGATGGGGCGCACCCAGAGAGAGGTGGTGGACAGGTCGTACTCGACCTGGCGGGATGTGAACAGTGGGGTCCCCCAGGGCTCGGTCCTGGGGCCTACAATGTTCAACATCTTCATCAGCGACTTGGACGAGGGGGTGGAAAACATGTTGTCCAAGTTTGCCGATGACACCAAGATGTGGGGAGAAGTAGGCACACTTGAAGAGAGAGAGAGGCTGCAATTAGACTTAGACAGACTACAGAGGTGGGCAGATGGTAATAGAATGGGATTCAATATAGATAAATGCAGGGTGCTACACCTTGGGGAGAAGGAATCCACAGCATACATACAAGCTGGGGAGCTTCCCCCTTGTGAGCACAGGGGCAGAAAGGGATCTTGGAGTCATTACTGACTCCAAGATGAACATGAGCCGCCAATTCCAGACCGCAGCCAGCAAAGCCAACCATACCTTGTCGTGCATCCAAAGATGCATCTCAAGCCGGTCCAGAGAAGTGATACTCCCCCTCTACGCGACATTGGTCCGGCCTCAATTGGAGTACTACGTCCAGTTCTGGGCACCGCACTTTAAGAAGGACGTGGCCCGCCTTGAGAGGGTTCAGAGGAGGGCCACTCGCTTGGTTGGAGGGCAACAGGGCAGGCCCTATGAGGAGAGGCTGAGGGACCTGAACCTGTTCAGCCTCAGCAAACAGAGGCTGAGGGGAGATTTGGTGGCTGCCTACAAACTCATTAAGGGAGATCAGCAGCAAATAGGAAGAGCCCTAATTCTCCCCAGCAGCACCTGGGGTGATGTGGAACAATGGCCAGAAGCTGCTAGAAAATAGGTTCAAGTTAGAGATTAGGAGGCACTATTTCACTGTCAGGGTAGCTAGGATCTAAAACCTACTTCCTAGGGAAGTGGTTCTCGCATCTACCTTGGGTAAATTAAAAAAGAGGTTGGATGAACACGTCTGGGGTCATGTGATCCCAGCATGTGCTCCAACCATTGGCGGGGGGTTAGACTAGATGATCTATTCAGATCCCTTCTGACCCCTAACTACTATGAAACTATGAAAACCAAGTACTCCCTTTTTGATAGACTGCTTTAAGTTTCATTAAGAATCATTTTTTCCATTAGCCTTACCTCCCATGAACTCCTTCTCGTCTCCCCATTCCCAGAGCTTGGTAAAGTCTGGCTTACTGAAGTTCTGTATTTTTATTTTGCTGAGGTCTTTCCTTCCTTCCTTTAGTATCATGAGTTTTATTGTATCTTGATCGCCATCACTTGAGCTGTCTTCCAGCTTCAAATTCTCAATTAACTCCTCCCTATTAGCAAGTAGCAAATTAAGAGCTTCCCCTATGGTTTTTTTCCACCTATACCAAGGAATTGTCCCAATACAAACCAAAAACTTGCTTGTGCACTGCTTTATTATCCTCCCAATATTTATCACTGCAATTAAAGCCCCCATAAGCACCAAGTCTTGTGGTATGGATACTTCATTTAGTTGTAAAACTCATCTAACCTTCCTCCACCTAGTTTTGTGGCTTATAATAAACACCCACCATTGCATCATTTTTCCCTTTTTATCTTAATACAATCATCAAAAGAGCAGTACTCCTGCTTCATTCTGTGCTTCAAAATAAGTACATGCATTGTTAATGTAAAAGAAAACATTGTTCCTTTTATTTCCATTGCCTGTCTTTCCTGAACAAGCTATAACCATTCATAACAATATTCCAATAATATGTACTCTCGTAACTAGTCTGTTATCCCAGTGACATCAATTTCATGCATAGGTGCTGACTCTGTGGGTGCTCCAAGGCTCAAGCAGCCAGTGAAAAAAACTTAGCAAGTGCTTAGCACCCATGAGCCACATTGGGAGAGCCGGGCTGAAATAATGTGCTGCCTCTTCTGGGCATGTTCAGGACTTGGTGCAGGAATGCAAAAAAGCACCCACCAGCAAAAACTAAAGTTGAAACCTATGATTTCATGTGTGTATTGGGACTTTTAGCTCTACTTGCTTATTCCTTCTTGGATTAGCATACAGACATTTTGGATAACCATCTGATGCTCTGTTTATTTCTCATGTTCAAGATTGTTAAGACTCCCCATATTGTTTCGCACTCTTTCTTCCTTGGCCTTTATGCAGATCACCTTGCTTTTTACACGCCTGTGAGGTTTTGTCTCCATCCCCAATTGAACCTAGTTTAAGGCTCTCCTTATTCCTCCAACTCCTGTAATAGAAGTCTAATTGGTGGACTTCACTTTTTGAGCTATGTTCACATAATCCCTTTTAAGCCCCAGAAGAGGCTTTTAATTTTGGGATTTTTTTCAGTGCTAGTTCAACAAATACTTGGCTAGGATGGTTTAGACATGGATGATCCTGCCCTGAGCAGGGCATTAGAATTAGATGACCTCTTGATGTCATTTAAAACTCTGCTTTTTCATTATTCTATGAGCATCTTAGACTAGGACACTGCTAGATGAGACCTCTTTTCTAGTTTAAAGGAATCTCTGTTTTGTCTAAACAAAAAGAATAACATGTTTTAATTACTATTTTACTGGATGGGAGGGGTAACGTTAAGAATAGGTTTCACTACAGCTATAACATGAGATCTCTCTCCTATGTAGTAGAAGAATTGCTATTAGCATGACAGTCTTAAGTGTCTAACTAATTACATTGCACAGGTGTTCAGGAATAAGTTTAAGATGCCACTGATTATAGGAGATTTCACCATTGAATGAGAAATTGTCTCTTACCTTAAATTTATACCAGGATAAGCCTATTATCAACTAAAACAGTGGGGGCCAAATTTTTTGGCAGGCAAGCCACAAATTAGCTCCCCCTCCCACCCTGTCCCGAGTGCTACTCCAGTCCTCTCCCTCTGCCTGATCTACTTGCTCTGCTTTTTGCTCTGTACTCCCTGCTCACAATCTCCTGTTCTGCCTTCTGTTTTCTGCCTTTGCTGCTGCTGTGCTGCCTGTCCCTTTCCTAATATGTCGTGTACCATACACAGCACAACTGTGCCACTTGTGCCACAGGTTAGCCACCCCTGGATAAGCATTGAGAACCACAGAGAATACAGACCACTATAACACTTAACAGATACAATGATTTCTTGTTTCCATCTAACAGGGAAGTTCAGAGACTTCTGTACTACTGGAAGCACTGTAAACAAACAATAACAGTTCCAAAGTAATTATAATATACTGCACAGATCGGGGTGTCAAAGGCCCAGTCTGCAAAGCCCTATCACCTGGCCTGTGATGCTCCCCATAGGGTTTGAACTGGACCCACGCAACGTGCAAGGGGTCCGTTCAGGGCCTGCAGCCCTGGCCCCACACCACTCATCCAAAACTTCAGGGACTGAGGCGTTTGACAGCCCAGAAAGATTCATATTTGGCCTTGGTTTCACAGAATCTCAGATAAGCAGGGCTGGACGGGACCTCTGGAAGTTATAGTCCAACACCTTGCTCAAGGCAGGATCATCCCTATCCAAACCATTTCATATAATTGCTTGTCTTACCTGTTCCTAAAACTGGTCATGTAATCATCAACCCCATCACAAATACAAGACACCAAAGCATCCTAATCTGTCACAGGTAAAGCAGGGGGGATGAGGGCTGCCAGTGTCCCACTGTTGCACAGGCTATAATAATGCACTTGATTCAAGGAAGAAGGGTATTGCCCCTGGTACAGAGGAAGGCAAAACCACCCACAGTCCGTACCAGTCTGACAATGGGGTAAAATTCCTTCCTGAGCCCAAATGTAGTGATTAGTTTGACCCTGAGCAGAGGGGCAAGACCCTCTAACTAGGAACCTGTAAATTTTAGACCCAGCAGAGCAATGACACACCTCAATCAAAATCCCCAATCTTGGCTGAATCCAAAATCTAATGCTTTTGAGGAAGGCAAAAAACCCACCCAACTACTGCAGCAACAGGAGGAAAAAAAAAATAAAAAAAAAAAATCCTTCTTAGCCCCATGTGGCAACCAGGAAAGCCAAGAAGCATGGGAAGAACAATATATGCTTCATACTTTGTGCACACTAATTGGACAACAAGAACTCCCCTTTCTTTTTCCCTTCTAGAAACTTATCACCTGTAAGTTTTCTAAAATTTTAAAAAGATCCAGAATATCTACTGTAAACAGAAAATACTTGGGTTATTTTCAAATGAAAAGTAGATATTTGTATATACTAGCATACAGGTTACTGAGATAAACACATAATACCACTCTATCACTTTGAAGACAGATCAGATATTTTCAATTTTGTTTTTCTTTATGAAAACATTCACCCTCAAATAAGCATTTGATTTTCAAGTGTTCCAACTAACAGAGTATATTTACTCACATACCACATGTACCTTCCCCCAAAACATTATTCTTCCAAAACTGGAAGGTCTTAAGCAGGGAAGCTGATTTTCTGCTTACAATAGCAACAGTGGCATTTCTATTCGGGCAGCAGTTATAGAATCTACTGAATTCATGGTTCATTACAATCTGCTTGATTATTGTCAGTTCCTCTTCACTCAACCAGTGTAAATGGTCATTAACCAATAACCAAGCTACTTCAGCAGGTTTTGTGGGAGAATTAGTAATTTAGCTACTTCTGATCTCTCTTCTATTTGATAGCCTACAGACTGTTTTTAGCTTTTTTCCAAGTCCTAAAACTGCCCATGGAAACCAGTCTTTAGCAAGACCTACAGGTCAGTTTGTGGCTGACCATACAAGAGCTGCTGACAATTCAGCTGTGAAAGCGTTAAAACTCAAGCTTTTGCCTGACCAGGAAAGGGAGGGTGTCTGGGTTGAAGATTAGGCTGCCCATGCTGACTTGCAGTCATGACTCTACAAAAAAATATTTTCTCCTTCATTCTGCCTTTCCAAAAAATAGGGGCATGTCTTATTTGGGACACGTAGTACATGAAAAAGTATGGTAAGTTTTAACAATATTATGGCAACAGCCATTATTTCTTTCAAAGAAAGAAATTTGGAATCTTATGGCCCATACTCCACTAGTATTTAGTAATCAAGCACCTTGCTATGGAAAGAAAGTGAGAGTTTATGAAATTAGTACATATACTTTTTAATACAGTGGTGCTCAACTCATCCAAACCCTGCAGGCCTGACCTGACATGCACAGCTAACCCATGGGTCTGAACATTTGGCAGCAGAATGAGCAGTAGCAGAATTAAATGCTGTGCCTCTGGGACATGTGGCAACTAATGCTGCCACCAATCCCCTGCTGCCAAATTTCCCTACCTGTGGGTAGCCCTGTGGCCCAGATCTTGCTCACCCCTGCTTCAATAGGCTACTTTTAGTGGTGCATGGGATTCTTTCATCTTAAGTGCAGGATTTTGCAATTGTCCTTGATGAACCTCATGAAACTTCTTTTAGCCCAATCCTCCAATTTGTCTAAGTCACTCTGAATCATATCCCTACCCTCTACTACTCCTCCCAGCTTGGTGTCATTCATGAACTTGCTGAGGGCGCAAACCATCCCATCTTCCAGACTGCTAATGAAGATATTGAACAAACAGACCTCAGAACCAACCCCTGGGGGCACTCCACTTGATACCAACTGTCAACTAGACACCAAGCCATTAGCATGTATATGTTATTCTTCTGAATACCACTAATCACTGCAACACACATGTTTAACACTTTGTGCTTTGCTTTAAACATTTACTGATCTGGGAAAATCCGACGAATTACCCATTTTTAATCTATTAAATTATTTTTAACAAATGCTGCAAAACTCCAAGTCTGAATATACTGTATTTACATGCATAACATGCACACCTTTGACCCAAAGCCAGTCCCTGAGCCCCCATGCTCAACTGCGGTAAGTGTCTTCAGTGGGGAAGCTGATTTTTCTTCACTGAAATAGAAGCAAGCATGGGGACACTACTGAAAGATGGCTGCTACACTTCTTCCTCTGCTAGTCTCAGGGAAGAAGGGGGTGTTCATTCTTCGTGATCAAAACTAATGTTAACCCTCTCATAGCCACAGCTACTGCAATTAGGATCCCCTGCATCCCACTGGAAAAATCTTTTTCTCTCCACACTGCCTTTGCATATCTCAATTTGGGGTGTGTAGTATGGAAAAAAATACGGTGTATTTAGGCAATCAAATAAAAGTGACCCAAGCTCTCAATGAAGACGCATTGCAGACATTTACCAGCTTAGGAACAGACCACTTATATTTGTGCCCATACATGTGTTTAGGAATTTTCAGACACTAGTTTTGAAGAGGTCAGCCTGTATTTTCAAAGCCAAGCAAGCTTTCTATTTTTAAACATGTATAAAAAAGTTCTCACAGTTTTTCCCCAGTTATCCCTAATATATTATTAAAGTTTGAATGCATTCTATGTTGACATCATTTTAGACCAAGGTTACTCAGCCAGAACCTGCCTATGGCACTGTCATCTGGCCCACGGGGCTTCCCCTGGGCTTGTGGGAAGCCCTGCAGGCTGTGGCCCTGTGCGCTAGATCGCTTGCTAGTGTAGTTACTGATCCTGGCATAGATGGCTTAATCCCGGCAGGTGGGAGCAGTGCAGGACCTGATCCTGCTGCAGGGATCTGATCAGACCTGCGGGACTGGCCCCATTCTACTCACCTGGTCCACAGGACCAGGTTGAACATGATTTTAGGCAAAAGAATTGTGGCAAGGCATTTCAACTAGTCATCAGAGGTAAAACTTTTTTTAAATGATTATACTATACTTCTCGTGTGTGTGTGTGTGTGAGATTCTAGTTTAAATGCTTTGCCATAATTTTTTATACAATACACACTTAAGCATACAGACATGTCTACAAAACGTAAAAAGATGTGCATGTTTGCATACATGCACGTGTCCGTATATGTTTAAATGTTTTATCTGGAATTTTTAATGAACAAAAGTTGTTATACTACCATTTAACTGAAAAATTTAGGCATGCACTTAAAAAAACCAACTCATTTGGCATCTACTCCATAACAGTGCATCCTTTGAGAACTGTAGACTTACACCCACTTGCAGAATTCTGGATCTGCATCATCTAACATTTCAATTTTTCGTAGCAGGGTTGCTTAATCTAAAAACAGCTCAAGTATAACCGACAGCACCTTTTGTAACTCTAACAAACATTTAGAGTATTGCTTTGGGACACGTTTGCAAGTAGAATAGAGAAAGTAAAACATTTCTGGAAGAGTACATAACAAAAAGGTAGCTTAATTTTTCAAAGCCATACATAATATATACAAATCCTTTAAAAACAAAGTACAGGAACAAAGCTGGTCATTAGAATAAAACTACCATACTTACTTGAAAAGAAGACCCCAAACACTTCCCCCCAAAATCGCTTCCCATGAAATCATTAAGCCTATGTAAGCAATTTCATTTAGAAGATAAGTTTTAAGTGAGCCTTTAAATTCATGCTTTCATTTAAGAGTTCTTGTATATAAGCGCTATACTCAACCATCAATTTTAAGTATTAGTATAGTGGAGATGCAATTAAATGGCATATCCTACGACACATAAGTACTTATTTTACCGTTTAAAAACTTGGGTTAGTTTTCTAATCATGACCAGGAATTAATATCTAGAAATCATTGAAATGCTAAAAACTGCAGACTTTGGGCTTAAAATATTCTCCTCCTTAGCCAAAACTGGGACAAAAAATTATTTTCATCTATCTCAAAGAGCAAGAGGCAAAGATGATAGAGACTCCATGGTGGTAAGTCAATGTAAATAAGTAGATGTTACAGTTAGGTTAACTGAAGTTAAAGACAACTTACATACCTGACAGCAGAACTAAAGTGTAAGTGCTATAAGCTAGTTTAGAAGATGGATATAAAAATGAAGGCAAGGAGATTCCCAACTTACTGTTCATGGAAGTCCAGCATTGGTGGCTCAAACCGTATAGGTCTGCAATTCCCCCGATACAGGGATACACTGGAGGAAAAAAACAATACTGTTACAGAAATAAATGTAGCAACATGTACATTTTTGCTCCCTACTTCTATGTCTCTCTCGTGGCAGGCTTTCCTAGCAAAAGAATGCTGGATACCTATATATGTACTAATACTGGAAGGAAGTACTTGAGAAACTTGTCCAAATGCAATAAGATAACTTTACCAGATGCTCAAAGTATTTTTTTTAAGAGTACTTGAGTACATATATTTATTAACAAGACTCACTAGATGGGTTAAAGAAAACTGATCTGGCAGTAGATTATATTAAGACTACAGATGTTAGAAATGTACATACTGGGAAATTAACATTATAACTAAACCAAAAAAAATACGTTTCAAAGATAAAATTTAGAGAAGAAAGATTTTTTTTAATGGCAACACAGGAATGTCCACTCATGTCGTGACAAAATGTGACTGAATCCTTTATGCATACACTGGAGGTCTCTTAGAGAGTCTTAGACAAGCTACAGTGTCTGGGCTACAAAGAGGAGGAGCAAAACAAGCAAGTTCCAGTAACCAAATAATTTAGAACGAAGTAAAAATGACCTGAGAGGAACTGCTCTCTAACACTGTATTTTGACCCAAGTTGTTTACCATATGAGTAATCAATTAAGAAGGAAAAAAAAACCAGGAAGGAAAAAGTAATGGCTCAGGAGAAACCATTATTCAGCAAATCCTTGAGTTCTTGAGAGACAATGCCAGGACAGGAAAAAAGGCCTCGGAACTAGAGAATCAAAAGACATGTAGTAGGCAACTGTTGATCCCTTGGAGGTCTAGTCACCAACACCTTCGACATGTACACCTAGGCAGAAGTATGGAGGAGTGGAGGCTGCCCAAGACCACCAACCCCTCTTTACACCAGAGACAGAATCCAAAGGTTAGACTGAGCCTAGATGTTCAGTGCCTCAATGGTTCTAGCGTTAGCCAGAAAGCATCAGGTAAAAACCACTGCTGACTACCTAATGCCTCAGCAAGGATGCGTTTCTGTCAGGGTTATGACTCTTAGCTTTTTTCCAACCAAGGACAGTGTGGGCTAGGATTCTGAGGCACCCTATACTCATCTTACTTTGCAGGTTGCAACACTGTGGTATTTTTATAGGAACTACCCCACTATATGTAGCCCTGTCACATTGCCACCAGGCCCTCCAGTCAGATGCAGTTTATGGTCATACCCAGGACCCCAAAAGATGCACACCAGGTTTAAGAAGACTCTCTATGTGCAGGAGGGCTGTTTGTGAGAGTCTTACTGGGAAAGACATCTGCTAGGATATCTGAAAATTTAGATCAGTCTTGGTAACCGTTCAGGAATAATAAGCCTTTAGAGAATGCAGACACATCAAGAGTGAATTTTAAAATCTTCTCTCTCAACACTTGGTTCTTACCATTAAACCCAAGTACTTTTTCTTTTAAGGCAGCTGTTTTGCCATCTTCTACCATTGGCTACAATCTCCTAAAGGAAAGAACTGCAGTCAGATTTGCTGGGGAAGCATGGCTGAAATACAGTGCAATATAGCCGAGGGCCCAGTTTAAGAGAGGCAGAAATGTGGAATCCTGTCTCAAGACAGGTAAAATAATGAGAAGAAGGACATATCATACTTGTTGCTATTACGTGCACTATATCTGTATCTATGTAATAAAGATGCAGTGCACTTATGTGCATGTCAAAAATGCATTGAAATCGATCAATTTACAGCTGGCCATAAATTAAAGGTTTTATGCAAATTAACAGTGAGTTTAGAGATTTCAGATTAGGATACATTCATAACCAGAGTACAAATGCCCTGAGGATTCCAGATACATATTCTGACTGTGCTACTGCATCTTCACTTCTACTGATACCTGTGATAGCCAAAACACAGCTAGAGTAAGTGTGCCTATCTGCAGTACAGTCACACTCAAAGACGACATATCTGCAGACATACCTAAAGAATCTTCATTATCATACCTCTAAATTTTATTCTAACCCATGCAGTACGAGGTGGGTCAACCTTTTCACAACACTTCAATGCACATACTCTGACAATGAAGTATAAAACTCATTGCGGGCCCATATCATATTCCTCTTTATTTACAGGCTCTGCTCCAATTTCACAATTTTAAATTTCAGAGCAGTTTAACTCGAAAGAGAACAACAAACTCATGCATTTCAATTCTGAAAAATATAACTGTGAGGACTAGCTAGGGTTACCTCCTTCTAAAAGGATTTAAAAGGGCAATTATTTCAAGTACTCTACAGGAAATCTTTTTTTCCCTTTCACATACGAAAGTTTGGAAAATTTGTCTCATTTCAGAAAAAATTCAATACCTGCAGGACATGTTGGTCCTTTCTATAGAAAAGTTCTCTGAAAACATGTTTCAAAAAAAGGAATGAGTGAAACTATAGCACAATACCTACTGATTCTTTCTAGCAACACAATACCAAGAATTCTTTCCAGTTACTGAAGGGAGGAAATTCAGCTGGGACAATAAGTAACAATTTTACAATACTCAGCCATATAGAATTCCAAAAGGCATTTGATTAGGTCCAACTTAAAATCTCATTGCC
Source organism: Alligator mississippiensis (assembly GCF_030867095.1). NCBI lineage: Eukaryota > Metazoa > Chordata > Crocodylia > Alligatoridae > Alligator > Alligator mississippiensis. The sequence goes on along the minus strand of NC_081824.1, from coordinate 342,252,689 downwards.
ATTCATAATTAAGACAAACAGCAGTTTGTGCCAAATCCAATTCCCATCGTCAAGTACAGAAACATTATAATATTTTCAAGAATAAGTAACTGGACTCTCAGCTTGGAGTAGTTCCCGCAGTTTAAAACATATCCACACCCACCTCTATCGTGGCTCACATGGGAACAAGTAGTAGTGGAATTTCCAAACTGTCTACCTGAGATGCTCAACATGAGGCAACTTGCAGTAGATTGTTCAGATGTTCAGAATAGGATGTCTGCTCTTCTAGGCTCACCCTCACTGACAGCTGGATACACCCTTGGGTAGGGCCAGATTACAGCACAATCAAAATTAAGATAATTGTACTGCATATGCCTACAGCCAAAGCTCTCAGTCTTCTATCAGAATCTAAGCTTTTACTCATTCCCAACAATCTGTGTTTCTAAACCTCAGGCGTCAAGAAGAAAATCCTGATTAGTGAACAGATATAAATGAAGCAGTAATAATTGCTATAGAAAGCCTTGTGGTGAAGGGGGGAGTTGGCAGCCTCTGGGGGGAGGGAGGATTGGGGGAGGGGGGGGGGGAGTCACCTGGCCCCACAACACTGTTTCTGCTAACACGAGCTCAAAGAGCATACGTACCCTGCAGTAGTAGTGGCCTGGTTTGGCTTGGCTGTTCCCAAGCATGCCATGTCTTTCTATTCCTATTCACATGTTGAACACACAAAAGCATACTGGTGAGGCCACTGTGGGGTGTCCTGAGATTGCTCTCAGACTTTTGTCCAGCATGCTTATAAGCAACTGCTAGGGACAACTATGGAACAGCTCCAAAATGCCTCAGTGTCCTTTTTCTTCACTTGAGCATGTTGTCCCCACAGGCAAGACTTGGGGGCTAGGGTGGTAGTCCTCTTCTTCATACCATCTATTTATTGCCAACAGTGGGATCTCAGCCACTAATGCAATTTGCTCTAGTACAACCACAATGGGGCAAAACACTAGCAGATGAGTTTTACATCAGCACAACTTAATTTTGAAAAAGCTTACGTGCTATCCATGTGCACTGCTACATCTAAACTAGAGGCCAGGTCTGACAAAGCCACACGGTAGATTGTACAGATAATCTGATCACTTCTCTCCTTTCTTACATACTTTGTTCAACAATGAAATAGTTAACAGTGTTCATATTTAAGAGAGGCCTTGGGTATCTGCATTAATATCTCAAGAGTTGAACTGAATAAACTGCATGCCATATGTATTTCTTTTCAAACCTTCTACAAACTCAGGCAGGCATTACCACATTCACTGCACTTCAGTATTTTGAAAGTTATACATACTTACATAGATCAGAGATTTTAGAATCAGGTAGGAAAAAAAAGCAAAAGGATTATTAAATAAAATAAACCTTAAGTTGAAAAAATAAACATATTTACATTTGAAATGATGATAATCTATGTTAAGATTCAGTTAATGAAATAATATGATTTTTTTTTAGTAGTACATGTTTTACTGCCAAAGAAAAAATTCAAGCAACTGAGTTTGGGTAAGTCACTAAGGCCTAAAATCAGTTTGCTGAAGCAAAAAACAAGATCTTGATTGCCACAGCTTTTTCTATAAATAAAGAAGGTATTTTCTCCATTTTAGTTTATTCAACCATTTCAAAGTTGAGAAACCAGTTGGGAGCTGAAAAATCTGGAAGAGCAAAACAAAGTTTCCTACCCACGAATAAAAATGAGGTGGGCGAACCAGAGAGATGCAAGATTTGAAGGGCATGGTGATCAGAACCAAATCAGTTGAAATGACTAAACTTCGTTTTCTAAGTGACTGGTTTAAATGCAGAGCATTTTTTTCCTTTATAACTATCATTTACATAACCAATATATTTAAAAATAGTTTAATCAAAAATTTAAAACGCTGTTTGAAAATTTAACTGAACAGCAATTTCCATCCAAATGGACCTTGCCACAAACAAGGGAAGGAATCCTGCCTTGTCTGCACATCAGAGAGCAACTCACAAAGACATGCTCATGGACCCAGAGGAGCCGACTTCCACCTTTAGCTTCCTCTGTGCAAAACTAAAGTTTATTTTCTACCTATGGTGATTTTTTACCATCTTTAATTTTCTCTGAGTCTGAAGAAGGGTGTGTGCGCTCACAGAAAGCTTGCAGAAAAAGATTTTTTTTTGTGATTTCTTAGTTGGTCTAATAAAAGGTATCATCTCTGAAGCAAGAGTTCTAGAGTTTTGCATTTCTTTTTGGCACAAACGAGTAATTCTAGCAAAGAAAAAAGCATCATTCACCATTTACTAAATGGCAGAAGGCAGGGTGACAGTTCAAAGAAAAGGAACGTTTCTTCCTGGCAGTTTGTTCTTATCATCTGACAAAGCCAGTCGTTGCCTACAAAAGCGCAAGCCTCTCTGGACCAGTCAGTCTCTAAGGTGCATCTCTAAATTAATTTCTTTTCATCAAGAAGCTTCTTCATATCCTCATTTTCCCTTTGTGCATTTTATTAGGCATCCAGAGTCACAGCCTACTGTCAGTAACACTTCTTTTTACCATTTTAACTACTACCTCGGGAATTTAAGTTTTAAACACAATGCAAATAACATTTTTAAAAGATGGCTTGCCTCTATTCAATAAAAGGGGAAAAAGCAATATTAGTAGATTACATGGCAAATTTTAGAATATTTAAAATACTGGATGACTTGGAAGAGTTTACTACATTTATCTCATTACAACACAATATGAAAGCCACTTCTGAAAAAATCAAAGACTACTCAACATGTCAAGAATTCCTACAAGCTTCACTGAAAACACATTTTCAATACAAATGGTACCTTCAACCAAAGGATTAACTACTGAATATTTCTGGTTTACAGGACAGTAGTTAATCTTATTTTTTCCTCAACTGATTCAAGTTGGATTAGATCCTGAGAAAGAATGACCTGCATCTATGATTATTTAATTTGAATACATGTGATAACAAGTAAGGTCATTTTAGAAAGGTGCGTATTACAATTGAACAAGCTGGGGATTAAAAAAACCCTCCTGAAATGTGGAGAAGAGGTCATAAATAATAGATCAATAGGCCAGCTAGACTGGTATCCTGGCAAGTAGCCTCTATCACAGGGGTGGGCAATTATTGAGGCTGAAGGGTCACTTACCAAGTTTTGGCAAGCTGTCAAGGGCCGCAAAGGTAGGCCTGCTCCTTGACAGTAGCCCCACCCCCTTATTGCCATCTTTGACCAGAAGTCCGACCCCTAACCCCTGACGTTTGCCACCAGAAGACCCTCCCCTTGTCCCCACCCAGACGTATTTCTGGGGGGAGGGGGTTGCCATCTTAGAACCAGAAATAAACCAAATCATACACTAGAAGTCAAACACCTACTATAACATATTTTAATTTTACTATGAAAAATATTTTTGTCATGATCTGTGTTTGCGTACTGTACACAGAGGTGACTGCATAACTCAAAAATAAATTTTTAGTCTTGTACGTTATAGTTTGTGTGTATGTATGTGTGCAGGTGTGTGTGGTGGGGTGTGGGGGGCATAGGGTATGTTGGGGGATTGTGTATATGTGGGGGTTGTGGGGACAGGGTGCAATGTGTGGGGTGTAAGGAAGGGTGGGGACCTCCCCCCACACTCCCCATGGTGCAGCAGCAGCAGGCGGAGCACTCAGGGTACAGGTGCCCGGTGGGGCACGGCTCCAGCCAGCACTGCACATCGTAGCAAGAGGTGCAGCCTCTACCAGGCTGTCTGCATCACTGGTGCTCCCCTGAGACTTATGCACAGCGTCTGCATTTGCTGGGCGCAGGAAGCAAGCCCCAGGTGCTGGAGCTGGCTGACTTCCTTGCCTCCCCACCACCCTCCCACCACAGAAGGCTTCCCCCTCCCTTGCTGCACAGCCCCAGCAGGGAAAGCAGCTGGCTTCAGTGCCTGGGGCTTCCCTCCCATGCCCGGCAAGTGCAGGGGCTTCACGCCAGTGGCAGGGAGCTCTGGCGATACAGACGGCCTGGTGGAGGCTCTGCCTCTCGCTGTGACGCGCAGCGCTGGCTGGAGCTACACCCCACTGGGCACCTGCACCTTGAGCGCCCCACCTACTGATGCTGCCATTGCCTGCCAGGGCTGTGCACCATGGGGGGGGGGTGTGGATGGAGTCCCCCACATGCTCCACCCTCCTTCACACCAACATACTGCCCCCCCTGAGCTCTGTGCTGCCACTACCCCCCTGGGCGTGGGCTCTGCACTGCCACCAGCCTCAGCTCTGTGCTTCTGCCCAGTTGGAGCTGCACCTCTGCCACTTCCCTACCTGATGACCAGAGCCATCAGGAGACTGGGGAAGTGAAGCAGATCCCTGGGGGCTGCTGCAGCCCCACCTGGAAGCTGTGTGATGGCCAGCCCAGGCCCTTCCACCATGAGGGTGGGAGCAAGGCACAACAGGGTATGTTTGGTGGGGGTGTACACATGGGCGTCTCGCTCCCAACTTCATGGGTGGAAGGGCTGGGCAGGGCACAATTTGTTTGTGGGCACAGCAGCCCTGATGAAAGTGCCTGGCAGGCCAGATCCAGCCCGTGGGCCGTATTTTGCATGCCCCTGCTCTATCAGCTGCTTAAGTGTATGGAAATAATAGGATAATAATAATAAAAAGTTTCCTTTGACCATCATTCAGTTAGTTGGCTACAGTACACTGGCACTAGTGCGGAAAGCATACTAACAACATGAGAGAGCAGGCTGACATTGTATACCTTGACTTCCAAAAGGCCTTTGATCTAGTATTCCATGGTGTCCTCGTGAGAAAATTGGAGGACTGTGGGCTTAACTCCAAGACAGGTGGGTGAGAAACTGGCTGCAGGATAGGACCCAGAGAGTCACAGTGCACAGAATGTGTCATCCTGGCAAGAAGTGGGAAGCGGTGTCCCGCAGGGGTCACTGCTTGGTCCGGTACTTTTCAACATCTTTATTAATGATTTGGATGTGGGGGTGAAGAGCTCACCGGCCGAGTTCGCAGACGACACCAAGTTATGGGGAAGTGTAGTCACAGGCTACTGATACAGGCGGACCTAGACAGGCTAGCAAGTTGGGCAGATCAGAATCTGATGAAGTTCAACATCGAGAAATTTAAAGCGCTCCACCTTGGGATGGAGCAACCCCCAACACCTACAGGCTTGGTGTCACCAAACTGACTAGCACCACAAATGAAAGGGACCCGGGGGTAATAATGAACCACAGCATGAATATGAGCTGGCAGTGTGATGCTGTAGCTAGTAGGGCAAATACTACTCTGGCGTGCATCAATTGATGCATCTCCAGAAAAACCAAGGAGGTGATTCTTCTGCTCTACTCAGCACTGGTGAGACTGCAGCTGGAGTACTGCATCCAGTTCTGGGCACCACGCTTTAACAAGGACATGGACAAGCTTGAGAAAGTCCAAAGAAGAGCCACCTGTATGATCAGAGTCTTACATGGCAAGCCATACGAAGAAAGGCTAAGGCATCTGGGACTCTTCAGCCTGAAGAAAAGATGGCTGAGAGGGGGCCCGGTAGCAGCTTAACGCTACACTAGGGAAGTACATCAAGGGCTTGGTGAGCAACTGTTCACCAGGGCACCCAAGGGAAAAACTAGGAGTAATGGCCACAAACTCCTGGAAGACTGATTCAGGCTCAACATTAGGAAAAACTTCTTCACAGTCAGGGTGTCCAGACTGTGGAATAAGCTCCCTCCAGAGGAGGTGCAATCACCAACCCTGGAATTCTTCCAGAGGAGACTAAACAGTCACGTTGCTGGGGTCACCTGACCCCGAGTTATCTTTCCTGCTTGGTGCAAGGGGCTGGACCCCATGATCTTCCAAGGTCCCTTCCGGCCTTACAATCTATGAATCTACGTGTTACGTGTTTTAAGGCCATATTTCTTTTGAAAAGTTAAAGTTTCTTAGATATAAGCAATATAACCTGCACTGAAAACAGGCTGAGGGACAGAGAAAAATTTAAATGGCTAGTTACCTCAATTACTGATAAAAAAATAGATCAAACTACATGAATGATCTGAGGATGTGACAAACGTACTTGCAGAATACACTAATTAAGAGATATTGTAATTACTAATATGAACAGCAAAATACAGGGGCATTTAGAGAAATTAAACACATGGATGAGAAATGAAGCTATATTTCAAAAAAATTCAACTTCTATTGATTTAAATTCAGAAAACATCATTCAGACAGATACTATCTATGACCATTTTGCAATCAACACAGATATGCTCTTCAAACACTGAGCTTATACCAATGATAACACAAATCTCCCAGTGTAGTTTATATTGCAGATGGGCAGGTAGGCAGAGGGGATGGGAGGGTACTGAAGGGACAGGAGAAGCTTTGCTGGTATAACAATAAAACAATCCACATGTAAAACCTGATCTGAAATACAGAAATTATGTGGTTTTGCAAGACAGTAGTAGAGCAAACAAAATCCAAGCTACCTAACTCCAAATTCATTGCCTTGATCACATAAGATGTAGAAAGATCTTATCATAAATCAGAAAGTTCAAGCCTCTCTTAGTACCAGTTACATGACACTAAGTCAGTGGTTGCCAACCTTTTTAAGACTTAAGGCACTTTCTTAAAACACAACTTTTCAAAATTTTCCAGCACCCCATTTTAAAAACTAATGAAATATTATGAACATCGTAATATAAAACATAACTGCATTGTTAATTATTGATTAGTCATTAGGATCCTTATAATTATACCATACTCACCCAACTGCTACTGCCACTGCAGCCAGGTAAATCTACACTGCATACCTCCTGCAGGGCTGGTGTGGAAGCAGCTGTGGCAAGTGTGTGCTCATGCTTCAGCCCTTCCTGATCCAACCTTGCATGGTGTCTCCTGGAAACAGACACACAAGGGGCAAATGGAACTGTCCCACAGGCATTTGTTTTCAGGAGGCACACAGGAGACACACTGGAGCAGAACTGACCAGCAGCTAGAGCAGAAGGCGCACTCCCTGCAATACATTATTGTAGGCATACGCATTGTTTCTGCAGCAGGTCTCCCCGTTTTGGCTCTAGCATATCTCCTAAAAATGGAGAGTGCAGTGCAGTTCTACCTGGTAGCAGCAGCATCCATCTCCAGGCTGCTGCTGCCACAGGGTGAAATTGGTCCACATGCCCATGCCACGTTGTGAGGAGGCATGTGAAGCCCAAATGAGAAGAAGCTGGCTCAGCAGAGGCTGACTGCATTGCATTATACAGGCAAGCACACTGCTTCTGCTTTAGTTCTTTCAGGTTTGGTGTACGCTGAGAAGCAAGCAGCAGCTAAAGCAGTAGTGGTGTGTCGGCCTGTATAACGTAACAGACACTGCTCCAGTTTCTTTTCAGCTGGGCCCTGCATGCTTCCTAAAAACCACGGCTGTGAGGCAGTTTCAACCTGTGGTGTCACCCTTGGCAGTTCTTGTGGCATCCCAGTTAAGAACCACTGTCTTAAGTACTCCATAATTCTGAACACATTAGAGCCAGAAATCTCTCCTGGAGAGAAATCACACAAGAGTGACAAGTGACTATGGCCCTCGAGACAAATTTATGAGAAAAGAAATATAAATACAATTACTAAATTAGAATAAGTGAAAAGAGATATATGACTATCAACTAGTATTTGGAGGGTTAAATCAATGCATTATTTCAGGATCTAACAAAAACAATGACATTAAAGCAGTAACAGGAAGATACTTATTAGTGAATTGTGTGACAGTGCCACAGAAACTAAGTGACATTTCATATATAATGTTTAGAACCAGACTGAACACAGCACAGACAAACACACCACAGGGACCAACTTCTGTCCTGGTGAAAGGAATACACTACAGGATCAAAACTGGTGCTCCCATCTCTAATTTCTGTTAAATGAAATATGTAGATCTTGTACGTCTTTGCCCATTCCCCCCCTCCCTGCCCATTCCTCCCCCCACCCCACCACCAAAGATAGATATCAATGTTCTTCTACTAGAGCTAGCATATTTTAATTACAATGACATCAGATTTATGGTGAAGTTCACCCAGAAGGAGGTTCATGACTGAAGGAATTACTTTAAATCTAAGACAATTAAAAAGTTATGTAGGTGTGGGAGAGCACGTGCACACATCTTAAACATTTTCCTTTCAAAGAAAATGTGACCACATGCCGATCTTAGTCACTGGATTAAAAGCTATTAATAAAGCCATTGGGCAAGGAAAGTATTTTAATATGTATAGTTTAAGCTGCTGCACAGCAGAGCTTAGATGTTTCTTCAGAGCAAAGGTGTCAAAACTATGAACCATGGGATTCCTGGAGGGCCAGGGAATTTAGAGGTGAGGCTAACAGGGCCAGAACCTGCCACAGAATCCAAGGCTATAGGTCCCCATTGGGCACAACTAGGGTTACCATATTTCCAGTTTCAAAAAACAGGACACCTGTTGGGGGGTGGGATATGATTTGGGGGGGGGGGGAGGGGGGAAGAAGTGATATGCTGGTGGCTTTGACCCTGCCTATGCTATTGCTGCCCCTCACTCCCAAGCCACAACCTGCCAGCCCTGCTGCTGCCCCTCATTCCCGACCCACAGACCCCAAGCTCTTCCAGTGCCCCTCACCCCCAATGCACAATACCCCACCCCCATGGGTCATGCTGGTGCCCCCCACTCCCAACTTGTAGCCCCCCCCATCCCTGCTGGTTCCCCCGATTCCCAACCCACACTCCCCTGCCACCCCTGGTGCCCCACACTCTCAAGCCACAGCCTCCCCTGCCCCCCCAGCCCTGCTAGTTTCCCTCACTCCTGATCCACAGCCCCCTGCTCCCCCCAGGCTTGCAGCATCTTCTGACTTTCCTGCCGATGCGAGCAAGGACACTGGCCCCAGTGCTGCCCACCTGGCTACACACCTCCCTGCTCCCCTGAAGGATTCCCTCCCACCCCCTTCCCCTGATGGAGGGGCAGGCGCCTCCCCCCCACCACCCTGCCCTGCTGCAGCCCCAGTGCCTGGACAGCTTGCTCCAGTGCCCGGATAGCTTCCCCCAGTGCCAGGAGGCACTCACCCCCACATCCCCTCCACATACCTCTGCCTCTCCCCTGCCTCCCAATAGACTCACATGCCCCATCCCTCCACAGCCCCCCGTATAGTCTCCAAGCCCTGGCCCTCCAACCCCTGCTCCCCCATAGATTTACCTGCATCCAGCTACTGGGGCTGCTCCCAGCATCCTGCCTGGCTGCATGCCAGTCATGTGTGTGTGCATGCGCACATGCATGTGGCGCCACTTGCCTCCAATTGCCCTCCTCCTCCCTCTCCCCCAGCAGCTCCTTGCAAGGGCAAGTTGGGAAGTGCCTGGAAATACTTTAATGCTGAGCAGACCAAAATCCTGGACATGTTTTATGTTTTAAAGAGCTATCCGAACAGAGATCAGAGGACCCAAAAAGAGGACATGTCCAGGAGAACCTGGATGTATGATAACTCTACCACAGAAACCGGCAGCATGGGAAGCAAGGGCTGTGCTGACTGTGCTGCTCAGCCCACCAGTTGTGCTGCTGACTCTGTCTCTGGTCCTGCTGCCACCAGGTCCAGATGCAGCTAGTAAGGAGCCCTATAGTCCACATCCAGGCTGGCAGGCTGGGAGAGTTTGACACCCCTGATTTTGAGGGTTCTTGCAAGATCCCAGCATTCCCCTCAACAGTTAACTTTTCTGTTAAGTACATAAAACCATTTAATCTGTGACTCTCCACCTGGCCTCCATGGCTTTTTCAAATTGCAACATTCCTAGACTTTAGTCCTCTGCCTACATGGAAAAGCCATGTCAAGGACTGACAGTACAACAGTAGGGTTTATGGGTTTCAGACAGGCAACTAAAAATGACACTGAAGTTCCATACTTCTTTTTCACAATATCTTGAATAGCAAGCCAGCTCAACAAGTTTTTAATTTCTCTTCAGGGGAGCAGGGGGCTGTATGGCCTGGCGCTGCTCTACAAGTAGATTGAGATCTTTTAAGTAAAAATTCATATAGATCAGGGGTGCTCAACCTCTGGCCTGCCAGTCTAATGCAGCCCACAGATCCTTCGAATCTAGCCCACTGGGCTCCTTACAGGTTGGGAAATTTGGTGGCGGGGGAGCAGTGGAAGTACTGCCACCCCCCTTCCCCTCCTGCTGTCAAAATTCTAAGTCCTGCAGGGTAAGCTGGAGCTGGGACAAGACTCTCCCCCCCACCCCACAGCCATATTAGAAGAAGGCCGCACTCCTTTGCTTCCAGGCTGCCTCCTCCCTGTGGTGCCAGGCAACACTACCCCTTCCTTGCAGGCTGGACCACACCCCCTTCTCCCTCACCATCTCCCCCCATGGCTGGGCCACACGCTTTCCCTTTCTCCTGTAGGGCTAAGCCATGCCCTCTTTCCTCCAGCCAGCCTGGTTGGAGATAGGCCATACCCCCTTCCTCCCATAGGGCTGGGCCATGCCTCCTTCCCTCTGCCTGGGTAGGCTGGGACCAGGCCACGCCCTCTACATCCCGCAGGGCTTGATCAGGGCCAGATCATGGCCCCTGTCCCTCACAGGGCCAGGCTGGGGCTGGCCCAAGCCCCCTTCCACTGCATGGGTGAATAGGAGGCAGGCCGCCTCCACCCCCCCATCAGCCAAAAAGTGTGAATACCACTGGTGTAGCTTCTATAACTGAAACTTGTGACATCAGACCTGTTAACCAACAAGGGGGAAAAAATGATATGGTTCTTCTTCAGCTTCAACTCTCTAGTACTTGCAGGGAGAAGAGCTAGAAAGTGGTCACTGAAGCAGATAGATATGACTCAGAGTATATGCAGGAAATAGATCTTCTGAGAAAAATCAATTTCTATGCAGGCACTATACTGACCATAGCCTCCCTTCATAATCAGAATGCAAGAGGCAGCAGCAAGTAGACTGTACAAGGAGGACATCTTGAGATGGTTCTTTTTCTCATATTCCAGTCCCCTGAACCAACACTTTTTTTTTTTAATGGAAGTTATAGTAGACCACCTTATACCACGCAGTGGCACATGGATCCAATCTACAGGGAAACATTATGTAGAATGAAATTTATCGCAAGTTCTTAACAGAATATTCAAGTGTGCCTTAATCTCTGCATGAGGGGTTGTGCCAATTTTAGCTACCTACTACATAGTTAGGAAGCTGAATCACATTAAACATCTAGAAAAAGGACTTGCACATCTACACTTAAAAGATCTTTGTAAATGTCCATTTTAGGAGGATATTTCCTAAAAGAGTAAAGAATTTGGAAGTGGTCGAGTCTGTAAAAGCAACTGAGATACTTTTGTGTGTGCCTGCAGATACAGGCAACTTCCCTGAAACTCTATCAACGTAGTACATTTGGTGGTACTGTTATCGAGTCACAGCAGGTCACAATGGTTAATTTATACTTATGCACTGCTTTGACTAAATCCCTGGTAGCGTGCATAAGTTATTAAGCACAGTTTTTGAAATATGGTTAACTGTTACCCAATAACAGCACAAGAAATAAATTTAAAAACAAGCATCAAAAACCTTATCCAAATGAACATGCCAGGGGAATCTACTAGGTGGAAGGAATTCAAAACTGGAATGCAACTAGGACAGTCTTTAGACCCCCTGAGATTGATGGTTGCAGTAGCAGGTGTTAAACTTACTTTCCTGACATGTTTACAGGAAACTGCATATAAAACTTCCTTTCTCATTGGCAGGGGAATAAACAATGGAAACTGTGAGTCAGTGAAACACGAGACACTCCTGAAGGGAACCAGGAACAGCTGGGAGGAGAGCAGTGATGCATTGGAGATACCAAGTAAGACAAGACCATGGGAACAGTGAAATTCTTTTGGGATGCTTTGACTAAAACAACCAGGGTGCACTGAAAGCCTTTCAAGGGTGTTGTGGAGAGCCACACAATGTTAACCCCTACACAATGTTATTAGCACTCTTAGGTGTACAAAAAAGATTCATAAAATAAAACCCAGATATGTCAAGGAGGAATCCATAGCATCAAAAATATTCTGACCTGCTGTGGTCTAAGTTCTTTGCAAGAGAAAAATAACTCTAGTATTTTTCTGTAGGCAAAAAGAGTGAAAACTAAGAGTTGCCATTTTTCAAGGGGTGTCTTGAGTCTACTTGAGGGATCCTTGAGTCCAAAAACATTGAGAACCACTGGTTTAGGAGCCTGGTTTCTGGGTTAAGAAAATGAGCTTGACTATACAGACTGATGCATAGTTCCCTTTCTCTGGCTGGAGAGAGGAAGAAGGGATCAGAATACCACACCCCTACTTCTGCCAACAGTATCAGTGAATTCTTAAATAGAACCAGCAGACACGTGTTTCACCTATTATTAAAAAACTAGTTTCAACAACACAGGCCTGTTTTTTAAAAACTCAATATGCTAAAATGAGAAACAAAAATACTCTGTCTATATTTTAATAATATCGCTATCATGCTCAAAGATATTTATCCAAAAAAATTTACCTGTTTAAATGATCATAATGATAGCTAATGCTGTTAAAGAGACTGCCCCAGACCAACCCCACCCCACAACCCCATCATGAGGAGGCAAAGTCACACACAAGAAACTTCTCAAAGTATAATCCAGTCTGGGTGCAAAGTAAAGAGATTTAAGTCAAATTTAAAATAGTTATCTTGATGTAAAGATTCAAACATTCGAACAGCTGTGCTATTGTGAGAAATTAAAGTTTACATAAAAATTATGGATTGAATTTAATTTTTTTAAATGTTAGGACCTCATTTGAATTGTAGGCAAAACAATATTAACAGCCTTGAAAATTAAAAGTCTTGACAGAAATTTCTCAAAAACAGGAACCTAAAAAAAATGGCTTCTCAAACTCATACTAGTTACCTGAGATTGAGACTGCTCTAGAAGTTCTATTGGCCGTTCATGTCACAGACCCTATCGAGAGAAGGGAATGGCCTGGTAAAACAATTTCAGTTTTTTGACTTGTGGATATTCAGTACACATTGAAAGGTGCTGTGGTTGTGTTCAGTTGGCAACTAATTTGCTTTCAGTGCAGTATTCTTGGAATAAGGATATTAAAAAGGACTTGTACGCATCTTTCAGTACAGATGAAGACTTGAAAAAGTGAAGTTTCTTTGTACAATTTCAAATTTTACGACATTTTTTCAGGTAACTATTGGGAAAATACAGAAACAAGTCCAAGTATCCACTTCAGGAATTTAAGACTTGAAAACAGGAAACAACAAACTAGTAAAAAGAAAATCTGATTAAAAATTGTAAGAGATCAACGAAAACTGATTTTAAAGTAATTTTTATTCCATCATGTTTGGACAGGACAAACAACAGAAACTCAACATTTATTTGTCAGATTTACCTGGCAGCAGCTAAGGAAACAACAGATTTAAAGTACTGAATTTATGTACTTTCTTCCAGAATGCAAGTACCTAAGTGGCAATACATTCACAAATAATGTAATATGGCAATGTGCTTTCCTCTCTATTGATTCCAAAGTACAGGTATAAGCAGTAAAAAGAAAATCTGCATTTATCATTTGTGTCCTTTGGAAATGAGTACACAAGGGAACAATCTAGTTATAAACAATATGCAAGCGTTAGCATTTGCTTAGTGCCACACTGCAAGCAAACAGAATGCAACTAGTTTACTAAAAGCATTAAAAGTAATCAGCTGGCTAGACTGTTATCAGTTTTTCAGATCTTGGATTGCTGCCTGCAACATTAGGGCTTTTGCTTACAAGGAATACCGAGAATTTTTAACTCTATTTATTGTAAAAAAACGAAACGAAACAAAAAAAAGCCCCAAATGGACAGAACCAATGGCATTTTCATCATACAAACCAGCAGTGATTTTTCCAATTGCTGGATTTGATTCAGCTAAAGAAATCTGAAAGGGAAATAGTTTCTAATTACATTTGTGGTGTGTCAACAATGTTCACGTGCATTATACAAAAGTTATATAATCTGTGCCACAAGGAATTTCAAGTGTAGTTCAGACAATATATTGAGTGGCTCTACAAGTTTAAGTGTTACTACTGGAAGGACTGTGCAGGAGGAAAGTGCTAAGGAAAAAGTCATTATGTGGTACAGGAGAAAAGGGGAAAAACTACTCCCAGCAGAAAGGACTACACATAAATAAAGATGCAAAGCAAAAATAGCTTGAAGAGGATACCATAAAATATGGATGGGTAAACTGGGTGAAGCAGGAATAGATTAGCAAGTGTTAAGAGGAGGAGAGAGAAAGGTTCCTAAAGTAGTGGACCAGAAGACTTAATTTGTTGCAAAAGTCCTATTTTACTTACTATCAACCCGGGTGCTAAGCAATATTAGCACAGTTAGGTTTGTGAACACCTACACATGATTTACAGAAGATTATCTAGAAATCTTAAATAGGAATCCACCTTGTCAAAAGCATTCCGACCTGTTGTGGTCTTCCTTGAGCTCTCTGCAAGAAAAGAACTGCTTTGTTGTTTTTTTTATTACAGAAAAATGAGTGAAAGCTAAGAGCTGTCGTTTTCCAAGGATTGCTGCAAATCTAAAAAGGTTGAGAACCGCTGATCATTGAGGGAGGGACCTGACCAGAGTGGCAGAAAAAGTTGAATATTTTATAGGGAAAGACAGGCTACGATTAAAAATCCCCAGATTTTAATTAAAAAGCATTTTTTGGAACATACCACCTTCTTTACCACTCAAAAAAAAAAAAATTATCAGTAGCCTCCCAATGCCATTTCCTCTCCCCCTTCCCTTTCTGTACAACCTGTGCAGTAGTTTCACAATATTCATATATAACTTGAGTGTATTGTTATGGGTGATGCTGTAGCCATGATGTCCCGGAAATTATGCAGGCAGCAAGAATTTTTGGAGGGTAATATATAATTCATATAAATTTACAAATAATATACAAATTCTGAATCAACATCCTGATCCCATATAATGTGACAGCACCTGTCTTATTTCAGTGCATAACTACATTTTAAATATGTATGCAAGTCACCAACTTGTTTTTTTGGGGGGGTTTATGGTGGGTTTGTTTGTTTTTGGCAAACTATACAACTACCACAGTTAAGCAAACAAAGCCTTAAGTTTGTTAATAGTTCTTTCTCCTTACAGCACTCTTAAGACAGATTCTGCGGACGTGGTATCTGGCCGAGATAACCTTCTCATCCCTTATCTTCCTTTCAAAACAAAATAAAAACGAAACAAAAAAGCCATTTTAATAGCTTCCAGCTGAATCTAGTGTTTCTACACAGCTCATGGGCTTCATATGACAAGCTTTAAATTTGTATCAAGTCACAGGTGCATGATGTACAAAGTGAAACAAGCTGTTTGAAGAAAAAAAAAAGAGTGGTTTTGATTTATTTCCTAAGGCTATAAAATTGGCTCTTAAAGCCAAGAGAAGAAAGTTCTTAAGCTAAATAGGTGTCCTTGAGCACTGCCACATGCTCATCTTATGGAAAGGGGGAGGTGGAAGAAAGAAGGGAAGAATTTGAAAATCTACTTTTATGCCTGAAGTTGTGCACCTTTATTGAACTCAGTCTCCTACAACTTAACTATAGATACTAATAAGTTATAGTTTAGGCCTTAACTAGTTAAACACTATATATTACTATGAGAACGATATATTACAGTTGTGTTTATCACAAAAGCTTTTACCTGGTTTTATTATACCAAAGAAAAAGCACCTCTTCTGTTGGCAAACTGACGTCCTCTTTCATTCCACTTACAATATTTCAAATGGCTAAGTATTTTGTAGGAAAATATTCTTAAATAATATTCATATAGAAGGGACCTCATCATTCTGATAATGTTTATAAGTTGCACTTCTGAACCTGCCCAAACGCTGGCAATGGAGAGCATGGATCTCTCTACACATATAAGATTTAAGTCTCTGCAATACATTTGACAAAATTAGAATACCACATATTTTAAAATGTAATTTCTTCCCACTGAGCATTCACATCAATACCTTTTGATGGTTGTGCTGCTCTTCATTATAACTGGACAAAATAGCCTCTAAATAACTGTTGCTACAATAGTAGTGTTTAGATAAAGAAAGATTTCTTTGGGAGATTTAAATTTAACAGTACTAGACTCTCAGGTTTTTTTAAATACGTGCAACATATTATTTTCATAAGTTCCACAGAACAGCACTATGGGCAGCAACTTCCTAACACCTCCCTTAGTCATAACTTGTTTGATCACAGTCTTTGAAAAATGACGCAACTGATGGCAACCAATACACACAGTTTTTTGCCAACATGTACATTCATCACTCTTAATTCTAATTTTAATGGACAGCTACCGTTAGTTTCATGCAAAACAAGTTATTCTCTTCTCTAAATTCACATTTGATAAAAGTTTCTGCCTTCCTGTTAACAGTTAAATATATTTCTCACAACAACAATTTTAGGTTAGTGATGTCATTGACATGCATGAAAACTCCTCATACATGGGGCTGCAACAGCTTGTATCTTTTAAAAACTAGTCTACTGCACACTTCATTGCTTCTGCAGGCCAAGAGCACCGTGTGTACCAGGGTCTCCATTCCTCCCTCCTCTATACCCTCATTAGAAGCCATCCTCCCACCCTGATCTATTTTATAGACCCTCTATGGCCCAGCCTCTCTCACACAGCAGGGGCTTCATTTGTCTTCCTTTCTCTTGTGCCAGGGCTGCATTCTTCATTTCCTCCATTCTTTGTCTGGCAAGTAAATTATTCAAACTGTCAATATTTTAGCAATCTAAAGTGATAATGCGCAGAGAAGAAACAAGGGATTTTTTATACGAGAATGTTTTAATTGCCATAAAACTCTTTGATCTAAAGGCAGTTATTAACCTGGCTAAAACATGGTAAGTCTGCTAACCAAAAATAAAGGACTTGGTGACCTCCCTACTACCATCTTCTGGTTTTCAAGCTTTTACCAAAATTCATGCCCTGAACAGTCCTTGAAATTCTGGAATCAACTGAATATGGCATTCAAAGCTAGTGTTTAAACAGCTTAGCCAATAAATCCCATAAATTATTTTTAGCTCTAAAATACCAACTAATTTAACTACTTTTTAAAATTAAATGAAGGGTTGTTTGGGTTCGCTAAAAAATGTTGGATTGTTCAATGTTATGGAAGAAGCTGACAAGGTTCCTCCTCTTTCCCATTGGTTTTATTTGCAAGGTGAGACGCTTACTTCCTAGCTTTTTCATTTTAATTTGGTTGCTGAAGAGATAGATGGTTCTATCCAGGTTTCCCATTCTGACTTATGGAATAAACACAAAATATCCATGAACAGAATTAATTCAGATGTCCATGCACTTGCATTAAAGCAAGACCATCTTTTATTTCAGGGATGGCCAGCTTGCAGCACATATGCTTCTGTGTGGTATGCAGCAATCTAGGAAGGGACAGGCAGCAGAGGCAGACAGGGCAGGAAGCAGAAAAAAGAGTAGCAAATCAGGCATGGTACACAGGGCAAGGAGCAGAAAGCAGAGCAGCAGGTTGGGTGGGGGCACAAGAAAGGGAACAGAGAGCAAAGCAGCCGATTAGGAAGAAGAGTGGCACTCAGGGAAGGTATCAGGCTAATTTGTAGCATGCCTGCCAAAAAGTTTGGCTTCCAGTGATCTCCAATCACAAGCAGGTCCTTTTATAGAGTATGATTATGCAGGCACTGACCACACCACCACTACTGTCCTTACTTGATAGTCTACATAATTGTGCTCCACCTCTAAGCCTAAAAAATGGCATGAAATATTATGATTGTGAATCAAAATGAATGCAGTGATATCTATCTACACTACATAAAAAATATGTTTATTTTTAATGTGTTATTGGCCTAAAATTTTAAGGCCATTTACAACAAGACAGTTTTTCAGCATAACTTAAGGTGTGAATTTAAATAAATATAAACTTATGTAGCCACTTGTCCAGGGAAGAGAGTCTTGTTTGAATTAGCTTGTCACTTTAAAAGAGGGGCTGTGTGTGTGTAGGATAAAGTATGTCTATACGGGAGAGTGTTTCATATATACATGATATGCATGTATCTCTCATATGAGAACTCTACCATACTTATTGAATTACAAGTGGCAAAGCTTTTCTACATACACACCAACTAAGCATAAGCATGTACACATAAAAAACTGCCTCAAGGTAAAATAGGGTGTGAACCTACAACAGGTCAGCTAATCTATGGTCACTGCCCATATGCACACTCCTGCCTCCCAACAATGTGAGATTCCTAATTCCTTACAAGGTGGGCTACACCCTCCTTACACTTATTGCAGGACGAGAATGCATATGAGTAGTTACTGTACAGCAGCTGACCAGCTATAAATTCATGCCTTTACTTACCTCAGAGTAACTTGTTCACATTCTCAGATCTTACAACTGATTTACAACTGGACCAGTTTAGCCCAAGCTAAGGTACAACCCCGTTATCTCAGCTCAAATTCTATGTTATGTTAATTAAATTAAACAATGTGATTATCATGTGTTAAATCCTAGTCCAGACAAAGTTCAAATGTAAAACCTCTGTTAAGTATGTACAGATTAAGTTTAAATTTGCATCCAATAGCCATGAACAAATGAGTCAATGCTTATGACGAGTCAAGCTTTCCCAAGTTAAAAAACACAACATAACCCCTAAAAGTGATTTAACCCAATCCAAATAATGCCAAATTTACCCTTGGCTGAATGGGTGCTAAATTGTTATGCTTATCTTTCAGTGCATAACCTACTTGTTTCTCATGGTTTCACATGCACAGCCTGCTCATTTGTAGACAGTAGTCACAGTGCTATTTGACCCAGGTTTGTAAATCCAGGTTTATGCCTTGAGATTTGCCTCTCCATTCGTAGTCCCACAGCCTCAGCTTAAGCTTCAGCTGCAAATTCAGTGAAACAGGGAAGATCTAAAGACAAATGATTTCAGCAGGATCATCAAATTAACAACAATCAGAAGGGGGACTACAGAAAGCTGCTGGGTTCTCATCATAGCACAGGAAGTGAGATAAATGTTAATTTAAGTTGTATCCCAGCAAACTTGTCATATCATTTCCTCTAATGACTGTTGAAGGCTAGCTGTTGTTGTGATATTGTGTCACCTTAAACCTATCTACATTAATTACATACGAATAATCAACATTTCAGATTATACATGGGCATGAGATTGTACTACACAAAGGCATAATCTTAAATGGAAAGCAGCATCACTATGTTTGATGGAAAACATTTTTACAAAGCATGTTCTCAAATGAATTTTCTGCATATTCAAGCTACAGGCACAATCAATATTTATACAGTGAAGGGCGAAACATATCCATTACCAACCTCTACGAGTTGCAATGGCCGAATTTGTAACATAATGACAGGACAAATGAATCAGGTGTTCTATTTGAGAAAAGGATGCAAGGAAGTAGTTTGTTTTATTGAGAAGTTTGCAAAAGGTACTGATAGATATTATTTCACAATTCTTAACCTGTGCTTTAGCAAAATAAATACGATCCTAACAACTTCTCAAAAGTGATGTTGGCCAAGTTGTGTGACAGAAGCTACTCAGTAACATTAACATATATGGTCAGATCTTTTCGGTCAGCTGAACACCTACAGTAGTATGTTGATAAGAAATTGGAAGATGCAGAAACAACTCACTTATAGCAATACACTAATGCTATAACAGGCAAGATTGTCAAGCAGTAGTTTTGAGTATTCATGGCAGATGAGCACAAGGAAAAATTATTTGGATCAAGGAAGTTAGTCAAAATGAAAACTTAAGTTCTTGGTCTCAAATTGTTTTAAGAGCATTTCTAAGCTTTCATTTAAAAAACTTAAGTCTCTGGCTTGCTCACATCAAAAACCATAACCCTGCCGATCTGGGTGTAGAACAAGTGAATTCACAAGGAAAACAAGGTACCCGAAGTATGAGAAGTGAAACAGATGGCTGTGACGTAAAAACAAATTTTGAGGCACAGATTCTTACCATGCAACCTTAACAGGTATTAATTCAAACTAGTCTAACTCAGACCACTTTAAAAATCAACAAGTTTTAAGGACTGTGTGATTGACTGCAAAGGACAATTTTTATGTGGAGAAAAAAATACCAGTATTTAAAGCACCGAGAAAGAATACTATCGTGCTAGTTACCGGTTAAATTGTAGATAAGCATCTAGTAATGTTTATTCATCCGCTAAACAAAGAAGATTCATTTTGGTGAAACAAAACAAGATTATCCCATCACTAGACTCATTACTGTAAAGCAAAGGGAACCAAAAACCATCAGGTACTACTCCTCGCTACTGGAAAAGTGGAAAGACTTCTATGGTACAACTCAGCCTACAACATCCTGTAAAACTAGTCCTCCAAAACAGATTGTTAAAAGCTGAAGAATACTGCCTGCATCAAGTCAACACGCCTCTTTAAAGGGAAGACCAAGAACAGTTTATGTATAACCAATAACTATACAGAAACAGAGTAAATGTGAATTAATACATACCCTGCCTAGGACATAACCTGGGCCAGTATGTTTGGATACAAAATTTACTATTTGGCTGATAATGGATTCACAGCAGTCATCACTAGACTCGTCTCAGATCAGACGGTCACCCAGGCTTCAGCCGCAAATAACTCAAAACAGGTCCCCCTCGGGGTTCATCAAAAATAACCAACTTTAAAGTCATCCAACCACTTCCTTTATCCTTTTGAAATGTAGTTTAGCGACTACTTATTTTTTAGACATATTCTTTCATAAGAAGATGGCTTGTCTTGCAGAAACAAAGATCTAATCCATATAAATGATATAGAAATTTATAATTTCAAGGTTTCTTAAAATGACTGGTAACTTTAAAAAAAGCCAAAAACAAACAAAAGGAAAAGCACTGGTTTTTTCTTCAGTATCTCCAAACTGTGTTAGTCTGAAAACCCTCATATTTTACAGATTGAGAGTGTCAGACACCAACAACCTAATCCTCACATCCAGTGGAATCACAGTTTGCTAAAGATTTGAGAGAGAGATGTCAAAGTTACAACGAAACCATAAAGAACTTAAAATTGGAATCATGCGACTGCTGCAAGGGACTCTTTTTTTACTATGTACCCTACACCAGATGCTTGAGGCACACTAGCATAAAGTTTATGAAGCCACTGTCATTACACTTATTATAGTTTCTGCCCTCTTTGTAGTGTTGGTGAAGAACATAGCTGAAGAATTACAAAGGGTACTTAAGATCTGATTCTAATGATTGTGAATAGTAAAAAATTCTGGGCTTGACTATGGTTGAATTGTGTCCAGTGATCGACACTCTTAATTTCTGAAATTTAACAGAACATATTTCCTTTGACTGAGAGATCTATCTAAACACCAACACAAAACCATTATTTTCCAAAACAACAGACTTAAGCCAAATGTAACCTTTTCTGATACTTTTCCTTAAGTAGTAGAACAATGCTAAATGATATGTAGTTTCATGGACTGAGCAACACAGAGATTATAAAAAAATAAACAAACAAAACCATACCTAACACCGAGTAAAGTGCTGTTTTCAAACTTAAAAAAAAAAAAAAGAGTAAAAATACTATAATTTTACATATTAGTTGTACTTCCATAAAGCTGTCCTTAATGCATATGAGACATTCAATTTTTCAGGCTGTAGACTAGACTGAACTATAAGCTCTTTCACTGACAACTGTTCAGTCACTATTTCTATATTTACTGCTCTGTAAATACTAAAAATACTGGTTGGGTTTTGTGCATTAGGAATCCACTACATTACATGCATTTTGGCTTTCAAGTTATTAGCCAATTATTAATAAAAACCATTTCAAAGGGTCAGTTCACAAAACCCCCTGTTAAAACTGATGTCACTGTAAAAAAAACCAAATAACTTAGTGATCTGAAAAAAACTAGTTCTAAAAACTGTTGGTACAACACGTTTTGAACAATTTTAAAAAGGCACTTCTACACGAATTGCAAGCTAAATAATACCTATTAAATACATTTTGTATAGGAAGAGAAATTTAAATCAGAAGTAATTTAAAAAAATGAAGATGAGGCAGAATACACTACACTCTGGGTAAGCGAGGAAAAAATTAGGGTCACAAGGCACCTATGTGTGCGCTCCGGAGTGGGATGGAGGGGTGCTTTAATTAGAGTGGCTTCCGAGAGCTGCTCTAATTAAAACGCCTGCAGTATGTTGTGTATTCAGCATCCCGCATTTCAAAACGGTGGTGGGGCACTTTAACTAAAGCCCATTCAATGAGCTTTAGTTAAAGCGCCCCACCACCGTTTTGAAATGCAGGGACACCAAACACGAGATGCTGCAGCATGCTGGAGCATTACATTTAGAACGCTCCAGCATTACAATCAGAAAGCATCGGAGCACATGTATAAATGCCCATAGGTGCAAGAGATGGGGAACATGTCTGAAACATTTCTCCAAAGTTTCACAAATATTCATCATGCAATTTCATTAAAATGTCTAGTTAGATGTAGGGCTCTGGGTATCTGGTGGCCTCAATTTGCCCGTTGGAGCAAGGACACAGACCTCACAAGATCAGACTCATGAAAAAAAAGCCTTCGCAAAATATTTCTGTGAACATTAAATATAAAAATATGCCAGAACCTAGTGTTTAAATCTTTTTCATGAAGTTATCACCTGCATCCTAGAATTCTTAGATGGAGAAGATGATGCTGAACAGAAAAATGTAATTTAAAAAGATTTAAAACATATTAAATAATAGATTAAACAAGATATTTAATATAATTCTTTTAAATTTTCAGTTCTCAGATAATGGCATTAACTGGTTGAATGGATTAAATTTGAGAGCACCAAAGCAAACGGTTTGCTTTTAAACTAAAAAACCCATTCAAATCTGTGTCCCAATATACTGTGGGTAGCAGCATTACTCAACTATACTTCCTGTTTCATGGCTTGACATCTTTTTAAAAGAACATAACGTAGACTGTTGTAGTTCTTAATATAGATTTTAAGATGCAAAAGAGGAAACACCAAGCAAGAATCTTTGCTGTCAGTTAAATCATTTCTAAAAGCTGCTGGTTTTTCTGAATACTGTTTAAGTTTACAGAAGAAGGTGTCAATACAAACAACTCACTTTTTACCTATTCTTATCTAACTCATTTTGACAGTAAATTTTCAAAAGAGGACTGACTTGGCACAAGTTATTTGCTGAATCCTACTAATTTCTACATTAAAGGCATTGCTTAAAGCCGATTGAGCATTCAGAGGTGTAACTGGGCAGCATCCATAATGCTATTTTAGCTGTTCTCCTGCACCCCATCTCCCCCCCTCCAAGGTTGGAGTTCAGGGTGGTTCCTGGGTCAATTTGTTATACTACTGAGGCATGCCTACTATTTCTTTTCTGCCTACACCGCACTCAGCATAAGCTTCCATGTTCGCACCTAATTAAAGCAGGTTGCACATCATTCAGAACTCCAGATGAAGCAACTGATCAGTCCAGCAACTGCTTAAGCTTTTCAAAACATGCTGGCTTTGTCTAGTGTTCATTCAGACAATTTGATGACAGGGCACTGAAGTAGGTTTGCAGGATTTGGCCAATTGTCATGCATGTTAATCAGTTCATAGTTGCTGATCCCACTATGTTTCTTAGCAGCATGGGTGTCAAAGATATAACCCCTTGGGCAAGTGGTCCTACCACTGAACTCTTAAGAACAGAGTCCTATCAGGGACATGCAGTAGTGGTGGGATGGGGAGCAAGTGATGGCTGCATTAATCTACCCAAGGTGACTCCACACCTGGTCCCGATGAGCCCCAGGGCCTGGGTAAGTGTGATATCCCTACTTTAGACTATATCCACAATAAAGGAACAATTGCTGCTTTAATTACAGCAGCAGCACTAAGATAGCCAGGCTTTCTACTGTAGCTCTGTTAGGAGCTCTTCTGCCAACAGAATTATATCAGCTTCTCCAACAACAGAAATTGTGCCTGCAGAGCTGTTTACTGTAATGCATGATCTTTTCACATCCCTTGCTGACACAGCTGTGCCAACAGAACTCTGTAGTGTAGACAATGGTTTAGGCAGCATCAGCACAACCCACACCAAAATACAACAGCTGCTTGCTTTCTGCTACATTACTGATGCTGAGAGTTAACAGCGGGCAGAAGTTAATCCAACTCATAACTAATATTAAACCAAGATTATGAGTGCATTTTGGACAATCAATTCATAGCTTAAAACCAAGACAACTGGAAAATGAGTGGAGAACTGTGCGAAAACAAATCAGGACAGCTTCCCTCGCACTCAACTCAAATAGATACTCAACAGAAGTGGGGAGTGGTAGGTCAATACATTGACAGCAATTCCCTAATTTAGTGAGAGCCAAACTTTTTGGCAGGCATACCACAAGGCAAAGCCTCAGGCCTTCCCTAGTGCCACTCCATCCCCTTTTCCCTGCCCAATCTGTTGCTCTGCCTTCTGGTTCCTTCTTTTTCCCCGGTCTGCCACTTGTGGCACACAGGCTGTTTGGACCACTTGGGGCACACATGCTGCAGGTTGGCCATCCCGCCCTAGCTTCTCCACCAGCACCTGACTACTGGTGCATCATGTCTTTTATTTCCAAAGTTCGGAACCGCTTCACTGATTAACTTTGAATACAACAACCTTTACATACTTTAAACCTTTTATTTGTCCTCACATGTGCAGCCAACGCTACAAGAACAGACATGCTGAAAATTGTGCTTACAGGGCAGAACACTGTTGCACTTAACATAGTAATTTTTTCAAAATCTTGCCATTTGTTAGTAGGTTACTAGATGAATTTAAAGCCCTTTCCAAAACAAGAACATTTCAAAAGGCAAGACAAACTTGCAAGAGTGAACAATAGAATTCAAGTGGCCATTGATTGCGGATCTCTAAAGTGACAAGCAGGATAAGTCTTATTCAGTTTATTTTGTATGTAGGTCAGAAAAACCAAACTCCTACACTTAGTTAATACTAATACATTATGCTTTTACAGTTTTGTTTTGGCTAGTGCTTACTGCATTTTGAAGGTTTGTTAGAAACCACAACTCATGGATTACAAACTTTAAGTAGACTGAAAAAACAACTTTTAAAATGTCAGGCATTTAAAACAATAGCAAAGAAAAGAACAGACATCTCCCTCTTAGGAAACAGTGATGGAATATCATCTACAAGCAGAACGCTGCCTAGACAGATTTGTTCCCTAGGGCCTAGACTACATCTATAAAGGTCCCAAGCAATTCAGCTTCCACAACCTTATTCCGTAGCCTAAATGATCTAGTTAGCTAAATTTTCCCTGCGATAGTCAATTTTCCCATTCTTAATAAGCTATTGGTACATAGTCCTGCTCTTTCTTTGGGAGTGACATATACAGGAGTCTAACAGCAGAGAAGTTAATGTACACTAGAAAGCTTGATTTTTTTACGCGAGTAAAATAGTGTTCCTTGCTTTCTCATAAGTTATAAACATGTGAAGCAATATGCCCAGAAATAGGAGGTAACCTATTTAAATTTCTCTGCCCTCCATAACTACCTAACATGTTATAACATTTGGATTTGATCCAAATGTTTTAACACTGACTTGCACAACAAGACACTAATTTTGGTGTAAAGAATCAAAAGAATTTCCCTAAAAGAGAATTTGTTCAAAGTAAACATTTTGTGTTAGAAAGCACACCTTACCTTTTCTGTTGATATGAACTGAGGCCGAGAGCTGTCTCAGTCTGTAAAAGGAAAAAATAGTTTAGCTTTCAAAAGGAACATCGTATACTTGCTCTTAAAAATACAATTCTGACAAATAAGGAGAACAGATTTTAAAAGATTAGAAGGCAAGTTTCAGTTCTGGAGCAGGAAATCCAAGTCAGCTTTTGACAAGCAGCCATTTCCAGGAGCCTGAAGAAATCAGATTACCAAAACCCCACGAAAAAGTAACCACTGCAGTTCTAGTCAAGGATTAAGCAATCTGTAACAATTAAGTACCTGGAAAACTGATTTAAGTAGAAATTAAAACAGACCAAAAAAAAGACAAAAAGGGCAACAGTTAAGGACCAGGAGAAGAGGAAAGAATGGCCATCCTAAATGCTACCAAAAGCTATACTAAGGATAAATAATACTAAGGGTATGAACACACGTACGTTTGAAGCTGCATTAAAAGCAGCTGTTCCTTTCTTACAGTATGTGTCTTCTTCACACACAACATTTCCAACGTAGCAAAACCCCTCCAACTTTAATCTTGGATGAAACAGCGTTAAAGTTGGAGGGGTTCTATTACCTTTTAATCAGTCTCAGCTCCCTCGCACACAACATTTAGAAAGGGCTCCAAATGTTGGCGTGTCCACACAATTAAAAGAGCAGCACATAAATCAAATGGGAGTCAGAGAATTGTAAAGCAAAGATAATTCCAGCAGCAAATACAATTAAACCTTAAGTTTCCAATACTATCATCAGAAAAATAATAGTATCATGCCCAGTTGGTTAAGAGCTTCATCTTACGTGACTTGTGACTCATCCCTTTGGCATCACTTAGCTAGATGACAACAAGATTGTGTATTCTTGGTACGGAGAAAACTGTAATGTTCAGGATCTCCAAGTGGTACTGCAGCATTCTGAACATCACATTAGCAATACAGGCTACTGCAAAAGCATATCAGACTCATTCTCTATATTCTGGCTTTTCATAGGATTTCAAACCAAGATCAAAATCTCAGTTGTCATCCTCAAGCCACCCTTAAGCCAACACCTAGTACAGAGCTATCCAACTTCTGAGGGGCCGGGGGCCAAAGGTTGCTTTCACTGGCCTTTGGGATTGTGATGGGTGTAAGGGAGAAGGCAATCCCTTCAGTATGCAGGGCCCAAGCCATTTAGGGCCTTATAGGTCAAAACTAGCACTTTGAATTATGCCCAGAAAGCTCCTGGGAGCTAGTGCAGATACTGGATGACTGAGTTATGTGTTCAAAGGCAGCCTTAGAGTGCATTACAATAGTCCAGCCTTGAGGTTATAAAAGGCACGGATGATGATGACCAAATCAGAATCTGAAAGAAAGGTCTACAGTCTTCTCCACAGATGGAGTTGGTGAAAGGCACTCCTAGTCACTCTTCCCACTTGAAGATCCTAGTGCAGCAGAGGATCTAGGACAGGGATGGGCAATTATTTGGGCTGGAAGGCTACTTAAGGAGTTTAAGCAAGTTGTTACAGGCTGGGTCAGCACCCCCACTACCTACAACAGCTCATCAAAATTCCCTAAGTGGTAGATTACTAGACCAGCACCATTTGGGGGTCGGACTCGATGATCTACTGAGGTCCCTTCCGACCCCAACATCTATGAATATGGAACAGGTAGGTGGGTAGGGTCTCCTCAAAGACTGGCCTGGGACTCCCGTGGGCAGGGCATTTGGCTGGGCATATGGGATGAGGCCATAGCCGGGGTCTTGAGCAGAGCTGCAATCCACTCCCTGCATAGCCTTGTGTTGTCACTGCCTGAGATCCTGGCCCTGGCCCCACCTACCTGCAGCCCCATTCCATCCTATCTGCCTGGCTGAGCACGCACTGCCCACGGGGGACATAAGCTGATCTCCATGGAGACCCCGCCTGCTGCTCTGTCCATTGCTCCTGGTGGTGGGTGCATGGTAAATGAGATGCGGTGCCTGGGCAACAGGGCTGGGTCTGGTGGCAGCAGCGACACTGACAATGGCAGACGGAAGGAGCCACTGCTGCCAGAAAGGAACTGGCTGCCACGCTACCCCAGCTCCACTGCACACCCAGGGGGTGGCAGGACCAGCTGCATGTGCCGCAGCCCAGGCTGCCCCCTGTACCTGGGCTAGGCAGAAGGACCCACTGTGGGTCAGATAAAATCTCTTGGTGGCCCACATCTGGCCCACAGGTATATTTTGACCTAAGAGGACCCCAAGGCTGTGAACCCAACTGACAAGTGGAGGTTGTACTCCATCAATGACAGGCATCCCAGGGATCTCCCTCCCACCCCCCAAGTTCAGTTGTCTGCCCACCACCATCACCTCTCTTGTCTGGATTCAGTTTCAACTGGTTTACACACATCCAGTTCCCAACTGCAGGCAGACACTGAGAAAGGACAGACTGCAGGACACCTGGGTGCCACTATGTCTATGGCCAAAATCAGCATACTATTCCACACAGTAACCAAGTTACTGACAGAGTAGCTGTCAAGGTAACTGAAAACGTCTCTCAGGGGGTTCTGAAATCCCATTACCTTCAAGAGTGTCCACAGGCACACCAGCCTAGATGGTTCATCACTCTGACAGAGAGGTATATGGGTCTCTAGGACAGTGGTTATCAACCTTTTTAGACCCAAGGCATCCATCAGAAGTGCCAGCTCTTCCTTTTTACATTTGTTTGGTTTTTTTACTATGGCAAAATATTAGAGCAATTCGCAGTTCTTCTGTTGCTAAGAACTCATAAAGATCACAACAGGTCAGAATGTTTTTAATGCTATGGATTCCTATTTGAAATCTCTGGGTTTATCTTGTGAATCAGGTTTGCACACCTAAGTAGTGCTAACACTGCATGGCACCCTGCAGAACCCTTGTAAAGCTCTTAAGACATCTCAGGATGCTCTGGCATCTTGATTGAGAAGCACTACTTTAAGAGGTAGTGATCCAACCATCATAGAGGTTTCTTGACAACATCCCTGATAATTGAAGCTCTTGTAGATGAAAAACTTAGGGTCCAGTGTTTGCCCTGTTTCATGGTTTTCATAGATTCATAGATGTTAGGGTCGGAAGGGATCTCAATAGATCGAGTCCAACCCCCTGCACAGGCAGGAAAGAGTGCTGGGTTTAGATGACCCCAGCTAGATGCCTATCTAACCTCTTGAAGACCCCCAGGGTAGGGGAGAGTACCACCTCCCTTGGGAGCCCATTCCAGACCTTGGCTACTCTAACTGTGAAGAAGTTCTTCCTAATGTCTAGTCTAAATCTGCTCTCTGCTAGCTTATGGCCATTATTTCTTGTAACCCCCAGGGGCGCCTTGGTGAGTAAAGCCTCACCAATTCCCTTGTGTCCCCATGATGAACTTGTAAGCAGCCACAAGGCCACCTCTCAACCTTCTCTTGTGGAGGCTGAAGAGGTCCAGGTGCCTTAGTCTCTCCTCATAGGGCTTGGCCTGCAAGCACCTAAACCATACATGTGGCCCTCCTCTGGACCCTCTCCAGGTTATCCACATCCCTCTTGAAGTGTGGCACCCAAAATTGCACGCAGTACTCCAACTGCGGTCTGACCAGCACCCAATAGAGAGGAAGTATTACCTCCTTGGTTCTGTTCGTCATGCATCTGCTGATACACGATAAAGTGCCATTAGCTTTTCTGATGACTTTATCACACTGACGACTCATGTTCATCTTGGAGTCCACTAGGACTCCAAGATCCCTTTCCACTTCCGTGCCTCCAAGCAGGTCATTTCCTAGGCTGTAGGTATGCTGGACATTTCTCCTCCCTAGGTGCAGCACTTTGCATTTCTCCTTGTTGAACTTTATTCTGTTGTTTTCCGCCCATATGTCCAACCTGTCCAGGTCTGCTTGTAGTTGCTCCCTGCCCTCCGGTGTGTCCACTTCTCCCCACAGTTTTGTGTCATCCGCAAACTTGGACAGAGTACACTTCACTCCCTCGTCCAAGTCGCTGATGAAGACATTGAAGAGTATCGGTCCAAGGACTGAGCCCTGCGGGACCCCGCTGCCCACATCCTTTCAGGTCAATACCGACCCATCCACTATGACTCTCTAGGTACGACCCTCTAGCCAATTCGCCACCCACCGGACTGTGTAGCCATCCAAGTCACAGCCTCTTAACTTGTTCACCAGTATGGGGTGGGATACCGTATCGAAGGCCTTCCTGAAGTCTAAGTAAATGACATCAACCCCTACTCCTGCATCCAGGTGTTTTGTAACCTGGCCATAAAAAGAGACTAGATTAGTCAGGCATGATCTACCTGCTATGAACCCATGCTGGTTTCCCCTCAGCATAATTTTTCCTGCCGGGCTCTCGCAAATGTGAGCCTTGATAATTTTTTCAAAGAGTTTGCCAAGGATGGAGGTGCGACTGACTGGCCTATAGTTGCCTGGGTCCTCCTTCCTCCCCTTCTTGAAAATGGGGACCACATTGGCTCTTGGTTGGCCCAGTTTCTATCTGGGATAGCCCCATGGTGGACATGGATGCCAAGAAGTCCCGTTCTAGCCCCAAAGAGCTAGCCTCAGTGTGAATTTTTTTAAGTCTCCCAATACAATAAGTCTAGGCATCTTCAATACTGCCCCGACACCATCTTGGCTGGTTGAGTCAGGGAATCAGCTGTGCAGCAAGGTGGTAAGTATACCAGCAAAATCCCCAATCTATCCCTGGCCTCAAGCAAAGGGGTAAACACATTCCACTGCAAATCACTTGTAGAGCCTATGCCTTCACTATTGAGCCATTTGAAGTCAGAACAACCAGCTTTGATTTTAGCTCTCAATCCCTGAACTCCACAACCCCTCGCCCAAATCATTTAACTCCACATCTTAACCACAGCTCTCCATGGTTCCAAGTTAACTGTATCAGCAAAAAAGGCCTCAACCTATGCAAATCTAAAGGACACGCTCATGAACAACTAGACCTATTAATGGATTCATTTGGCCCCACAGTAATAAAGCCTTGCTTGTTTGCTTTTGCAGATACTTCTTGGGGATTTTGTTATTGGTTCTACTAAGGTAATTTACTCCACAAGCATTGATTTTGAAGGCCAATTCTGCTCTGCAAATTAAAAGAGCAACTCAGTTCTAAAATTATGTTTGGTGACACTACAATTAGAATAACACTGGCTAGCTGTTTGATCTCATGTTATATTTTATGGCAAAATAGATGGCATAAAGTCAAGGAATGATTTACAAATTCAATTGCCTGGCCCTGGTGCTAACCTTCCTTTTTCTTTTTCCTTGCCCAGCAGTATGAGAGGCAATCTATCTCCAAAAATCAAATTGTGCTCTGTAGCAGCAAGTAATCACAGTCTAAGAAGAGAGACTGATTTAAAAGCAAAGCTATTTAAAGTCACCAATTCTGTGATTTAAAATCATCAACAAACTTGATTTAAAATCAATTTTAATCTTTTGCATTTCTGCTTTTTATTTTGTAAAGGTAGAGTTGCATTGACTGGCAGCTATTAAAAGATGTTTAACTGTAAATCAGCGTAGCCTGTATGCTAAATAAGCAGCTTTTTACTAGCCAGGAAGATGAACAGCACACATTTAAACATCCACATCTGCAATTTGATTTTTATGTTTTAGTATACTAAATATTATTCATCATTTCCTAATTGTTTTTCACTTGTGTCAAAGTTTTCGGATGTAAATAAGAATTCAATTATAAAAGAGAACAACTGCAATATTACAATTATAAAATAAAACTGTATTAAGTATACCTTTAAAAAAAACCCAAAATATATTTTACTTCTAAAATTGCTTTACAAAGTATTGCCTGTGGTTAATTAAATGATTATTTCTGGTCATGTCCTTCAAGACTTAGAGGTAATTTCTTCACCTCATCCATTTTTTTTTATTTGTAGACTGGAAAAGGAAAGAAAACTCTGCTACTTTTAAACTGCCAACTGGTTTCTCAGCTTTGAATGAGCTTGTTACCAAGCTGAACCTAACAGAAAGAAAATACTCCCTCATGTGCAGAAAAACCAACAGCTGTAAATAGCATTTTAAACAAACCTGGAATCTATCTGTTCAGCCTATGACTTCTCCCCATTCAATGATATGACTATTTTTTAATAACTGCAACAATTGGAAGCAAGCACTGTAAGTCTGGTTACTTTTACCATTGTAATAACAAGATTATAATAACATAAGATGTAAATAGGTTAGTCATTTCACATAATTTTTTTTTTGTTTAATGGTACTTATTAAAAAAAAAAGTTGGTTGTTCACTCTGACCCTGGCTCAGTTGGCAAACAGAAATATGAATGATTTTTCCAGCCAAAAACAAGTGTTGCTTTTGAACTATAACATTAGGGCATACAGCTTTCATGCTTTTTTCTTCCTCATAAAAGCAAATCCAACTACTAGATATTGTTGCTGCTGATTCTCAACTTCAATGACCACAAGGTTCTAAGAGTTGTTACCATATTTGCTCGGATATAAAATGATCCTGAATACAAGATGACCCCTCCCACCCCCAAATAATTAGATTCTATGTATGGGAAACTTATAAATATTTAGAGTTGGGCCACAGCATTTCAAGCCATGGTGACCCCATAACACTTCTGTACCTACTTATATGTAGTAAAAAT
Organism: Alligator mississippiensis; assembly: GCF_030867095.1. Classification (NCBI taxonomy): domain Eukaryota; kingdom Metazoa; phylum Chordata; order Crocodylia; family Alligatoridae; genus Alligator; species Alligator mississippiensis. The sequence continues at coordinate 342,220,438 of NC_081824.1, read as the reverse complement.
GTTTATGGCAGCACAAAGTGAAAGCCAACAAACATCCATGCCCTTTGTCATGCCATAAGTTCCCAAATTTGTGACTGTGACAAAAGGCAGTATTAAGTTGTACCACTATTTTGCAGCGAACATCTGTTTAAGGTGGGAGAAGCACAGGAAAGCACTGGACAGGGAGAAATGGCAGTGGCAGGCGCTTTCCCTGGAGACACAGCAATGACCAGGTCCTAGCACCTGCCCACTTGTGACCCGAGCTGGATCATTCTGGCCTGCAGACTAAAAAGGTTGCCAACTGCCTACACCTCTCTTCCAAACTGCTACTCGGGTAGAAGACATCACTAAATTTACTGTCTTCCCCTTTAACCAAAAGCTTTTCTGCTTATGTCCTTTTCTTCTCCTCCTACAGAAGTGAATACATAGCCATTCTTCTACAGTGGGCACACCTACATGAGATACTAAATGTGCAGTAGCCTAATATTACTGTGTAGTAGCGTGTCATGTCAAAAACAGTGCTAATACACTACTGCGCAGTAGTATTAGGTACTGTGCAGTAGCATCACTAAAGGCATGTGCTGGCACAACTGCGTAGTAGTGCAAGTTACTGCACATTTGATTTAGTACTTGATTATACAAGTAGTAAACTTAATGTGCAGTAACTGCGGCACATTAATGAACATGTAGACACACCCTGTTACAAGCAGTTCAAACCAGCTGTATTAACTATTCATTCCACTGACTGCCCTTGTCCAACAAACGAGAAAACTAACACCTGCTCAGAAAACACTTCTTGACCTATGAGTCTGGACAATAAGATTTTACTAAAATAGTATATAAATTTGAGTCTAATAATAATTTGCACTCTTAAATAATTTCCAAAGTACCTTATTAATAGTGATTAACACTTAGGGGTAGGTAATGCTGATCATTCTGACTGTTAAAGAATGAACTGAAGAACAGAACTTACCAACTTCCCAGTCATCACAGGCCTCTTGCAAAGGTAGGGAAAAAATGAAGTGCTTTACTGGAAGAGGTAATGCTTCAGCAGGGCTTTTGGGCTCTTTTAAATAACTGATTCATATAAAAGCACCAAAAAGCCCTGCTGAAGCACATTATCGATACAGACATTGGGTGAGCTGGGTCAGACCAAAAGCCCCGCTGAAGCACGTGATCCATACAGATGTTGGGCAAGCTGCGTCAAACTGACAAGATGCCGCTTCTGGGCATGAGCTGCGCTTGGTGTGGGGGCAAGCCAAGCGGAAAGTAAAGCACTGTTTGTTTGTTTTTTCATGTCTGTAAGCAGCCACAATGATTAAGAGTCTGATTATCATGTAGGAAGATGTACTGTAGCAGGTACAGTTCCAGTGTCAAGACATTTCAGACAATCCTGGCCAAACAGTAAAGGCCATTACAAGTTTTAGAATGCCTTTACTCTTTGGCAGATATAAAAAATTCCTTTATTGTTTTAAGTTTGACAACTTGGTCATTAAGATGCCTTACGTCAGTCTTGATCCAAAACAATATGCCAAAACAAAAACAGGAATAACTGAAGGCTGGAATTAAACTGCTGAATAATATAATGACAGAATAAATAGAAATATACATCTAACCATATTTGACTTAATGCTATTATTATTGCCAGGAGGTGAGTTCTCAACTCAACTTGTAATTAAATGACTGAAGCTGGAAACAGATGGAATTTTTGTGCCACCATAAAAATGTTTATGGCAGCAGCACGAAGTGAAAGCAAACAAACACGTATGCCCTTTTGTTAGGCCACAAGTGCTGAAATTTGTGACCGTGACAAAAAACGGCATTAATTTGTGCTGCTATTTTGCAGTAGATATCTGCTTGTTTTAAGGTGGGAGGAACACGGGGAACCCAGAACTGCCCACACTCTCCAGCTGCCCTTGGGCAGGTGTTCCTGGAGCTTCAGGTCCTGATCCTAGAAACCCTGGAAATTTTCTTCAGGGGAATTTGCAGGGCACGTAGGATCAGCCTCTGACAGCACATGTCTGGGTTTCTGTGCCTGCACAGTCGAGCCAAGGGATTTTAACACAGAGCATGCCTCTGCAAATGGGGAATCTGCGGTTCCCCCATCTGCAGTCACACCTGAGTGTTGACCTGCAGGATGGTACCCCTGCCACTCCCAGGAGCAGCAATGGCCTGGCCCTGAGGGACAATAAGCAAGGTCTGTTTCACCCAATGAAGTGAATCAGCTGTTCTAGGACATGTCACCAAATGAAGCAGATTAGCTGTGCTGGGATATCTGTTTACAGCTTTATGCATCCTCATGTTTCTTATTTTATGCTCTGAAATTCTGAATTTGATTAAGAGATTAGGATGCTTCACATAAGCAAGACTAAGATCATAAATTCTGTGCATCATTTACAGAAGAGAGATTATATACATCTTCTCTGTAAATTATTTCAGCTCTCCATTAAAACTGCAAATAGCAAGCAAGAGCCATCACCAAGATGCTTTCACATTTACACAAAAAGTGTTTCTTTTTGCCTGCTTTACTGCAAATTAATTGTAACAAGTAAAATTACTTCAATTTCAATTATTCTTTTGACAACAAGGTGAATCAGGTTCATGTGACAATAAGAAAGATAGCCTGCACAGTTCATCAGCTTCATCCAATCATTGCATAAATTAAACCAAAAGCAATTCTGACAAGGCAGCTTCTCCTGTCTTCTCCAACAGAACACAGTTCTATTAAATGCCAATCTCATGCAGTATCCATGACGTGCAGATTCAGAACTCAAGGCTTCAATAGCATGTTCTTTTTTAGGTAATTTTTTTCTTCAGCTTCAAATGAATGTGTGTTTTCTGCGTTGCAGCTTGGCATGCTCTTTTTCCCCCATTTGACTCCACCCACTCTCTACCAGCTGTCACAACCACCAAGAACTAAAACTGTGTGTCAGTAATTCCTTCTCAATCCACTGTTTATGGTAAAGACAGTGCTGGGCTGAACTGAGAATTGCTAGTTTCAAACACCAGAGGAAAGACTCATGTTCCTCATTACACATGCACTGATTTTCTAAGCAAAAACACATCCCTCTTTCCTATAAGAGAAATCGCCTTCTGTATGAGCAATGGCAAAAAAAGCTTGAAGTCTCACTTACATGAGCAGAAGAGTATTACAATAATAAAACTGAGTTACAACAACAAAATTAACATGGATCAGGACTAAATTTGTTTGCAACTGTTTTGGTTAAATATAACACGAGGTATTTAAGTTACAGAAAAAGGTATGCAATTTAGAAAAATTAACCATAAGTCTGTGTCCAGAACTGAGATGAATGCACCAAACAAGTGGTATTTAGTTGTGGTCACTTGTCCTTCATGAGAAGGAGACATTAAATTAGATCCAGTACCTTTTTAAACATATTTTAAGGCTAGCACCTTACAGTTGATAATATCATTAATATTCTGAATGTTATAGCTTTAGGATGTTAGAACATTTTTAAAAAATGACAGGTAAGATTTTAGGCAACAATAATATATCAGACACCACCATCCAACTTCAAGCTAAAGATGTTCATCAGTTGCAAGAGATGATTTATATTGTGATCTGATGGATACGTGAATTACAATGACATAGTTCTTCAGCTTGTATAGGTACAAGTAATCACCAAAGCAAATTAAGGATCAATTTTGCAGACAGTTTCTCTGCTGAAAGACATAGGCTTGTCACAAGTTTGTCACTGTAGGGCATAGTTGAACACACCAAAAGTTGACCAACAGCATACAGGACCCAGAATGAAAGGGATGCAAGACAGGTAAGGGTGAGGAAATTAAGAGTTAGCAGTACAGTGCTGTTGGAGACACTTTGCACCTACCAAGCAGGATCTAATAGGTGTAAGTGCTCCCCCACCCCTTTGCTGAGAGGATGAGAACTTCCTTCTTCATGCCAGAGTACTCTAGGATGCAGTCAGTACAGAATAACTGGTGCTTTGCAATTCATCCGAAAGGTGAGACTTCCAGGCACTCACAAGACGGTTAATGGGATGATAACAAAGGCACCTCTGGCTTACTGGCCAGCTGGAGGTATGTAAATAGACAGATGTCTGACTTTGTTGATGGATGGGCTGCGCCTAGACCAGGTTTCCCAACCTTTTTCCAGCCCAAGGCACACTTACATTAATAAAAATTTTCTGTGGTCCACCTAGTTAAGACATTCCCCATCTTCATACCTACTGTAGCTCATTGCCATGGAAGACTGAATCTTCAGTCCGTATCAGGTAACTAATACATAGTTCAATAGTCAAAATGCACAGTGGCACTAACTTAGCTCTGTAGTATTTTCTGAAAAAACTCAGATAGGATGGGAGGACAAAATAAGGGTCTCTGGCCTAACATGAGGAGTTATTAAGGACAATGGAACAGAATTAAAGTTAATGATGGAGCTAGAGCTGCAAGTTTCAGGCACTGTTTTTAATTATCACATTACAAACATTTTTTTAAACTATATAATCTTGGGAATTGGAGAACTTCCTTGGGCTTTGTTTTTTAAAGACAGTATCAAAGCCGAAAATGCACTGTGATTTGTATTTTTTCTCCCTCCCCCCAATTTTTATTTCTTCATTAACTACATTTTCCCTGACTGGTATGATTGCATACTGGCCTCTGCTTTCTATTCTATTCCATCCAGGAAGAGCAGAGACTGACTGCAAACACTTCCTCAGCCTGATGAATGATGTTTGTACCTGAAAGCTTGCAAAGAAGAATTTCTCCAAATATTTTAGTTGGAAAAGATATCCCCAAAGATTTACCTAAATAACTTTGCCTGCCTTTGAATGCTGATGATCTCATCCAAAACCCGCACAAACTTTAGTGAACAGAAAGAGCTGTACATTTATTTATTTATTGGGCATTTAAAAGAAATTCATACAACACAATAGGCATTATCATGGTGATGATACAATACAGGTATCCAAGTAAGACCTGACTCTCCCCAGAAAATGGGAACTAGGATGTCAGAGGGAAGGATACATTTTAATTCATAAAACTGTCTTAATTTCATGTTCAAGTATATTTGTCAATGAATATAGTATTCATTTACAAACAATCTGGTTAAGGATTAAAAACTTTCAATATAGGTTACTGCCAAATACAGAAAGCAAAATAATGAAATCTGATGGATAAGAAGAATATTTTTTTTTCACCATTCGGTTGATTTGAAGAACACAGATTTATTTGAAAAATCCCTTTCATTCTCTAGTAATATCATCTTAGTATCTAGGATTTAAAAAGTGGAGACAAATCTTAATAAGCAAAATGCTGCAGTACTCGTCAATTCAATTTGACTTTATCAGAAGTCTTGCAGCTAAGGCTGCGTCCATATTGGGATTGCTGCTGCTTTAACAAGATCGCAGCAGTTCAAAGATGTTCAGGCTCCTTGGCCTGCAGAAGTTTTTCTGCTGCCAGGGTTATATCAGATGCTCCACATGACAGACACTCTGCCAGAAGAAGCCTTCTTTTCCGCCAGCAGAGCTGTGTCCATCCCAGGGGTTTTGCTGACAGTGATACTGGCTACACGACGTGATCTTCTCATGCCACTAGCTTTTGCAGCAGTGTCAGCAGAACTTCATAACGCAGATATATGCTAAGAGTTACACCCAGTGTTATTTAACAAAAAACCATGTGCCAATATTATTAACCTTTTTCCAACTGAAATCAATAGTAAAGTTCACATTCCACTCTTGAGCACATTGGGATCTCTGTCCCTCAGTTTCCTAAAAGTTAATTAGTACATCCCGTTACTAATACCTTCGACTATGAGTGTTATGAGTCAGTGTTACTTACTGCTTGCTATTCCTTGCTCTGATCTCTTTTTAGCCAATCTGGATACCTGATAATACTTAGCAGCCGGCTGTAAATATTTCAATTAAAATATGGTAGGCCAATATTCAGTCACTTCTGTCTGAAGGAACTTGAAAAATGAAAACTTTCTATACAAATCATAAAAACTAAATATAATGAAAGGAATGTTAAAATAAAAAGGCAAAACCCAGGATAAACTAGAAAAATCCTACATTTGGCTAGCGACCTGCAAAAACCGGGGGGGAGGGGGGGGGGGGCGGGGGGAAAGGGATGACTACAGTATTTGTGCTACTTTCCAGAACATTTGCTAAGCTGTGAATTCTATTTTGTTTTATGAACTACACTTATGCTTGCACACTTCAATAACGGCTACAACTTCCCCTTAGTAGGAGAATCATATGCCTGGAAGGCTGAAATGGCCTTTAAAGGATCATCAACACTGACTAGTTATACCCTGGGAGAATAATGGAGATGTCTGAGAGATCTCTTTTTCAGCAACTTTTATAGACTTTTACCAGTTTTTCAGGGACAGAACATGAAAAATAGCAGCAGAAAAGAAATCAATGTGAGTGAAACAGATTTTCTCACCAATTCTCTATTTAAAGGAGCCAAGGTGTGCTTGTTTTCTCTGTGGGAAAACTGCCCCACATTAGCATCAGTACTTATTAGCTATTTAAAGAGAGATCAACCAGCTTATGAAGAACACAGCCATACTTGGAATAGGTGACAAAACTTTAAGACAGATGTTGCACAAACTCTTCTGAATGGCCCCTAGTTTTTGATGAATCCCTCTCTCACATGGGACAGGAGCTGCATTCAATCTATAGCCAGATGTAATGAAGGGTAAAACCAAAATCAAAATATTTATTTGGAAAGGTTTTTATTTACTCATATACTATATTTTTATGTATTTAATAAAAAAAAATGGCTTTGTGTTGCTTTTACCTTGGCAAAACAATAGAGGTGCCTTGAGCCACTTCTCCAGCAACCTTAAGACAGGGTTGGAGCATGAAAAGTCCCAGCAGAAGAGTAAAAATGGTCACAATGTGAGAATGTGCTCAGGATAGTTTCTCTTTGATTCCCCTTGCTTAAGAGAACTGGGGTAGGTTGAGGCAAAATAAGATCTTACCCCCCTCAGGAATAGTGACCCAACCCCAGAGATTCTCTGTCGTAAAGGAACAGGAGAGACTGCATTTGGGTGTCTGTTTTGAACAGATGTGTAACTCATGCTAAGCATAACTTGCAAAGCTCCTCTGCAAAGCCTGCATTCCTTACTTTATTTACTATGCATCCTCCAGAGAGTTAAAACTCTGAAGTACCCACAAAACAGGGACTCTGAATAGGGATAGGGATGACCCTGCCTTGAATCGGGAACTGACTTCTTGAGGTTCCACCTAGTTTGGCTGGATGTATAAAGGGTGCAAAAGTTGGGTCTAAGAAACTGCCTGGAGATTGTCCACAAGGGGTATTCTGGCATGTAGTAAAAACATACAACCAAACTTCCTACAATGGGCTGAAATCACTGACTTGTTCAAATATTCTCTTATCAATAGCTAAAGAATAGGGTATGCAACCTAAAGAAACCATGTTTCCAGTTTCTTTTAGAATTTCTTTTTCTGGACCCTACATACTGAAACTTTAAATTCCTAAATACGTAATTGTCTTCAAACATCTTGGGAGGTCTGAAAATTCTTATGCAATGATCTTCCAGCTAATTTTAACAAAGATCCATCAAGTAATGATTTACAATGGACCTTAACCTATTGTTATATGGTAACAAGGCAACTTTCAACTTAAAAAAATCTGTTTGCTACTTTGCAGTTTGAGTTTTTGAAAGGCAAATGAAGAAAGTAAAAGTAGCTGGTATCTTAACCTCCACTGGTACATTAATGAGAACCATGATACCAAATAAAAGGAAGTCTAATTAGTGATTAATATCTTGCTTAAGGTAATGAAAGAATAAATATTGTATTTGTAACCTGTTAGTTGAACATGGATTAAGAATGAGTCATTTTTGCCCTACTCTTTCATCACCTAACTCTTAGGAGGAAGTAAAAACACAAATTCACTGTAGATGATGCAACAGTTTCTACTGACACTGATTTTACAATACTCATTTACTGAGGGATACATTTTTTTAAACTGATGGCTGGAGAAAACAATTTTTATTGGGTAAAATTCTAAACCATTTCAAAGGTTTACCTGAGTCTCCATTACAAACTAGTGCACTTGAGAAGATACACACATTCATATATTTCACTGCACAACATTGTTTTCTGTTTTCACAATTTTGTATTTTACATCATGAAATTGAGATGCTATCCTGGGTTTATGAAAGCAGGTATAATGCAACTTGCATAAAATACCTCTGTTAAAGTTACCACATCACACATAAGGCAGGAGTCCCACTCAAGGCATTACAGCCTCTAGAACACCGATCTCCAGGGATCCGGGTTTTCCATTTGCTGCAGAAAAACGCAGCTTTTCCCCTTTAAAGGAGAAAAATGGAGGAACTGCAGGTTTCTCCTTCCTGCCTGCAAGGGGCTGTTTAGGGCTAGTGAGGGGAGGGCAATTGGAGGCAGCAGGTGCCATGTGTGTGTGCACACATGCACATGGCTGGCATACAGCCAGGCAGGGTGGTGGGAGCAGGCTGGGCAGCTAAGTTTATGGGGGTGGGGGGAGAGGGTTGGAGGGCCACCGCTCAGAGGCTTTTTGAGAGAGAGAGACAGAGACAGAGTGTGAGTGTGTCAGGGGGGTGCCTGCTGGCACTGGGAGAAGGTGTCTGGGTGCCGGGGCTCTGCTGGGGCAGGGGGTCCGAGGCAATGCTTGGTGCTGCTGTTGCCACCAGTGAGCCCAGCTCCGTGCTGCTGCCTGTGGGGCCTGCCTTAAGGTGTCTGTCTCTCCAGTGGGGGCAGGGGGGTCCTTTGGGGGCAGCAGGGAGCTACGTGGCTGGTCTGGCAGCACTGGGAGCCAGTGTTTGTGCTCTAAGGGGCATAGCAGCCAACAGACACTGCCCAGGAGGACAGGGGGCCATGGCCAGGCCACCTGGGCAGCGCAGGAGTCCCAGCCTGGGGCAGGGGGTGTCACAGTCATCTCCTCCTTCTCCCTCCAGCCTGCATCTGGGCTAGACTCACTCTACTGCCACCCACATGAGCTGGAGCCACCACAGCTGCCGTGTTCTGGCCCAGATGGGACAGAGACCACTTGGAGCCCCTGGCTGCCCCCTGCTGCTTGCAGCATGGCCCAGGCCAGAGCCACACTCCACTTCACACTGCTGCTATGGAGTGCAGTGCTGGTCCTCCCCACCACACCCCAGCTCTAGCCTGCAGTGCAGGGCAGTGCATGGTGCTCCAGCAGCTGCCTATGCTTCTGCATGTAGTGTGCTGCATGCACCTCATGCTGGAGGCCATCCCCACAAACCACCATCCTGTGAGCCCGTGCAGGGCTGGGTGGGGCAAGAGGGCATCTGAGGGCCCCCTTTGGCAGGGCTGGTGGGGAGCAGGGGACTGTGTCTTGTAAGTGAGGGATTGACAAGAAGAAATTCAAAAAATACAAAGTGGACAGAGGAATCAAGTGAACAAATACAAAATGGGGAATATCTGGCTAGGTAGAAGTACTACCATAGAGGATCTTGGGTTGCAGTGGGTTAATGTGATGCTGCTAAAAAATGGGCAAATCTCATTACAAAAGCTTTGTTATCTAGCACCCATGGGGAATGATAACATAATATGCTGGTTAATTGAGAGGCCCGAACAGGCATCTGTCACGACCCAGTGATTTTGGTGCCTTGGCACTATGGAGTTTTCTTGTCAAAAGAGAGCCTCTTGCACAGCGAGGGTTTTGCTGCATAGAGAACCCGCGTGCAGGAGAGAGTTCCCGCCAATTTGCAGCTGTCTTTGCAGGATGCATTTTCCCTTTGCAGCACAGGAATGCACGGTGCAAAGAGTTCCCGCCATTCGAATGCAAATTTGTGTCCCGCTATTGACTAGTGCTAAATTATTCACACATGGAGGCCGGTAATTGGCTTGCTGGCCGTTTAAAAACTAGCGCGACTTCCGCCCAAGTCAAAGAGCTTTGAGCACGCTGCAGAGTGCCTCGAAAGAGATCCGACTTGTGGCTAGCTGGTCGATAGACTGATCACCTATCGATCCTTCTTCCCATCGCCGAACGCAATCCCAGACGTACCCTTTTCCCGCTGGCTTGAGTTACGGACAGATTTACTGGCTTTGGCCTCGCCAGCTGGAGCAACTCACATTGTTGTCCAGACGACCGAACTGTTTCCGTCGCAGCCACCTGCGACGTAAGTAAAGTTTTTTTTTTACAACCATTAAGCCTTGTCAGCCTCTCCATTCACCAGCCCACCCTGACAAACGAGCAGTTTTTAAATCACCTCGAGTTGGCTCAGCCCGGCCGAGACATGGCGACGAGGATGGGATTAAAGGGCACGGTGATGGAGAAGAACTTAGTTGGGTGCTGCCCCTGGCATACCAGGAACCGCCACGTAGAGAACGCTAACGATCTATGGGCGCATATCGCTTACCACCAGGCGGTAGAAGGGGAGAAAAGAAGTATTGATGGTTACTTCTCCGTAAAAAGAGAAGAGGCCGTAGTGAAAGAATGGAGAACAAAGCTATCCCTTGGGGAGTTCGGATGCATAATGGGGAGTGACTGGGTTTATTATCGGCCCCCGGAGGAAACATCAACCATATCCCTAGCCGGGGTGAAAGAGTGGAAGGCAGAAAAGCTGACCCCCGCTCAGGAGTTCGCCCAATGCACCCGATACTTAAAGGAGGGGGGGAACCCACCCCCGCGGACTGGTTCAACTGTCCGGATTTGGTGCCTGAGTCGTGGGGCCATGAGCTCCTCGTTCAGCTACGGGAGGATTTGGAAACTAAGGGCCGTCACAAGCCGAAGTGGGGTCTAATTAAATGGAAAAAGGGAAAAATGATAAATGTGCTGTTCCGTGCAATAACGGGCCTACTGAGGGAATACGCAAATCTGGAGGCTCAGATGCATACTGCGGGTAAGGAGTCGCTGGAGTGGACAGCAAAGGGCTCCGGAGCAGCGTTTGTTAACAGTGCCAGCCGTATGATGCTGTTAGCAGAAAATGGCACCGAAAGAAGCTCAAGCTACCCAGGGAACCCGGAAAGGAGGGGCGGAGTTTTGGAAGACCTGGCGGGGATCCCCCTGGTGACTCCACCCCCTGAGGTGACGTCATTCCCTGCAACCACACCTCTTTACCACGGGGAGGGGGCAATGGGAGGACGGATATACCCAATGCTCCCAGATACAGAATTTAACCCTCTCTCTGCCGCAGCTTACCCGATAGCTGTGACGAAGCATGTCGAGGATGAAGAAGGTACCACGCGTACCACTGTTATCTCTCGCACACGCACCAGACCAGAGATACAAGAGCTTTATATAGAATCTAAAATAAGGCCGGAAGAAACCTTGGCCATGTGGTTAGGAAGACTGATAGTGGAATTTGGATCCGACACTCTGGATAAGGAAGAAGCGGGTGCCCTGACACGACAAGCAGCGTGGAGCGGAGGGCGCGCTACTGATTTGAATGTGGTCACAGACAGTGCCCACTGGCCCATCCCGCTCCTGGCGCTTGTGATAGGACAGGTAACCCACAAATTTCACACCTGGCACAAGGGTTGCCCGAAGAAGGCTACTGAAGAACAACTTCTCCTGGCTATAGTTGGAGTGTCGTCTCTCATGGAGCCCAAAAACAAATCCAATGGGACTAACAGCAGTCCAGCGTAAGGAGAGATGGGCTCATCGTCACCTATCGGACCCCAGGGCAATTCCAATGCCCTTGGAAGCTACAGATGCCTGCGTGGAGGTGTACGGAGGAGCGAATGCTGTTACACTCCGACTCTTCTTGAACCGGATGGCAGGTCAACCAGTAGGAAATCTTTTAGGCCATCTCCCACGATTGCAGGCACTCATGAAGCAAGGTGAGGAAGCTTCTAATGACACAAGGGATCGACCTTCAGCGTACCTGGCTGCAACACTGAGGCCTAGGCGTCAAGGGTATACCCCTCGGCGAGAGCCATGGGGGTCACCTCCAAGGACCCCAAAAGAAAGAACCTCAAAGGAAAGAACTCTGAAAGAAAGAACTATGTTCGGATTTCTTCTCGCTTACTCCGGACTAACAAAGGCTCAATTGAGACTTTTGGGAGACAAGGCCCAGGCCAGTATGGCTGAAGCATTGGGATTTAATTTCGAGGATTCGTCAAAAAACGAGTAACGGCCGGCGGCTCTGCCGGCGGCCTTCACCAATTCAAACCCGACCCTACTGATTCTCGTCCATACACTGAACTCACTGTATACAACCCTACCGATCCGGATGACCAACAACAGACATTCTTCCTTCTCGATACTGGAGCTCAGGCCAATGTGATTACCTCAATGATACCTCATTAAAAGACCACCAAGACGATCAAGGTACAAGGGCTTAACGCTATCGCCGTCACAATGAAGGTCAAGTTTTGGGTTCAGGATCACTGATATCCCCTAGAGGCCGTTCTGGGGGCATCAACATTTTAGGAATCCCGGGGATAAAAATGCTTGACCTCAGGGAACAAGTGCTACAGGCATTACCCGTAATTATCCCAGAGCAGGACTGGCATCGACCAATGCTTCGTGACACTTCCACCTGGCGATATCGGCCAATCCCAACAAAGGATTCTCTAAAACAGTCCCTTACTGACCTTCTGCAGCGACTTGAGCGATGAGGTGTAACAGCCAGCACCTACCTATCATCAGGATGGGGAGTTGCGAAACCTGGGAAGCCTAATGAAGCCCGGTTGGTTGTAGACTATTGAAAAGTCAATAATAGATGCCAAGTACTTCAACATCCTAATCCGTCTACTTTGCCACAGTGTATGTTTGAGATGGCACAGTTCCAGCAAAGTCAGTGGGTTGGAGTCACATTAGATCTAAAAAATATGTTCTTTTCTATCCCCATAACTGACCCGGAAGAAATACTAAATATGTGTATTGATGGCATCATGTACAGGTGGACAGTTTGTCCGCAAGGATATCGCAACGCTCCATTGTTAGCCACTGGTGCTATGAATAACACCCTGAAAAATTTTCGAGCCTTGCACTCTCTTCCCCCAGAAAAAGAATTAAAAATTTGGAGTTACGTTGATGATATTGCCATCATGGGTTGCGATAGCTCTGTAGTTGCCAGTGTAGTAAACCAACTAGTTGCTCACCTTCAAAGTGAGGGATGGACAATCAATGAGGAAAAGTCAAGCCTACATCCAGTAGATGACATTACGTTCCTTGGCACTCGATACACCGGTTCCATCCGCCACGGAGTCTCGCATGAGGATCCTAACATCGATCCGCTAAAAACATTCCACCCTGTCACTAAGTGGCATTTTCAACAGCTTTTGGGTCATTTAAATTGATATCGACATTATGTTGAACCCAGTGATTTGGCACTCCTCACTAAATTACAGCGACAGACTCGTGACAAGTCCTGAAAGTCCACGCCTTGGACGGCAAAGGATCATTAGAATCTGCTTCGCCTGCTAACCACGGTTAAAGGTACGCAACTCCATGCCATCGATCTGGGTGAGTCACTAACCGTAACCCTTGGATTCACCACCAACCACATGTGGGCTGTCGTGCACAACCCCTGCGATGAGCTAGTATACACAGCCCATAAGACGCTTCAAGCGGCACAACATCGATATGGAGCTATGGAAAAGATTCTCCTAGCTGAACAACTGGTGGAGCCCTTAGCAAGGGGGCATGGGATGTTACGTGCTCCTGGTGCCACATTGTTACCCTTGCTGGATGCGGGAAGAATCGACCCACATTTTCAAGGGCAGTCTAAGACCTGGAATACGCTAGTACTTACCCACCATTATAATTGGCATTGTTGGAGGTTGGAAGACACAGTACCTGATCCAAGCCCAAAAGATGAGAAAAAGGTTCCTCCACTATATGGAACTTCAGCCCCAGCGTGGATGGCCTCGGACGGAACCTCCTGACATGGCGGAGGCTATGGATATTATTGCAAAGCTTGTAACGATAAGAAAATTTTTCAAGCTGACCCAGACGATAATTCGTCCCAAAAATGTGAATTATTAGGATTCCTTAAGGTACTGGAGCATTGTCTGACACATCATGATGATACGCTCCCCGTTCCAATTATCGCCATTGATTCGCAGTATATCTATAAAATCCTTACGGGCATAGCTTTTCCCTCCGAGAATTTGAATGGTTGGCAAAATGTTTGGGAGACGTTAACTAAATTTGTACGCCTTCCGTTGATTAGGCACACTAAGTCCCATCGTCCAGATACTGATCCAGTACATGAGGTCATTGATAAGCTCTTGGAAGATCCACTCCGGACTGACGTGGCCTTGCCTGTCACATCTACCATTGATCCTGAAGCAAATCCATTCCTCGCGTGGCTTCACGAAAATTGGGGTCACCCAGGACCACGGGCTTGTCATCAATGTTGGTGCCGAACCATTACAGCGCCAGCCTCATATGGAGCCCGGCGGGATTGGGAAAAGGTAGCTCAGGCCTGTGAGACACGTGCTAAAGAAAAGTGTCATAAAACCAAGCATCAGATCGGAGCTTTCGATTCTTCACAGTTTCAGGCAGGAAAAGTTTGGCAGGTAGATTTACTGGGACCCCTCCCAGGGTCTAAACCACCAAATAAAGGACTAGTTGTGATTGATTTGGGGACCAGACAGTTGCAGGTTATTCCCTTACGGAAAAGCAATGCCGCTGCTATAATTGCTGCCTTAACTGCTGTATTTGCCACCTGGCAGCCTCCTCATGAAATCCAATCTGATGGAGGACCTCCGTTTAACGCTCTGGATAAATTTGCTCGTCTTCACAATGTGGCATGGCATCTTCATTTGCCGTACCATCCGCAGTCCAGCGGCGTTGTGGAAAGACACATAGGTCTGTACAAAGAGCAACTTCGTCTTAGAGGAGGAGGGACGTTTAAAAATTGGACTAAATTTAATCACGACGTCCTTATTTCACTAAACACTGCTAAACCATTATGGGATGAAGCTGATGTCTGGAAACCCCCACCTTGGGAGCCCAAGTTCCAACCTGACGAGTTAGCGTGGATCTCAATACCGCACCCCCATCAGTCTCATCCACAAGTTCACAGAGGGACAGTTCGACGGCCGGGACAATATCCCAATACCTATTCTGTCCAATTGGAAGAGAAACCCGATCGTCCTTCTATTATCGTTCATCACAACTGGATGACTCGCCATTCCGACGTTCACCCAGTATCCTTACAGTGAAGCCAATTATGATTCTTTCTTGTTTTGTTTTGTCTTGTTATTCTGTTTTCTTCACAGGTTTGACCCCAACAAAAGCGGTAATTCACAACTACCTGATTGTGAGATCAGACTGCAGTCCATTCGAAGCCAAAGAGTGATGGTTGTGAGGGAGGCACTGAGATGGCACACGCCCATTTGCTCAGGACTTGTTATGACACTATTTTCATTTGTTAAGTGTTTACTGACATTGTCTGTTATGGGAGAAGACGGACCGAAGCGGATGTTCTCCAATCAGACGATGATCAACAGTTGTTGTTATGTGTTCAAAGTTATTGCATGTTATAATTTGTTAAGAAGACCAGTCTGTCAAGTTATTTGTTTATGTGTGTGTGTGTATATATATATATATATATATATATATATATATATATATATATATATATATATATATATATATATATTGGTTGTAAAGGCTTTGCCAAGTCAGTGAATCCTCTAACAAAGGTGCCGTATGATGTGCTCATGTGTCAAAAATTCCAGTTGTGCCGTCGGCAAGGGGGCATGTCACGACCCAGTGATTTTGGTGCCTCGGCACTATGGAGTTTTCTTGTCACATGAGAGCCTCTTGCACAGTGAGGGTTTTGCTGCATAGAGAACCCGCGTGCAGGAGAGAGTTCCCGCCAATTTGCAGCTGTCTTTGCAGGATGCATTTTCCCTTTGCAGCACAGGAATGCACGGTGCAAAGAGTTCCCGCCATTCGAATGCAAATTTGTGTCCTGCTATTGGCTAGTGCTAAATTATTCACACGTGGCAGCCGGTAATTGGCTTGCTGGCCGTTTAAAAACTAGCGCGACTTCCGCCCAAGTCGAAGAGCTTTGAGCACGCTGCAGAGTGCCTCGAAAGAGATCCGACTTGCGGCTAGCTGGTTGATAGACTGATCACCTATCGATCCTTCTTCCCGTCGCCGAACGCAATCCCAGACATACCCTTTTCCCGCCGGCTTGAGTTACGGACAGATTTACTGGCTTTGGCCTCGCCAGCTGAAACAACTCACGTTGTTGTCCAGATGACCGAACCGTTTCCGTTGCAGCCACCCGCGACGTAAGTAAAGTTTTTTTTTACAACCATTAAGCCTTGTCAGCCTCTCCATTCACCAGCCCGCCCTGATGAACGAGCAGTTTTTAAATCACCTCGAGTCGGCTCAGCCCGGCCGAGACAGCATCTTTGCCTGTTTGGGCTGCCTCTTCTCCCGCTGCATCCAGGGCATCTCTGCCCCTCCCACATCGCTGACCCTCCTGTGGGCCACACGGGACAGGGAGGCAGGCCCCGCACAGACTGCTATGCTGTGGGGGCTCAGCAGTGCAAGCTACTTTGCGGACCATGGGGGCTCAGCGAAACTGGAAGTGCCACGGTGAACACTTCCGGTTTCGCTTTTACCTTACAAGCCGGCATGCCAGTTAATAAAGCATGCCAGTTTGTAAGGTGCCAGTTAAGGCAGCTTTTACTGTATATAATTTATTAATAAAAGACAGCAATTAATCTGCCTCAATCAGTGCTATGAGACCTCCACTGACAGTAGTCTTAGATTTTGAGCATCACTATTTATGATGCAGAATACTGTAGAATCAGAGGCTTGAAAGATATGACTTACAAGGAAAAATTTGCTTTGTTTAGAAAAAAGACAACTAAGGGGTGACATAAATCTTCTAGTCTGCAAAATACCCCCTATAAAGAAGATAACGATTAACTGTTCTTCATGGGGCAGCAGGGGAAGAGGAGGAGGAGAGAAGAAGAAACTGGCTAACTTTGAGGAAAAACTTTCTAAGCCTTTGCTAATAGCTAACCTGACCATACAGATAGTAAAACACTGGGATGGGCTACATAAGAAGGCTGTAGAATCTCCTTCACCAGAGGTTTTTAAAACAGGTTAGAGATCAATCTGCTGGGGATGGTCATAGTAAACTTGACCTGGTCTCACTGCAAGGGGGATGGGATTAGATGATCCTAAATCCTGGACTTTTTCTTTTGAGTTCTAATAAATAAGGAAATTGTACAGTCTACAAATGCATTTGCTTCACTGGGAGAGTAAATTCTCTGTGGCAAAAAAGTTTGCTTTTCGTCCCAAGAGATACTGCTTTTAAAGGGCATGGACAACTTGAACGCTTGAGTATATGTGACTAACTCTCATAACTGAATTGCATACAAAATCAGTTACCTTCAGTTTTAAAAGGTTAAACAACTTTGTGTGAAGGTTAGATAACATTGAGCTTATTGCTATATTGATATTACTCATTCTACAGTGATGAATGACCTAGAAAAACTTTTGACACTTACAAAAAAACTTACGTGATCCACTGAAAGGTGAATCCTCAGCATTGAAAAGTGACAGCGTATAAAAAAGTGACAGTAATACAGTGAAGAAAAAGCAGATATCATAAAATTTACAACCTCAAAAATGGCTGGTCCACAACAGATTGAAAGCTGAACTAAATACCTGTTTGGGCTGGACTGATCATTTGAAATATGATGACTTGTCATGGCTATTTATTACAGGAACCTACAGAACAATACAAAATAATTCCTCACTGTTACAGTGATAAGATGTCAAATTAAAGAAGCTTGAGAAACACACTATGTAATGAGGATCCAAGAGAGCTAGCTTTTTATTTGTAAACATTTTGTGGCTTTAACATGTCTATACTATTTTAAGAATAAACCATTTGTTTCCTGTATTACACAGCAGGAATTCAACACTTGAATAAATGTGGCCTGCAGTTGTCATAGGAAATCAGTCAACCATATTTAATTAAAGCAATTTCCTACCACTTGCATCTGATATTAAAGCAAGAAGAATTTTAAGAATCCATTTTTTTTTTTTATTATTTTAACACTTTCACATACTGGAAACAAATAAGTCAAGCAGACAAGGGGAGCTCTTTCAAGTTTTGAGTGCTATTATGATTAGTGGAGTAGTTACACTGAAAACATACTTTGTAGTAGAATCTTTAGATCTGTGGGAATGTTCTTATTGACTAATCTTAAGAGTCTTCTAAAATCTTTTTTGATTGCTTAAATCACAGGCCAGATTTCAGTTGACAGTGTCCTTTAGGCTAAGGAGACTTGACTGAACCTTCTTACACATCTCAGTCACTTTTAGTAGAAGAGTCACACTGTGTCATCATCACTAAGAGAACAATTTTTGTTCATTAGGAAGAGATAGAGAAGAGAAACATCTGCTATCTGGCAAACTTCCTACAGAGAAATCTACTGTGTAAATATAAAATAATTTGTTAAATCTATATATTATTAACTTTATGCAGAGACTTGATCTTTCAACCAAACCTATACATTTCCCAATTAATACTAAGTATAATACAGTACTTTTCTGATAAATTTCAAAATGTCTATGTTATAATTAATACTCAGTATGAGGGGTGTACCAATAGAGATTTTGGGGGCTGATACCGATAGCCAGTTTTTAAGGAGGCACCGGCCAACACTGATCCAATTTCTGATACAGCTGCGTGCAGCTGGTAAGTCTCTTGCGAGGGAAGGGGACTAGGGAGAGAAGGGGCAAGGGGGGCAGATTAAGGCCCCTGCAATGAGGGAGGGCATGGGATGGGGTAGTCGCTGCCCAGCTGGGGCGGGGCAGGGTGTGGGACGGAGCCACAGCTCGTTCGGGGGGGGTGGGGGGTGCGGGAACAGGGGGACCACTCTCACTGCTGTGTGCACCCCAGGAGGGCATGGGGAGGGCAGGAGAGGGGGGGCATACGTCCCAGATTTGCACAGGGTGCAAGCTGGGCGGGCTGCAGCTGCAGGCTGGGGCTGGCACTGGGCAGGTGGTGGTGCTGGCACTGGGAGGGGGCTATAGGAGAGGGCTGCAGCCACCCCAAAAATTGCTGTAGTCATCCCATAACCCCCCTCCCAGAGCTGCCGCTGCCTGCCCTGCACAGATCCGGGGGCACATGCCCCCCTGGACAAGCAGCAGGAGCCGCAGACGAGCAAACAAGCCACCAAATGAGCTGCACGCAGAGGCGGGAGTCGCCCCCCCTCAACCCTAACCCTTCCTTCCCCCCACCCCAGGCAAGCCATGGCTCCATACCACAGCCTTCCCCAACCCCCCCAGCAGGGCAGCACCTGCCCCAGCCCCATACCCTCCTCATCATGGGGGCCTTTACTGCCCCCCCCCCGCACTCCTCCCCTTCTACCACAACACTTACCAGCTGCATGCAGCCCTCCACGCTGCTGGCTATGGTCCTCACTGCCTACATGCTGTGCTGCAGCCCTGCGCAAGCACACGCCATTTATTGGCCAAATTATTGGCCACATCAGGCCAATTTCTGATATAAACAATTTTCTTTATATCAATGCAGATCCAATATTGGACCAATGTATCGGTACACCTCTCCTTGATATAATATAGTACTTATTCTGAAAATTTCAAAGACTACAAGCAATTTTTCAGATACCAACAGTTAAAAATAATATATTTTTAAATTGTAATATTTATTTTCAATACATAGGGATACAGAATCAAATGCAATTTTATTGTTCAGTTGATTAATATGCAGCTTTATCTTGTGCCCAGGACACACAAAATAATGATTTGTATTTTGTGTGCATTTTTAAACCAAGAAGAATAAGGAAAATGAAGGGTTAAAAGTTTTCTATGACAGGACTGTAATACTTATGAATGAAGTGTTGGAAGAGAATGATATTTAAACAAAGATCATTATATACTGAATCACACAAGGGAGTGTCAGTTCAGCATATTTTAAGCTGTGCATCCAACATTAATGCTTTCTTTTAAAGAGTGCCCTTCATTCACATCTTAGAAAAGGTGTTTGTCAGATAGGGACATATTAATGATAAACCTGCATATATAATCTTTGCACGGCTTTCCTATGTATAAGCATGATATTAATTCTGTGATGCTTTAATGCTTGCATTATTATTTTTTTCATTAGATGCCAGCGGCAGTGAGAATGAAGCAAGAATTTTCTAGAGATTTTCCCTCACTCATTGGAAAAGATGCATAGAAATCCCAAGCAGAGGAAAGGAGGACAGGTAGGGGAATGCACATCGGAACACCACATCTTGAAGAACTCCAGTTATACAAAATATAAATAGCTTTTCTTTCTTCTAGTTGGTACTTATTCCTGTGTGTATTCCACTGTAAACCCCCAAACAACAGCATATCGGCTAAGGTAGTAGATGCTCAAAATCTTACTCTGATACTGACCAACTGCCTTAAACAAAGGGGTATTAAAGCAAACATTCTATTAGCGCAGAATTCTAATATAATAAAGGGCTTTGTCCTTCTGTCCGTCTGTCCCTAACACTTTTGAAGCACTCTGGTTACTGAAACAACCAATCAGAGTGCTCCAGGAGTGTTACGGACAAGAGGCAGCAGCATCAGTGTGCTGCCATGGTAGTGGGGATGAGGGGGAGGGGCAAGGCCACCCCCCCACCCCCACCCCAAGGCAGTGGAGTGCCACTGTAACGGTGGGGATTAAACAGGGTGCTGGCAGAGGGGGACAGAGGGGCAAGCTCCTCCCCCCTGGGAGGCACCGGTGTTATTGGGGAGAGGGGGAGGTTAGGGTTAGGAAGCTTCCCCCTTCCCCCTATCATTCTTGACAGGCAATTCGCTAGTTCTTTATGAAGAAGAGTGAAACCCCACATTGCTACCTTTGACATGAGTTAATGATGGAAGTCACTGAAACAACATGGGCCCTGGTAGAATGCACCCAAACACAGCCTAGGGTCTGTTTCATCAAGCCCATGAAAAAGATAAAATATCTAGAGATCCACTTTGAAGTCTAAGAGGAAACTACATCACCTTTCCTTTTTTCCCGCCCTTTGAAATCTTCTGAACTGTCTTATCTTTTGTCAGTAAAAGACCATCTGTTAGCTAAAGTACATCCTTCTATGCCTTCACCCTTCACTAGGAGCTAGAAAAGCATCTAAAAATGTGCAAGTTGATTGACATGGAACTCTATTTGGGAAGATATTTTGGCGGTGGTCTAAATGAACACAGAGTGACATAAGGGCATTCAAATTCTCTCACCTCGTAGCAAGTTCATTTGTACAAAAAGTTGGAGAAAGAAGCATAAAACAAATGTCTCTTATAAAGGGTTCATCATAAGAGAGATCCAATATTGGCGGTTTCAATACTGGTAGGAAAATTCAAGTTCTTTTTTCAGAAATGTCATACATTGGGAGAACATACTGAAATCACCTACCAGCAGGTGGAAGGCATTAACAAATGTCTAGAGGAAAAACCTCTAGACAATTTTCAACATGTCATCCAGCACGTCTGCGCTGACTAAAAACACTGGTGACACCAAACCTGCAACAATCCCAATTTAGACATGGGCATTTTTTCACAAATTCTTTCCTACTATTACATAAAATCACAAAGAAGTAGGATGTGAAGGGACCTTGAGAGGTCATCTCCAATCCCCTGCCTAAAACAGGATCATCCCAATCCAAACTACCTCATATAAATCCATTGTCTAATTCAGTGATTCTCAACCTCCTTTTTAGATTTAAGATGCTCCTGAATAGATCTGAGGCACCCCTCAGAAAATGCCAGCTCTTAGTTTTCACTCTTTTTTTGACTACAGAAAAATAATAAAGCAGTTTTTCTGTTGCAAAGAACTTAGAAAGACCACAACTGTGGATTTATTTGAAGTCTCTGGGTTTATCTTGTGAATCATGTTTGTAAACCTAACTGTGCTAACACCAGTGGCACCACACAACACCCTTGAAAGTACCTCAAGGCACCCCACAGTGCAGTGGCATCCTGGTTGAGAAACACTGGTCTAACCCTTAGCAAAATCAGATATCCCTCCCGATAAAAAGTTGCTAGGGAAGTCTGGAGGTCCAGCCTAAGAGCTGAGTATTAAGAGTGAGACAAACGTACAGCTGAAGAAGTTGCTGTCTTGGCAACAGCAGGGACACTAGGATGATTATTGTTCTGTCTGGTTTGATTATTCTCAGTTATTTTAGAAGGGAACTGATTAATTGACAAATTACTGAGTAAGGATGACATATCCCACAGGATCACACTTCTGAATAACAAAAACTGACATTACTGGTTATAAACAGGCAGCTAATACTACATGCCAGGCTCCACTGATATCAACAAGTCACAAATTTCCCCCTCATGATCCCAAGAGAAAAGTTACTTGACAGTGTCAGCAATTCAGCCATGTTGCTTCCAGGCATAGTCAGGAGGAAAGAGCTCCCTTCATCTTGTTTCTTTCATTGTCTGATATTGCTCTCATGTGCTGTCTGAATGAGTTGAAGAAACCACTGAAACACCTTGAACTCACTGAACTATTCTTCATTCCTTTCTACCAGATAGACTATTGAGACGTATCAATAAAAGAGCATTAGAGGCTACCCAGGTATGGTGGCCAAACCTAGCTACAACGCCAGCAACATGTAAAATCATCAAAGGAAAATACTGAATGAGAACATGCCCGTCTGATATGTTTTTATGCCTGTCCTCCTCTGAGCTGTCTTGTGATTACTGTGGCTAAGGAGCCAACTGTAAAGGATTATAAACCAAAATGACTAGGTCTTCTAGGAAGAGAAACACACTCAATCTTTTCCCATTTGGAAAATTCTAGGATTAATGAAGCCTGGAAGAGCACGTGCCTGACCCAATGGTTTCTGGTCATCATCCAGTTCCAGGCTACCTTTACACTCCTTTCCTGACTCTATTTAGGGATGCTGCTGCAATGAGGGTTCTGGAGAAAATTCAAACACAAGTTGTAGGAATCACAGAAGCAGTGCCTCCCCTCAATTGCAAGAAAAGGGTATTTACTCTGTTTTTCTTTATTTCATTAAAAAAAGGATGTTGCAGAATAATTGTAGATCCTAGACTGCTCAATACTTTTGTTCAGAAAGAACATTTCAGAATGTTACAAACTATAATTTCCTCCTTGAATCATCTGGATTGTTTTGTAACTAACTGTCACCATGCAGGATGCCTTTTTCCATATATGTTTTGCTCCAGAAAATACTAAATGCTTAGAAGGATTACCAATGCAGAGCTTGCTCTTCAGACTTTTGTCAGCTCGAAGGTCTTCATAACATGTGGCCACGGTAGCAGCACTTCTCCAAAAATGAAACATTTGATTAAGCCTATTTAGTGTATAAGATGATAGGCTAATTTAGGGCTCTTCTAAACATCAGGCAAAATGGACATAAAATGCATCCTAACACTATGCTTAGACTCGCTGGTAAACAGAGAAATTTCTGCTAACCTCATCACAAATACAAAATCCCAGTACAAAATTAATAGGTTCACAACTAGATTAAGTCATGACAACAGTCTATTTTCCACAATCCAGATTCAAAATGATGAAACAATTTGCTGCCTTTTACAACACAACCCCACTGAGGTCACATTCAAGATATCCATGTGTTCATTGTTCCTTATTCCAAGCTTCATCTATATTACCTTAAACACTGAGATTCTTTCACCATGCCTCATCTCTCTGTTGGTGGCCAGCCCACAGACATATTTGCAGAGGTCTCCTCTTTATGCCTCCTTAACTACCACTAGATTCAAGATTTATGACAAGAGAATCTTGTCCTTCCATAAATATATTAAAGCTTAAACAACACAGATGGCTTGTGCAGCATTCCTGCCTCCATTTAGTGGAAAACATGTTCAAACTAGAATGGCCATCTCCAACATAATGATTTATGGCAGTGAGGGCCAATCTTTTTGGCAGGCATGCCACAAGTTAAGTTCCATGCCATGTCACTCCTACACTGCCTGATCTCCTCTGCTGCTGTTTCCTGCCCTCCCTCCCCAATTGACTATGTGACACATAGGGTGCATACAGAAGTGCAGCTCCCCGCTGCAACTAAGAACACTTTGCAGGAAGCGTTCTGAATTACAGCAATCCCCCTGGACCAAACAGAAGTTCACTGTTGGTTCCAGGGGGAAGGGGAATCTAGTTGGTGGCTAGGAGCCTGCAGCTGGTTTTCCCTAGCAATGGCACCTCCTCTCTCCCAGCCTGTTTCAGAATGGGAGGGGGGCAAAGGGAGCAGAGGCAATTCAATCTAGGGGTTCCCCAACCGCTGCTGGACGGTGACGCAAGTCACCCACCCCACCCTCTTGTGAAAGCTGAAAACCCCTCAGACCAAACTCCCTCTGCTCCCTTTACCCCTCCCATTCTGAAAACCGCTCGAGGCTGGGAGGCAGCACGGACAGAAGTTACAGAAGATTCTCTATTTTGAAATGTCTTCACCTGACCCCTCATGAAATTGAGGGTTCAGATTTTCACCCAATCAGCCATTTTTGAAGCTGCCTGGAGTCATACACTTGTGTTTGGTCACAGCTATAGACTGCTTTCTGTGGCCATATTGGGCGAAAATTGTCACTTCTGTCTGCACCCATAGTGACTCCCTGAACCACCTGCAGTACATATGCTGCAGACTGGCCACCCCTGATTTATGGAAATCAGTAGGTGCAAAAATCATCTCTGATGCAGAGAAGCAACACGAGCATGGGAGCGTTGTACTCAGCATCAGTCGCATTAAAGCCACTTAATCACCAGATCTCATGACCCTTTGAATGATCAGCCGTCAAAAAAGGCCTGTTTGCCAAAAAGTCTGCTATGGCAGGAAGCAAGGAATTCAAACAGCTTTAAAAACATATCCCTTAGCAACCACTGCTTTAGCTCCACTAGCATTAGCCTTGCATGGGCTAATGTTAAAAAGGGACTGGTAATCAATTGTGTTAAGCACTGTCACAAAGATACACTCCAAGCAGTTAAAACACCACAGTGCCCAAAAACAACTTGACAGTCACTTGGATCCCCCATCTATACTAATGGTTCTCTTCTTTCCCATCCCCACTCTGCTGCTATAATTAGTGGAGTTGAAAACAGTGGCAAAAATTTTAACATGATAGCCTTAATGTAGATACAGTCCACATATATGAAAAGTTGCATGTAATGGAAAATTAATGCTGCTGATATAATAGTTTATCTAGCAACTTGCAGTAAAGCAGAGGAAAAGACAAAGTGCATTAAAGACAGATAGCTATAAGAGAAAGTGAAGTTTAAAATACCTTTCTTCTTCTATTACTTTAAGAACAAACAAGATCCACAAAACTCAGGGGTAAACCAAAGAATACAGCTGTTTTGGTTGGTTTTTTTTGAAGGGAAAAAAGCTTTCATCTTTTATCATTGAGATGGTCTGCTTACCTGCAATAGGCTTCCTTCATCAAATCGTAGCATGTCTATTATGCTGTCTGACTGGATGAAAGCTGTGAAGAAAGAAAACAGTCCATTATGTATGGAAATACACTTTGATCCCATAATACCAGCATGGGCAAACCTCCCCCAGCCCACCAAAAGAGCTATACTGGTTTTCCAAAAATGTTTTGAGAGCAGCTGTTCATTAAATCATGAAGATCCAAAACCTTCCTTGCCACCACCTCCATTCTCCACCATCGCCTAAATCAGCACTGGACAATGTTTTCACACACTGAGCTGAAACAACCCAGCTCAGGTCTGACGCAGGTTACTGCATCTTCCTGCCATCCAGCCGTGGTGCAGACAAAGCTCCTGCTGCCAGAACACTGCCAAAGCTTTCTGTCACTGAAATGCCACTGAAACTTCCCAGCTTTGGTCCTGGGGGCCATGGATTGCTGACCCCTAGCCTAGATACCCAAGCCATTTCTTATGAAGTGAATGGTAATAAACACTCTTGGTTCATAAAGGAGATTTACCCTCTGATTACCCTTTGTGGTGGGGGGAAGGAGGGAGGGGAGGAAGGGAGAAATGACTGGTTCAATTTCAATTTCCCACAATCAGCACAAGCACACCTTTCTATGTTTGATTTACATATTTCTTGGGTAAGATTAGTGACTTTGAGGTCAGTCCCTTCTTTCAGCTGTTTTTTCACAGGCATGAGAAAGTACCAGTAAGAATGACCAGAGTCAAATATAGAAAACTCAACCAAAATAGCATGTTTGATTCCTCACTTAAAAATGACTAAGGCCCAGATCTATAAAAGGATGTATACCTTCGCCACACAAAGATTCAGCCATTTAAAATGGGACTTCAGCAAACTATAGACACCTAAATCCAAAACTGAAATTCTGAAAACCCTTATTCAGCAGCTGTCTAACCCCTGAGATCCTTGTGTTAGGCAGTGAAGTTCCCCAGATGAATATGAGTATATACAAAGCCTACAAGTGCCTCAGTCTAGTCAGGGTCTAGCAGCTCTACACATAGAGCATGCCCAAGTTTTATCTGGATTCACAAAGTGGGCATTCCTCCACCTGTTTTCCCTGAGGGGTTCAATCTGGTGAGCAGTCTCCTAGCTTGTCTACTAGATCAAGCTTCATACAAAATGCAGCAGCTGCCACTTTTAAAAGACAGCAGGTGGTAAAGACACTTGCTGGGCAGGGAGCCTTGAGTTCCATTCTATGCTCCAAGAACCCTTTAACGTAAAATACAGAAGTCAATTGAAAAATACATAAACAGAACTTGGAGCAGACACTAGCTCATCCCTGCTCCCGAAATTACCCTTGTCACTGGGCTAGAGTTGTGCTTACTCTTATGCTGACCCAATGTTCCCTTTTACAATCCTGGGTTTAAAACAATTTTTGAAAAGGCTCATTCTTGTAATGAGAATGAAACATACTGAACCATCATGATGTCATTTTACGGGATTACTAAGAGCCACAAAACCATAGAACTCTAATGCAAAGTTTCTAACATAAGTCTAAAAGTACAGCCCAGCGGCTCTGAATATTTAGTTTCAGGGTACTGAAACACTAACTTCATTGAGGGAAAAGCAACCTCACATTTACTGAATGGTGTGTGCACCTTAGCAGTTACCATGGAGTAACTGGTTACGTTCACACCCTAGTTTACCATGCCGTAATTTGTTTGTATGCCCATGCCCTTAGTGCAAATACGTTCTGTACTACTTTAACACTGATGTGAGTTGGAACAGGTCATTCCAATCTCAGTTTTAATCTTTGCTTTGAATTAACTTGCATTCATACATTTGAGTAACGCCTTTAATAGCATAACTGATCTATACAGGCACTTGGAAACTAAGTTAAACATGCACACAAAAAACTCCAGTAAAGGTTCTTTTAATTGCAGTTCTGAGTGGCAATCATTTAGCTGTTAGGTACTTAAAATACAACGGTCAAACCTGAGTCCACACAAATAGACGTATCATACGCTGAATTCTACTAGGATTTGGTCTCTGCATCCGAGTTTGCTAGGGCTATAGAATCTCATGAGGAAGCAGTTTTTCACTTTAGAAAATTTAACCCTAGGAACTGAGAACAAGAGTTTCCAGACAGTTTAATTCATAATGGACTAGTTCTCTGTCAAGCAGTTCTCTCATATTTTACAGGCCTTTAAAACAGTCCATCCAAGTTTTCACAAATTAATTGCAATGAAAGGTATAAAAAAATGTAAAATGTTTGCAGATTGTTTTTTAAAAATAAGCAAATAAAACACAACAGTATTTACCCACTATATAAAAATGTTACATCCATCCTTCTATGGTCTACACACAAATTTATGTTAGAGAACTAAAGGTGGATTGTGAATAATCAAGCCTTTAGTTGAGATGCCAGCAAATACCTTTCCTTCCAATTGTTGAAGGTATTAGATTTAAATGTGTTAAATGACCAGTAGAATTTATGCATAAGAACATTCTTTTCCCTGAACCGAGTTTCAGCTGCTTGTTCTTTTGCATCATAGCTCCAAGTTCTTTTGCCGAGTCCTGTCTACCCTATTTTTCCTGTAGCAGACAATTGCAACACAACACAAAAAACACAATTCAAAGAATTTTTCAGATCTTCTACATACTTCATAAGTCAGCTACAAGGCAAAATAGAAAAAAAGTCAAGAGAACTGCACTCTGAAATGACTGTTTCTATATCTGAACTTCCTTAGGCTACATAGACCAGTAACTTCATCCATAAATTGGGGGGGGGGGAGGAGGAGGTGTTTTGCATGCAGTGACTCATACACTGTAGCTATATAACTCTTACGGCCAAACAACTTGAACGCAGACACCCCTTCTGTAAAACCCACAAACTTTCCTCAGCCACTCCAAGTTATTTTTGTCTTCACCACAAAGCAGCAGATGTCAGGGAAGACTTATGTGGATGAATGTGTTAAATAAAAGTGCCCTTCATCATTATATCATTTAAGAAATGTTTTCAGGGAACAGATGACAGTTAGAGCCAGGTGAAGTCACATGGCCAGCAGCCAGGCTTTCCAGGGTGCTTTGTAACAGTTGTGCCTCCTAAGTCAGACTGCGGTCACGTTTCTGTGGTTGAACCTTTTATTTTTCATAGATTCATAGATGTTAGGGTCGGAAGGGACCTCAATAGATCATCGAGTCTGACCCCCTGCATAGGCAGGAAAGAGTGCTGGGTATTTTGATCATACTCAAATTCTCAAGCCTTTGTTTCCATTTTATTGATGATTTCATCAGAGCATTTTAAGATTAAACTTGTGTTTCCATCCAACTCCCAGACTAATGTGAAAAAAAATCACTTGTCAGAGAAAAAGCTGAGAAGACTGTATTTTATGATTCCCTGAGCTGACAGGTTACATTTTCTGAATACAGCCAAAGTTTCCTATAAAGTCATTACATTTTATAAAAATTAAAGTCAGAAGGAACCACTAGATTACCTAATCTGACCTTCTTCATATGTCACACCAGCAAGTAGCAACCACATTCCCCACAGCAATCCCAAAGATACATTGCTACGTCTCCAATTATTTAAGCTATATCCTCTTTTCTTCAAGTCTTGGACAAATTATTCTGAATGCTCAAACATGTTAAGGCATGCTTCACGGTTTAGCATGCCTTTGCATTTCTCAATCAAAGAAACGCGACTTGACGGAGAGGGGGAGAAATCAAGCTAGGGAGAAAAAAAAAAGATGCATGGAAAAGTCTCTCTGTCCAGCTAACTTATCGTGTATGATGTACCTAAAAGCGGATGAGTAAGTTTTATAGCCTTGATCATGAAATGACTGGTTACTCACAAAGAATCCGACTGTGCAAGTTATCCCAAGCAAGTATATACTCAAGGCCACCTAACTCTAAAGACTGAAAAAACCCAACCATTTGGTTTAGATATGCTGCTCATTACCCTTTCTACTGGTCAACTAAAGTATTTAGATTCTGCCAAAGTTACAAACCACCCGTTTCTAGAAGAATAATGCATAGGATAAGAAAGAAATCGAGCAACGTGCAAAATGCTTGAGAAAAAGTGTCAAACAGCTGGGTAAATAAATTCAATTATGTAACATCTTTCAGAAGTGTGAAAATTAAAGACAGCATGCTAGGAAAATTATGTAAGGTATGACAGCTATGCTCATAATGTGTAACTTTAAATCAAAAACTGACATCCCATGAATAAAGGAGAACAGCGGTAAATTGTAAACACTCAGCAGTAACCACTTTTCATCAGTTTGGAAGTACTTAAACTTATCCTGTCTTAAGAGCTGCACACAAATTAGCTGGTTGATAGCTTCAAGCTGTTCTGAAGTCTCAGGCACAAAACTAATTATATAATAGGAAAGCAAACCTAAAATTTTATTTATCCTATAACACATGCATCTTTATGCTAAAAGCTCAAAACTCCCCCTAAAGACTAAAGCACCTCAAACAGAGCCAGAAAAGACTGGTCAACAGTCCTTTCCCTTGTGATAATTATGTAGAGACTGAATCACCATACTTCCTTCCAGTGGTCCATAGGAAGGGGAAATACCATATTTATTTGAATATGAGACAAGTTTTTTTCTCAAACTTGGGGTAGGCGGGGAAGCTCATCTTATATTTGCATACAAGAAAACCTCACTACATAAAGTGCATCATCAAACTGCTGCCAAAAGCAGCATGTGCTCAATACATGGAAACCAATGATAAAAGTTGATCAAGCACAACCAGCAATGAATATGACTATAAAACACATAGCTCATATTGGGCAAACATACTGATAGAAACCTATCACAAATATAGGTTAGTACAGGCCATCTAAATAAGATAAGGGTAGTGTCCAATACGCTCAGTCCCCCTCAGCAATGACACTTTTCAAATCATGGTGAGCCACTACACTGAAGAGGAAGTAAAAATGTATTCATTCTCACAGCTGAGCTGAGCTGTGCCTTTCTTTCCCATTTCCAATGATTCCCGTTTCTTCACCAGCCTTAAATGTCTGGCAAACATCACCACATGAAGCTCCAAACAGTTCACCCAGAATCCCTCTGTTGCCCCCTATCTCAGCCCATCACATCTGATTAGTGTGGCCTTGCCCTCCATGATTTAGAATGCACCAAGTTGCCCTGCACCTCAACTGCATCATCCCAGGACTCATGACAAAAACACCCAGTTTCAGTCATGAGTTGAGGCTAATTAGCACATGGATCCCTTTTGCGGGAGGGGGGGGTGCATCTGAGTATGCACACAACACTGAACTGCAGGGTCACTATGGCTCAGCCCACTAAACTATATGGTATGTAGTGAGCCTTCTGGCTTTGGACTAATACCATTCATAGTTTGTACTATATAGGTACAAAAGTGCTGTTGAAAAATGTTTATGGAGTGCCTGGGCTAAAACTTGGAACAGTTTAAAAAAAGGTAAAATGCATCAATT
The DNA here is from genome assembly GCF_030867095.1 of Alligator mississippiensis. NCBI lineage: Eukaryota > Metazoa > Chordata > Crocodylia > Alligatoridae > Alligator > Alligator mississippiensis. The sequence continues at coordinate 342,189,673 of NC_081824.1, read as the reverse complement.
CTGGATGAACTAAGTCTATGGGTACCCTATGGGTACGCTTATTTCAAAGTCAGTGTTTTCAAATTTGCCACTCATTTCCATGTGTTCAGGGGAAGCATGGTCTGACAGTAAATGGGGGGGGGGGGGCAGGGAGAAGGGGCTGCAGGGGGGAGAATTTGGAGGGGGGAGCAGAGGGCAAGGGCGCTTCCTGAAGCCCCAAATTTATTTTTCTCTGTTGTAACAGTGGTAAGGGGACAAATTCAAGCCAAACCTCCAATAATTAATTCTATACTTTGAAATTGATAACAAATGTATTAGTATTCTATATACAGAATCAAATTATCATCATATGGGGGGGTTCATCATATTTAGGGTCATCTTATATTTGAGTGAATACAGTATGTCAGGTTGGAAAAAGGGTCTAGACAGAATGATTACAGCTAATTCATCCCATTAGTACACTATTTAAAAGCAAGCCATAAAACAGAAGGTGTCAACATACAACTGATTCACAAGATATGCAGGAGATGGACGAGGACATTATGACCTAGCCTGAGGGAAGGGAAGTGAGCAAGTCTCAGATTATGGCCAAACAAAAACCTAGCCTTGAGCAGGTCACATGGCTGTGTGTATGCATATAGGTCTGTGATGGTACAGATGCTCCACGGTTTTACTCCAGTACCAAGATGTGTTATGCAAGACAGTTGGAACTTGTAAGGAATCATGTATACCCAGAAATACAGCAAGTTTCTCACTGAAAGTGAGCCATAATACAAGCTAATATTTCTAGGAGAACCTTTAGAGAAAAACCTAACGTGCATTAAGGGCTATCCGACACCTAAATTCCCCCAACTTTTTTTAGAAACCAATCTGAAGGAAAACTGCTATATTTAATTAAAAACCCAAACTACTTCCTTTTAATATTATTCCGTTTCAAAGTTTTACAAGTCATCTTCTCTTCCCTTACAATTTGAATTTTCATCCATGAAGTTAAAACTTATTGTTGTTTTTACTATTTTTACAAAGGTTAATAAATATTGACTAATGCTTGAGAGAAAGTCATAATGTTACAATATGTATCATTTCACTCACTTCAAGGTGGTGGAGTATCTCAAAATTCAGAAGGTTCTGTATGCAGTGAAATTTGGTAATTACATTAGTCACTAGGACAGCCTGTCCTAATGGTGGTATTAGCCGGTACATTCTGCATGCTCCACCAGAGACCTCATGGATTTGTAAACAAGGCAATATGACTGCATTATCACCTGTTAAAATATTAGTCATTTTTAAATGTACCCACATATAAAATTGCAATGGAATTTGTTCCTGATAATTAGTCAGCTTAAAAATACTGACCTATGCTCTCCATGGGAGGGCCTCCTTCATAGTCATGTAAACTGTATATTAACGGTTTGTGTCTAGTCATACAATTCTCATAGAACAGACCACAGCATGCACAACTTGTCCTCAGAATTTTTGTAGTGTATTTTTGTCTTTTTTATACATGTCAAAAATCATTTTTATAGTCAATCTAGCATACAAAATACATTTCATGAAACATTGAAAATGGATAAGTACCGATACTTAGTTCATTGTTGCAAATCCCACTGGAGTAACAAATTAACTAGATTTTTACTGTAGTTTATTTTTTACAAATGTTTTGATCATCTGACTCTAGCATCCCTCTTGGATAGAGGCTAACCTACATGAGAACAGCTTGAGATGAATGCTTTTTGATCTTTCACTGAAAACCACAACAACTTTTTTTTCTTTTAAAGTGACTGAAGAAATCAAGGGCTAATTGCCAGGATCCTTTCATTTTTTGTGATAAGGCATTTAGCAGAATTTGCATATTCATTGGAATCTGACAGGGCTTTGCCAGGTCACTGTGAGCACTTCTGCTACGGCTTTGAGCTTGCAGGCTCTGGGCTATCAACTATGTGCCTATGAACAGCCAAAAATACATGTTCTGGGTCCAAAGTGGAAACATATCAAAAGTAATGGCATAAGAGGAAGTTTCCTCAAGACACAGGTGTCAAACATCTGGCTCCTGGGGTTCCAAGAGGAGCTGAAAACTCAGGGATTGGGGTGCGTACTGGCAGTACCGACCACTAAATTTCCAGCTCAGAAGCCATGCTGAATACATGTGCCAGTAGAATAGGGGGGCAAGAATGAACAACAGCAGTATTAACCCTTGTGCCACTGCTGCCGCAAGGACTGGAACCAGCCCAGAAGTCTCCTCAAGACCCAGATTCAGCCCAGAGTTGCAGGGAAGTTTGACCCCATTACTCCAAGACATTTACAAGAAAAAAAAAAAAGGAAAGAAGCTCCAAGTTATCAAAAGAGGAACCACCTTTGACTTTTCTCTAGTTATCAGACATGCAAAAATCACCTCCTCTTCTTATACATCACCGTAATACATTTTAGTAATATTATAAAATATTCAGCTATACTTCTGCAACTTTGTCTTCATTGGGTTTGCATGGACCTAACTATCATTGGAATCCATGTCAAAACAAGGTAACTAAATCTGTCCTGAAGGAGTGAAAAGGGCCAGTCAGGGACACCAGGTCCCTGCACACAAGTTAAATTCAGTCTTTCCATGAGCCTAGTGCTTCCCGGGAACCCAAAAACATTTAGAAACAAAATAGAGTGATACCCAATTTACTGGAAAAGGCTTTTCTGTAAACTCTGCAGGCTCAAGAGACCCCATTATCAACCCACAACAATTCTACCTCCACTCCAAAGATTCTAGCGCCCACTGCCAGGGGGGCTGGCCTCAGAGCAGGCGGAAGGCGGCAGTGCTGGGAGGGCTGGCTACAGGGGGCAAATTTTAGGGTGGCTATAGTCTCCCAAGCGCCCCACCAGCCATGCTCAGGGCACTTTGCTCTGCTGCCTTTCCCTTGGGAGCCCTGCACTGGCCTGGCATCCCTTGCCTGGGCCACAGCACGGGGCTTCCAAGGGAAAGGGAGCAGAGCAGAGTGCCCCAAGCAGGGGTGGCACTGGGAGCAGCTATAACCACTACAAATTTAACCCTAGTCCCCCTTATAGCCACTCCTCCCAGCACTGCCACCGCCTGCCCTGCACAGATGAGCCTGTCGCGTTCCCACCCACTCTGAGCCCAGGCCCAGCCCAACCCCCCCAAGTGGGAAGAGGCTGGAGCTGTCCCTGGTTCTGAGTCCACAGTGGGCAGCCTGCCTCCAACCCCTGCAAAAATCCAGGGAGGCACATGCCTCCCCCAGGGCTGCGCGCAGTGGCAGGGATCCACCCCCCTCACCACCCTGCAGTACCCTCTGGATGCCCACCCATGGCTCTGTTCCACTCCCAGCCCTGGGTTCCATTCACCGCACTGGCTGGGCAGCGCCTACCCCTGCCCCACTCCTCCCGCTCATTGCAGGCGCCCTGATCTGCCGCTCCCCACAACCCTTCCCTCCCACAGACTTACCAGCAGGGCTCTGTTGTCTAAACTGCCAGGCTGTATTCCTGGCCGCATACATGTGTGTGGCTGTGCACATGGACATGACATTTATTGATGACATTATCGGCTACACTGGCCAAAAAAAAGGCCAATAGCCAATAATGTTAATTTTCCTGTTCTCAGTGACAATCCATTATGTGACCAATATATCAGTGCACCTCTAATTACTATACCCTCATTAGGGATTGTTCCTCGCCTTAAAGAAAACAGAAGGAAGATGGGATTTTCGGAGTGCCCAAAAATTGAGAGAGAAAACAGAAGAGGCCACATTGCAAGAACTACATGGATCCCTACTCCAACACCTTTTTGAAGCATTAGGATTAACTAACATTAGTTCTCCAACAATGGGAGCAGCAGTTAGCCATAAGCTGCAGCACTATGTAAAGGCTCCTCACGTTTTTTGGCTCCTTTCCCACAATCCTGCATCCTTGCCCCTCCCCACCCATACACACCTCTGGAGTCCTGTGTCCAGTTTTGGGCTCCCCACTACAAAAAGGATGTGGATAAGCTGGAAAGAGTCCAGCAAAGAGCAACGAAAATGGTTCAGGGGCTGCAGCATATGACATATGAGAAGAGGCCGAGGGAACTGGGCTTATTTAGTCTGCAGAAGAGGCTAAGGGGGTTTGACAGCAGCCTTTAACCACCTGAAGGATGGTTCCAAAGAGGATGGAGCTAATAGACTGTTCTCAGTGGTGACAGATGACAGAACAAGAAGCAACCATCTCAAGTTGCAGCAAGGGAGGTTTAGGTTAGATATGACAAGAAACATTCTTACAAGACAGATAGTAGTGCACTGGACCAGGTTACCCAGAGAGGTGGTAGAATCTCCATCCTTGGAGGGTTTTAAGACCCAGCTAAACAAAGCACTGTCTGGGATGATATAGTTATGGATGATCCTGCTTTGAGCAAGGAGTTGAATTAAGTGACCTCCCAAGGTCCTTCCAACCCCTATTTTCTAAGGCTCTATGAACGCTTGAGGCTTAACAGCCACTCCCAAAGCACAGGCATCCAAATCCACTTTTAAACAAACAACTGAATTTGCTTTAGCTGCCTGCACCAGTGATTACAGTCCTAATACTGATCCATCCCCTAACTCAGGTCAGTCTCCAAAGGGAGCAGCACTCAGATCACAACAAAGAAGGATTTGGGGTTGGTCTGAGCAGTCTTTAACTATTTGAAAAGGGGTACCAAAGAGGATGGAACGAGACTTCAGTGGTGACAGATGACAGAACAAGGAGCAATGGTCTCAAGTTACAGCAAAAAAGGTTTAAGTTGAATATCAGGAAAAAACTGTCTCACTAGTAGGGTAGTGAAGCATTGGAACAGGTTACCCAGAGAGGTGGTGGAATCTCCATCCTTGGAGGTTTTTAAGGCCTGGCTTGACAAAGCCCTGGCTGGAATGATGTAGCTGGGGATGGTCCTGCTTTGAGCAGGGTGTTGGACTAGATTGACCTCCTGAGGTCCCTTCCAACTCTAAGATCATATGATTTCAATTTTCCTTTCCTCCCTCCCTCCTTCTCACAGAACTAAACAGATCAAACCAGCAACAGAGAAGAAGCACATCTACTGAGGAAGAAGGTACTTTTTTGCATAGTCAGGAGTAGTTAGTTAGGCATTCGTTTTCAGGATGGCAGCTACTGCACTTACTTAGAGAATAAGCAGCAGCAATATTTAACAATGTGACAGAATACTTCAGATTAAAGTTTGTGCTGCATAAATTAATTTTTAATCCTGTAAGGCAGAGGTGGTGCAAGGCCAGTCCACAGGCCAGACTGGGCCCAAAGATCCCCTGCCCTGTTTTAGGACCTGCACTGCATGCAGCACCAATTTCAGCTGATCCTGAATGCGCACCGTAAGCACTGCATGCTCCAGCCAGCCTGGGAGGCCAAATATAAGGGCTCTGCGAGCCAGATCTTTGACACCCCTGCTGTAAACAATAAGAAGAAAACAGAAAGGAGGGAAAAACACAACCTCATCCAGCACAAATGCTGCTGTTCCAACTGCAAGTTCATTACAAAATGTCCCTGGGGAACGGGGGGTGGGGAAAGCAGCAAGATAACTCATAATCGAACAGAATGCAAAGTCACAATATATATGAGCAAAGGTCAGTAAAAGCCTTGCATCGTAGCTAGTGAGAGTTGTTTGGCACTAATACCATGTATTGCTTAGCAAAGTGGCTCAATGACTTGTAGTGCGGGAGTACAGACCAACAGGAAAAGGTAGGCTGAACCGCGTGATAAGGCCAAAAAGGAGAGGAGGAGGGGGAAGTGATGTACAAGAGTTGCAAAAGTGAGAGAGCTAAGGTCAAAACAAGACAAAGGATACAAAAGTAGAGTGTTACAGGCCTTCTGAAAAACAAAGCAAACATAGCATATTAAAACAAAACAAGTCTTTAGAAGTGCAATGCTGAAATAACTAAAAAGATGTAGTTCATCTCCTTGAGAAACTTTAAAGTAGCTCAGTTCTCAGAGGTCCAGGTACAGCACTTTCTATAAAAAAAACCCCCAAAAACAACGCTCCCCCCCTACCTCCCCAACAGACCATTTTATGGATTCAGATATTTTAAGACCAGAAGAGACAACAATGATCCTCTACTCTTACCTCCTGAATAAGAGGTCATATAATCATCCAATAATCCCTGCATCAAGGGTTATAGCAACTCTTTTAGAAAGACAATTAAAAGATGAGAATCAAGAGAATCCCCACACAGCTCTTACTAAGTCATTCCAATGGTGAGTTACAGTCCATCTCAAACATGCATCTTGTTACCAGCCTGGTAACAAGACTCCTGGTTTATCTGCAAACATGGGTTCAAAAGAACTGGGCTTACATGGGCACCTCCTCTTTTTTTGTTTGTTTTTTAATAGCTTTGCATTCAGTGTTTAGAAACAGAGAGAGAAGGGACAGAAGGATGCTTGCAGGAATTCAGACAGACATGGCTCAGTGTTGCACCAACTTCAATGCCTGCACATGCCGTTATGTCAGACTGCGCAAAGAACACTTCAAGAAGGACACAATAATCCTTTGGCAGCCTTAATAGCCTGAGAACAATTTTTCATCTGACTGTATTAACACATTTTCATACAAGCCCAGTTAACCAATATAACACACTGTGTAGAACAGACCACTTTTTATCATTTATTACATCACCAATTTATGGAATTTACCAGATTTACTAGTAATGATTTTAAATATCGTTATTAATGATTTGGAAGAAAAATATCACTGGGCCAAGAACAGATCCCTACAGAACCTCAGTGAATGTTTCCACTGAATAATTCCATATTTAGAATTACTCTGTCATCGCAGCCAGTTTTAACAATCATTTAGTATGTTACACTTGTGTCAAGCTGGGGTCCCAAAAAACTCCACCGACCAATGAAAATGGAAGCCATGAAAGATTTTTTTTTAATCTAAGAGAAAAGATGTCCATCTTCTTTTGTCTATAACTCACCATAAATATAAATTATTTCACAACTCAAACCCATGACAAGCTACACTGAAGCAATCCAATTTCATACCAAAGAAACAGACCATTTGGAAAGGATGTCTCCCATAGAGTACTATGAGCTACAGGGAGGGAAAGAATTTGTACATGGGAGAAGAACTGTATTTTTTTTTTAACAGCATTTGTTCCTTTGTGAAAAGATAAAAAGAAAAAAAAGCCTCATTTTCCTGCCCTATGTTGTCTCTCTGCTTCAGGCTTTCTACTGCTGGAAACAGGATGATGAACAAAATGTAGATGTGGTGGCAGCAGTCAAGAAAAGAATGTGCTCAAGGATGCGGTACTTTAGAGATTTGATTCTTACAGTCAAAATATTAAGATGTGCATTTTTTTAATTTTGTCCAAAATAGCTGGTATAGACAATTCAGCAATTAACAAATGAACAAATAATAGGTTATGAGCCTCACCATGCACTGGCCATGTTGAACATTTAACTCAGATGTGGAAATGGCTGTTAGTGAGGTATTGGATGCTCTGTTGGAGTGCTCAGGGGAGGCTAGCTTTTGTTTTGTCAACCTAAATAAAAGATGTACATTTCTTGATTAGTGTTTGCCTAGTTTGTTGTGTGCTTATACTTAAATGTATAATGCAGTAAATCAATGTACGTTCCAGTAAAGTTGTGTTTGTTTTTGCTTCAATCTTAAACAGAATACTGTAGTCCCTGGCGTGTTGGTGGAGCTTCTGGCTTTCTTTTTTTTTTTTTTTTGACTGGAAACATGTTTAATGTTATATGCAGTGATGCACCACATCACCTGCAATTCCCTTTGCAAAATCCTAGATCCATTCATGGCTGTAGCTGCCTGCTCTGGACTACCTGGACAGTGGCACAAGTCTGGTCTCTGCCTCCTGTTCCTGACCCCACCTAGCTTGTGGTTCAACCCAGGGTGACTGCCCATATCTCAGTCTCTTACAGACACCAGCTTCCTGATCCTTGACTCCTGATTCCTGACTTTGCTCCCCTGATTTTGTCCATGTCTAATTGTATGCATCCACAGAGCTACTGAATATGTACAGTTGCCTATGAACTGACTGGGCAGTGTTCTTCTGTTTAGTTAGTAGGTAAGATGTAGGAGATAATATTGCAAAGTAGAGAAGTCCGAGGCCTATGAATCTTGGAAATGCAGTCTGGCATAAGCTTATGGCCAAAACATGATTTTTTGCCATGTGAACAAATTCAGCAATTAACACAACATGATGGCATAATTTTGGTACTACAATAAATACACTCAGTGGACTGCTTATTACAGTTGGTATGAGCAGATCTGTGCCCTTGCCTATGCAAAAATGTCACCTTAAAACCTGTGTGTGCATATTACGTTACACTCAGTTATGCCTAGTTACTAAACCGACTAAACTCAGGCACTCCAATACTATAGAGAGCAGTATAGTTACAGACAAAAACAAGCAAAGAACATTTTTATTTTTGCTTTTTCCTCTTAGCCTTGCAGGCAAGTAGGTAAGCTTGATTCTGTCCCAGCCTGCTAGTCAGTCACCAAACCTGTAGTGTGGATGACCTATGAGCCACAGAGGCGTATCATTCACTTTCAGATTCCAGGTTAAGTTGCAGGGTTTACAGTTGGGTTGCAGGGTTTACAGTAGTCATAAACTGAACATATCTGATCTGGGAATCACTGAGAACTCCAAATGCTTGACATTATTTTAAAAGTAATGTTTAAGAGTAAAAACAGTTACCTTTTAAAGTTCAAATCTACTATACAGTAAATACCCACATTTATTTATATAAAGTTTTACTTTCTGCAAATATTATCTTAAATGCAGAAAATACACAAGCAGCGCCCATTTCAAAACATCAGTGCTGGAGCACTGCTGATTGATTACTGATCAAAATTAAAAACCTTAAAATGTAACATTTATTGATTACAATGCCTACAACCTTTAGAACAGAACAAAGTGGAACCTCATCATGCTAGGTACTGTATAACCATACCATGGGAGCTCTTTAAGAGCTTACTGACCAAGGCCCTGAATCTGCAATTTGTTATCCTCTGTGGACTGCCATACATATGGATGCAGCAGTCTACCCGCAAGGAATAAGATGTTAGGGCTGGAAGGGGAAAGAATCCAGAAATGAAGTGACTTTCCAAAGGTTACACAACAGGTCAGCTGGGCGCAGAACCTAGGGAGTGAAAGCAATTCACTGAGTGTCACATCATAGGGCAATAGCAGAGCAAGACACAGAACCAGATTTCCTGGTCTCACTGTTATGTTCTAATCCCCAAACCATTCTTTTTTTTCTTAGAATTATGATCATAACTATCATTTGTTTTCAATAGCCTCCCTTGAAAAAAGGACACAGGAGATTAAGGAAGTGTTAAGGCAAAGTTTAAAACAGATTATTCATTCAAGGTAACCTGACTGTCAAATTTAGATGTTTAAATAAAAGCTGCTCCAAGAAGAGGACTAAAAAGTATTTTTTTTTTTTAAATCACACTGCCAGGTATTAAAGGTAACCTGCTATTACACAATCCTGATTTGTCTGCTCCAATCTTGGGAGCTGACAGGTAAAAGGGCTACCAGAACTTGACTAAGCAGCCTAGGTTGGCTGTTAGTTGCTCAAATAAAAACAGATTTTTTTCTGTGATATTTTGAAAAGCAGTGTTTTCCAAGGTAGAATGGTACCAAATGAGTAATGAGAGCAAATAATTTTATACATCACAGGTACGAAAAATTCTGTCAACAGACTGTATGAAAGGGGTTATATATACCAGCTAGTAAGCAAGAAGACGTTTTCTCTTACTTTAAAACAATACACCTGGCTTGGCCTAAAACTCATACAGGAATTGATGCCATGTCTGTGCCTTATCTAAATTTGAAACCCGACTAGTCGGTATGCAAGAACAACGGAAGATAAATAGAAGAATTCTAAAACAAAAATCTCTGACACTATAGATGGAGAAGCTTTTATAATGTTAAGAATGGAAAGATTAAAGTAGATGATATCTGCAAAGTTTAAGCACTCAAGAGTTACATCTTGCCCCTTAGGGTTGGTATGAGAACAATCAACCTGGGTGAATGCAACTTCCTTACTGGTCTGCGGACAAACTCCAGTCCCACTAAGAAAAAGGAACTGATGCTCTTTAAAACCACGTGAGCAGCTATAACACTGATGCTCTGGGCACCCTTCCTCTCCCCCTGCCTCGGGGCTTCCAAATTGATTTTGTATACTGTTGCAAATTGAGATCAAGAATAGAAAGATTTGTAGCTAAACCAGGGTAACTCACAAAAGTAGGCAGGTATTATCACATCTTGCTGAGACATGGTGGAGAACAGGTAAATACCCTCATTGTATAAAGCAAACAGCTATCCAGGGATGGATGTAGACAGATAAAACCTTCACCAGAATGAGCAAGTTACCCCAGTTTACCTAAACTTGGTTTGCATGTTTGTGACATCTCACCACCACCACCACTATTACTATTATTTTTGCACTGGCATAAACATTTTGTTTGTCCAGGGCCTGGAAAAACTCAGATGAATTTCAGTCAACTGATAAAGACAAGGACCTTTATCAACTTTAAGGGCTGGTCTACAATGAGTTTTTCTACCACTGTTGCCAGATTTGTCTAAAAATCAATCTAGTTAAAGCAGTACAACTCTCTATCACATTTGTGTGAACCGTGTTTGTGCTAATGCTGGTGTCACTAGAAGCTCACTCCCACAATCTGGAAGAGGTCCTTCTACCTCAGGACCTTTCTGGGAGGGAGTGAGCACACTAAAAACAGCTTTGCTATCCACTTTAGTCAGGGCTTTAAATACAGAAAACATGCACATAGACAATCATTAAAGGGCTCTTCTACAGCATCAGCATCAAATTCAATGAGTTCAAGATGGCAAAAGCAAGATCAGGGTGTATTTTGAGGCATTTTAAGCATAAGCTATATTAATACAAGCAACAGCACCTTCATGATTGAGCTCCTTGAAGAAAGCACCTATGACATGGGCTCCAGCTTCTACCCTGCCTCTGAAACAGCACTGTTTTCTCAGTGGCTACCAGCACCCTCCACAACCAGGGAAGCAACCAGCTCCCATCAAATGTCTACATGAGATAGCCATGCGGTGAGATAGCCATGGGGTCGGGAGGCAGCACCTGCACCAGGGCATAAATCAACAGACATCTCTGAACTTGAAGGGGGACGGGGGGGGGGTAGGAAGAGGAACAGGACTCAGAAGCTGGTGTGGGAAGAGCTTTTGTCCCTCTCCTCTTGCTAAGAATAGTCCCACAACCACCAAACACTGTGCCCTGGTGGCTCACAAGATGTTGAGGAGCAGCACAGGACAGGGGTGCCGAGAAGCAGGTGTCCAGGAATGGCAGGTCCCAGACACTGTGCCCCAACACACACGCTGTGTCATACACAGCGTTACACACAGTGTCAGTGTCACACACACAGTGCCATAGCGTCACACTCACTCCTTGACCCGTGCCCCCGCTCCCCGGCTGCAGCCCCCACAGCGAGGCCCCGGGGCGGCCCGGACGCGGGGCGGGGAGGGGGGGGGGGGCGCCGCCCGCCGACGCGGTGACTCCAGCCCCGCGCCCAACGGCCCGCGCTGCCCAACCACCCGTGGCGGCGGCGGCGGCGGGACGAGGACGAGGACGAGGACGGGGAGGGGTAGGGTGGAGTAGGGGGGCGCTCACCTTCCTTGTCAGCCCAGGCCGAGTGCACGAGGAGCGCCACGAGCAGGCGCAGCGCCGCCGCGGGGCCCCAGCCCCTGCCTGGCCCCGGCTGGGGGGCGCCGGCCGAACGGGCCGCGTCCTCCCGCCTGTCCGGCATCCTGGGGGGGCGGGCGAGGTGTAGGGGGAGGGGCGGCCCTGGCCGGCTGCTGCTGCTGCTGCTGCTGCTGCTGCCGCCGCCGCCGCCGCTGCGAGCTGCGGGCTGGCGGGAGGCGCGGGGCGTGCGGCGCTGTCCGTCACGGCGGCGCGGGGCGGGCGCCGGGGCCGCGCGCGCGCACACGCACCAGCGCAAACACCCCGCCCGGCACCGCCCCCTCGGCGCGGGGGTAGGGCCAGCCGCCATCTTAGGTATGGGCAGTGCTTCGTGCCTCCCCGCCCACGGCGGCCGCCTGGTCCAATGATTCCTAGCGCTGAGCGACCCTCCTCCCCTCCCCCCCCGGAGGGGGGAGAGAAATGTCTTTCCCGCCTGGCCTCAAGATGGCGCAAGAGGAAGGGCAGGCCCGAAACGAGACGCTCTGGCCACGGAGCGAGTTGGTGTCTATGGTGCACGACTGAGTGGGAGGGGGGCGGGGAGTTCTCATTCTTCCGGCCTCCGACTTGTGGCTGCTGCAGCTTCCGGGGGGAGGGGGTGGAGCTTACTCCCCTTGGCCCTGAGGGGAGCTCTTGGTCCGGCGTGACGCGTCGGCCGCTGGGGTGTTGCCAGGCAACGGGCTGCGGGGCAGGGGCGGCCACGCGCGGATCGGGGCGCGGGTGCCGCCGCTCAGCCGGACGGACAGCGCCGCCCTGCTCCAAAGTCAGGCGGGAGGCGGCGGGCGCCGGCACCTCCACAGTCCGCCTAACTGAGCCTTTCCGTGTATATATGTGCGGGTGTGCACACAAAGGCATGCACACACACGTGTGTGCATATTTGTATAGCTATGTGTGCACACGCATATAGGCACGCGCGTATATACACACGCACTCGGTCATATAAAAGTATTACATTTACTCAAGCTTACCTATATACACACATGCACAAGCATATATATGTGTATAAGCACATATGTGTATATACATGTTATATATATGTATACTTATATAAGTGTATATATACATGTGTATGTATACATATATGTGTTTATATAGACACGTATATGTATATACATATGTACATACATGCATAGACATGCACACATATACATACACATACACACACACACACACACACACACAAGCTCCTCCCAGCTTTCTACATAGATGTTCAACAAATTACATCACTTTTGCATACTTTGTGGTACCGCCATATAGAGGGTGACCCCGCTTTCTAGAGCTGTCTTCAAACTTGCTATACAAAATATTCTTGCGGATACGGTCTTCTCCCATTCTCCCAACAGGTCCAATCCATTTGAGCCTTTTCATCTTGATAAGAAGGTGGTTTCTAGGTGCGTTCGTCCTGCGTGCTCCAGCGCCTCTGTTTGGCATTCTACAGTCCCACTTTACTTTCAAGATCTTAGGCAGACATCTCATGTGGAAACTGTTCAGTCTCTTGATATGCCTGGCATATGTCATCCATGTTTCTGAACGATAAAACAGGGATGACAACAGACAGGTCTCGTAGATTCTCACTTTCCCCTTATCTATTAGTTTGCTGCATGTTTCTGTAATAGCCCAAATTTCTTAGCTGCTTTTCTGATTCTGTTAGTCAGTTCAGTCTGAAGGTCAAGATTCATGCTGATCGTAGAACAATAGCAAGAACTGTCAATGACTCCACAAGATTTATCCTCCAGAATGATGTCAGATATACATCCTTGGTATTTCACCCCTTGTTACATGATCACAGTCTTTTTGAGACTAATTGCCACCCCAAAGCTCTGGCATGCACATATGCATACATATCTTAGCAACCGTTAGGCCTCTGGATCATGGTGTACACGCAAGGGGTCTAAGCGACCATCACACCAAGACCTTCAGTGCGTATGCCCAGGCAAGAGTATAGAGAAGTGGAGGCTGTCCTAGCCCTGCCATGCCCCCTTTTAGACCATAGAGTCAGAGTCCAAAGGCCAGACTGAATCCAGACGTTCAGTGCCTCAATAGTTGTAACTTCTGCAGATTCAAAACAACAGATTAGAGCTGCTGCTTACTGCTTAATGCCTCAGTGAAGGTGTGTTTCTGTCGGGGTAATGTCCCTTAGCTTTTCTCTAACCAAGGAGTATGCATAAGGCAGTGGGGCTAGGGTTTTGAGGTGCCCTGTACTTACTTTACTCTGGAGGTTACAACATTGTGGAATTTTATAGGAGCTACCCTGCTATGAGCAGCTCCACCACATTGCCACCTGACCCTCCAGTTGGATGCAGTTTATGGTCATCAGACACATATATATATATATATATATATATATATATACACACACACACACACACATATAAATCTTATAAAATAAAAAAATATTTACATAGGCAGTTCTAGAATTTAAAAAGGGGGGGAGAGCAGGTGGTTGGTGTGTGCGAAGTGGGCAGTATTCAATTCGGATTTGGATTTGGCCCGACTCAGGGGATCGTGATTCGATCAGCTGATTCAGATCACTGTCCTGATTTGATTTGGCTGAACCTGAATCTGAAGATTCGATTCTGATTTGGAAAATCAGTGATTCAGCCATAGACACAGCTTTATATGTCTTTTCTACGTACCTCAAGGTACTAGGCACGGCTCATGAACACTGAGATGGTGGTACAGATAAAGCATCCCACAGAAGCATGGGGGGGGGTCTGCCGCCAAGTGCACAGGGGAACCCCCTACACCCCCCAGCTCAGTGATTAGCCATGGCGGGACCCCAGTTGCCCCCCCCTAGACCCAAGAGGCACCAGTTGCTGAGCCGGGGGTTAGGGGGGTCCCTCGCGCACCCCGCAGCAGACCCAGAAGTGGATTGGAAGTACTTCTGGTCCACTTCCAAGTCCAATGCCGAGCGCACCGGGACCCCCTCATGTTCCCATGGGATGCTCCATCCACCCCACCTTCTCAACGCTCACAAGCTGCACCTAATACCTTGAGGTACCTAGAAAAAGCATATAAAGCATATTGCCAAATCGTTGAATCTCTCTGAATCAATTCCAATGCTTCCGATTTGATTTGGAGAGATTAATGGGTCTCCTGATTCAATTTGGATTTGGAGATTTGGCTGCCGAATTGGATCAGCGACTGAAGCTTCGTACACCCCTAGTAGATGGTATGGTGCATCATCACATATAAAACAACACACATTTTTCTCCACTTAAAAATAAACCAGAAGCTTTGGGCCTAGGGCTGTATTATTTAGTTTAAGATGGAAGAAAAAACAAACATAACTTCCTTGGAATTAGTTCAAAACAATCTGTACGGCTTTGAAATAGGAACTTTATTATCAGGAGCAGCTCACAGACAGCAGAATTGCACAATATAGTGTAGCTTGATGGGTGGAACATCAAGACCATCAGAAAGAAGAGGGTCATTAACACCCGTGGAATGAAGAGATTAGAAGGGATCAGGTAGGTTATAAAGAGCCAGGAAGTCAAGCGACTTCTTCAGCACTCCCTGATTAGAAATGCTGCTGCCACTGTAAGGCAGTTGGTTTTAAACTTTGGGTGGACCAGGAATCAAAGGGGGGGGGTCCAAGTGCACCTGTGCATCCGTCCTGGATCTGCCCCTGTATATATGTATATATGTGTGTGTATGCATGCATGCACACCTGTGTGGGTGTGTATGTATAAGAAATATCCCCCCCCCCCCCACAAAGGTTTTCAACATCACTGGATTCAAGAACCCTTGGGAAAATGTCAAAATATAAATTATCCTTGAATCCTAATGAAGTAAGACAAAAATTCTGTCAAATTTCTTTTATGTAAAATATATTTTCCTCTCATAATTAGGTGTAGAACTAAGAATGTCCTCTAATAGGAATGTAAATACTTTGTGTGGTTAAAAGCCTGCCATTCAACAAAAATCACACCAATAATTAGCCAATTAAGGTCAAGAACGACTCAATCAGATGGTAGGTTCTACAGAAAAAATGCCAGCTATGCAGATTTTGTGATGGGCAGCCCTAAGTGTTCCTGTGGTTGCCAACTTTGTTAGTCTGAGTGGCAGAGAAATGGTACATTGTATAGCACAAGGTATGCGATTGTCATGTTTGTCAACCTTTTGCAACTAGGGATATTTCTGAGTTACCTTCTCATTGTTCCGTTAAATCTTGTAAATGGTGAATTCCTTAGGTCCTAATTTTCTTCTCTGTGCTAATTTTTCTATAAGTCAGAGGTGCCAAGGGAAAAATGTAGACTGTCTAGTCTGTGTTTCTGTCAATACAGATTTGTTTCCTACAGCACATTTTCTTATATTTTATCCACTCCAGTTTTAAATGTCCAAACTAAAGTGGTTTCTGCCACTTCTCTTGAAGATTTACTCTGCCTTGGTACTTCCCCAGGAATAATTGTTTTCTCAGATTCAGGCTAAAATGATCTTTTCTTCATTTTATTTCATTACTTCTACTTAGACCTATGTGTGCCAAACTAAATGCTTCTTCCCCACCCACGATGCTTGTAATATCTCAGTATCTGAAGACTGGAAGCATGTCTTCAGTCTCCATTTAGTCATCCTATAATAACAACAGTATACATACTGAGCTGTCGTAATCTTTATTGGAAGTCATTTCTCCAAATTATTTTTCTTTCTTTTCCATAAATTGTCACCTTTGTCTTTATCTTTTGTAGTGTGACACAGAAATGAATGCAATGTTCCACGTGTGGCCAAGCCAGATTCAAAGATGGCTTTGTTTTGTCTAGGAAATATATTAATGGGCACGACTACATGTGCCTCTTTTAGCTGTGATTAGCCTAAAATCGCCATTTTTGAAGTGCATTAAAGGTGTAGGTCTACTTAGGCACACCCTTAATGTGCCTTAAAAATGGCGATTTTAGCCCAATCGTGTCTAAATTTGATACCTGCGTTACACTCATTGTTCACATTGCCCCCAGCTATTTTCCCAGCATGGCACGGTCCACCACCTGCAGGTCCTGTGCGTGCAGGGGTGCCGCAGGGCACTAAGGTGCCTGCTCCTGTTAGAGCAGAGATTGCCCAGGGAGGGAACACAAAGGGCCAGATAAGAGCCCACATGCAGGTTGCCATGACAACTGGCTAACAAGGGAATTGGCTGCACCTGCACCTGGTTAGCTGGTGGGAAGAGGCAGGGCCCTAGGCCCATATAAACCCTAGGGCTGGTACCCGGCAATTCAGTTGCTTGCCGGCAGTCAAAGGGGAAGGAGTCTTCAGGGAGGAAGGGCTCAGAGACGTTACAGCCACTGGATACACTACCGTTAGGGCTAATGGGGCACCAGGAGCCCATAAGGTACCCTTGCCTCTAGGCACCCAGTATTAGAGAGGGAGTTTTACTCTTTTAAAGGGGCAGAGCATACCTTGCATTTTGTTATGTTATAGCCCAGGGGCTTATATTTTGTTTGCCGTTTTATAAGACTGGTGGTTTGGGTGACACTATTTGGGGAAGGAGGAGGCCTTATTGGGAGCCCATTGTAGAGTGGGGACCCCGGTGCCAGAGATGGTGTGGCATTTGGGGGGGCACAGACCCTGGCGCCAGAGAGGGTGTGGCATTTGTGGGCTGTGGAGAGCCCAGCGCCGAAGGGCACAGAGACAAGGACCACAGAGAGCCTGGTGAGGACAAGGGGCCAAATTGTACCGAGGCCTAGGCAAGACAATGCCAGTACCATCTGCAAGGCTTGGGGCGTGGTAAAGGGGTGGTTGGAGCCATGCATATAGCCCATAAGGCTAGGGTGCCCCCGAAACACGCATAGTGAAATGGAACCTACAAGGGGTCTGGGAACCCACGGGGTTCAGAGAGTCCAACAAACCGTGTCCAAGAGGACTTAAAGGCAGCCTCCCTATTTTTACACTTCCATTGAAGACATGGTGGTTGAAAACTGAGGGTGCGCATTGGACCGAATTGGCATGGTCAAGGGGCCATGGGAGATCACAGCCATTCTTAAGGACCCCGTCCTGTGACAAGGGGGCTGTCCAGGGTGCTGCCCAGGGCAAGCTGCAAATGCATTCACCCAGTGGCTCACGTTAAGGCACCTTAAGGAGTGCACGTGTAGATGTATACTTAAATTGCCTTAATGCATCTTAGGTTATGGCACATTAAGTTTAGGCACACACAAATTCGCATGTAAACATGCCCCGTGTTTAGTGCAGGTTTAACTAATACACTAGCTAGCTACATTAGCTAATACACTAAATCAATTTAGCTGGTTAAGTTCTAACCTAGGCCCCAAATCTAGAGAGAAGGGGACTATTATCAACTTGTTCCATGCCATGATGCTTCTGCCTGTGTAACACTAAACTGCACTGATGCTTTTCCAGAAAAAAATGTACTTCTTATCCCCACAAAACTGGGAAGGATCACAAACAATTTGAAGGGCAGGTTTAAAATTCAAAGGGCTATTGATAGACAGGCTGGAGGATCAGGCTATGGGCAACAACATGAAATTCAACAAAGAAAAATCTAAGGCCCCTTACATGGGAAAGAACAACAAAATGACCAAGTATATCATGAGGAGACAACTGGCTAACCATTAACAGCAAAGAAAGATTTGTGGGGCTTGGTAGATCACAAGCTCAACATGAGTCAGCAATTTGATGCTGTGGAGAAAAAAGGGTAAATGCAATTTGGGGTTGCATTAACAGAAGTATTGCAAACAAGGAAGTCCTAGAATACTCTGCCCAATACTGTTTAGGCCAGGTGGGATGGGGTCGGAAAAGTGCAGCCCTAGGGCTGGGACCAGTGGCTGGGCTTTCCCACCACCAGAGCTGTGCTGGGAATTGTACAGAAGTTCAGTTGCATCAGACTTGCTGGACCTGATCCAAATTAGACTACCTCAGAGCTACAGTTAAATTAGATCAGGTCAGCCATTTTTAGATCAATCTAACCTTCCTGGACTTCCGTACAGCTCGCAAGTAAATCCCTAGCTGGGTCAATCTAAGCTTAAGGTCTACATCTAGGTGAACTAAGTTAGATTGGGTGGCCGTTTTTAATGCAATCTAACCTTCCCCTAACCTCCCTAAATGTCTGTACCTAGTCACAGTGAATATAGAGAAAAAATATTCTCCCTTGCCATAAAGAACGAGACACATAACAATGGGTTTAAATTTCAGCCCAGCAGATTCATGTTAGCCATCGGGACAAAATTCCTAACTGGAAGAGCAGTAGGACAGTAGAACAAACAGCAGAGGGAAGTTCTTAAAAGCTTCCAAAAGCTCCTTTTAAGTAGCAGCTACCTGTACATCTGTCTGAGATGAAACAGCAAATTGTGCATCTGTGCAGGGGTTTGAGGTCCTTTCCAGCTCTGCAATTCTATGATTTCATCATGTTTACAGTCCATTATAATCTTTTTCATTACTGCTTTTCAAGTCTCTTGCCTGTTAAATATTAGCATGTTTGAAATTATCCCCTCTACCCAGATACTGTAGACTGCATTTCCTCAGTTTGTATTTTCTGTCCATGTATCTAATCTCTCTAAATTACCTTACGTTATTTCTCTAGTTTCACTAACATTTGCAATGCCTCACAATTTATTGTAATCTGCAACTGGTATTAACCTGGTTCTTGTTCCCTCCTTTACAATGATTCGAAACCTCCTAGATTCTGATATACTTTCATTGTAGCATCTTTCTTCACAGATTCACAGATAATCCTGTTTATTGCAGCGGCAGTTCCTGTGGCATGACATGTTAATCAGTGGAAATAAGATATTAGAATGTTGCTATAAAAGGCTATATCTCCAGATATGTACTCTCTTACCTACTTTGCCATTTATCATTACTCCACAGCAGTGTCTGCATGGAGTTGGGTGGAAGTCATTCAAGAGGCTGACTGGCAGAAACCAGCTCTGGGCTGCAGCCTGCAGCACGGTCTATACCAGCTTCAATTAATTTTCGGCATTGTTTCAAACACATTATTAAAATCCCAGTCTACTACATCCACTTTGTTCCCTCCATCTGCTGATTGTGTAATTCCACGGATAATCAAGTTTGTCAGGCAAGATGCATTCTTAATGAACCTATGCTACTTTTTGCTTATGATTCTATTATCTTCTAGATACTCAGTGGTAGGGTTTTCTGTCTTTAAAATGTGTTTTGCTTGTATTTTATGTTGAATAAGTTACTATTCTGCTCATACATCTAAATTCAATTATAAGATATTTCATATAATTTTTCTTCTTTTATTAAGCTATTGAGAAAAAAATCATTTTTTAGGATTTTAATATTTTATTAAATAAATATAATGGTAGAACAATTATATTCTGTCTTTCAAAGGGGGAGAGAGAGATGGTCAACTTCTGATTAGCCTGGTAATTTACCAACTATGAACTTTTATTGTAGGGTTTACCCTTCTGGCACAGGACCATACAATCTCAGGGACAAATATAAGAAACCACATGCAGGATTTTATCTTGAGCTCTACTAGTTTTCTTTTATGAAAGAAAGTAATTGCTCTTCTCTCTGCAGTAATCTTGTCTCTGGAAGCAGTATTGCAAGCTGTGGTCTAGTCACTATAGTCATGTTGTTGTGACTCTCCCTTTTGTATGTTACTGCACAGTTCTTTTCTTATGGTACAAGTGGATTGGATTGGGTTGAAGATGGTTCATTCAGCCCATGATCCTGCAAGCTGACCTACATGCTGAAGGTAGAAGGTCTTTGGGAAGCCAGAATTAGGTCCTCAAATTCTGATAGAATAAATTGATTAAAAACTGGATGTCAGGGAAGAACTGATTCTTTTTGTGCCTCCACTTTATATGTACATATCGGCTATTACTTCTGATAGATTAAAACAACTCCTAGGGGAGGATTTAAATTGGCTGATTTTTTAATTTTTTTTTTAGTGATAGGCTTCTCTTCGACCCATGAGAGGAACTGGGCCTTTTTCTTTACTTTTGAACTGACTCATGTATTGTGTGATATTAAAACTGAGTGGGTAGGTGTCTGGATTTTCCTACCCTTTTCAGGTGGTGGGCTTCACCCTTGGAGCAGGCACTGCTTTGGGTATACACTTCTGCTTTTTGGCGTTCCCCATCACTGTAATTTTTTTCCCTCAGACTGTGTTTTATACTTCTCAGTTCTCTCTCAATACTTGACTTCCCCTTTGGTCCTGGGGGTGGACTTTTAATATTTTCATAGTTGTTAGGGGCTGGAAGGGACCTTATCTTTCAGTTGTATTTAACATTCTTGAATAAAATGTGATAAAGGGGGTTAACAGACTCTGACACTTCACCTGAAGCAACACAGTAGGATTCAAAAGATGGTTTCTACCAGTGAAGTTTTATTTTTATTCATTAATTTATATACCTTTACAAGACATGGAGCCTGTACTATCTTATCTGCCACAGCCCTGACAGAGGTATTTAGAGATAAGAGCTAGCTCCACAATCTGTGCTAAGTGTCATGGGGGACTGATTCCACCTTAGTCAGGTGGAGCAGGTGTCCCCCCCCCCCCCCCCCAATGGCCAATCTTGCCGACCGGGGAGGGAGTGCCCCTGTGGCTGATCGCACCAACCGGGAAGCAGCCATGGTACTCCCAGCAGTGACCACGGCGCTTTGTCCGGCACTCCCACTCCCCGGGCGGTGCTCGCAGGGAGGGCACCTGCACTCCCACATGCCCCCCTGCCTATTGCCTACATGGGGAATGCAGCCTGTCAAGTGTTGCACCAGCGCTCTCAGGGGATGCACGGGCACCCCATGCACCCACCATGCATCACCACTGTTAAGTGTGCGTGGTTTATATGCACAAGACCTATGTTTTTGAAGGACCTACTCCATGCCTAAACTTCTTCATACACCAGAATATGGAAAAATCCACAGGGGAGGTAGTTATTAGGGTAAGAAATTTCAGAGAGTTACAGGGCCTGGGAAGTTGTGAATTTAGGAACCCGAATAAGTAGTGACATACGTTTGGCTAAAAGAGCAAATTCATAATGCTCGTAAGTAAGAGGAACTGAGACAAGGGACTCCCCCCAAAGTGTACTGACCTTACTTGTTTCACATTTGGTGCAGGCCTAAGGCTTCTGTGGAAATCTATCTCCTCTCTTATAAGGCTATTTTTACCTTACAATGAAGCTTCTCAACAAATCAAATCAGCTCTCCCTATACTTTCCACAACAACAGTACATATACCTTTTGCTTTTTCTCTAACAGGAGAAGCAAGTCTCTCTCTAATGATGGTACTGCTTTCAAAGGTGAAATTCAATCCCATGGATATATTCAAAATAAGGCATCTGCAACACTGAACTATCATTTAATACCCAAAGTAGCATTTAGTGAGGCTTAAATGATGCCTATTCCTTGTGCTGGCTCTCTGAACAAAGTTTAATTTCACCCCAGGGAAGTCCAAGCACAAAACTCTGAAATATAAATCACTCAATTTTGGGTTGCTGAAGTAAAGGATAAATAGGATGATATTCCAAAATTAAAGGAAGTGAAAGCAGGGCTGCATAAAAAGGTTAAATGTCATTTTTAAAGGCAACTTTTCAAAACCAAATTTACCCATGCCAAACTAGACTCCATGGATTAAGTACTAACAGCGAGCATCAAAATCCAAACCCAATTGTGCAGAGAAAGACTGAGTGGAAATAGGGAGTGAAGTGGATACAGAACGTTGAACTAAACAGGAAGCACTTTCAAGTCCTGAAACTCTGTGGAGGAAGATGTCCCACCAACAAGGCCTCACCAGTGAGCAGGCCATGATTCAGTGGGTATGTCTACATGTGAAATTAATGTGATGCAACAAACTCTGGTGCACTGTGTACATGTGTGCCCCAGACCACAGCATGTTGAGCCCGGTCGGCTCAGCCCTGGCCAGGAGGGGACCCAGAGGGTCAGCCTGCCAGCTCAAGACTGCTCCAACCCAGCTCAATGTGCTGTGGAGGGGCTGGTTGGGGCACAAGGGTGCTCCAGTATGGGGCTAGCTGGTAAGCAGCCCCCGCACTGAAGCACCCTTGTGCATTGGCAATGTGTAGGGGGTTTACACGGGTGCATGTGCACCTCCTGAGATTTGCTATGCATTCCCTGGAAGCACCAGCGGAAGCGTACTTCTGGTTTCACTGCTGGTGGTTCTGGGCTTGGTGATTGGCTGCGGGGGGACACCCCCCCCCCCACCAACGATCAGCCACTGAGGGAGACCCCCCTCTCAGTGATCTGGTGTCCTCCCCCAGATTTGGGAGGTATCAGTCACCCATGCCCTCGTGTTCCTGCCAGCTGGATCAGCATTTACACGTGCGCTGCCTTAGAGTATAAAACTCTGCAGCAGGACAGCACTTGTATTTACAAGTACTGCCCTGCTGTGGAGTTTATTAGTTTACTCCAGCCTAATAGTCCTGCATGTGTAGATGTCGAGATGTTTACTGCAGTGCTAATTAGGCAGCTCTTCAATAAACATCTCATGTAGATGCACCCAGTGTGATCCAGATTAAATTTTGGGAGGGAGAATAAAAAGAATACGTCTGAGCTCAATTGCTTGGGCAGGAAGTAGGGTAACAGATAATCCTGTGCATGCCTTGATCCTATATCATAACAAGCTTTCTATATTAATATTTTCTTCCTGGGGGACAGCACCTGGAGTTGGTAGAAAGGCTCTACTACCCATACCAGTGGAAGTTTTAATTCTGATAGGTTCATTCAAGCTGAATAGATCACAGAGTACAGTCCACACCAAAAACAATTGGTTTTCTTGATTGGTGTCTGAACTCTAGGTCATCAGCTAATCTGCATAAGAAAGTTACATTTTGGAAAAAACACAGTAAGAGAGCTATTCCAATATGCAGCATGATAGAAAGAACTGGGGAGCCTTGTTCCTCCTACCTTGTGTAAAATCTGATGGCCTGGGAAAGAACAATCTGAAAAGAAATATTAACTGGTGAATTATATACCTACCATGGCAGGCTACATTATAATAAGAAAGCAAAGAAAGCTAGGAAGCGAGAAAGCAAGCAAGAAAGTTCTATTATGTTTCCATAGCATCAGATAAAATAGATTTATAATAGAGAACAGCCAGAATCAGAAAGTAGAATTTGAAACCTTTGTAAATTCAGCAGGAGGATGAGACTCAGAATGCAGGTATCTGAACTTGCCCAGACAGTTATAGCTTGGCTGGGATCCAAAATGCAAGGACTTCACCTGGATCCAGATTCAACCAGCCAAATACTCCAAAACTCCAATGTTGAATTATTTATGCTTTCCATTTTCCTGCAAATACTTCCTGCAATGTCAGGATCTCAAAAGACTTTGAAAATATTAAGTAATTATTTTTACAAGTCTCCTATGCATTCAATTTATATTGTAACCACTTGACAAACAAGAAATTGAGTTACAAAAAGGTCAGGTCCACAGCAAGAAATTCTACAGAGCAGAAATTCTAACAGACTCTTAGAATGACTCCTGCTACCTAGCTAATTAAACCGGTTGCCCAAAATGTTAACATATATTTATGAAAACAGAGAAGGAGAAATTGCTTTTGAGGAATACTTCTGTCCACTAAGGAAAATGTCATGTCAGATTGGTATTCTCTATCTTGTAAAATCTAATTTGTTAGTAGATTTGATTGTCCCCTGACAGTTCTCTTGTGATCCTAAAAAGGTAGCTACATGCAAGTCTGTACAAGTTTTTGAAGTTGCAGTAAAAATTAAATTATTTATAGTTTTCTATAACACGTGGTCATTTTTCATGTGAAAACACCTCAAAAATACATAATATGCAGCAGTTTCTTACATTCTTTTCAAAATCACAGATGTTCAGAGAGGATTTTATAACTGTGGTGGAGACTGTGTTTCCAATTTTTTTTGTTCAAGTTCTCATATATGCAGAAACTGGAATTTGCATTAGAAAAGCTGTATTTGAAAACACACAAAAGTAATGTAGAATTTTTTTTTAAATGACAGGCACAATTTTAGAGATGATTTTGGAAAACTGAAGACATAATGCTACTGTAATGTTACTGTTGCTGACTGTTTTTGCTATAAAGGGAAAAATATCAAACCAGATATAAAATCAAGCACAAGAATCAAATCTAGGTCTTCTGGCAGGGGAGAGTCCTATGAATCACACTAGGAGGCTCAAAGACAGGCCTCTTATGTAATTATTTTACAAACTGGGACTGACTTTGAGCACCCTAAGAAGACTGCTGATGTGGCATTCCCTGAGTGCACCAGCTTGCTTTGCGTCACTGTAAGCAGCAGTTCTGAGCCACTGTAAGCCTGTGTCTTAGCTCTTGTTTTTCATGCCTGTGTGTAGATAATATAAGTGTGGCACTTGGTCATGCACTCACCACCCTATCTCACACATCTCTATCACTCTACTCTACTGCTCTCTCCTGAGATCTGAATCTACCCCCAAATTACAACTTTCTCATTCAGTATTTATTACCACGCTCTGATCAAGAGGCCACACCATGGAGGATCCCTTTTGGGGGCTTCTGCCAGAGGGGCTTATGAAGCTCCCTCTGTGTGACTGCCCCCGACTCCCTAGGTTTTCTTGGATGTTTAGACGGAGTTCTGAAGATAACTACAGATGTCTCAGATTTGTAATTGGCCCAATCAGTGCTCAAATGAACTGAGTCAGACCTACTTGCTAATGAGTAATGCAAGGCACTCCCTTTCCTAGGGAGTGACAGGTACAGAATGCTCCCAACACTTGTTGAGTCTAGGTGCTGGAGACTGGAGGCCAGATTCTGCCTTTATCCATGTGAACATCTGGTAAATAAGAATGGCTTGGCCCACAGTTTTTTACTGATATGACTCTGTTTGTTAGTGCCATTTTCTTTTACCAATACAGCTAGATTAGTACAATCCTTAGGGCAGCATTTCCCCCTGTTGCCAAGTGCTACTGATTTGCTGACGATTCCCTGGCTGTAATCAGCAGTTGTGATTTGCAGCCTCTGCCTTCCCAAAACCTCTAGTGCGTCCCTAATGAGGGTCATGTCCCATTCTTTGAGAAGCACTGTCTTCGGGTATGTGGCACTAGGGACTGTTTCTTTAACTGCTGATCAGTCTGGGTTGGTAGACTGAACTTCACAGTGTGAAGCTATAATTGTTATGCACAGCCAATCGTAACTGGACACAGAATTAAAGAAATCTCTTTCAAATATCTTAAGTACTAAGTGATCACTGAATACCTCAGTGTGGACCCAGCTATATCAGTATTAACATGTCTTACACCAGATCAGTGTAAGCCCATTGCCCAAAATTTTAACATATATTTATGAAAACAGACAATTAGAAACTGCTTTTGAGAAATACTTCTGTCCACTAAGGAAAATGTCATGTCAGATAGGTATTTTCTATCTTGTAAAATCTAATTTGTTAGTAGATTTGACTGTCCTCTGATTGTTCTCTTGTGATCCTAAAAGGTAGTTATATGCAAGGCTGTACAAGTCTTTGAAGTTGCAATAAAAATTACATTATTTATAGTTTATAGTTTTCTATACTACACAGTCATTTTCCATCCTAAAACACCTCAAGAAGGTGCAGCGGTTTCTTCCATTTTTTTTCAAAGTCTCAGAATTTCAGAGAGGATTTAAAAATTATGCTGGAGACTGCATTCCCAAATTTTCTTATTCAAGTTTTCATATACAGTATGCAGAACCATGAGAATAACACCAGATTTACAGGGTTTACTTGAGTTGGAATCTGGCCCAAAGACTAAACTTCGAGCCTATGATTCCTACAAAACCCTAAATAACTGGGTTGTTTATAGGTAAAAAGTTTTCCTATAGCAACAGAAATAGGGAGCAGTTTGCCAATCCATCTTGTCCTTATTGTCAAAGTGAAAGAATACTGACTTATGCCTCTGCTACTTTGCTTTGTTGCTGTGTTGTCAAAGATCAGGAGAGCTCTAGATGGAGTGGATATGACACTTGATCCTCATGCAACAAAAAGCTTTCTTAGACTTTTTCTTAAGTAGAATAGAAATGATTCAGTAGGTTAACTCTGCAATAGCACATAGTAGTGGTATTTGGTTTTTCTCTTTAATAATATCTAAATGAAAAAGAAAGCCCAAAGTATTTTCTTTGGAGATCATTCATTTTTATTACTGTTATTTTTATTATTATATTTGCTAGTTAAAAGGAACTCTCCCATTTGAATGCTAAAGACTATACTATCAGTAGACTTTAGCATAGCATAATAACTGACATTTAAAGATAAAAAAGATTATTTTATTATTGCCATGACTCACTTGACATCTATTTGTTTAGACATGTTTAGTCATATTTTGCAGAGTATATAGATGGTAGGAAATTTGTTTTAGTTACCAAACAGATTAATATTTCCCTTCTATTACCTGATGTGCATGTTTAAAGTTATAATTAAATGTAGATGTTTGGGCAAAATTCCTTCCTCTACTTTGTGGCTTGAATATCTGATTTGTGGGCAGCAAAAAATAATTGTGATTTATGTTTCAATGCCTCATCTTTTATCTTAATACCTTCATACTTAAATTATATTTGTGTTTTTTTTTTATAAAGAGAGAGGGAATTATTTGGGGGCAAATTTCTCTCTTTTTTTAATATCACCAAACTGAATAACATATATATTACTAATATCTCATTATTGCTGGCACAGATTTATTTCCCTCTCATCAAACTCTTCATGGTAGGAGTAGTAATAATCTATGTGTATGCATGTAGACATTTGCCAGGTCAGGAATTGTAATGAACAGATTGAGAACCACATCCACAACCCTTATGTCCTACTCTCTCAGGAATGGCCATCCCATGTGTGTGTGGGGAGCCAGAAGTGATTTAGGAGACTTTCATTTCATTTTCCTTCTCTACCTGTGGATTATATGATACATAACTAAGCAAATCAGGCAGTTAAAATTTTCAGCTTTCATCCAGAACAATAGATCGAATTGACCCCAGCGGTAAAAAAGAAAGTGTATTACCCACTGACTTCAATAGACACATCAACGGAATTTTATCTTGGTGGGGGGAAGAGGGAGAGAAGAGTTAATATCAAGTGATAAAGGATGAATATTGGTTTTATATTTTCAGAAACTCCACTGATAATTCAATTTGTTGTTTTCAGCTCTGGAAGGGTATACTCCTTTGATCTTCCTACTTCTTTCTCCTAAGTATTATCTGGCTGTTGGTATCCAGTATTGGGCTCAAGTTCTCCCCTGTAGCAGGTTCTAGCCCATTTTTTCCCCTGATCAAGCAAAAATTCGACAAGTAAAAGCTTTTTTTTCCTGTGAAAGGGACTTTTGTGTGTATCAGTGAAGCTTGTTTGTTGTTTGTCTGTGCTTCTCCCCTTCTTTCTGAAGCCAAGTTGATTGTTCTCCTCCTCCTTTCATGAAGGCTTCCCTCTTTTTGTGCACTTTTGATCCTCTTTAGGGAGTCTGTGAAATCCAGCCATTCCTGTGGGGATTGACTCCCAGTTGATTCCTCTTTCCTCTGAATGAGTTCCATGTTCTGTTTCAGAACGAGAAGGTAAAGCCAGATCAGAAGTGTAACATGGGGTGGGAAAGTGCTGGGTAAGGGGAAGGGTGCCAGAGGACAGGGAAGGGGTGCCTCACCCTGCCTGCTTTGCTCTGTCTGCACATTCCAGCAGCAGAAAGCAGCCAGGGCAGGCAATGTGCATCACAGAGTGCAAGCATTCTGGGAATTGTAGTTTTGTAGAGTTGGAGTGGAGTTCAAAGCTGCTGTAGGAAGAATTGGCCCCATTTTTTGCTATTGAAATCAGCATTTTTTTTTTGCCTTCTGGACATGGGCTTCCATGGCAAAAAATGGGGTGAAAGATTACTTCGAGCAGCAGCTCACTCTACCACTGGTCTAGAGAACTATGATTCCCAGAATAGCTTACACTCTGTGCCACTGTTTGTCTGTGTTTGCTGCTGCTTCTGCACTTGTAAACCAGGAGGTACAAGTGGGGAGTGGAGGAAAAAGGGTGAGAGTACTGCCTTGGGTGCATTTTTTTATGCTACATCTCAGGACCAAACATAATAGAGTCCATGACACTTTGGCTGCTCTGTTGCAGCCCCTGACCCCGGTCTCCCCAAGTCCTCATGATTACCTTCTGCCATCCTATTTATAATGTTCTCCTTGTCAAAGGCCCTGTGTGAAAGAGGAAACCAGGGTATCTCATAAGCAAAACACAAAGCAGTTGTTTTCAAATAAAATAATTCAGTTAAAAGTAGGCTGTTCTCATTCTGCCACATTGTAGTCTGTTCTGCAAATAAAGCAGTGAGCACTTGAGACCAACAAAATAGCTAACTGTTTCAGTTTGCCAAAATATTACATTTGCTGAACTCTGGAAAATAAACTGCAAAGTGTTTGTTTTCAAGATTCTAAAATAATATCACTTAAGACAGCAGGAACCTAATACTCGGAGGCTGTGTACAGCAGTTTAAGCAGCCTGTCGGGGTGGTGCTGTATGGTGTTTTACACAAAGCAACATCAGTTAGAGCACTATTGAACCGACAGGCTGCCTAAACTTCTGTACGCAGTATATGAGTATTAGGTATCTGTTGGGTGAATAGGTGGGTGGTGGGGGGGCTTGGAGCCTGTCTATATTGGCCCAGGCCAGCAGGTGGGGTTCTCCAGCAGCCTCCCAGGAGCACCCCACTCCTCAGACCTGCTCCCCACACCAGCTGGCAACTGTCAGCAATGGCTGGGGGGGAAGGTGTGGATAGAGCCCCTACACAGCATGGCTCCCCCAACTACCCCTGCTGGGGTCTTGGGAGGAGGTGGGCCTGGCCCACGCAGTGTGGGGGCTCCCTTCTTCATACTCTCCGCTTGAACATCTTGACAGTTAGGCACTTGTGGCTGTTGTGCCCAAAGCTGGGGCATGGGGGAGAAATGGAGCCACCCACACCGCACAGGCCTGGCCTGGCTCCCCTCAAGACCCCAGCAGGGGTAGCGAGGCAGGGCCTGCAAGGTGGGGGATTTCCATTTCCCCCCCCTGCTTCAGCTCTGGGCATGGCAGCCGTGGCTGCTGCTGTCAAGATGCACATGTGGGGCTCAGGGAGGAAGGGAGCCCCTCTGCAGTATGGCCCCAGCCTGGTTCCCCACTGCAGCAGGGGTAGCTGGGGGGCACACATGGGTGGGGGTTCCCTCCCCACCACCCTTGCCTGGCTGTGCAGGGAGGAGACAGAGGTTTTCTGTTTTCTCTGTGACAGCCTGGAGGTGGGGCTGGGACAATACTTGCCTGCACAAGCACCAGCCTAGCCCCGCAAAGCTGCATGGGATACAGGCAGAATCACCCAAAATTAAGCCTTGCAGGGAACCTGTACACAGGTTCCTTAGGGTGCTGTGGCCTAGAGTGCCCCTGTCCGATACTACATCAGATGAGGGTTAAATTTTCACACGATTGGGCATTTTCACGTGATGCCCACAATTGTGGTTGCCACAATAGGAAGTATAAATTTGTGCCTCTTTTTTTTTGCAGTGCACATCTGTTTGCTTTATGGCAAGAGAGTGTGGCTAGCTTGGAGCTGCCATGCTCTCCAGCTGCCCTGCGCAGGCACTCCTGGGGCTTCAGGGACCTAATCATGTGTGCCCCAGGAATTCCCCCAAAGAGGTATTGGAAACCTCTTTACACAGAGGATCAGGGCACCAAAGCCCCAGGAGTGCCTGCCTAGGCCCCATGCTTGCAGAGGTGTGCCCAGGGAACCCCCAGCAGGGGATTTCCTGGGCACAAATATCATGTTTAATAGATTTCAAAGACATTAGGGCTGGAAGGGACCTTGGAAGATCATCGAGTCCAGCCCCCTGCCCCAGGGGCAGGAAGTCAGCTGGGTTCATAGGATCCCAGCAAGATAAGCATCCAAATTTCTCTTGAAGGTGTTCAATGTAGGTGCTTGAACCACCTCCAATGGCAGGCTATTCCAGACCTTGGGGGCTCGGACAGTAAAGAAATTCTTCCTTGTGTCTAGCCTGAAATGGTCTTGCAGTACTTTATAACTGTTCGACCTCGTCATCCCTTGAGGTGCTCTGGTGAACAAACGCTCCCCCAGATACTGGTGGTCACCCCTGATAAACTTACAGGTGGTCATCAGATCACCCCTTAGCCTGCGCTTTTCCAGGCTAAAGAGCCCCATAGCTCTCAGCCTGTCATCGTAAGGTCTGTTTTCCTGACCTCTGATCATGCACGTGGCTCTTCTCTGGACTCTCTCAAGCTATTTTTTAATTGTGGGGCCCAAAACTGGACACAGTACTCCAGCTGCGGCCTCACCAAAGTTGAGTACAAGGGGAGAATGACATCCTGGGATTTGCTTGAGAAGCGTCTATGGATGCGAGCCAGTGTTCTACTCACTTTACTAGCCGCAGCATTGCACTGAAGGCTCCTGTTCATCTTGTGGTCAATGATGACCCCCAAGACTCTTTCTTCTGTAGTGCTAGCCAGCGTATCACTGCCGAGCCTATAAGGATGCTGCAGGTTTTTCCTCCCAAGGTGGAGAACCTTGCATTTTTCAGTGTTAAACACCATCAGGTTCTTGTCCGCCCATTTGCTGAGCCTGTCCAGGTCAGCCTGGATCTCCCTCCTGTCTTCAGGTGTGGATGCTTTGCCCCAGAGTTTGGTGTCATCGGCGAACTTGGCCTGTCCGCTTCTGACTCCAATGTCCACATCATTAATAAAGATGTTGAACAATATAGGTCCAAGGACAGCCTTGGGGGACCCCACTGGTCATGGGGCATCATGACGGCCTTCTGTCAATTACCACCCTCTGGGTCTGACCACGGAGCCAATTTCCCAGCCAGCAGATCATGGTGGGCCCAAGGCCACAGTTGGCCAGTTTCACCAAAAGGTGATCATGGGATACCAGATTGAAGGCTTTTTTGAAGTCAAGATATATGACATCAATCTGTTCTCCCTTGTCCAGGTGATAGGCCACCTGGTCATAAAAGGAAATGAGATTGGTTAAGCAAGACCTACGTGCAACAAACCTATGCTGGCTATCCCTCAGGGTGTTGGTGTTGGCCAGTCCATTAAGGATGGCCTCTTTAGTAAACTTTTCTAAGACCTTCCCTGGAATAGAGGTCAGGCTGATGGGCCTGTAGTTTGCTGGATCCACTGTTGCCATGCCCTGACTTCGGGTGTAGCTCTGCAAATGTGGGAACCCAGGGAAGCTTAGAAATTCAAACATCCAAACTATCTACATCTATAAGCAGATCCCCAGGGTTCCCCCATTTGCAAAGGTGTGCTCTGAGTCTGTTCCCCCATTTGCAGTTGCCCTGTAGGATTGGGCCCAATCCTGCAGGGCAATGGGTGACATTTGCACAGCTGATCCTGTTCCACAGATGACATCTCTTTATAGCCTTAGGTACCTAAATCCTACCAAAGGACCATTTTGGCACCTTCCTTACCAATATATATTTTCACCTTAAACTAATAGAGCAGAAAGCACATTTTCTGTGAACTGTACTGCATCTATGCCAGGCCTCTTTGGCACTATAACTTTTTCTTGTAGCTCTTGCTTCTGGGACATAACCCTTTGAGGAAAGCATGGGTTGCATTAATTATATATAGTTTTTCTTCTAGTGAACAACAGCATCCAATTTCATTTCACCCCTTTTCATGTGACCATATGGAGGGCTCTCTGCATCATCTGTGCAGGTTACTGACTTGTCTTGCATCTGCTCATATAATCATGGGACATCAAAGATCCATGCAGAAAGTAACCGCCACACTGAAAGCAATCTGAAAACAGGGTTAGGCCCTAAGGTTGACAGGTTGGTAGGTAAATAAAGTAATTTATGATGGAGCTCTAAGGAAACTCATCAAAATCTTTTAAAATTTAGAAATAAGGCTGCAGGCACTTAGTACAGCATAGTTCCATTGCAAAGTTATACACAATTGTGGGTTCAAGGGAGACTTTCCATCCTCTTAAAAATGTAGGGGTTGTATTAATCAATTAATACTAGATTTAGGACAGAGGACTCATCTATTTAACTTAATTAAAAATGGATACATTTAGACAGTATAAAACTTCTTAATAAAGCCTTCCTTCTTAGAATATGAGTAAAAAGAATAATTCACAAATCTAAAACAGTTCCAAACAATGATCTATGCTATGCCCTAAGTCTCTTACAATTAATTCTTCTGTAACATCTGTAATCTGCAGGTCATCGTCTTAATCCTTGCCTACATGTAAAATCATACATTAACTGAGTTATGATCCTTCTATTGTGAATCAAAGCCATCTTTTCAGATGACTCAGAACACTGAAACTATGCACAATTACAACATTGGTTTCCAGTTCCACCAAAATTATTTTTATTGGAACGATTCAGAAAACAGCTGATATTCAGTTTGGCTAGACTACATTGAGATATTTCTGACATGACTTCAAGACTGCTTCTAGAAGCTGAAAGATGGCTTAGAACAGATGAGGCTGAGTAATCAGATGATCATAGATGAAATCTGAAGCATAACTTAAGATGTATTTCTGTTTTGTTAGGAGTTGCTACGAGAGCTTCAAGATGTTGAATAATTTTGTAGACTTTCTGTTCAGGTCTTGATTTAATATTGAATTCTGTAAAATAACTTTTATAACCATGCTGACCTGGTTATAAAATTTCTTTGTTGAATTGGGGTTGCTGGGTTCCCCTGACCTTACTTGCATTTTTCTGGGAACTTTTCCTTAGAAATTCAAGCAGCCAAACTATCTACATCTGTGAACAGAACAGATCCCAGAATAATTTGTAGCTTTTATGTAATCAGATGGGCTGAAATAAATTGACTGCTGTTTTCATGTGACTTACCTTTGTTGCTGATATGTGGGATGGTTGAAAATTTTTTAACGCACTGGCTTCCATATTTAGGTCTTTTTGATCTAATCTGATACTAAGAAGAATGTTAAAAACTTTTTACATCTAAGCCAGTTTGAAAACACTTTTCAGGATCTTTTGTTGCATTCACAGAGTTTCACATTGGGCGACATAGTACTCAGAAACTGAGGCCAGTGCTGCTGCACAAACAATCCATCTGGTTGAATATAAAGCAAGATGATATAGGTCCAGGGCTGAGTGAGGCGGACCCAGGCTGTGGGGGTGGGGCCACACCCTGTGGCTGTGGCTCAGTTACAGCCACTCCCCATGCCCCAGGCTAGGCCAGACAGTACTGCACAAAGCACCCCCTCCCCTCCCAGCACAGGCAAGGGGAAGAGGAGGGGGAAGAGGCCCCCCCCAGCACTGAACAGAGCCCCCCTCCCCATCCTGCTGGTTGGGGGTAAGAGCAGGGAGAAGAGCCCCCCTTTGGGGCTGGGCAGCCTCACATAGACCCCCTCCTCCCCACCCCATGGCAGTGGCGGAGGAGCAGGGGGAAGAGTCCCCCTCTGGGGCTGGGCAGTTTTGCAGAGTCTCCCTCCCCAACCCACAGTGGTGGGCTGAAGGGGGAGGATGAGGAGTCCCCCTCCAGTACCCCCCTGGAGGGAGGAGGAAGGGGAAGAGTCCCCCCTAGCATGGAACAAAACCCTGCATGGACCTGTTAAGGTGAAGGCAGCAGGGAGAAGTGTTAATTCCTCCCTCTGTCCCTTCTGCACTGCAGCTGGGGTCTGCGTGCCCCAGGGGCCACTGCTGCAGGCCCCTCCCCTCTGGTCCCTGGCACAACAGGCAGACCCCGCTGTGGTGGGGGAGGAAGGGAAGGAGGAAAGAATTAACACCCACCCTGCCCAGGGCTATGCTGGCCAGTGTCTCACTACAGCCCATCCCTGCTTGGGCTAGAGAGCAGAGAGGTGGGGCCAGCCCTGCTGTGGAGCAGAGAGCCCAGCCCAGCTCAAAGAGCATGCTGGGATGTTGGAGGACTCTGGTTTAACTTAAACAAGGAAGGGGTCTAGGACAGACATTGCATAAACCAGTTTGACCCAAATCAGTTAAGCCTGATACTACATTCAACCAGGTTTATCTCAAACCAGTTTTGGCCATTTTGAAACTGGTTTATGTGCACTGAATGTCTGTTCTGTTACAGGATTAAACCAGTTTCTGATCACTTAAACCAGCTTATGTGTAATGCCTTTCCCTAGCCAGAAAGAGAGGGGACCACTATACAGTAAGGAATGCAAGAGACACTAGATCAAGAGGAAACCAAGCAGAAGGAAGCTTAAATCTACAGTCAAATAGTTATAGCACAAGCTAAGAAAGGGGACACATGAGTTATAGTTACTGAACAGTGTATATGTTTTACATTAGTTGCAGGATAAAAAGGAGAAGTAAATCTGGGAACAGGATTGTGCTCAAAGTCTCTAAAGAGACTGACAGGGCAGCAAATGTTTGCAGGATCAAGCCCTGATTTTGGACTTCCTCTAATGCATTTTTTAAGAACTAACAAAAATATTTGATTTGTAGTGTTATTTTGCGGATGATCAATAATTCTTAGTTTAGAACAGTGTCTTAACCTCAGAACATACAAATCTTTTTTAGAAGTTAGTCTTATATGAGTAAAGAAGGAAATAAAACTATAAGCATTCAAAATGATTATTATCAAAATGATAAATGAGTTGAACATTAATTTGTTTGTTGGCCTTGGGGCCTGCTGTTGAAAACTCTCATGATTTTATTGCAAGTCTTATGATAGCTGGTGTTTTTTCCCCTTAAAGTCTTAGCTTCTAAAATCATGTGATTATGAATCTCAGCTTTATTTTTTAAGAGTTTTATTATTAACCATGATGGTTGTTGCAACTGCTTGAGATTCTGCAAGACTCACTACCTAGACAGCAAATGAAACACCTAAACACACACAGATATATAACAGATAGAGAGAGGTAGTGGTGTTGGTCTGAAGTTTGGAAGAAGCCAGAGCAGGGTGGCACTTTAGTGTGCTTGTAGATGTGTGAGGAGGATGCTCTGACCTGCTGTAATTACAGTGCATCAGAGCAGACTGATTAATCAATTCTGCTGGGGTGTGCTAATTAGCATGCTCCAGCAGCCTCCACATCTCATGTATCAGTGTCCCATGCTTCAAAATGGTGGCAGGGGCACTTTAAATAAAGCTTGCCAAATGAGCTTTAGTTAAAGCACCCCACTACCATTATGAAGCATGGGATACAAAATACATGAGACATGGTGGGCACTTTAATTAGAGCCGCTCTTGGAGTGGCTTTAATAAAAGCGCCTCCCCCTCCAGCCCTGGAGCATGTGTAAAAATGTCATTATAGACTAATTTGTTCAGAGAGGCATAAGCTTTCATAGGCTACAGTCTACTTTGTAGTAGTATCAGTGGGAATGAAAGGTGAGATTATTCCTTTAGAATAAAATATTCTAAGGCCTGATCAGGAAAAGATAATGTATATCAATGAGTAACTTTTATGTTTTTCACATACATGAAAAGAGTGATGTTTGAAAAAATGTGGTTTGGTTTTTGAGACGTATCCATTGCATAATTGTTTCCCAAGGAAGTTTAATGGCTGCAAGGACTGTAGGGTCATAGCTAGTAAATATTAAATATATAATCACCAAGTTTATATACTTATTTATTACATTATTTATTTATTTATTACATTTATTTATTACATTATTTACTACATTATCACCAAGTTTATATACCTATTTATTCTACCGAGTTGCTGAAATGTCTTGAACATTAAGAATAAATTATTAAAGGAAAATCAAACATATAAAGGCAGATTAGTATTTTTTTAGGATCTAGTATGTTCAGATATATTCAATTAACATCCTTTTTTTAACTAAGGACTTTCTGATTATTTATTAAATGTATACCATACATCTCAAATCCCCTAAGGCTCAAAAATACATTTTAAATATTAACATTTCAAAGCTGTTTGTTAATTTATTTAATTTCACTTATAACAAAAATATTATTCTACAGAATTTGCAAGGCACATTTCTTACCTTTACTGAGCTAATTACTTTTTGTAGCAACATCTTTTCTTCAAAAACAGTTAATATACGTAAGTTTTTATTCTCAAGTACATTTTTGGAGCTAAATACAGTAGAAGAGGAAACTCTTGTATTACTAGGTTAGTTTAGAAGGTATATATATTTAAAGGGATAGACACATTTTTATCCACCTTCGAAGTAAATGGGTAATGATGGCATACTCAGAAATGCTCTTTGATAGTATTGGATAGTCTCATAAAGTATTTTGTTTCATATTATTTCTTATGGCAGATAATGAGGACCTGGGAAGGCTGTTGTATGACTTTGTAGGGATAGGCAATTATTTCTACTGGACGGCAAATTAATGAGTTTTGGTGAGCTGTCAAAGGCCTCAAGAGTAGCCCTGCCCCTTGACAGGTCCCCCTCCCCCTGGTCACCATCATGGGACCGGAATTCCCGCCCAACCCCCGACCTTTGCCACCAGAAGTCCTTCCCTTTGCTGCAGAAGTACTCCTTTGGGAATAATCCCGTGCTGCGTAAATTACAGTGCCTGACCCCCTATATGTGTAAGGAAAGTTCTTTTAGCCCTTGTGTCATGGAGATTTCCAGTCACACATACCCTGCTTTCTTTAAGGGACTCAGTCCCTTGCAGAGAAGCCTGTATTTTCTACCTTCATAAGAGAACCCTAAGTATCATTCTATGTAGAATTTGCATGGGAAATTTTTTGCAGCACACTGCCAGCTGTCATTTAATTATATTTGCAGAAAAAAGCAAACTAGCAAGTTACAAATAAGTCAGTACTCAAAGCCTGATGCTATCACTGTTGTCTTCATGTGTTGCAGTTTTGTTACTTCTGACAGCTGCTTTGTTATACTGGTCTTCACGGGCTAAGTATAGGGTCAATAGGAAATGAAAGGACCCTTAAGAAAAAAATATTATCAAGCACTATCTATTTCTGATTAGAGTAGTAAACAAAAAGAAGACCCAAATATGAAACACAAACCTGTCAGCAGTGTAGCCATCCAAGACACATGCCATAAATGCTTTTGATCTGCTTTGACAATAAAGGGTAATCACTCAGCCATTTGGAAGAAGGCTTGTGTTCCATTCTCTATCACTAGAGAGTTTAAAATCAAGCTTAAATATTATATTTTCCCTAAAATATGTGCTATAGTTCAACTATAGCTAGCTACTGGAGCTGAAGGGGAAATCTATTCAAGGTTGTCCTATGACTTGTGGGATGAAGTCAGGTTATGATCTCATGGCTCCTTCTGACTGTAAAAGAATCTATTACTTTTTGTATTTCAAAGGTTGTAAAAATATGGCCTGTGGGCCAGATATGGCCTGCAGAGCCCTGTTACCTCCCCTTCAGCCCCCATTCTCCTAGTGTTAACCCTGGGTCTGAATTGACCCATGTGGTATGTACAGAACGTAGGACTTGGGCCACATGTGGTGCTGGCTCCATGATCTGCCCTAGATGTAGTGCCCATCCTGTCTGATTCAGGACGGCACTTTATTGGGCATCTGTTCTGACAGGTCTGGGATTCGTGCTGCACAAGCAACCCCCAGCCAGTCCAAGATGCATGCCACACGTGGCACCCACTGCAGTCAGTCTGTGACCCACACTGCATTTGGCACCTACTGCATGCAATATGTGTCCTTGACTAGCTGAAATTGGTGTTGTGTGTAGTTTAGTCCCTAGCCAGCAGGGGAGGTGGAGTGTCATGTGTGGAGCAGGTGCCATGTGTAGCGTGGATCCTAGAGCATGCACCACATGCACTGGATCCAGCATGGATGGAAAGGGGGGTCCATGGACCTGATCTGTGGGTCTGATCCAACCCATGGACTGGCCTTGTGCCCCTCATTTGGCCAGCAGGGCCAGATGAGTTTGATGCCCCTGCACTACATGATACTATCACATACTCTTCCCTTTTCTTCCCATCTCTCTTTTTTCTTCCATGCAGTTCCCTTCTTTAACCAATCTTTTGTCAGTCCCTTCTTAAGACACATTTTTCTTGTGATGTTTAAAAAAAAAATCTGATGACACTTAATGGCTAGATGGAGAGCCAGTAGAGTAGGGGTGAGCAATTATTTCGGGTGGAGGGCCATTTACTGAGTTTTGGCAAGCCATTGAGGGCCGCATGACAGGCAGCCAGGGGCAGATAAATATGATTTTTCTGAATTTTTTAGGGGCCCCACGGGCCAGATAGAATGGCCTGGCAGGCCGCATCTGCCCCGTGGGCCGCATTTTGCCCACCCCCACAGTAGAGAAAATCAGTGCTTATCAAAATAAAACAGCATATGTATATATATATAGAGCTGATTATAATACTTTTAGGTGTGTCACAGGGAGGGGCAAGGAGGGGACACCATAAAACAAAAGAAGGAAATAAACGGAAAACACTTACCTGCAGCGGGATCAGCAGCAGAGCGGGAGCAAGAAGGGGAACCCACGCAGCTCGTCAGCTGCATCTTTATTCAATTAAGACTGGCTGATGACGTTGGCAACAAACGCCGGCTGGTGAAGATAAAGATGGTGGCCTACAGTGAGTAGGGGAGGCGAGAGAGAGAGAGAAGCATGCGGGAAGTAAACAATCCTGCGGAGAAGCCCAGGGAGCATGGGGCTTCAGAGAGGGAGCCAGAAGAGGCTCCTGAAGAGGAGTGTGCCAACAACGGGGAAGCACATGTCGGCAGGGACAGAAGAAAATTAGAACAGCCTCTGGAGATGGCAGAGGCACTACAATCAAGGTAAAGAGGAGCAAGCAAGCAGCGACACACAGGATACCAGGTGGGAGCTGGGGAGGAACAACAGGGAGGAGGAAGAGCCGGCCCTGTGGAGAAGACTTTGAGGGGAACAAGAGGGAAAACCTGGGTAGAAGGGGGCAGGGGCCCTGAAGTTAGAAGAGGAATAAAAACCGGTGGAGAATACCTGAGGCAATCAGCTCAGGACAGCCCAGAGAGAGGAGACGGTGGGGAACAACGGTGGAGCTGTGTTTAAAGGGAAGAGCCTCAAGGGCGTGAGAGTCCCAGAAATATAGATAGGGGACTACTAGGGATCCCCAAGTGGGTCTACAAGATAATTATCTTTTTCTTTGTGAGTTTAGTTTGGATTTTCCCCGAGTGAAGGGGTGGAGAGTGGGAGAAGAAGTATAAGGAAGGGAGGAGCTTGAGGCCTCAGGATAGTAGTGTGGCAGTGGTGGTTTCATTATTTTCCCCCAAAGGAAGGGGTTGGGAAAGTTAAGGAAAGGGCATTAATCACTCAGGATATTCGGGCGGGCGTAAAAGAATAGATCCTGACCAGGGCTTGTACTGGTATCTTTGACACCACCAAGGAGGAGCAACGTGGTCCATCCAGCCAGAAAGGAGGAGTAAGGATGGGGTGTAGGGGTGGCGGAGCCCCGTAAGTGACCATTGAGTAGATCGCACCCGACCGAGTGACCCTGAGGAGGCAGCCCCCACTGGGAATACTCAAATTTGTGGCCGGCAAGATATGGGCAGTCCGCCTTGGCAAAGAACAGCTACTTGAGCAGCAACCAGAGCAGGCAAGGAGAACATTACCTACCATACAGGGTAAAGCCACTCGAGACCGGGTGTTCGAGTCCTGACGATCACAGTATGTTATTGTAGTGTAGTGTCACTCTATAATATTTTATTGTCTCCTTCCATACACTGCTTTTTTTTCTTATATTCCACTCTCCCAAGGGCATGAAAGATATTTATTTCTATTTTTATGCTGTGCTTAGCATACAGACTGTGTTCAACCATAAAAAAAAATAGCAAATATATTTTTAAAATAGCCTTGGCTAGTTGAGGTTGGTCACACACATGTATATTTATTGTATGTTACTGTTGCACTGCCAGTTGACTCCCTTTTCTATGTTTCTTAAAAACAGCAAACCAATAACGTTTCTGATTTATAAGACTGGCATTCATAGCTTCCAAACTCACATAAATACAACTGTTTTAATACAGTATCTGACAGCTGGATTTCAGTTTTATGATTTTTAGTAGAAAGCCAATTCGTAATTTCAGTAAACAATATGCCTTTGTTGATGGACTAGAATAATCCTTAAATGCTGTGTCTTGAGACAGTCTTGGATTGAAGACATATTTCCATCTTGTATCTATTAAAGTCAATACAAGTTCTACTCTTGACTATATGGGAGAAGGACTTGAGTTTTAAGATACAGAGGGAATGTGATGCATGGGAATACAAATCAAGAATTTCTGTTCTGACCATGACCTGCTGATGAGTGGCCTTCTACAAATCACTGATTTCTCATGTTGAGAGGTTTAATTGGTATTTATACAGTGCTTGATTAAGGTTAGGTGCTAAGTACTGTTTAGATGTATGCCTCTGATGCTGCTTTAATAGATATGACTTTGGCAAGCTCAGCAACTGTATTGTGCAAGCTCCACAAAAAAGGGAGCAACTCTCTTCACAGCTAGCATCACAATTATTGGGATGGGTGTTGAGGACTGGCCCCTTGCTCGGCAATCTCTTAGAAGTTGCTAACCAGCTGAACAGCCCCTTGGTTGGATAGGCTGCAATTAAATAATCCTCACTTGTTTCTCAGGGTTAGAGATGTGCTGCCCTGCCAGGTGATAGCTCTTATAAAAGGCAAACAGAAGCAACTTATGTGGTACTCAGGTTCCCTACCAAGTGTAAGAGCTATTATAAGAGAGATTAATGAAGTTACCCTGAAATGATATTGCCATATAATGCAACCATGTATTTTTCCTTTGTGTTTATATGGTTCCACCATTACGGTTACATTCACAGGTATTTCCTTTGGAGCAACAGCATGGGTTACTTTGAATGAGTATGAATGTTAAGAACCTACCTGCAGCCTAGATTTGTGGCTAGCTTTGTTTCTTGGATTGGGCTAGTGGCAATGTGTCCTCATGACTCCACCATGGTTTAGAAATGGAAAAGATCCCTTTTCTTTTTTAGGCAGAAGAACACCTTTCTGTGATGATGGGAGCTAGAATCATTGAGCATGAGAGCAAAATGTGGGCACTTCCTGGAAGACTGAAATAATAGATGGAGGATCTCATTAGGCCTTCAATATTATCCTGTGAGAACTCTTAAACAGAAGCTTCTAATGGAACAGGCCTACAGTCTCTTGCACTTTCAATGACTGGTAGGACCTGTATGAAGTGTTAACACTTTAAATACCATTAATCAAGTTGCTGGTCTTGGCCATTTTTTGTAACCATTTGCATCTGTCCTCATTAACCCCTGCCCTTTGCAATGGTATTCCAACCTTTCAAAAAGTAAACAGATTTTGAAGAATTTTCCATTCATGAGATTGAGATCACACATTCCAGCAAGTGCTGAACAAAAAAGGAGTGAAATTGTTCAAAATGAGCTAACAGTGTTGTACAAACAGTTTTGTTTCAAGTCAAAGCAACCATTTAGGCATGTTATACATGTTACAACATGGCTCAGGAATACTATTCTTAAGAATGACATCAGCTTGTGGGAATTTTAAAAACTAAATCATTAATTTATCAGTACTTAAGGAAATGTACTATCAGTAGTTTGTATTTGCAACACTCATTGGTCTCTTTATTCCCCACTGATACTTCTGCGGAAGAGTGTTAATGAAAATAAGGACCTGAGTGTATTTATGACATTAGAACTCTCATCTTAAGTGATTGAGTACATCACGCTTATCAGCAGGGATCCAGGTTTTCTATGATAAAAAAAAATCCCCAATTTTCAGATTAAAAAAGTAACCCCAAATCCACATTTTTTGTGATCAAAATGAAACACCACTAATATATCTAC
Source organism: Alligator mississippiensis (assembly GCF_030867095.1). NCBI lineage: Eukaryota > Metazoa > Chordata > Crocodylia > Alligatoridae > Alligator > Alligator mississippiensis. Next base: position 342,147,391 of record NC_081824.1, on the reverse strand, counting down.
ATCTATATCTATATCTATATTGTCACAGCGGGGTCCTACAGGAGGGCCGTGATCTCCTCGAGGTCCCTCGCTCCGTGTCCAGGCCGGCCCAAGGCACCCTCTTATTCTCGCCCGCCACTTCTTTGATGTTCAGTAGGTTCGGGAGGCTGCCTATGACTCCCTGGGCACAGCTACTCGGGACCTCTGTCCCCACGGTCCTTCCAGGCTCCTCTGGTCTCCCAGTGTAATGGGTGCTCCCCAGGCACCCTAGCCTTATGGGCTGCGCGTGGCTCCTACCACCCCTAATACCACGCCCCAAGCCTCGCTGGTGTGAAAGACGTTGGTGTGTCTGCACGCCCGCTTCCTGGGCCCTCCTTCTGTAATCTAGCCCACTCTTGGGCCTTCCCCGTATGTGTCTACACTAGTGCCCCTTCCTGGGCTCTCTCCAACACAATGTCCCTCACTGGGACTCTTGTCCACTCTGGGATTTCCTATCGAGCCACCGGTCTTTTGGGCCCACCACGCTATTACCCTCTCTGGTACGGGCTCACCGCGCTGCTATCCCCTGTTGCCGGGGACAACCGCAGCACCTTGCCCTTGTCCTGGGGCGCTGTGCCACTAACCCTTTCTGTCTGGGTCCACCGCAGCACCCTGCCCCTGTCCTGGGTTTTCCGCGGTGCTAGCCTGTTACCGGGCTCGCTCCTCCTGTCCTGGGTTTCTCAATTGGGCCCCTCTTGGGCCGCTCAAACATTGCCCCTCCCAGGCTCCTCAGTATGGCCCCGCTCTAGGGCTCCTCAGTATGGCCCCTCCTGGGCTCCTCAGTAATCACCCCTCCCTGGGGCTGGGGTCTATGCACCCCGCAAGTGACGCCCTCGCTGGCATCTGCTGCGCCCGTCCTGGGCTTCCTAATATGGCGCTCCCCCTCTTCGGGGCTCGCCGTGCCCACTTTGGGCTCCCTGATAAAAATCGCCCCTCTCTCTGGGGCTGGGGTCTATGTACCCCGCACACAACCCGGGGTCTGTGTTCCCCGTCCACAACCCACTGGTTGCACCCGCAACCCACTGGTTGTGCTCCTCACTGCCAGTTGCGCCTGCACTAGCGCGTAAGCTGCGCCTTCACTGGTGCTGTGAGAATAATGTGCCCTCCTGGCGCTGAGGCACCCCACCCCAATGGGGTCCCTTTCAGGATAATGTGCCCTCTTGGCGCTAGGGCACCCCACACTCTCTGGGGTCCCTATGAGGCCTCCTCCAACCCCTACAGCCTCACCCAAGCCTCTGGTTGTAATACACACACTAACCAAACAAAACACAAGCCTCCTGGCTGTAACTTAACTCAAGGCCGCCTGGCTGCAGCAACATAGCTCCTGCACCACAGAGCCACCATCCTTTAGCCTGCTCAAGCAGTCCTTGCATCTTAGCCCCGTGAGCTCCTGCCTCTCTGGCTGCTGGCAAAATATGCAATTTTGGGTTACTTTTTTAAATCTGAAAATTGGGGATTTTTTTATCAGAGAAAACAAGGATCTCTGCTTATCGGCAATATCCTTAAGCTGTAGTTTAAGATCACCACCAATGTCCTACACTTTATACAACACTGTTATTTTAGACCAGCTGAGCTGACTGAATGCAGTCTCTCTTTCTGGGCAAACCCTATCCACAACTTTCAAAGTGCAATCTTTGAAGAACTCACTCCTAGTAAAAAGTTTGCCTTTCTTTGCTAGCTCATGAGACACGTCAGTACTGTGAGGGACTCTGATCAGGCAGGCCAGCCTAGGCCAAGTATCTCAGCAGCCAATTAGCTGTAAACCTCAGTTAATTAACTCTGCCCCACTTTAGAAACAGCGAGCATTCTGAACACTGCATATCCCTTTAGCAGCAGCTGAAGCCCTTCATTTGCAGACAAGTCAACAGTTCTGCTGTGGCAAGAAACCTCCTGGTTTCTGCACTCTTGTTTTCCAGGTTCTTGATGCTGGTTTTGGCTTATCTGGCAACTTTGGCTTTGGATTTCCCCATGGATTTGTTTCTTGGTTCCTGAACCCAGCTTGGCTCTGGTCTTGGACTTTGCCTCCAGATTGGCACTTGCCATCTGATTCCCAGATCCTGACCTTGGACTATACTGTGGATTCTGACCCTGGATTTCCCTCTGGTTTTGGTAATATGGTACCTGTCCTCTGACCCAGCCCAGGCCCCTGCTTCCCCTCAGTGGTCTAACCATTAGGAAAGATCTGCTATGCCCTGGTCCCTTCCAATAGCTAGCCAGTACAGAAACTTCATTGCCTTAGACAACCTTTTGAAATCTGATATTATTCCCTTAAGTGTTTCTGCAATGGCTCTATTTTTCTCTTCTGACCATTACCAACAAACTTACTGCAAGAACTCTGATTTGTGTCATAATGCTGTTTTATAGTGCATTTCTTCACGACTGATAAATTTTGATTGTAAAGTAAGTGCAGCACTTTATCTCATGCACCCAGCGTTACTCCATTCTCCTGAAACTTTCTTCTTTTGTGTCAACAATAAAGCATTCCTTGAACTGCTCTGTGACCAATCTTTGTGAAACCTGACTATCCACTAACTCAGGGAATACCTGTAAAGGTAGGAACAGAAGCTGCCTGACATGGCATTTGTGCTGCCATCAACACTTTTATGGCAGTACAGGTGGTGAGCAAATAGATGTCTCTACCCTTTGTTGCACCACATGAGTGGTGTGACAAAAAGTAGCATTAAATAGTGCTGCTTTATTGTGGTGGAAGTCTATTTGTCCCATAGTGGGGGAGTGTAGGCAGCTCAGATCAGTTCATATTCTCCAGCTGCCCTGAGCAGGTGCTCTAGGGGCTGGAGGGGCCCAGTCCTGCATATTCCAGGAATTTCCATACTGGATTGGACCCCTCAAGACCCAGAACTTCTGTTTGGCTTTCTCCACTTAGAGACATGCCCCAGAGAATCTTGGGGGGGTCTCTCTGTAAGTGGGGAAAGTCAGGGTTCCCCACTTGTGGACAATGCCCTGGGATTTCCAGGGGCATGTTTCTGTAGGTGAGGGAAAGCCTGTGTGGGTCTCAATGTGGAAACATGGGACCAGGGCATCTCTGGCTCACTGTGCCTCCATGCTGGGGCTGTGTTGGGTCCTGTGCCAACCCATGCTTCACACAGAGGCACCGAGTGATGTGGGACTCAAAGAATTCCTGACACTCCATGTCTCCATGCCAGACCTGATGCTGACCTGTGCCTCTGTGTGAAGCATGGGTCAGTACAGGATACAGTGCAGGGGTGTCAAAGATAAGACCTGCAGACTGGATTCATCCCATAAAGCCATTTATCCACCCCCATGGGGTGAGTCCAGGAGCCTTCCACATACCAGATCCAGTGCATGTGGCACCCACTTTGACCACTTTGGGGTGGGTGCCGTGTGCTTTGCAGCCCAGCCCAGCCCAGCCCAGCCCAGCCAGAGTGGGTGGTAGATCTGGCATACAGAGTGGGGTTCTCCATGGGACCTTTGCATGCCAGATTCAGTGCCTGCTCTGGCTGGTCTGGGGTTTTGCCAGACATGGTGCCTGCTGCAGCTGAAAACCCATACAGCACATGGTATCTGCTCTGGGCTGTTTTCAGTGGGCGCTGTGTATGACTTGTGTCCTGATCCAGCCAGAGTGGGCACCATGGGCAATGCTGTCCTAGCCTGGCTGGAGAGAGTACGTCAGGGACTGGGTTCAGCACTTGGGATGGGAGGAGGGTTTGCGGGCCCAGCCCAGCCCACAGGGCTAGCCCTGTGTTGTTCATCTGGCCCTTGGACTGGTTCTGGGATATTTATCTGACCCCTGGGGCTACATGAGTTTTACATCCCTGCACTAATGGATTTTCAACAGGGTGGAATAAAATCCCACATAGCTGCCTATGTCCCCATATGTGCCAAGAGGTGGAAAAGAATATGGCCCCGATGTCAAAATTGGAACAGGGTTTGTCATTGTCTATACAGTTTCTTTTTTGTAATCAGAAGTCAGTGAGCAGGAAGACTTAGGAAGGTGCTATACAGAATTTTTTATAATGAAGTAGAGAGTGAAAGAGAAGAGTACTTGGTAGCTTATTCTAAGATGTCTTTGTTCACTGTTAGAAACAAGTGAGTTTTTCTATGTTCTCTTACCAGTCAAAGGTGCATTGGTCTTTGTTGGTTGCCTTGAAGTCTTTTATTTTTCAATCTCTATTATGGGTAAAGTGAAGAAAATATAAACACTTGCAACTGAGACTATCTTGCCAGATTTACTGAAGTTGATTAAATCTAGGTTGCTTTCTATGTTTTTGTGAATAGAACTCAGTTTAGTCCTAGAAACTCTGCAGGGCAAGAACCTATAATTTCTTTAGCATGGTGTGCTAACTGCAGCATAGTGTGTACCAACAGATCTATATAAATAGTCATGTCAAACACACTGTGGCTAAGACAGACAGAATGTTACTGCAGCTGAAGCCAACATGGATAGCTGTGGGAGTTGGAGTGCACAGTGATTAATATCTACAAATAAATTATACTGGAAACACTGGGAATATTTTAAGGTAGACCCTTACAGCACGGGGTTCTGTTATAGTCTTTTGGTGCAGGACCCATAATACTTAATTACAAGATGATGAAATAGCTTAGCAGAAAGATGACTTCCCCATGATAAAGCAAAGTAAGTTAACATGTGTAGGAAAAATAAGCATCTCAGGATTGAACTAAGTTCAACCCAGGCTGTTTTTCTTAAAGTCATTCTCCTTTCTCTGTCTTTCAACTAGCCAGTCTACCTACCTGAGCAGCTATACAAAAGGAACTGAGCTGATTTAATCTCCTGTAAACAGGAAGCAGGTAAATAAAGTTATGCTACAAATTAATACAGTGGATGAGTAATAGCTGAATCCCAGCTGAGACCAAATCTGGCTAGGTACTACACTTCCTATTCCAAATGAAATTCCAACAGGGGACAAAACAATTGTTCCAGAATGCAAATTATGACATTTGTTGTGGATGGGAATTCCATAATTTAGTTTAGCAAAAGTTCAAATGGCAATTAGTTTTGACCTTTCAAAATTTTTCTGAAACTTCCTTAGCTATCCAGAGCCCTGGCAATCTATCAGACAGGGAGCAGGGCAGGTCAAGAAACATGGAAGCTGACAGTTTGTTAGCCCTAGTTCTGGGACAGTCCACCTGACATGCTGCTGAGGAGCCTGGAAACCTGCTTACTGAAGACCTTAGGGTTTCCAGGTTTTCAATTCCCTGTCAGTATTCCAGATCAGGCTGCAAATTTCATTGAAATTTCATGGAAAATGTCAATGGAATTTCCAGTGAGCTGTCATTTTCTGACAGAAGACTATTCCATTAGGTAATAACCAGCTAGATATATCTACAATGTTTTATAGCTATAGAATTATTGGTTCCTTACTGTTTTTAAGACAGCTGTTAGATGAAGGTGATAGGCACCTTAGAAATATCTCAGATAGCTTTTTTTTTTTTTTAGTGAAAGCATGGTGGTACAATGTCTGCCGCCCCGATCTGAAAGGGGTTCAGAAGCAAAATGCACAGTACCTGATGTCGCCTACATCACAGTAAACCCAAATGAAACATAAACAACTAGATCTCAATTTTTTTAGACTCAAGGCACCCCTCATTAGGTTCAGGGCACCCCTTGGAAAATGCCGGCTCTTCATTTGTATTTGTTTTTTGTCTACAGAAAAGTAAAAGAGCAATTCTTCTGTTGCAAAGAATTCATAAAGCCCACAATGGGTCAGAATGTTTTTAACCTTATGGATTCCTGTTTAAAATCTCTGGGTTTATCTTGTGAATCATGGGTATACACCTAACAGTGCTAACATTTGTGGTACCCTGCAGCACCCTTGAAAGGATATTAAGACATCCCAGGGTGCCATGGAACCCTGGTTGAAAATCACTTATTAGATAATGGAAATAAATACATTGATTCAGTAAAAATGTAAAAGATTCAGTTGCTTACCTAGAACTCTGACAAAGTTGATGCCCTTGCAGACAAACTAAGGCCCTAATCCACTGGATATTAGAACGTATGCTTAAAATGTGTAATTACAATGTTATAACTGGGGCAAACCATATATTTTAATATATTTAGACAGGTCTGCAACCTAAAAAGTAGCTGCCAGGGCTCTATGTCTTTTTGCTGTAAATTAAAAATAATAGACTGTAAAATAATGTTGTAAATTAAAAAGAATAATCTTTGCAAAATCAAAACTCACTGTGTCTGTGCTATTTCCTAAGCACTGTTAGCTTTGGGGCAAATGTCTTGGAGCATGTGTGTTTGATTTTGGTTTATGATGCACTATCTTACTGTTAGAGCATAATAGCTGTATAATTCCTAGGTCAGGCATAGAAGTGGCAAGTATAGTAAATACTCTGATTGTTCCTTCTCTCTATATTGGAATGTGTTTTGTGTCTCTCCAGGGCCCCACAAAGGCCATTATATTAATTAGAATCATATTCCTTTGTGTGAGATAGACCTTAATTAACACACCTAAGGGGCAGATTCTTATACCCTGACTCATGCCAAATTGTACTATACTACACAGATAGTCATGATAAAATCAATGGGACTACTCATGGAGGAAGATACTAATCAACAGGAGTCAGGGTATCAGAATCTGGTTTGTAATGCACTAAATTAGGGACAATGAACAAGACATTCCAGACTGAATGTTATGTCCCTGAGCTATGCAAAATAGTTGATACTGAGACATTCATCCTACAAGTTATTTTAATAAACTAATGAATAACACAAGTAGCCACTATTGTTAAGTCCGTGAGCAGTATACGGACACTGTAAATAATTGGAGTTACAGATAATACTTTAAGAAATTAGTAAAGGGAGCTATTGTTATTACATGAATTGTCATTTGTATGACCAGCAAGTTATGAATACAGAAATCAGCTGTTATAATACTACAGACAATTAAAACTCATATGTCATCAGCACACTAGTTCAATTATAATAAAGATGCTGCAGCTGGATATGACAGGATGGTTAAAACACTTGTAATTAGCATTATTGCACATGTATATTTGGTTTTTGAAAGCAAAGCATATGCTGCTAAAATACATTTTCAGTATTTGAAAACATAGTGGTAAAAGACAATCTCTGAACCAGTCACGTTTAACTCATGTGGGTAGACGGCAGCCCATTGTACAGGAGCAGGATCTAATTCTGTTGCTAATGCACAAAGAGTAGAAACTAGTTTATTCCTTCTAGATTTGAATGATGTAGTAGTCCAAGAGGAGCTTAAAGCATGGAATGCCCTACCCAATTCAATTTTCCAAGGCATTCATCTCTGTTCATTCAAGTCCTTTCTAAAACCTACTTATTCCATATAGCCTCGGAGGTCAAATTCAAGTTTTAATAGAGTTATAATGACTGTCAATATCCTAAGTAATATTGATATCTGCTTTTCCAATCCAATCCAGTGTTTTGTATGTTCCTTTATTTTACACTAAGGACTTGAGAGAGAATTCTGTTTCACTGCTAAGCCATATAAGTTGTTGTTGATGGCAGCGGCAATTCCATACGGTCGAGGATGATTACTCCCACGGGTCAAGTAAACGGTTGTAAATGAGTCCATTAATGGCTAAGACAGCTGATCCTAGAGCTGCAGACTCTCTGGAAAATGCCATATAAGTAGGGCATCTAAGCCATATAAGTAGGGGGTCTGTACAACTCGAGGAGGCAGCCAACTGGTTTCATGGAGAGATCGCAAGACTGGCTGCTATTTTCATGGGCGGGTTGTGGAGGGCTTCTCTCCCACCTCTGATTGGCCACAGTTTTCTTTTTTTTTTTCTCACAGACATTGCCTGCTTTCAAAGGCAATGCTAGATTTTGCGATTTCCATGAAATCCCAATTTCAGTAGGTCCCTACATATAAGTAGCAGTTCTTGGTGTCCATGTCATCCAACAACATTTTATTTTGCCCTACCTCATTCACTGAATTTGCAGGTGCACAGCTAAATCTATCCCTACTGCACATGGCTAGAAGCAATTCAGTGCTATCCCAGAAATGCCTACGTCCATTTACACTCTGTTCCGATTTAACTTCATGTGGATGCACTGAAGTTCAGTGTAAGCCCTTGAAATGGGGAGAGTTGAGGGAGCATATGAGCATCCCACCTTCTACCCAGAAGCCCAGAGTAGCTACTCAGGATAGAGGAGACTTGGGTAACCCAGTTTCTAGGTTTACCTCCCTCGAGGGGATTTAAGCCCATATGTCCCACATTGAAGGGCAGCAGCCTACTCACCAGGCCACAGGCTAGGCAGGAGTGAAAGCACCTTCCTGCTGATGCTAGCTGTCATTTTTGATTTTGTGTACTCTGCATTACAGAGGTATTGGGAAAACTGTATAAACAGTAGTGTGCTGAAAAAGCAAGTGTCTTCACATGATGATACATCTGCTTGAAACTCTCTCTATGGTACTGGAATAGATGTCCATACCTGTGAGAATACTCGGCATTCTCCATATCATTGTCACTAGCTTACTCTGCCTTTGTTGGACAGCAGTTGATCCTCTTCAGTATCACAGTATCAAGTCACTGTTCCGGAGATCTGCCTAGCCACATATCCAGTTCACACAAGGGTGTGCAGTAGGTGTACTAAAGCTTGGTGATCCATTTATTTTCAGATCATTCTGTCTGCTGTTGGTCAGAGTTTTTTATTTGCATTGGTACAACTCAATTGGGCCAAATCCTGCCTCCTGTTATTAAAATTCAATTTAAAATCATGCTATGACTTATCATGGCACAACACTAGATACACATCAGTGTCTTTGATGCATTTGGTATTAAAGAATCACTGGGTAAAATGCATAAGCAACTTGGGGAGCCTCAGTCAGAACCCAGGGGTCTCTCCCTAACAGAGGAAGGCCCTCTTTCCTGAACCACAGAATCAGAATTCAAAACTTCTTGCTTGTTCTCCTTCTGGCACCATGACTGTTTTCTTCTTGGATGCCCACTGTCATTTTCAAGAATGGGGGTGGGTGGTACTCACAGCTATGTCTGCCCCCAGGTTAAGGTACTCTGCTGGGAAGTAGGTATGTATTCAAGCTCTCTGAGGCCAAGAGGCACCTATTACTCAGGTCTGTCATATCCCATGGAGGTGCTCTAAACAATAGCCTATTTATGATGATGGAGGAGAAGGAGCTGCCTTTTACTGTTCTTTGTAGAGTTGTCCAGGTATCTAGTGTGGAAATCCTGCTAAAACACATATGTCACATTCTGCTGTGGGAGGGGAGAATAGCATTTGAAGCAAAACACAACATTGAGAACAGGTTAAAATTTCCCATTGGAGTGACTAGAGAGTCGAGCATCTCCTGTGCAGATGAGAATATCACAGTGCTGTCCACTGAGAAATGAATGGAAGAGCTGTATGTGCCCCTGCAGCATAAAGAATTCACCTTTGGGATCATATGTGCTGTGTACTTGTTTCTCACTGGGTGCATCTACATGTACTAAATGACTGCACAGTATTAAATGACTGCGCAGTAACTGCGGGTAGTGTGCAGTCCTGGTGCCACATGGATCGTTTCCAACCTTTCTATGCAGTAGCTGCGGCATCATGGTTTTTGCTCTGCTGATGCTATGTCACTGCGGCGATGACCTATGTCACCATTGCCATAGCTTGTTGCTACGGCGATGTAGTTTCCCATGTAGATGCACCCATTGAAAGTATAGAACTATGCAACAAAGAATACCTTCTGGAACTTTGCTAGTAGCTAAATATTGGAGGTCTAGTGGATAAAATACAATTTAGGCCTGGGACTGTACAGGGGAAATTTAATTCAGTTTCGATTAAATTATTTTTCAATCTGATCTAGTTAGACATACCCTTGTATGCATAATCTTATTTCCATTTAAGAGATTATGTCAAGTTTAGGTTAATCATGTCTTCAGTGAATTTAATCTAAACCAAAAAAGATGTCTTTTATACCAGAAAAAAAAAGGATCTATACAGAGGATTGCATTGGCTTAAGTCTACGCATTTACATTCTTTTTAAACCGAAGCCAAGTGCCAATTCAGTTCCAAATTCAACTGGGCAAAGTTCAGTAACCCTGTTTACAAAGATCCATGGATCATAAAACTACAGTCAGACCAATATGCTCTCTCCCAGACCCATAGGCCTGGGAGTTCAGATATTCCCCATACCCAAGTGGGAATCCTACATACAAGTCCCAGGCCTGAAGGTCTGAGAGTTCAGATGCCCTCAGTTACCCTTGATCTCAGCCAAAAAGCCAAAGCTTACATTGGTGCAGATTTCCAGTGCAGGCAAGGCAGGGACTGTCTAGTGTTATGTAATATGTTTTGTTAGTCCAAAGCAGATAGTATATGCATGAACTAATAGTATAACAACATGCAGAAAATGACTCTTGGCTAGGTATATCTCAGTGCTTCAGTTTACTTTTTTATCCAATGTCTTCTATAGTCTGCTGCATGAGATTAATAGAGACATTTTTAATATTTGTCCCTAACAATTTGTCCATGAGAACTCAAATTTAATACACATTAAATAATCTACTTTCCAGCATCCACTATTCATGTAGAATCAGTAGCCACAGTAGAGACTGTAAGTTTAAATGTACTGATAAGAAAGACATTACAATTGAGATAAGTATACATAAACACACAAGTGAATGTTTAAGAAAATAAGATAAGTGATATAATTCTTGGGGGCTGAAGTAATTATTTGACATGTATGAATGGCATCAAATTGCTGAGTGGCTTCCACTGTATGCAACCTTCCCCTCCAAAACAAAATGAACAAACACAATGATTCAACTGCTTTAACCTCTCATAATGCCTTCTTTCATTACAAATGAATGTCTTTTGGACTTGATTCTGTCTCCAGTTGTTTTCAGAAAATTACTACCTTCATCCTGGATGGAATCCCGGGAGCCTTGGCATATTTTGATGACGTTGTCCCACATGGCCTCTCTATAATCTGTCCAGAACAAGGGTTGCAAAAAGGTATTCAAGTGTGTTCAACATGCTCTTAAGCTGCACAATTATAGTTTACAAGTCCCCAAAACTGAATGAACTGGTTTCTAGGTTTCATTCGCTGGACAGTGTCTCCTGCTCTCTATGGTTTAGGATGTTATGGAGCTTTCCATTCTGGAAAGGCCAGGTAATTCTCTTTCTTTCTACAAAATGGTGAATTATCAGTGATGCTGTGTGTTTTACTGCATGCTAAGATACCCATAAACTTGTGAATGTTGCTGCAGCATGTCCCTCGAGTTTTGGAACCTTTGGCACAGAAGTAATCCATATCTCCCTGTGTAAGCTACTGCCAGTATCTATTATGTCATTGATAGCCTACTTGGATCCAGCTTCCTTCTGGTGATTTGTTTGTGGGTGTGGACTGAGTGATCATGAGCACTCAGATTTAAAAACTATTCAATGCAGTCAGTTTACCCTATGTGTATTGCTTCCTCCTTCATTTGTGCTCCCCCCTTACCATATATCTTCCCATTCATTAAATCATTTTCTCTCCCTCCATCTCCACTGATTCACTCTTCATCCTCATTCATTCCACACTTGCATTCATTATCATTTAATCTCCAACCCTAGGAACATACAACTGTAGGGGACCTTCTCCAGCTACTACAGGCACTGCAATATATAATCTCTTCTGTAACCCAACAAAGCTCCATCTTACAAGCAGTTAGCTTTCTTGCTTGTCCTACTCTAATTGGATGGCTATTCCAGAACTCACTACTCTAATGGTTAGAAACCTTCCTTTATTTACAAAACTAAATGTATCCATGATCAATTTATGCCCCTTTGTTTTTGCGCAAACAGCAAGAGTCCCTTACTTGCTCACTTTCATTCTCTTCACTCTCATTAGTTGCCCCTTCATCCCTCACCTCAACACTATTATTAATCATTTTCTTACAGTAGTGCCTACAGGGTTCTAGACCTACAAAAAGGGATGTTTATCCCTTGCATTGTTCATAACCTTAAGGCAGATATGGAGACAAGCTAGGGGGAAAAGCAAAGAGGGGTTTTTATATAGTGTATGTCAACTAGATGCATTCTGTGTGAACAAGAAGGATGAAAAGAATACACAGAAGGAAGGAGAAAAATGTGATGAGAACAACAACTCACAATTTTCACTGTCCCCATCACTTGAGAACATCAGGAACTGTTCAGGAAAAGGAGAGGCTAGAACCATCTCCTCAAAAACTACTTGTGACTAAGGAAAGGGGCACAAACTGGAGGGGGACACAGATTGGGGAAAGAACAGTAACAATGAAATTCTTTTCCTGTTTGATCAGACAGTCTGGAAGAGCTTCTGTGCAGCTCAACTCAGACACCTCCTACTGATTAGGGCTGGTACTTGCTCCAATGTAGCCAGCATTTATCTGTGTGTGCTGTGAGCAGGTAGCCCAGGTGGCAAAGTGTTTGGTTCATCTGACGCCACTGTCACACCATAGTGCTGAGAGATCGATAATGTTTGTGTCTTATATTAACTCTAGAGGATAACAATATTCTGTGGGCAGTATAGACTGTCGCATCTATTTTTATAGCGGATCCCTTTCTAACCATGCAGCCTTCAGGGACAGCTCTGGACTGCTAGTTTTGATCATCATTATTCACGCATTTCCTGCTGAACAGAATGGCTCTGCCATTACAATGACTAGCTTGGATTCAGAACTATCAGGCCATGTATGATAACCAGAACACAGGAATTTCCTAGGAAGGAGAAAGCTGTATTTACTGCCAGTGTCAAAACAGTGTTAGTTAATTTTAAGTCTCAAGGAATGTAAAAGTCACAAAGTAAGAAGTGGGTCTTTGGTAGCCATTTTCCTGGTGGTACTACATGTGTCATGATTGATCATCAACAGGAGATGGTATAGGATGGTAACATAAATCAGGTCTGTCCAACTGGCAGCTCCAGAACCATATGTGGTCCATGAGGGATTAAGCTGAAACCTCTGAGCTCCTGCCAGGCCACTGCTCCTTGCTTTGCTCCTACTGCAACATCAACCAGTCTCCACCTCCCTCCTTCAGCTTCCTCTTCCTCTCTGTACCCCATTGAGTGGAGCAGCGTGATGTAGTGAAGTTTGGGGAGCTGAGGGTGAGCCTAGGGCTGCATGAACATTCACTGCAGCTGTTGCAGGGGGTACCCACATGGGCACCTAGTGTCATGGTGGTGAGGTGGGTGCTTGCCTGGTGCAGCTGGCAGGGCATGTGGCCCCTGGCCCCTTTGAAGTTGGACAGCCCTGATGTAGAAGGTAACATCAAGGACTTTAGAAATGCAGTTTTACTCATTTTTGTATTCCCATTCTAAAAATATATATAACTATTGGCCTGACTTATTCATGCTTTAGGACAGTGTCTTTTTACATTTACAGAATAAATACAGTATTGATTCTACTGTAATCTAGTTTGGCTTTGTTTTCTGTCTTAATCTCTGCAACTAGTTCCTTATTGTGTGTATGTATGTGTGCATGTATGAGTCAACAGGAAATGTGACACTGCAGTGTCCTGCAGGATGTGTGACAGCTTTAAGTTTCTTGCTCAAGCTCAGTTCTTTACAGCATAGCAATTAATGTAAGGAATGCCTGAGATTTTATTCTGCAAGAACCTGTCTCTTTATTCATTTGACAGCAATGACCTGATATTTTTGCAATGTGCCATAATAGGTAAAATAAACTAGATCTACAGAATACTATAAGCAGCTTTCATTTCCTCAAACAATAGCAGAGGAATTGATAAAGAAAAAAAAAAAAGGACGGATTGACAGACAAGGCAGTTGGAAGACAGTGAGATCTTTTTTATTTCTTGATGAAAAATATTCCTCTTTAAAAAAAGGAAAATACAAGGCCAGTAATAAAGACAAATGGGGTAAAAATACAGCTATGAAAATATACTAAAAATATTTAAGTTGCAAAGTGAAACATTAAAAAATCAGAACAAAATAAAGTTCTGGTTGCTAGTGCAACCTTAATCCTGCCCCTCACATGCTAGTATTATAATACAATACTCAATGTTTTGATAATAAGAGCAAACTCCTGTCTCACCTACTCCATATCATCTGGACCCTACCTCATTCACTGTAAAAAATCTGGCCAACCCTTTTTTATCATTCTTTGTGCATGTTAGATAACATAGCATGAACAAGACAGGACTGTATAGAGACTTAGGAAACATTCATTTACTTGATGTAAAGGGAGGAGACCAGAACAGATTTGTGTTTCTTTCCTTTGAGATCAATCACAGCCTGCACTTCCAAGAAAAATGGCTGAAACAGAATTTCTCAAATTGAAAAAGCTCCCGCTATGACAATAACAGTGTCCAAAAGAATCCAAGCAACATTCAGTACTTACTATTTTTAATGATACAATGGGAAATTATTTTGTGGCTGAGTCCTAAATGACTTTTTTGCACCTTAGGGGATAGTTGTATAAGCAAGACTGATGTCTCATTTCTGGGCTAGTCTTTAAACTCTGAGCTTGAGATCTAGGAAAAGAAAAAGCATCCAGTTTGCAAATAAGAAATGAAGAATGTGCGTGTCTGAACTGTATGCTATATAAGGAGCTTTTCTCTTCTATCCTTCTCTACTAACCAAATACAGCAAGAGGGGAAACAAAAAGCAACCATTATTTGATGTCTCTTGGTACAAGTATGCATGCACACATTAAATAAAGTTGCAAAGCAGGAGCAGCCTTTGCTTTCCCTTTGCTGTTATTGCTAAATGGGACAAGATTTCTGTATAAGCATGAGTATCAATGGGGAAAGTATTCCACAGAAGTCTGCTTTTTGTTTTCACTTATGGAATTTTGTAAGTTATATGCTTACCCTGCCTTCCATTTCTCTTGTGCACCACGTGAGCATACCTAACTGTGCTTACTAATGGTGTGGCATCCTGCTGCACTCTTGAGAGGATTTCTGCGCACCTCCTGTGGCCCCCAGTTGATAACTGCTGGTATAAACCCTGCACAGCAGAGGTCTCATATAAGCTCTGTTGGTCTGTAGGGTCTGGGAGAACAAGGCTGGTAAGGCTCTGGAAAGGTACCTATCATCAGTGTGCCTTTGGGGTGAAGAAGGCTAGCAGCATACTGGGCTGCATTAATACCAGCATTGCCAGCAGATTGAGGGAAGTGATTATTCCCCTCTATTCGGCACTGGTGAGGCCACATCTGGAGTACTGGGTCCAGTTTTGGGCCCCCTGCTACAGAAAGGATGTGGCCAAATTGGAGAGAGTCCAGTAGAAAGCAACAAAAATGGTTAGAGGGCTGGGGCACATGGTTTATGAGAAGAAGCTGAGGGAACTGGGTTTATTTAGTGGAGAGAAGAGAAGACGGAGGAGGGATTTAGTAACAGCCTTCAACTCTGAAGGTTTACCAGGGCACCCCTTGGGATACCAGGGCACCCCTTGGGGTAACTAGAAACAATGGCCACACACTGACAGAGAACAGACTCAGCTTGGACATCAGGAAGAGCCATGGGCAACTGATGCCACCGCAGTCGGGGGGCACATGCCCCCTCTGTAACCAGTCCCACCGACCCAGGGCGGGGGGGGGGGGGGGAGGGACAGGTTCCCCACGAGTGATCCTGCGGACCAGGGGGAGGGGAGGAAGTAGCTGCAGCGATCGGTTGGTTCTTGCAGGGGGGGCACTGGCACTCCTGCCTGCCCCCCTGCCATCACCTAAGTGCACCAGCACTCTCAGGGGGTGCATGTGCACCCCTGTTAACCTCCTGCACGTCACCACTGGGAAGAACTTCTTCACAGTAAGGGTTACCAGAGTCTGGAATGGGCTTCCAAGGAAGGTGGTGCTCTCCTTTACCCTGGAGGTCTTTAAGAGGAGACTGGAGAAGCACTTGGCTGGGGTCATCTGACCCCAGCGCTCTTTTCTGCCCAGGGCCAGGGGTCATACTCGATCTATGGAGGTCCCTTCCGACCCTAAATATCTATGAACTCCCTGAATGGGAGTTTGAAAGAGGATGGAATGGGACTGTTCTCAGTGGTGGCAGGTGACAGAACAGGGAGCAACAGGCTGGGCTCCCTGAAGTTTAGGTTGGATACGAGGAAAAACTTTCTCAGGAGAAGGGTAACAAAGCACTGGAACAGGTTCCCATAGAGGTGGTGGAGTCTCCATCCATAGAGGTTTCTAAGACCCGGCTAGACAAAGCCTTGGCTGGGGTGATGTAGTTGGGGCCCTCCTGCGGTCCCTTCCAACTCTCATTCTTGGATCCTCTGCTCTACAGCTAGGTGATGGACCCGGCCCTCTCCTCCTCAGTCGATAGGATTTGGCACTGATTTGACCCAGAATACCTATACTCATTAAAGTATATACTAATTAGAAAAAAGAAAAAAAGAAAGAAGTTCTCCCCTTCCTCCACTCTCCCTATGTGCTGAATCAGCCTCCCGCTGCAGGTGGCTCAGGGCGCACGGTCTCGCCGAAGCTCTGCATCTCACCCTGAGCCTCTCCCACTATCTCGGAGGCTGCGAGGCACTCGCCCCGCCATGCAGCTAGGGGGCAAAAGCACTTGTAGCCCAGCCCAACCCGGGCCGCGCGGGGCGGGGCGGGGCCGGTCTCCGGTAGCAACCAGCAGTCAACACGGAGCTCGGACGCGCGAGCGTCACAATGGGCGGGGAGCGGCGGCGCCGCAGCCAGGTGAGGGGCGGGGGGCAGCGCCGCCAGGGGGCGCCGCGGCGTCGGGCCTGGTTCTGCAGCCAGGGCGTCCCCCGGGGGGGTTGGACCCGTGTTTTCTTTCCCCACTGCATCCCCCGGGGCACTTGGCAGCTCTGAGCCCCTCTCCGGGCTGGGGAAGCAGGGAGTAGGCGCCCCTCTGGTGGTGAACAGCGCCCTGAGGCTGCCTGGAAATCAAGTCCTGGACCCACACCCTCTCAGACCCAGGTCCTTTGCTTTTGCTTGGCGCCAGGATGCGTGAGATCCTCCCTTTACGTGCATTGGTGACGCATACGGGGTGCACGTGCACCCCCTGGAAGTGCCTGCCATGAAACCAGAAGTGCATTTCCAGTTTTGCCACTGGCTTGGCCGCTGCGGGGCTCCCCTGGTCAGGGATCGGCCACTAGGGGCCTCCCCGTTGACAATCTGCTGCCCTCCTGGACTCTGGAGGCACCAGTCGCCCACGTTTATGTGGCTTCACATTTCTCAGAACACTCCCTAGCGG
Source organism: Alligator mississippiensis (assembly GCF_030867095.1). Lineage (NCBI taxonomy): Eukaryota > Metazoa > Chordata > Crocodylia > Alligatoridae > Alligator > Alligator mississippiensis. The sequence continues at coordinate 342,130,251 of NC_081824.1, read as the reverse complement.
TGCCCCCAGAGGTTGGGGGGGGCATGGTGACCACCCGCAGGCGGCAGAGGCGGGGGTGTGGTAGCAGTGAGCAGGGAGCTCCTCCAGGCAGTGGAGGTGGTGAGTGCTTTACCAGTCATCGATGACATATGCCGTTGGCGGTGGCCAGTGGCAAGTGGGGACTGTCTGCAGATGCCACCAGCAGTGTTGGCGGTGTGGCAGTGAGCGGTGACCACCCATAGGTGCCGCCAGCAGTGTCGGTGGCTCTTGTCTTAGGAGGTGCACCGCCAATCTCAGGGGGCACATATGCACCCGCATGCACCCCCCTACGCGTTGCCAATGCCCTAGGGTTTGCAATTCTCAACCAGGGTGCTATGAAATCCTAAGGGTGCCACTCAGCATTAGCACCCTGAGATCTGGAAACACCTCGTGCATGATTCCCAGGGTAAACCCAAATAGGAATCCGGCAGGCCAACAACATTTTGCTCCTCTGAGTTCTTTGCACCAGAAGAATTGCTCTTGTATTTTTCCGTGCTTGAAAATCAGTGGAAGCCCATTTCCCAAGGGGTGGCTTGAGTCTAAAATACCCTTTTAGGACAGACATTACACATAAACCAGTTTAAGTAATCAGAAACTGGTTTAAACCTGTAACAGAACAGATGTTCACTGCACATAAACCAGTTTGAAAATAGCTGAAACCGATTTGAGATAAACCTGGTTGAATGTAGTATCAGACTTTAATGATTTAGGTCAAACTGGTTTAAGCAATGTCTGTCCCAGACCCAGACCCAGACTCACTGCCCTAACATCTGGGTACTTTACGCTTTCTTTCCTTGTTCTCTCTTTCCCCTTCCCACTGAACTTCCTGTCTCCACAAAATCAATATTCCTGGCTCAGCCCTTTCATTCCTTATCTTTCCCCCGGGTTAAGGTTTGGTACTCAGGTGTCCTCTGTGTAGTTCTACAGAAAACATTTAGGCTTTTCCAAGGAGTTTGTGCATTTGTAAGTCTTCTTCTAGCTCAGATTGCCGCATCTGTTAAGTGCAGGACAAGGGAAGGTTTAAGAGACTTGTTGGCATCAGGCAGGAGGAAATGAAAGAAATACTTACATGAATTCTTATTCACCTTATTAAAAGAGTCTAGTTTGGTCTAAAGTTTGAATTGAGGCTTAACACAATAGTCATCTTCTGAACCAGTTTGCCTTTCCTTGGACTTTACTCTGGTACAGAATTTCAATTCACTTGTCTAACCTAATTGATTAAGTTTGAGTGCACATTGATCCAGGTCTATCTTACACCAGGTTTTTCCATTTTTAGACCAGTCTGTGTATACTGAACTTCTGTGTGGTTATGGGTTTAGATCGCTTTCCAATTGTTTAGACCAGTTTATGTGTAATACCTGTATCTGGCCTTAGTGAATGTACTGTTTTGCACTGGAGCCATTACATGTTCTTCCCAAATGTTTCTTTTCATAAAATGCTAGCACTTAACACATAGATACTGCTCAAATGGGAAGGGCAGAAGTTTTGTATAATGATATTGAAGGAAAAGTTATAGTCACACCTCTGGACCTGTGTAAAGGGAGATGGCATCTGGCATCTATAACTCAAATGCAGAATGCTGTTTGAAATGCTGATCAGTTGTTAATACAAAGCTGCTATAACAGCTAGACTTTGTTTCTGTTTTCCTGCTTAGAAATCACACAAGTCACTGCTCTCTAGGCATATTTTATTTGGTTGTTCTTCAGAAGCAGACAGTAAAACCCTGATAATTTTATTATACTAAAATAAAATTATTATGAAGAATGTTTGATACGTCAGGTTGTAGGAAGGGCTGCTTATGTTTTTTGTTTTGTTTTGTTACCAGGGCCCCTAAGAACTAAGGTTGCCTCTGTCTTTAGTATTGCATTTTTTTCCACGAGTAGAACAAAGACTAAAGCAGTTGGTATATTTTAGAATGTGTCTTTAGAATGCTTGTTATCTGGTAAAAATAATGTTTTTGATTCTATAAAGAAGAAAAGGGCTGATGTTATTTTTTTAGAACAGATTTACCTTTATTTTTCATCTCCTCTCTGCAATAATGACAATGGTAAGGCTGCCTGATGACAATAGTTAGACAGCTGTCTAGTCAGTGACTAAATCTCTCTTGTTCATTCATCTTATGTATCAAAAAAGAAAAAGTAAACAATTAAAAATCATGAAGCCTAAAAATTACACTGATATATGCAACCATATGGTCTTGTTGCTCTCACCTTTACCTCACCCTTCAGCATTTTTTTTTTATACCTGCTGTTTGCCTCTTTTCCATAAGTGGGATCTGGTACTGCAGTACACATATGCATAATTGTATCTTGTTTGATGTTCTTATTGAAGGTGATAAAATTATTCTTATGAATAAAGTTATGTGTGTATCATCAAGACTGGATTCTGTGTTGCAAGTTCTTTGGAGCGTGGCTTGTCTTTTCTATTTGTAATTGCCCAGAACAGTTGGGTTACAATCCTGATTGGGCCCAGTACTGTATTAAATAATGTCTGTCTGTTTTTAATTATTCAGGTTTTTAAGAAGACCTGAAAGAGCATCTGCAAATCAACAAGTCCAAAATGACTAGCAAGCCCTGCAAGAAGCTTGCCTGGAATGACTGTGAGTACCTTGAAAAGTAGTCATTTTATGTCTTCCTGGTTGATACACAGTACAAAGCTTCTGAAGGGCTTGTTATGATTCACTGACAATCTTCAAGTGCACTTTACTGCTATGTAGGTGAGATTTTGAAAGGTCTGAAGGATTGCTTTCTGGCAAACTGGGTATAGTCTTCCAACATTTGGGTCTCAAAATGAACAGTTTGTAGTGATAAACCTAGTATAAAAGAGATGAATATGTATGAAAGAAAGAGGAATAGTAAAGTAGTAAGTGTGTGTATCTGAGAGAGTTGTCAGAGAATTATAAAAAAAAGCCTTGGAAAAAAACCTGGTGGAAAAAAAGGAATGCAGGGAGTGAATCAACACTTTTTGCTAAGTATCAACAAACACTCATGTTTTTCCCCTCCATTCATTTGTAGTGGTTACTTCTGATGTAAAACATGGAGAACAAGAAAAAACTGATTCTCACATTGTGGCCAAGGGAAAATCTACAGAAAAAGACATGAAACTTAGGAGAATTCAGTGGGACTTGGATGTACAACCTCTCATTTCATCTTCTAAGTGGCTTCAACTTTATGGGCTTAAGAGAAACAAGCTATCCCTTTCTCAGATTTTATCACAAATTGGATTTCAGCACAGGGAAGGTATAATGCAAATCAATGGTATAAGCTAAAACTTGACTTGGAATAATCCAGAGCACAGTAGCTGCTTTGCTTTGCTTTTTTTGTTATCTTTTCCTTCCCTTTCTTTTTCCACAGTGTATGTTGTGGAGCTTCTAAAACAGTCTCCTTTTCCCTGATAATATAGACAGGAGAAAGGAAAGTCACATTCAGCTTCCTTTCTCTTCCACTTCAGAGTACTGGGGGAGTACCTGCATCACATAGCTTTTCACTTACTTGAGCAGAGAGAAAAACTATTCTCTTTAATTTCCACCAGTACTTTCTTCATTCTTGCACCAATCCTGAGAGTTCTCTCCTGCCTGGCTGCAGTTGTTATATAACTTGAGATACTGACAATTCCAGAATCAGTACAGGAAATGTCTTTGGAAAATGACAGTGTCATAGGAAAATAGATCTCTCCATAGCTCCAAGGTGAAACTCTTGCAGTTGAACTGCACAGCCAGCCAAAACATTTTTGAATACCTATCTTCACCAAAGATAAATTTTTGGGCAGATAATTATATCTGATTTTGAACTGAGGCTGTTTTTCATTTGAAAGTCCAGATCTACAATAGAAAACTGCTTGTTTTCAGTTATGTGACAGCTAGACTGGAGCCTTTGTTACAAATTATTGTTTTTATAACAGTGCTTTACAGAGCATGGCAAAGCATTCTCTGTTATGAAGAGCTTATGGCCAAAGAAGTAGGAGTTGTATTATATTAATAATTGTTTAGAATGTGTAGTTTAAGAATTCAGATGGCTTGGAACCATGCTGAATTCAGAAGCTAACAGAGCAGATCCTGAAATTCTGTATGTTCCCCTGATAGGAACTCTGTTGTCATTAACAGAGACTCCAGGGATTGTACAATGACCCCTCACTGGGGAGGGAGCTAGGAGTGGCAGAGAGGGGTTAATGCTGCTTAGAGTATAGATTTACCAGTAGAAAGTACCAGCAGGAGGAAGTGCTGAAGATAATAGATGCTTGTGTGGCTTTTAAATATTTTCACCCCAATATATTCCTAATATGGAGTTCTAGCTCTGTAGAGGGATTTCTGTAGGGGAGCGTAGCATGATTTTTCTTCCTCAGCTTTTGTTCACATTTCTTCCTGTCCAAGTGTATAATGGGAAGGTATTTTTGAGTCAAAATTTAGATTCCTTTTTAGCAAAAAACTTGCATTGCAATTAAGAGGCAAATGGAGAAACAGGAGTTGAATGGCTTAAATCTAAAACTGCCAAAGTCCCATTTACCTTGTAACTTGTTAACAAGTCAATACATTTTTTTAAATTCCCAGGTAGATATGGACAACATTGATTCTAAGAGGTGGGACTAATTGAAAAAATTAAGTATAAATAGAACCTTTCTAAACCTTGTTAACAATACTTATAAAAATATTACAGTATTTGTTTCATGAGAAGCAAAGCATCTAAGAAAAGGGGTAGAGTTAATCTTCTGGTTGGTTGCATATGATTTAGAAAAACAGTGCATAGTGAAAATAATCTGTAAACTGTGTACTTGACCATTTGTGATCTTTAATGTAGATTATGTGTCCACCTTGGGGAAACTCGTGGCTTCACGGTATGCAGATGGTCTTTTTCCTCAGTACATGAGAGCCCAGGATGGCAGAGTATATAATGTAAGTGCAACTGACTGTGGTTCACTAGAGTAATAACTGGTTTCCATTTAAAAGATAATATCAGTACAACAGAACAATGTGATTGAAGTGTCTCCTTCTGCTAAAAGGATGCAGACATGAAACTGATGCATTTCCCGTGTGGAATCTTTATCTTTTGATTCTTTTATTTCTATTGTGCCAAGTGACTAATGGTATGGAAACCAGGTTTCTTTTTCTTTCTTCCTGATGGATGCTGATACACTAGCCCTGATGAAGCTTTAGAATACAGTGTTCAAGAGAAGGTTGCAGTTTCTAAGTAACAGAATTTACACAGTTTTAAATGGAAATGAGGCTCAATATAGTTTTACAGAATGCTAACCAGTTAAACAAATGGAGATGATGAAATGAGGATACATAATATGCTCTCATTCCCTTAGCATTTAGTGCCAGCAGGTCACAAAAGACGTGGTATAACCACAACTTGATGGAAGTGTGCCCAGACGCACATTTCTAAAGAATGTCTTAGTAACAGCTGCCGACTGCTCCATTATTGAAAGATAGATACTGGTTGAATAAATCTGTGCAGCAGCCAGAAGGAATAAAAAAGCTAATTCATAAGAGTAAACACTTTATGAAACAAATCGCATATCATCTTCTGATGTCCATCATCATTTCCCAGTTACTAGGCACTGGGTGTAAAAATTGGGTAAAAACAATTCTGGGGAGTCTTCATAGATTTCATAGACATTAGGGCTGGAAGGGACCTCGAAAGATCTTTATTTCATCGTCTTTCTTCCCACTACATTTTTAACACTTACAGATGATCTCCTGATGCATCCTTTGATGGCACGAAATACCATTCTAGGTTTTATCAGGAGAGGCAGTTAAGGAAGTATGACTGCTATTTGCAAGGCCCTGGTGAGACCTCATTTGGCACGCTGTGCACAGTTCCAGTCACCCATGGTTGACAAAGGTAAATGTGATCTGGAACAAGTGCAGAAAAGGACAATTAAGATGAAGGGAAGGGCGAATCTGCCATTCTAGAAGAGACCTAGAAGAGCTTAGCTTGTTTAGCGTACTGAAATGAAATCTGAGGTGGGGGATGTGCCGCTAAAGATGAAGACTCCTGAAAAATGAACAAATAGGTATAAACTGCCCAGGAGTACATTTAAAGTGGAAATATGAGGAGTGAAATTTCGCAACAGCCTTCCACTAGGACTAGTGCAGGCACAAAACTGCTTTTAAAATGTGCTTGATTGATTTATGAACAGGATTATATGATATTGTTACCTGAGGGGCCTTCCAGCATGACAATCCTGCCTAGTCTTGTGGGACATTACTTGGCTACAGTTGATAGATAAAGTAAAGTAGGAATCTGAGGTAGAAGTTTGCAAAATGACACTGTGAATTAGAGTTCAAATCTTCTATTTCCAGAGGAATCTTATTTTAGAAACATTTTAAATTTCCAAATATTTGTATTCTCTGTTGGAGAACTGGTGGGATAAGTAAAGGGTGACACATACATTACCTTACAGGTGTTGCAGGAAGTCTTTACCTAGAGCCTGAGGTGAGTGTTATAAGGGCCACAGAATTATTTAGTGGTTTCTGTATATAAAAACTGCTTTGTTTTACAATTATTTCTCTCTCCAGTACTGGCTCTGGGTTTGCATTAGTTTACTGGTGGGTTTGGGACTTGTGGGTTGTTTTTATTTGCATTTATGTCTCAAATGTGTATCAAATATCCAACAATTAATATTTAGGTTCTTGTGGTGCTCAGTGTTGGGCATCCTAGATAGAAACAGTGGCTCATCAAGGAAACATTTTTAATTTCCATTCAGCTGATAGTTAAAGACAAGACTGAGACCGCTTGTTCCCTTATCCCATGTCTACCTCCCTTCCAAGTGTTTTAGAAGCAAGTCAAAACTTTGTTTGAATCTAACAAGTTTCTATGTGCCCTGGTTCACCCATCCCTCTGTGCTGTAAACAGCAGTCAGTAAGGAGAAAGGATTAATTCCCTCAGCTTGCTCTCATCTGATCACAGAATAGCAATACAGACTAGTTGGCACTGTCCTATGGTTGTTTAAAAAGACTGTGGAGGGCAATTAAGAGAAAGAACAGTGGCTTTTCTTTTATATGCGAGTAACTTAGACACATTTATCAATTATTTACTCCCCTGAAATAGTGGAGGAAGCATGGCTGTTTTCACTGCTACCTTGGCTGGAATATCTGGCAAGTATAAATGAACTATCACAGCTGTTCTGGACTTAGGGCTGCATTTGAGTTATTTGTTTTGATGTTTGTTTTCACTCTCTCTTTTACGTAAATAAAGCTGACCGCCAAAAAGGAGCTAATTCTTAATTTTGTGGACTGTCTAATTGGAGCTATCGAGCTGTACAAGCAGAGAATGGAATGGTTAACCAGTGAAAGCCGGCAGATATTTGGAGTGATTCAGGAACAATGCATTGTCATTGTTTTGGATTTTGGCGCCACGTCTGGGATTGAGTTTGATCGGTGCCGTGATGCACTTTCTTTGGTCCTCTTGGAACAAGTGACCCACCTTGCCAAATTTAACCTCATTCGGTAAGGGGAAGGTTGCTTATCTTTTACTGATTAAGTATAAGATAAAGTCCACTAGCATATAGATATGTATATTCTGATGATATGTTTAATACAGGAGAAAGCATCTGTGTTCTGGTAGGGTCTAGTGCAGGGGTGGGCAAAATGTGGCCCAGGGGCCAGATGCGGCTCACCAGGCAATTCTGTCTGGCCCGTGGGGCCCCTAAAAAATTTAGAAAATTAATATTTATCTGCTCCTGGCTGCCTATCATGCAGCCCTTGATCTCCAAAACTCAGTAAGTGGCCCTCCGCGCAAAATAATTGCCCACCCTTGGCCTAGTGGGTCCCACCATATTCAGCACAGCATTATGCCAGGTCCTGTGTATCCATGCAATAAGAAACCATCCTTATTCTGGAGAACCGAATAAACAAGACAAAGGTTTGGAGAAAGGAAGTATTAATATATATACTCTACAGCTGGAACACTAGTATGCAAAGAGTTTAAGTGACTTTAACCATGGTCACACAAGAAACTAGAAAGCAGTTAGGGAATGAACCCAGATCTTAAGTCCCAGTCCAGTGCCGTAAAAACAAGGCCATTGTTCCTTTCTGAGTATGAGTAAATTAATTTGTGTTTAGTGAAAAAGAAAAGTTTTGACAAATTTTCTAATCCATGTGCGTGCACAAATCTTGATTTATGCTACCATATTCCGGTAAGTCTTTGCACAGACACATTCAGATTTGTATGCATATAGGGGGGTGGGAATTTATGTACTTGCAAATTATGAATATTGCAAAATTTGACTCTGTTATGATTATTGAGTCCAGAAAGTCTAGTAACAACTAGGTTGAGCCGTCTCCAGTCATTCTGCCCATGAATTATGATATGGACTTGATTCTAGATCCCTAATGTGCTCAATTCTTCTCTTCCCCAATGCACTTGAAAATGTTCCCTTTAAAAAAAAGTCTGCAGACCTGGTCATGAAGGTTAGCTAGAAACTCTCCAGAATATTACTTTCTGGAATGCCACAGATACATGCCACAGATACCTGCCACAGATGGCAATTCTACTAGTAGGCACTATTTAGTTTCCTTTTTCTTTTTTCTCACACACATGCCCACATAGATTTGCACATACTTGCATACTTCACCTATCTATGCCTTCAAATGCAAAAGTCACAAGCCTTTTTTGAAAATATTAATGAACTGAGCATCCCAACTCTTTGCTTGAAAGGCAGGTAAGTATTAACCTCTATTTTCAGATGACATGGAGTTGTTAAAAATGATTCATCATAAAAGTGACACAGTGAGGAGGAGTAAAACTCAGATTTTCCCATTCAGAAATATGATTTAAGTGGTGGACCATGCCTTTTCTCATTTGTTTGTTTTCTGGGCCCAACTGGATATACATTACAGTATTTATCTCCCATTGTTTAGAACAGCAGTTCCAAATCTTGGGGTCACAATCCTATTTGCAGTTGCAGCGATAAAAAAGTGGGGTCACACGCTCCTGGGGAGGGAGGCATGGGGTAGATGTGCCCCCCAGATGTGTGTGTGGGACGGGGGCAGATGCAGGCCACAGGCTGCAGGCTTGGGGCTCCCCACCCTGCTGCCCTCACTCCGGGGCCTCCGCAGCACACCAGGGTGGGGAAGCTCAGTGCTGTTGCTGGGAGCCCCATGCCAGCCATGCCACCATGACAAGGCACCTCCTACCCACCTGGCAGCAGCAGGGGGCACAACTCAGCGGTGCTGCTGCTGCTGCTGCTGCCTGGTGGGCAGGGGGCACCTCACCATGGTGGTGTGGTTGGCGTGGGGCTCCTGGTACTAAGCCTCCCCTCCCTTCTGCACTGGTTCCTGCCCACTGGGCTGCAGAGGCCCCTGCATCCTCTGCCCATGGGCTCCACTCTAGCTGTGCTGCCCACAGGTGGGAAGGGGTGTGGGGAGAAGCAGGGCTCTGTGCACCAGCACCAGAAGGGCACCAGCAGGGCTAGGGGGTGCGGGCTGTGGGTGGGGAGTGAGGGGCACCTGTGGAAGGGGTGCCCCTGCTACAGATTGGGAGTGAGGGGCCATGCTGAAGAAATGGGGTCATAAATGGGGTCATGCTGAGGAAAAGTTTGGGAAGCAGTGGTTTAGAATATTTGTCTCTTCTACCAGTCTACACAATCAGATAGATTTTTTTAAATGGTGTATATTGAAGGATAAATATGTTCTAGAAACTGATTTTAAAGCAGCTGTACTATTTGAATCATTCTAAGCCATAAAAGCTTCTGCCTTGAGCAAATTATATTAACAATCGTGGAGGGTTTTGTTTTGCCTGGCGTTATCTTATTACTGGTTAGGTTTTAGCAGCATGTCGGGGTTTATTATTATTAAAGGTCTAGCACAGTGGAATCATTTTGAACTCAGCTGTTGTACATTTCTAGTGGCTCTTTATTACTTCTGACTTACAGCTAATGTCACTTTTAGGGCTGCTCAAGATCCTATCAAGTGGCAGCAGAAAGCCGTTCCAGTGACTGAATGTTTTGTAGAGTTTGCTGTTAACTGGCTCTGGGAGCTTGACCGTACGCCAGCTCTCAGCCACACCAGCTCCACTGAGGCCCTGATGGAGGCTGTAAGTGATGAGATGGTAAGCTTATCCATCACTTAAGAATTCTCAAGTAAATCCTAGAATAGCCAGTGTGAGAATTGGATTGCAAGTTTTAACATGATGAGTTGTGAAGAGCTAAATATTAATCAGAGGACATGCAATTATCTAAAGGCATTTCTTTTAAGTAGAGCTACAAACCATGTTTACTAATAACCTGTTTATATAGATGTATTCAGTTCTGAAAACAGAAACTTGGTTTCTTCCTTCATGGATTATGTAGAATAAATATGGTCTGCAAACATTAAGGGAAAGAGAAATATCTTGCTCTCCGTTATTCGTATAGATATATTTTTTAGAGTTTCAAAGTGAATGAAAATGCTGTTAATATGAACAGTCTTCAAGAAAAGAAAGCCATTTTTATCTGCAGTTCTTTCTGCAGACTAGAGGCAAAATTATATGTAAAATCCAAAATTATGTGCAATGGGTTTTAATTCATTTTGTCTAGCTCTAGTCTAGGAGATCTATAAATCCTCTTTTGATACCCAGATTTTAGCTTTGACTAAACTAGTTGACCAATTCTCTTAATATGCTAGCATAGGAAGCATACAGGATGCTCTTGAAGTTATTTGTTTTTAATAATTCTACATTACATATTTCATTAAAGGAATTCAAAAGAATATAAAGAAGTACACCATCCTTTGAGCTATCCACTTCATGCATATAGCATCAAAGAGACATTGGGCCCAATTCACTGCCAGTGTAAATTTGTGCCTTTTTTCACAGAATCATAGAAAAATAGGGTTGGAAGGGACCTCAGGAGGGCATGTAGTCCAACCCCCTGCTCAAAAGCAGGACCATCCCCAACTAGATCATCCCAGCCAAAGCTTTGTCTAGCTGGGTTTTGAAAACCTCCAAGGATGGAGCACTTCCACCACCTCTTTGGGTAACCTGTTCCAGTGTTTTACTACCCTCCCAAACGAGAAACTTCTTCCCGATATTTAACCTAAATTTTCCTTGCTGCAACTTGAGATCATTGCTCCTGGTTCTGTTATCTGCTACCACTGAGAACAGTCTAGCTCTATCCTCTTTTGAACCCTTCTTCAGGTAGTTGCAGACTGCTATTAAATCCCCTCAGTCTTCTTCTCCAAACTAAGCCCAGTTCTCTCAGCCTTTCCTCATAAGTCTTGTGCCTCAACCTCCAAACCATTTTTGTTGCCCTCCGCTGGACTCTCTTAAATTTGTCCACATCCTTTCTGTAGTGGGGGCCCCAAAAGAGCAAACAGTGCCCATATTTGCCCTTTGCCAATCATCCGGGACCTCTCCTGATTACCATGAGTTTTCAAAGATAATGGCTAATGGCTCTGCAGTCTCATCTTCCAACTCCCTCAGCACCCTTGGGTGCATCCCATCTGGCCCCATGGATATGTATATGCCCAGCTTTTCTAAATAGTCCCTAACCTGTTCTTTCACCCTTGTTGGCTGCTCCCCTCTCCCCAAACTGTGCTGCCTGGTCCAGTAGTTTGGGAGCTGACCTTGCCTGTGAAGATCGAGGAGAAAAAGGCATTCAACACTTCAGCCTTTTCTGCATCCTCTGTCACAAGGTTGCCTCCCCCATTCAGTAAGGGACCCACACTTTCCCTGATCCTTCTCTGTCTACAAGTATGTTGGTAGCAACCATTCTTGTTACCCTTCACATCCCTTGCTAACTGCAACACCAATTGGGCTTTGCCCTTCCTGACTTCATCCCTGCATGCCTGAGCAATGCTCTTATACTCCTCCATAGTTATTTGTCCAGGTTTCCACTTCTTTTAAGCTTCCATTTTGTGATTTAGTTTACTTAAGAGTTCCCTGCTAAGCCAAGCCGGTCTTCTGCCATACTTGCTAGTTTTCCTGCACATTGGGATGGTTTGTTCTTGCACTCTCAGTAAGGCTTCTTTAAAGTACAGCCAGCTCTCCTGGACTCCTCTCCCCCTCAAACTGGCTTCCCTGGGGATCCTGCTCATGACTTCCCTGAGCGAGCTGAAATCTGCTTTTCTGAAGTCCAGGGTACTTACTCTGCTGCTCTCCATCCTTCTTTTTTCTTCGGATCCTGAACTCAATCAACTCGTGATCACTACTGCCCAAATTGCCATCCACTACTACATTCCCCACCAATTCTTTCCTGTTTGTGAGCAGTAGATCAAGAAGAGCATGGCCCCTAGTTCATGGTTCCAGCATTTGTACCAGGAAGTTTTTCCCAACACTCACCAAAAACTTCCTGGATTGCCTGCACACTGCTGTATTGCCCTCCCAGGGATTGTGATCAGGAAACTTCTACTAGCGGTTTGAAGAAAGCCTCATCCACCACTTCCTCCTGGTTTGGTGGCCTACAGCAGACATCCATTACAACATCACCCTTGTTGCTCTCCCCTTTAACCTTAACCCAGAGACCTTCAACAGGCCTATCTCCAGTTTCATACCAGAGCTCTGAGCAATCATATGGCTCTTTTACTTACAACACAACTCCTTCTCCCCTGCCTCTCCTTCCTGAACAGTTTGTACCCATCCATGACAGTGCTCCAGTCCTGCAAGCTATCCCACCAAGTCTCTGTTATTCCAATTACGTCATAGTTCCGTGACTGTGCAAGGACTTCTAATTCTTCCTGCTTGTTTCCCAGGCACCATGCATTTGTGTACAGGCACCTAAGGTAACTAATTGATTGCTCTGATTTCTCAGGAAGTATGAGAACACCTCCCCTGTTGCCCCCTCCTGCTAGCTCTTTCTCCAGGTCTCCTGCTTCCCCACTTACCTCAGGGTTTTGGTCTCCATCCCCTGGCAAACCTAGTTTAAAGCCCTCATCCCTAGGTTAGAGAGTCTGTCTATGAGGATGCTCTTCCCACTTTTTGTCAGGTAGATCCTTTCTTTTCCCAGTAATCCTTCTCAGCATCCCATGGTTGAAGAAGCCAAAGCCCTGCTGGTGACACCACCTGCACAGCCAGGTATTGATCTGCAGGATGCACCCGTTTCTGCCCAGGACCTTTCCCTTGACTGGAAGGATCAAGGTGAATACAGCCTGAGCCCCAGACCCCTTTACCCTTGCACTCAGAGCCCTGTAGTCACTTCCATTCAGGGTCTCCCCTGGCAGTATCATTGGTGCCCAGATGGATGAGCAGCCTGGGGTAGTAGTCAGAGGGCTGGATGAGTCTTGGTAATCAATGTTCCCTCTAAGGAGTAGTGGTCCGTGAACACGCCGCTTCAGTCTGTGAGCGCGCCACTTTGGTCCCGCCTCCCCCTTCTGGTGCGGCGTGGGACACTTACCGAAGTGCTGGAGCCTGGGGGGCTGGAGCCTGGGCCTGGAGCCTGCCTACCCCAAGTGAGGCTCCACTGGGAGCTGGAGGCTGGCACAGGCTCTGCGAAACTGCTCCTCTCCCCTGCATTGCCTCGGGGAGTGAGGAGGCACGTGGCATCAGGGCCGGGGAGTGGAGCACTTCCCGGAGCCTGCAGAGCAGTTCCCTGGGGCCAGCGGAGCCTGTGCTAGCCCCTGCCCCAACCTCCATCCCTGCCTTGCCTCACCTTGGGGAGGAGCCGCTGCCTGGCCTAAGCGAGGCTCCTCCTGCTTCGGGGAACTGCTCCAAGGCTCTGCCGGCTCCGGGAAGTGCTACACTCCCTGGCCCTGACCCCACGTGCCTCCTCGCTCCCTTAGGCGATGCGGGGGAGTGGAGCAGTTCCCCAGAGCCAGCGGAGCCCACGCCAGCCCCCAGCTTCGCCTAGGGGAGGAGCTTACCTTTAGTAAGTGTCCCACGCTGCAGCCCAGCTCCATTCCCAGCAGGTGTGTGGCCTGAAAAAGTTTGTGCACGGCCAAACTTTTACTCATGCTCAGCCGCACAATCACGCGCACCTTAGAGGGAACCTTGTCGGTAATCCCTCCGTGACATCTTGGATCTGGGCTCCAGGAAAGCATCAGACTTCAAGATAACAGGTCAGATTGGCAGATGGCTCCCTCTGGCCCCTGCAGTGGGAAATCTTGAACCACGACCACCCATCGCTTCTTCTTGGTGACGGGGGTCTTCATCCTTCCCACCTTGGTAAGACCTGGCCTGTCCTCCTCCATCAATGGAACATGCTTTTCCTTCTCTGTTGGTATGGCCGCATATCTGTTCTCTAGACAAACTGCTGCAGGTGGAGGTGAGGATTTCTGCTTGCTTCCAGAGGTCACAAGTTTCCATTTTCCACCCTCCTGGGAGTCCATGTTCTCTCTCTTCTCTAATGCTGCCTCTGGCAGTTCTTCTTTCACAGTCCCAAAGGTCTTCTCCAACACTGAATCGATGAACTCCTCCTGGTGGAGGATACTTCAGAGCTTCACCACCTTCTCCTGTAGCTCTTTTGCCTTTTCCCTGAGACATACCACCAGGAGACACCGCTCACACCGCAGACACCCTCTGACTTGGCTATCACTGGAAGGAACCTGCAAGCCACAGTCCCCACAGTGCCAAACCCTGATCTGGGTGGAAGTGTTAATGGTGAGCGGTCCTGCCTGGACAAGCCTCACAGGTGCAAACAGAGGCAACGGCAGTGGCTCTGGCATTGCGGTGTCCTCCAGCCATTTCCCTGGGTTTCCTAAGCTGCCTTCTCTCTCTTACTGCCCTTCTTCCAAGTGCACCTTCCCTAGCAAACTCACCTGGAAGCTGGCCTGTTTACTGCTTGTTGGCCCCAAAAGGTTCCTTTTTATCTTGCTTCCTCACACTGAACTGAAAGGCTCTCCTATCAAGTGGGGAGAGGAGAAGCAAACTGGCCTGCAAACTGCTTACCCTGTTTGCAGCCCCTGTTCTCTGGCTCCTTGGTCCCTCAGGGAGTCTCCTTTTATATCGTGCTGGGCCTGGGTTGGCTCTGCCCTGTCATAAGGCCCAGGCCCAGGCAGCAATAACTCAGCAATCAGTAATCACTCAGCCAGCAATACTCCCAGCATCTCAGAGCACACACCCAAAACACACACAGTCCACCAAACAAACACTCAGCAAACCAAAGGCACAGGCAGCTCTGGATCACTTACCTTCCCTGGGCAGGATCTGGTACCTGGCTTCTCTTCCCCTTCCTCCTCTTGCCCCTAGCAAACTGCCTGCACACTGCTTACCCTGTTTGCAGCCCCTGTTCACTCGCTCCTTGGTCATTATTTTGAAGCTCCTTTGAAGCTAAGTTTAGTAGTAAAGTTAGCCCATTGTGTTTAGACTAGAGTTATTAATTTCTACTGGGGTGAAATTCAGCACAAGGCTCCACTTAAGTCCTACTTGAGAAATTATTATAAGTCAGATATAAATGGTGCTTAAACTTCATGCTGGCCTTCTGCACAGCGGTGAATTTCAACCTGGAGGAGTCTTGGCATGTGGAAACTGATATTAAAATTAAACTGGATGACAGTTTCTGCCTCCTTACAAAAATTACTAACTTTTTCAATTTGCAAAATGTCATTATCTTTGGGGGGGAGAAAAAGGGATTCAATTTTGTCTGCCTGCAATACTGTCTGACTGAAAAGAATCCTTCAGCCTTATGATGTGTTGTAGATCTGGGTCTGAATGAAAAAAAATAAAAATCCAACTAACTGCAAGAGACCCTCAGAAATATCCCCTAGTATTATTGTCTAGGGCACTGGTGGATCTAGGATTGGGGGAATCTTATTTTTTCTGGCGGTCAGCATAGAGCAGTGTAATTGCTACATCCATTACCTTCTTAATGAAAATTCATAGTGTACACTGGCAGAATGTACACTCATCTGCAAGCAAAAGCTTCCCACTTGTAGTGCCAGAAAATGACTCAGTCTTGAGGTTTGGTTTCCTTAACAAACTAACCATTCCAGAGCAACATTACAAGAGCTAAGATTTTTCCCTACATTGGCTGTTCCTATGGTTACTTCACTTAGCTGAAACCTTCCCATACATCGCTGTGCCCTGGGCTTACTTTCCTCAGGTCATCTCTGCCCCAAACCCTAGATCACTGTCACAGGGCTGTCCGCATATCCTTTCATTTGGCAGATTTTTTTCTGAAGTTGCCAATACCTGCCAAACATGGGAGAAAACAGGATGGTTGTAAGACCCCCAGGCCTGGATTAAAAATAGGGTAAAAGATGGCAAACTGTTAGGGTGCAAAAAGATATTGCCTTTGTGTCACCATAAAAATTCTGTTGCCAGGCAAACAGATATCCATGCATCCA
The DNA here is from genome assembly GCF_030867095.1 of Alligator mississippiensis. Taxonomy (NCBI): domain Eukaryota; kingdom Metazoa; phylum Chordata; order Crocodylia; family Alligatoridae; genus Alligator; species Alligator mississippiensis. Next base: position 342,114,038 of record NC_081824.1, on the reverse strand, counting down.
TGAATTTGTGCCACTGTTTTGCAGCAGATAGCTATTGGCGTTAAGGTAAGAGAACGCAGGCAGCTTGGAGGTGCCTGCACTCTCCAGCTGCCGGGGGCAGGCACTCTCAGGCATCAGGTGCCCAATCCACATGCTTCAGGAATTCCCATTCCCAGGGCACGCGGGTTCATGCCCCTGAAGCCCTAGCAGTGCCCACCTGGTTTCTCTCATTTGGGATTCCTTGAGCACATGTCTTTTCCCCACTAGCAGAGGAGTGCCCTGAGATTCTCTGGGCATGCACACCTGTGGATGGAGAAACCCCAGACTTGGAATGTGTCTCTGCAAATGTAGAAACTTCTGCTAGCAGAGGAGTGCCAGGGATTCTGTTTCATTCAGTGAAGTGGATCAGCTGTGCCTGGACACATCCCATTTCTTTTGGTGATGTTTGTACCCTTAGGGTGCTTGTACACGTGAAGTTTTGACTATGTACACATGATGAATAGTAACTAAAAATTGCCATTTATCTAGCATAATGGTGTCACCATGTACATGTGCATGCTGTTTTTTTTATGTCAAAATTTATTTGAGCATGGCAACTTAGACCACCTCTGATGTATTTTATTTTAATCGTGGTCAATTGTTCTATGAAGCTTAGTTTTATCATGGCAGATCTGTCATGTGTAATTAGTCTGTCAGCTCATCCAGGATTCAGGGGATTGAGATGAAGACCCATTTATGGAAATACTTCACATACTGGGTCTATGACTGGATTGCATCTGCTTTCCTCTAAGATTGTACTTTACAGCAGTATGTAGTCATAGATAGGCTTCCTTAATGTCAGGTACAAACAGCTTCTCCTCTCTTTTAGTGGGTGTTCCACAGTAACCTACAGTGTATGTGAAAAAAACTTATTTATCAGTATTTACCAGGGCATAGTGACTGCAGTACTATGGGTATTCTATCTTAAATACTGTGGTGTGGTAGTTGTTGCTAAATGTTGCTCTCTTGAATGAGAACAACTCTCTCACATGTAGACTATAACACTTTACTGTGCAGCTAATTCATCTACTCTGCAATAAAGCACACATGTAGATGCACCCAGCAAGAGTATGGTTTGTGTCTGTGTTTGTGGAGAAACTTTGATGTACAGGCAACCCCCTGTTTCACTTACCGTGGTTTCTTTATAACACTCATTTAAAATACCTGCCTGCACTCAGCATGGTGGGTGGGGAGAAGTAGTGGCGGCAGCAGCGGTGTTGGTGTCATTGTCAAGTGAAGTGGTGAGTGGCAGCTGGCGGGGCCCAGGGCGGGGTGGCAGGAGCCCGGGGTCTGCTCTGGCACAGGGTGCTGGAGCAGGCGGGGAGAAGCAGTGGCAAGAATGGGCAGGCGGGGGGCTGGGCAGTGTAAGCATGGAGCCTGGACTGGTGGGGCCCAGGGCAGGGTGGCAGGAGCCCAGGGTCCGCTCTGGCATGTGGTGCTGGAGCGGCCAGCAGGCGGGAAGAGGTGGTGCTGGTGGCAGCAAGAAGGGGAGGGTGGAAGGCATGAGCCTGGGTCTTGGGCCAGTGCTCAAGGTTGGGGCCAGCAGGAGCGCGGGGCCTGAGGCCAGGGCTGGCAGGAGGGCGGGGTCTGGGCCGGTGCAAGCCAGCACTCAAGGACATGTGTGCAGGGTCCCCTGCCCCAGGCCGCAGAGGGGCCAAGCCTGTGGAGCCCTTCCATCCCTGACCTGCAGCCCTGTAGCCTGTGACCCATTTCGCTCTGGTCATGCACCCACCTGTGGGACGCGGACACCATTCTGAGCTTTCTCCGTGCTGGCCAGAGCCCCGCTGCCTTCTCGCCATTAATCCCTGGGCAGGTGTGTCCCTGACTCAGGCCCTGCAGGTGGGGCAGCTGGGGCTGGTGGCCAGTGGATGCGGGCTAGCAGGGGCAATGCAGAGGCAGAACAGTGAGGCCGGGAGGTGCCAATGCCTTCCCTGGAGGAGCCCGTGCAGTACCTTGCTGGGAGTTGGAAGGCACGGGCCAGCAGGTGGTGTGGAACCAATTATATTTATTTACATTAAACCCTACAGGAAAATGGGTTTTGCTTAATGCTGTTTTGCTTAGTGCTCGGTTTTTCTGGAACCAATCAAGAGCGCTAAGTTGGGGTTGCCTGTACAAATCTGGTAAGCCCATTTGTCTTGGGCAAATGTAAAAATATGACTGACCTGTACATTTGTACAATAAATTAACAGAAAAAAGTCTTCTTTCCTATAAGAAGATAAAGTCCTAAAACAAAATTCAGAAAATATACTGAAAATAAAAATGAATGTGAGATATGACTTCTTGGTACTCTACTACTGCAGCCAAACTTTTGAACTTCTCTACACCAGTACCAAGATCATTTTGAAAGCAGTGTTTCAGGGTCTTGAGTGCTGATTGCCAACATCTTTTTCTGCATTTATCTTTTTTTCTCTACAACCTTTTCTTCCCCCTTACTCTTTGTGGAGTAAAGGTGGAAGCCCCTTGAGTAATGGGTGGTGGAAGCAGGTCCAGAGATTTTGGGTGTGATTCCTCTCTCATGTAGGCAAATTTTCTATCAGGGAAATTCCACTGACTTCAGTTATAGCACTTCTGATGTACAGAAAGAGAACACAGTTTCTAAAAACCTCAGAGTCCTAATGAGGAATCAGCCCTATCACATTTTTTCCAGATGTCAGCACAGGACATTATTTGAATACATTTAAAGCAGCTATGCACAAAATGAGTCTCTCTGTTGTTTTTTGTTTGTTAATATGCACAATTTATCTACCACAGGTTGAAGCAGTTTATTATTTTGCTGTGGGTGAGGTTCCTGAGGATATGAAACATCTACTCCTTCAGAAGTTTTCTGACAGTCCTTTCCCAATCCATCCAGTATCTTTTAATGCCAGGGAAGAAGATACTATTGTTTTCTTGAAGGAGCTGGGTCGCCTGACCTCGGGCAGGTATGGGGGAAGTAACCACAATTGCAGTGGCAATTTCATGACTTTTCAAGCCCCTTCATAGATAGAAAAACATGAATATTCACAACACCTCAGGGATCTAGGTGAGTATCATTTCCATTTCTCTTCTAGAGAAAATGAGACCAAGAGACAAAGTGATTTGCTCAAAGTCACACAAAGTCAGTTTAACAACTGTGATTAAAACTTGGGTGTTCCTGTCCAAGCTAAACCTCCCTCCACAAATGTGCTCATATCTAAGTTGGTTTCTCATTTATACCTTATGCTATCTGCCAGCCTGCTTGACAAAAATATACGGAAACAAAATGATGTTATTTAATATTTTGTAGTGATACCTGGGGTTACTAACAAAGTAAGGCCTCTGGGCACCAAGCCAGACCTCATTTTACTGCGTACTACCCAGACTTTTAGTAAAAAGGCCCTGCTTGCCCCAGATAGTTCACAGTTGAAGTTGTGACATTATACAACAGGTGGATATGTCAGTCAGATGAATGGGGTAGGGCTTAGGATGAGGAAATAATAAAGCAAACATTTTACTGTCTTGATTATAACTGGTAGCCTTTGTATCCATTATTGAAGCTTGGTTAGCAGTAGTGCTTCAAGCCCTAGGAGAATAGGAGTGCTTCAAGCCCTAGGAGAATAGGTGAAAGAAAGTGTTAGAACTGCATGTAAAGATAACTAATTTAAGGCAGTTCTTGAGAAAGCAAGAAGCAGAAGTATTGTCATCCGAAACAAAAACTACAGCTCTGAATCATGTCCCACAGAGGCTGCTTTGTTGATGCTGCATAGTTGCTGCTGGCTGAGAGATGCCACATGAGCAACCTGTCCCCTTGTTGTAGGGACCAACTTCACAGGGAGGAGGGGCAGGGGTAAACTGTCATGTGCTTTGGGGATCATGTTCCCCTCCCACCCCGCAAAAACTGGTGATTGTATTGTATTGCAGCAATGACAATACAAGAGAGGGAGTATTGTGAAGGGGAGAAAGTGTAACCAAAAATTTCTGTACTTTTGACAAGTTGCTGTCTTGTCATTTTTTTCATCCCAAGCCCTTTAGGGCAAAGGATTGTCAGTTCTGTTTTTTTACAGTATATAGTATGATGGGACTTCATCCATGTTTGGCTCTCCAGCCACTATACTACAAATACATGATGCAAATAACAGAGATTGTAGTAGCCCCTCCTCCGGAATTCCACTCTTTGGAGTCTTTGCAGCATTGTGATAGTGCAACAGGGGACTTAGGCAGATCATTCTATGTGATATGATTTCTCTTGGACCCCAAATAATTTTGAATACATTTAGGGTGGATGCTAATGGTTAGTGGACTAACATTAACACCTTGCAGATAGACAGCTACATATATTTGCTGTGCAGGCAGCAGGGAAGCTGTCTACAAGGTGAAAGGAAGCCTGCAGTTCAGTGTGGGCCCAGCTGCTCTTTGTTTTTAGGAAGGTCTGTTCTCTTCTGTGAGGCTCTGACATGATGTGGCTTGAGCATCTGGTCTCCTCTCTAGGATATTTTTCCTAGAGATGTCTGAGCTCTGTTTGTGTCTCAGTGGTTGAAAAAAAAAAGGCAGCTGAGGGGCTCTGAGCTTACAGAAGATGATCTGATCAGTGATCAGAAAACTCCAGGGTCACCTTGGACATTTCATTTAATATTGCTGTCCAGGCTGCAATGTTACTTAAAGACCTAACTGGATGCTCCAATGCATCAAAATGCATGTCAGGAAATTTGTGCTAATACTCTTGCACTGAGGAATGTTGTGCCTTTTCTAGTGTCCTCCAGTTTCTGGTCTGACATACAGTAGTAACCTTGTGCATAACAGAAATCAATGAGTTCCCAACAGAAGTAACATATTTGATCTGAAGTATACAATGGAGGGAGTTGTGTGTAATGAACAACTGGAAAAACTAGAAACATGTTCACGTTAATTTACCCCCGGGTCAATTTTACCTTACAGATTCCATGCATTTGCTGAGAGAACTGATTATACAAATGTCATCGAACCTGTCATAAAGAGTGAGGAGGATGGAGAAAGTCTAACTAGCTGGAATACAAGAAAATTGAAAGGAAGGGTGCCTCTAGGTAAACTAAAACAAAATGAGAGGATGTTGATGTTTGTAATTAAAGGCTTCGGAATAGCAATGCAATGAAGGAAGTTTTGCCACATGTAAAATCCAAATGGGCATGGGCAGTGCTCCTACATCACCAGTTGGGAGCACACAAATGGAAGCTCTGTGCATGGGAAGAGGAGAATATATGATTATGTGGCTGGAGGGGAAAGAAATGAGGAAGAGAGGGATGGCATAAGGAGTTGAAGGAGGGTGGAGAGAGAGAGTTAAACATTTAAGGTCAGCTGTTTTGAAAGAGGAAGATGTTATGCTGGGTGTGCTGAGGAGGAGCAGTGACAGAAGGGAGAAAGGGTCAGGACAGATGGACTGTGAGGAGAAGATAAAGCTTTAGAGTTGCATGAAAGACTGGTAGAGACAATAGGCCATTTTATATCCTCAGATTTGATACAAGCAGGTATATCCACAGATTTGATATAAACTTTTGTAATCCCTGAAATTGAGTTGCTTATCCAAATTCTGATTTTGACTTATTGGAACAGACTGTAAAGGAGGAAAAAGAAAAGAGAACCCAGGGAATAGAAGTAGCCAAGAGAAATGGGGAAGAAAGCAAAAGAAGGCTAACAGAAGACTTTGAAACAAACAGAAGTAGAAGGGGAAAATATCCTGGTAGAGTTATGACACTCCTGGTGGGTGTATAGACCATGGTGGCAGTGTGTCCTAGCTGGGACTCTCTCCAGCATACCCTGCCTGCATGCTTCTGCTCACATGCTCCAAACAAGGGAATGTATCAGTTGTGCCAAGGTCACTACCAGCAGCTTTTATCCAAACTTTGATCTCTGGTGTCCTTCAGGGTGACTGCTGGGGACCCTGGAGCAACTTTACCACAGGATTTTCAGGTTTGGAGCATGAGAGTGAGAGTTGGTAGGTGGTTCTTTCTCAGCAACATCCTTTTTAGGGTTGTCTTGGTGTCATGAAATGTATGTGTGTTGCTCTATGGGACTCAGGTCAGAGGTTTGGCAGGGGACAAAATGAGGATGTTTTTGACATCTTTTGTATGCAAGATATTCAATATAAATAGTGTATTGCAAATGTCATGAAGTACAAGAGTAATAGGGAGAAAAGTAAAAAAAATTTCCTACCTCTTCACTTATATGTGTGCACTGCTATAGTACTATATTTGTTCACAGACAACTGATCCTGTCATGTGTACCTGATTTTGAAAATGCTGAATGAAAAAGAAAAGATTTTTTTCAGAGTTATGCCTGCCTAGAGTTGGGTCAGAGTCTGATCTTCATCTGATTTGCCCTCCTTTTTCTATGTAGGCTGTGAAATAGGAGGAGCAGGAGCAGCTAGCAGACAGAAAAATTGCTCTAAGAAATGTTAGCTTGATTAGTGGAACATCAAGACCATTAAAAAGGAAAAAAAATATTGTTAACATAATTGGACTGGAGAACAATTAGCCATTAAGTCCAATCGATTCCCTCAGCTTCCTGGATAATAATGCCACAGCTGCTGTACTTTGGAGCAGAGATCAAAGCAGATGGCTTCTATCCCAGACAGAAAATCAGATTCCCACACCCCAATTTTGGGGGGCTTATTTTGAGAGAAAAGGTGCATGTTGTGTGTGAGAAAATGTGGTATTTAAAGGCTTCATGATCATTACTGTGTTTTCAACTTCCATTGACCTTTGGGAGGCAGAGAGACATTATTCTCATTTTACAGATGGGGCATCTGAAGCATACAGTAGATTAAGTAACTTGTTCAAAGTCTCACAGGGATTCTTTGACTGATTCAGGAATGTAACCCTCCTGAGTTCCAGCCTGGGTTGTTATCCAGTAGGAATCTTTTCTTCCTGCTCTTTACTAAGGTAACTAATAAAGTCAATGTAATACAAAAATGAAAATGGAGAGTGGGAAAGTGTCAGACTTTTGTTCCTCATGAAAAGAATCTCCCACCCTGCACCCCCTCAGCCTCCCATATAGGGTTTTGAAACTTCCAGCAGATTAACCTTCTACATTCTTTTTTTCATTTAATTCTAATACAGAACTATATAGTGACTGTTTTCTGCCTGCTACCAGAGCTTCACTACTGGACCTCTTTATGGGGAGGGGCCTGTTTCCCCTTTCCCCAGGCATCTAGTCTGTTTCAATGGCTGGCTCTGAAGCTAGTGCCTGTCTGAAATTACCTCTACACTACTGTTTTGAAAGCTGAATCCTGAGTAGCTTTAATCACCCAAAAGTGCAGTAATCTCCTTGAAATGCATTGTCTGGTATGTCTCATTGCTTCCATGGAATAGAATTTACACATTAAAAAGGAACACAATTAGCCTTGTGCATTTATTGAGCATTATAGCCATGGTTATGACATCATTGGCAACCAATCAAAAATCTCCAGTTGTGTCCAGATTCTAAAATCCTTTCAGAACAGAAAATGCATTGGAGACATTCCTTTTTTCTTCCATGCCTGATGTCTCTAGTTTCAGAATGCCTCTTTGAAGGCTGCAGAAGGCAATAATAATAAAAATGCTGATGACTAACTAATGCATTTAAAATGGTTTCTTGGTTATGTGGAATAAACTATAAAAAGAAATAAATGGAAACTAAACTAGAAATTTACTTTTCTGTATCTGGTGTTTCATGTAAATTAAAGAGAGATATGACTGTTTTGATTCTGTCTCTGTATCACAAATGCAACAGCTGTAAGCTCAACTTTTCATTAGCTTTATGGATGGAAGGAGGCTATTTTAGAGACAAACACATCTGATAGTGTTCTAGGTACAAAAGGTATGTTATCATTTGGCAAGTACAAGATTTATTCATTTTCATTTCTGTCCTGTTGAAATGAATGGGAAGTGGGCTACTTTAGAATGATGAGCTTAGTTCAGCATCCTAAATCTCTGCTGCTTTGCATTTTGTGTAGTCATTTAGAAAGCAGGGCCAAGGCACTACTAAATCTGAATGGTTTTGTTTTACATTTGCTTTGAACAGATGCTAATGACTAGAAAAAAGATAAGGCAGTCAGGACTCTAGTGTTTTGTGGGTGCAACTTGACTTAAAACAGTGGAAATGCTCTCACTTAATGCAGAGTTCTGATTTGGCTCACTGTGGTGATACTTGCTTATCTTTCCAGCATTGATTTTCCTGCTACCCCTCTTGCCTTCATTCTGCAATAATACAGTACAGCTTTATTTTGAATGACAAATCATCTGCAAAAATTACAGAATGCAGTAATATGATTATGGAGTTAGAAATCACAGAGGGAAGAAAGAATATACATATATAGGGAAAGGAGATGACATTTAAGATGGAACTTGATGACAGTGAAGGCTCACGAAATGAAGAACTGACAAAAGCTGCAGATGAGAAGGTTGTTTCAGCCCACACTGAGGGAAGGGAAAAATGGGGAAGCAACATTATCTGAGTAGAGCTCCAAAGGAAAAAAGGACACATGGTTGTTTTTTTTTTTAATGAAGGGAGTTTTGAACTGAGTCTTGCAGTGAACAAAGGTACATCGTTGACTGAAACTGGGTTGAGGGTAAATCTTTGCACTGTTTTCTCTGCATGCTAGATAGAGCCTGGTGTGTTGGGACTTATGGAGGTTGTAGAGAAGTGTCATCTCTATGGATTCTTTAACTCACTCTCTGAAATCATAGATGAACACATGATTAATGTGAAGAATTTGAAGGTGTGTATCCTTCTATGTACACAGACACATACAGACCTATTGAATAAGTATGTTCCAAGCTGCACTTGATGATGATGCTTTTGTCTTGCTTGCAAATAATGACAAATACACTAAAATTCTACTTAACTGTCCGTATTTATCTTGTGATTACATGCATAGAATATCAGGATTATAATAGGCCAAAGAGAAAGCACAAAAGCATCAATCTTAGCTTGGGCTTCTCTGAGAAACTGAGGTAAATTGACTTTGCTTAGGGCATCTGCACAGAATTGAGGTGGGTGGAATCCATAACCCACCCCCAGAGTACCAGCTCACCTTCAGAGCTACAGCAGAGGCTGTTATGAGTAATAGCACAGGCTGTTATCCCTTCTTTCTATCTAGAGAGGATTTTTTTACCAATGGATCTACATAGACTTGTCTTACTCTCCTAACCTTGACCTGCCACTGCCTACGAACCCTGCTAGAAGTCAGATTTAGCCTCTTGGCAAGAATGAATTTCCCTGCTGTCTAACTTACCAGGTATGTGAGCTGCCTTGTGGACCTGGTTAAGCTCTTCCATGTGTTGACTTAGATATCAACACTTTAGAGACTACTGCTATGTTCTGCTGCCACACAGAGGCTGAGGGAGAGATCTGCAGTGAGAAAGTTAATGCCTCTGTTGCTTTGCATGGAAATTAAGTTAGAGCAATTTAAAACATATCTCCTCTTTTCCTTGCTTTTTGCAAGTAGAGCCTGATTTAAGTCAGGGGATGACAAAAATAATGAACTATCGTCTTTTCTACAACTTAATTTAGTTTCTTTCTTGTTCTGTGATTTCTTTGACTTTTAAAAATGCTGCTTCATTTTTTAAAGCTGGGGTGGCTGTGAGTGAATTGTTACTTTTTTTGGACATGCGGTCCGGTACATTGAAGTGACTTTTGGAAGAGCCTGCAGGTGGATTTGGCATTTGGAGGTAGGAATAGAGCAGATTTTGTTATGAGTACTAAGATTAATGGGGAGGTGACTGGTGGTGGGGGTTATGGGGCTGTGTGTGTTCAGATTGCCCACTGAAAAGTCAGCATAAAATGTGACCAGGTTATAATGCTGTACTTGCAGTTTTCATCCATTGTTTTTCAGCTCCTTCCCCCCTTGGCAGTGCAGAAACTGAGCATTCCCTTACCCTCTTTTCCTTTGATGGCAGGGCTCTTTATGCTGTTCTCCTCATTCCAGATCCCTTATATTTGCCCTTCATGACAAGCACTTTGTGTGACCCCCACTCTCCCTTCCCTACTTACCTTTCCATAGTGAGGGCCTTGCATGTACCTGCATTCTCTTCTGATGTGTTATGTTCTGTATTCCTCCCACCTCCTCACACCCAATCCCAGAGGTGGATTAAGGTGTACTGGGGCCCTGGGCAAACAAAATTGGAGGCCCCCTCCCCACACAGGAGCTGGTTTGGGAATGGGTAGGGCTTCTGGTGCTGGCAGGAGAGGCTGGGTGGACCCTGCTAGGCGAGGGGTGGGGGGCACATACCTGCCTCTTCTCCCTGCTCCCCCCCTTGCTATGGCCAAATATACACACACACAGGCATGCGCACAGACAGGTGCACAGTCTACTCTCACTCACTCTCTGCACATGGACACACAGACACAAACACTCTCTCTGCCATGAACACAGACACACATGCACTCACATTCACACATACACACGCACACACACACATGCAGATGCGCACACGCACACACTGACATGCACACACAGAAACAGATGCATACAGATGCACATACACACACAGACACACAGATGAACACACAGATGCAGATGCACACACGGACACCCAGATGCATGCACACAGATGCATGCAGAAATGCACACACACGCGCACACACACACGGAGATGCACACACAGACGCGCATGCTCAGTCATGTGCATGTGCACACAGAGACACTTGCACACAGAGATGCATGCACTTGCAGACGTACGTGCACACATGCAGATGCATGTGTACGCAGACAAACAGACATGCGCACACAGACGCATGCACACACACATGCACACGCGTGTGTGCGCACACAGACACACACACAGATGCACGCAAACCCAGCCACACACGTTCCTCTTACAGGCCCTCCCCCCGTACTCTTGATTACTCTGAGGCAGCCCCCTCCACTCCCTGCCTCATGAGCCACCTGCGGCTCAGTCTTGCTCCTGCCCGGCCCCTGTTGCACTGACTGGCGTGAGCTGCTGCCTGGCTGTGTCCCTGTGGCTGCACACATGCATCGGGCCGGGCCAGCTCTGGCCAGGAGTGTGTGCCCACCTCTGCAGGCAGGTGGTGGCGCTGGGAGGGATGGCTATGGGGGCTAATGTGAATTTTGGCAGGCCCCCCCACCCAGCACCACCGCCTGCCTGTGATTTTAAACTTGGTGCCATTTTTGTCTCTCTGCTGAGAGACAAAAACGTGCCAAGTTTAAAACCACAGCTTTTGTTTCACTGCTGATGAGGATCCCTGAATTGGTAGGGGCCCCGGGCTCATGCCCAGCTGGCCCCGTCCATTAATCCACCTATGCCCAATCCTGAAGCGAAGGGTTCTCTGTGGCCCTCATTCTGCTCTCCTTCCCACCTAGAGTGCCTCAGCACCCTTCCTCCAGTCATTGGCTCATTGCTACTCCCATCATGCTATAATTTCCAAGTTCCCCTCATCAGGGCTTCTCTGTGGTCCCTATTTTCCTGCTACCTATATATATGAAATCCCAGATTTTCCCTTATGCCAGAAACTATGTGAACTCTAATATTTTTTTAACTGTCAAATAAATCAGGTCATTTTCAACATGCCATCAAATGGTTGTTTGAGTATAGACAGCTGCATAGCTACTTGCCTCTGTGGCTGTACCAAATAGGCGATAGGATGTTGTCCTCTGTTCCTTTCTCCTTCCAGTTTTCTGTTTCCCACCCGCCAAATCAGTAGGGGTCTAGCTGATGCTTCCCTGCTGTTTTAGAATTGGTATGATGTGATGTTCGAAAGTTGTGCAACAGACAGGCAAGCACAGCAATGCTGTCAAGTTGAATGAAAAGCCTTTACAAGTTTAGCCAAGAAAACTGCACTGTTATTTTTGAAACAATACTCACCTGTGACCTTTAGAATAGAAATTAGAAACCATTTCCCCCCTTTAACATCTGATCTTAGCAACAGTATTAAATGAAAGCTAAGTAAGAAATAAAAAATAATTGTGTAAACCAAGGCTGTCAAAAGATACGGCTGTTTTATCTAGCCCACTCAGCTCCTGGATGGGCCTGGCATTTGGGAGCAGGGTGGAGTGTGGGCAGATCCTTCTACTGCAATCCAGAGTATGAGCACCTGTTGGGGACGTGTTTTGGTGGTTGGATGGAGGGCGGGTGGTCAGCAAAGGCTGTGTTAACCCTTGTGCCTGTGCTGCTCACAATGCCACTGGAGGTGGGTTTGGATCCAGTGCATGAGACTCCTAGAAGTCTGGATCCATCCCAAGGCACTAGGGGAGCATAAAGGAAATAAGAGGCTTGCTTTTCCATGGCAGGACTCTAGCTCTAGATGACACTGGTATTTAACTGAAATCAGACCTGATGATCTTGTAAGGTCCCTTCCAGCCCCTAACATCTACGAATCCCTAACATCTATAAAACAACCACAGTGAATCAGAAAAGAACTAGATTTCAGTTAAACTTTCTCTTTCTTACTGCTAGGAGGGAGTAAATGTGAAAGTGTAATTCTCTTGGGTGGCATGTACTTGTTTCTAGTATAACCACATGGCAGGCTTTGGACAGCCCGAAGAAAGGTCTCGTTTTGAAACGGAACTCCTTGAGTCATTGCACAGAGACAGTTGAACTGACAAGCATTTATGCTGCAGTCGGTCAGTCCTTGTTTCCTCCTCCATCCCCCACAAATTGCTTCCCGGAGCCAGGCCCGCTGCTGATAATAAAAATGAGCACCAGCAGAAGAACTGTTGAAGGCTATTAATATTTTGGGGAAATCGGATGTTGAGATGTGGTCTGGGAGAATCAGCCACACAGGTGGGGGCAAAAAGAGGAAGAATGACGAAGAGAACAAAGTGATTTGAAATTGTTGGGAAACCACTCCTTTAGAGGCTATTGATATTATTATGTTTTGTCCGCATGTGATGTGGAAGGGTAGGGGTTTCCTCAGTTCCTAGAGGAGCAGTTTTTCTCTCCCAGGGCTCCTTAGAGGGAGAAAAATGAATGTTGACATGAGAGTGCATCTGAGAATTTGGTGGGCAGGAGAAAACTTGGAGAGACTGGTGGGTTAGGACCTACTGGTCTTGGGTCCAAGAAACTGGTTGTTGCTGGGGTGAAAAACATTCTAATTTACTTAACTGTAGCAATAGGCCTTTGCTGACAAGTATCTTTGTCACCAGATACATTTTGCCATCCAACATGTATGCCGTGTATGCCATTTTACTTCACAATGGACTATCCAGAAGGAGAGAAGTGACAATGTAAATATTGTATTATATAAAGTTTAGTCCATGCAGCATATTGAAGGCATTATGAATGTGTCCATGTGCGGAACGTTTGAAGATTCATTATGTGAAATCGGGCAGAACCAAAGTAAAACTATAAAGCCAGCAGGAAATGTTAAAAATGGGTAATTAAGAAAAAAAAAGCTTTGATCTTTCAATTTATTCAAGTAAGATTTAAAACCTGCACAAAATTAACTCTGGATTCCTTTAGTAAAATTCCGTCATACAGGAAGGAATTTTTTTTTTGCCCTTCATAAAGCAATTGAAAAAGTCTCAACTTAAGCTGCGTTCTTCAGCAAAACCTTAAATATGGAGCCATGTCCAGTGCCTCCATGTCCAGTGCCTCCATAAATATAAATTATTATATTTGTGGCTTTATTTCTGTGCTGTTACAACAGATGCACATTTGATAGCCTGTTACTTGTAGTTGATTGTGAATTTCTAGCTCATTATTTTCTTGTGGAAGTCTGCCAGAATTTAGCCAATTATCATATTTTAAGTGTATATGTGTTTGTTAACCAAAAAGAAAAAAAGTACCTTTCTAGTCAGCCTAAGATTCTTACGGGTTTTGTACAGAATATTTATTTTTATTGAATATTTAAGGTTATAATGGCAGAATTTTCATTTTATTCTTCTTT